>NC_055997.1:140748988-141415654 GCF_018446385.1 Zingiber officinale
TGGGAATATCCTGAGCTAATCCATATATATATAGAAGGTGCACCTTAGGTCAATGAATCAAATCAAAGGTACACAGATAAAACACGGTATAAAACCTTGGTCCTGAACATGGTGAAGCATGGTATATCACTACCCCCTATAAGCATGTATAAGCAGGTAAGGAATAACATGAGATGCAAAACAAGTATCAACCAAGCATGTAACAAGTATCGGGTAGTGACTAACCGAAACAGATAAGAAACATAATTATTGTAATTTGTTAAATTCACTACTATGCATATCAAACGACATAAAGTCAGAAGTACCCGCCTCCAATAGGAATGTCCAAATCCGACATCGAGATACTCGTCTTGCGTCAAAGTCCTGTAATAACATATATACATATTTAGCTAATTACATATAAATTAATTAGCTAAATCAAATCCTCTACTAGCATTATCCTTAACCTTCCCTAGCTCCAAATCTGTGTACGCTACAAGAAATGAAACAGTTTCTCTACTTCTTACCTCAATTCACAGCTGTGATTGTTGATCCACAGCAGGGAGTGTTGATACTGACAACAAGATGGGCTACCAGATGGAATAATCGTTGAAACTAAAACCCTCCACCGAGCCCAACCTCCTTGCTGGATACTTTACTGACCAGAATCAAGAAAAACAAATCTGGAATCAACAAAACAACCTAATTTCCATAACAACCTATTCATTTTACCTCTTTCTCTCCATTGGTCCGAGGTGATGAACAATCTGGCGAAGGAAACTCCTGCGAACAGTGATGGAGTGGCTGAAATCTAGCACATCTTCTACCTTCGGACACAAAACTCCCAAATCAACACCACTCTACCAAGATCAAGTCCAAAACCCACAGCTAGGTATGATACTTACCTCCAAAATCGCTGCTAGGGAGACCTTATGCTCCTCGCCGTCAGCCAGAGAAGGGCTAAAGGAATCGCAGACAGTGTTAGAGCAGAAAGATCAACAGAGGGCTCGGTACTCCCTCTTCCGGCCAAATTCGCTGGCGCAAGGGGCGGCGATCCGAGAGTAGGATGGCTGAAGGCGATCGGGAGAAGAGAAACCGGCAGTGTCGATTTTCGGTTGGAGACAACGGGTCGTGGATCCGCAGTGGTCGACGGCTTCAAGATAGGGCACGACGTCGGCACTAAAGCACTGTTGAAGGGAAGGTGTTGCGAGCGGCGCCGTCGGGTGGAGAAAATCGATCGGGTCGGGGAGACGGCGTCGGCTAGGGCACGCGAGGAAGGGGAAAAGGAGAAGGAAAGGGCGGCTCGTCAAAGATTCGGGAGAGAAGAGGGCTCGGGCAGAAGTCGGCGGCGTTAAGATGCTCCGCGAGTGGTTTGTGCCGACAGAGGAAGAGGAGAAGAGGAAGGGATCCGTGGTGGTAGTGAAGTGGGAACCATCGCGTGGCAGTTTTTGGCAAGGAGTCGGGGTTCAGCGCGAGGAGGAGAAGAGAAGGCGCGGGGAAGAGAAAATAAGAAAAAGGAAAATAGGAAAGAAAATAAATAGAAAAATTCAATTTTTCCTCGTTAAATTGGGGCAGCCTAAAGAGGCTTTCCCCGGGCCTCGTTTTTGTCCCCATAAACTCGTCCCTACGAGCTCCGAAAAATTCCCTAAAAATTTCTAAAAATTTCGGAAAATTCCCTTATTAATATTCACCTATTTTCGGTATTTTACATTCTCCCCCACTTATAAAAATTTGGTCCCCAAATTTCGTTATCTACCATCAACAAATACTAACAACAGATATAAAGTGTACAAAATGCTGAACGGTAAATTAAATCACATACCTCAAGTGAAAAGATGGGGGTATCGAGCTTGGATCAAAAACAAAAAAAATAGATTACAACATTGTCAACAAGGACAATGGAAACTGATCCAAACAACATAGGAATACCGAAATCATCGAGTCCCTTAAAATATCTAGGGTTTTGTAAGCCTAAATGGTAAAACCTTGAACTCACAATGTCCGTACTAAAGACATTCCTAACCATAAGATCTCTGACAATAAATCTGAAATCTAATCACCAACAATATAAATCACCAAAGAATAAATCCTCTAGTGTGAGAGCAACGCTCCATCACAGGAAATACCACATATGTGGGAGCAATGCTCTACTACAACAATCCATAACATACCGCTAGAGCATTGGTAAGCCCAAATGACATTACCAAAAACTCATAATGGCCGGAATGTGACCACCCTCATACTGTCCTGTTGCCTGTGTCTGCTGGATCTGCCCGGATGCCTGACCTGTATGCTTCCTCTTCCTGTCCGGAAATGCTCTCTGCTGAGTTAACTCTATCATCAAGGCTCGATCCAGTGCATCTGAGTAAGATGTGATCCCTAAACCGGCAAGCCTTAACTGCAAATGACCGTCCAGTCCCTGAATAAACTGCATCATGCGGGATCTGTCCTCCGCAACTAACTCTGGACAAAACCTAGCCAACCGGTTGAATTCCGTATTATACTCTGTCACCGAGCGATTGTTCTGTCGTAGACTCATGAAATCCTGCCGGCGAGCCATCTGATATGCTAGTGGAAAGAAATGACTCTCAAAAGCCTCTCTGAACCTAGCCCAAGTAATGCTCCGCTCGCCAATGATGGAACACTGAGTAATCCACCATGCGTTAGCCTCATCTCGTAAATGAAAAGCAGCCAGCTCTGCTTTCTCCCACTCGGAGCAAGCCATATAGAAGAAGGTCTGCTCCATAGTCTCTATCCATGATAGGGCCATACCCGGATCGAGGTCTCCTCGGAAGAGTGTTAATCGACTCTTCATCGACTCTGCTAATACTGGAATCCTAGCTCGTGCCGAGATAAGGTCAATGAGGTGTGTCGGAACGGCTGCAGGAACTGTCGGAACCACTGGACCTGGTACTATAGGTGGTACCGCTGAATAGACCGGAGGAGGTACTCCCGGTGCTGTTGTATAAATTGGAGCATAAGCCGTCAGTGGCACTGTAGGATGAACATAGGTGGCCGCGACTGGAGGTACAGTAGGTAGTGATACCGAAGGTGGGGCAGCCGGCATCACTGGTGTAGGTGTTGCTGGGTATACTGTAGGTACTGGGGGCACATGTGCCACTGGTGTCGGATACACTGTAGGTCATGGTGGCGGTGGTGCCGAGTACGCTATAGGCTGGGCTGGAGCAGGTGCGGAGTATGCCGGTAGTACCCCTAGTGGTACCGGAAATACCGTAGGGATAGGTACACTCGGCACAGCCGAGGTAGGTACCTCTATAGGAGCCATCGGGGTCTGAGAGCCCGACGCGCCTGCGATATGCTGAGTCTGTCCCTGACTGACAGGCTCAGCCCCAGTAGGCATCTCTGGGGAATCCAGAGATCCCAAAGTCCTCGTACGTGGTCGTCCAACACCACGTCTCGCAGCAACACGTGTAGATCTCCTCATATCTATTAAATTATATCACAGATATTACTACAAGTATAAACAATTATAAACTAACATCATACCTAATTGCTGTCTGGAGATGTTCCGTCGCTGTTCAATCCCCATACTGACCTCGGAATTCCGAACGAGTAAATCGCCGGAAATCTATACAAATCCGTAATGGAAGTCCGAAAAAAATAACCATAACGGAAATCCGTATAAATCGAAATAGATATCCAAATATCCAGAACACCAAAAGCAGGTATCATAACCCGCTCTGATACCAATAAATTGATATCAGATAAATCTCGAAAATCCAACACACGGAAATCAAACAAGTTTCGCCAACTTGGCTCTGATACCACTAAATTGTCACACCCCAGAGGAGTCACTGTCCGAAAAAATTTCGGCAGCATCTCCCCTATATGGCAGACAATCTGAAACTTCACTACATCACCATATACCTCAGCCGCATGCGGCTGGAATAATAACAATAATAATAACCAAACAAGCACACCATCCACGCAGTTTATATCAATTTTTAGCCTCTGGCTGACACAACCACGCAGTTTAGTAGTAAACAAACAAAACAGAAATACGATAACTCGAAAACAACCCTACTCCACTACACCCATAAAGCACAAATCCGACGGAATAAATCCACTCACCTCTTCTGCTGTCTAGGCAGGCATGTAGTAAAATAAATCCGAATGAAAGTCATCGACTAAATAAAGCAATCCACACAGGATCTAAAGTATTCAAAACATAACAAGTTCAAAACATAGTCTAGTACATAAAGCCAAAAGATAAATAAACAACCTCGTAGCTGCAGGGGACTAGCAATTGGAACTCTCTCCTGACAGCATCAACCTGAAAATAGTAAATATCCACGGGATGAGTCAACTCCTCAGCGGGTAACAACTGATATATATAGTAAAGAAATAACATCTAGCACTAATCATGCGTACAGTCTCCTGATATAAGAAGGATGAAATGCAACTGTAGTACACAGGAGAAAACTGTACTAACCAGGACCTGGTACAAGGATAAACAACCCGAGAGGTATAGAAATCCTGTATGCATGTCAAGCATAGCATCCAACTAATATGCAGCAAATAAATGCAACAAACACAATCACAAGAAATAAATGCATCAATGCGTATGATGCCAATGATGCGTCCTGGTCACCCCTGACGCCAGTCAATCATCTCACACACAATAGTGAGACAGAGTGGGTAGGGCTGTGACAACCGTGCACTCTATCGTCACTGCTCCTGATGAGTGACCGAGTGGACGGGATGCTGTCGGAGTACACCTATCCTCCTACCCCAAATCATAAATGGGGGAGCACAATGCTCTCATCTCCCAGTACACGATGACGGGGAGGAATCTCTACCGGCTACCACGCTGCGTCACACTACCCATGAGCGGACTAACGAAGCCAAACAGAGTCCCTGCTGCAACACACTCTGCCTGAATCAACCACTAACCCATGAGTGGTGGTGTGTGCAGATCCATGTAACTGGCGATGTGCTCAACAATAATGGAGCGGACCATCGCACAGCATGCAATCATGCGAATGGTGCATGACACTAACCATGGGAATATCCTGAGCTAATCCATATATATATAGAAGGTACACCTTAGGTCAATGAATCAAATCAAAGGTACACAGATAAAACACGGTATAAAACCTTGGTCCTGAACATGGTGAAGCATGGTATATCACTACCCCCTATAAGCATGTATAAGCAGGTAAGGAATAACATGAGATGCAAAACAAGTATCAACCAAGCATGTAACAAGTATCGGGTAGTGACTAACCGAAACAGATAAGAAACATAATTATTGCAATTTGTTAAATTCACTACTATGCATATCAAACGACATAAAGTCAGAAGTACCCGCCTCCAATAGGAATGTCCAAATCCGACATCGAGATACTCGTCTTGCGTCAAAGTCCTGTAATAACATATATACATATTTAGCTAATTACATATAAATTAATTAGCTAAATCAAATCCTCTACTAGCATTATCCTTAACCTTCCCTAGCTCCAAATCTGTGTACGCTACAAGAAATGAAACAGTTTCTCTACTTCTTACCTCAATTCACAGCTGTGATTGTTGATCCACAGCAGGGAGTGTTGATACTGACAACAAGATGGGCTACCAGATGGAATAACCGTCGAAACCAAAACCCTCCACCGAGCCTAACCTCCTTGCTGGATACTTTACTGACCAGAATCAAGAAAAACAAATCCGGAATCAACAAAACAACCTAATTTCCATAACAACCTATTCATTTTACCTCTTTCTCTCCACTAGTCCGAGGTGATGAACAATCTGGCGAAGGAAACTCCTATGAACAGTGATGGAGTGGCTGAAATCTAGCACATCTTCTACCTTCAGACACAAAACTCCCAAACCAACACCACTCTACCAAGATCAAGTCCAAAACCCACAGCTAGGTATGATACTTACCTCCAAAATCGCTGCTAGGGAGACCTTATGCTCCTCGCCGTCAGCCAGAGAAGGGCTAAAGGAATCGCAGACAGTGTTAGAGCAGAAAGATCAACAGAGGGCTCGGTACTCCCTCTTCCGGCCAAATTCGCTGGCGCAAGGGGCGGCGATCCAAGAGTAGGACGGCTGAAGGTGATCGGGAGAAGAGAAACCGGCGGTGTCAATTTTCGATTGGAGACAACGGGTCGTGGATCCGCAGTGGTCGGCGGCTTCAAGATAGGGCACGACGTCGGCACTAAAGCACTGTTGAAGGGAAGGTGTTGCGAGCGGCGCTGTCGGGTGGAGCAAATCGATTGGGTCGGGGAGACGGCGTCGGCTAGGGCACGCGAGGAAGGGGAAAAGGATAAGGAAAGCGCGGCTCGGCAATGATCCGGGAAAGAAGAGGGCTCGGGCAGAAGTCGGCGACGTTGAGATGCTCCGCGAGTGGTTTGTGCCGGCAGAGGAAGAGGAGAAGAGGAAGGGATCTACGGTGGAAGTGAAGTGGGAACCGTCGCGTGGCAGTTTTTGGCAAGGAGTCGGGGTTCGGCGCGAGGAGGAGAAGAGAAGGCGCGGGGAAGAGAAAATAAGAAAAAGGAAAATAGGAAAGAAAATAAATAGAAAAATTCAACTTTTCCTCGTTAAATTGGAGCAGCCTAAACAGGCTTTCCCCGGGCCCCGTTTTTGTCCCCATAAATTCGTCCCTACGAGCTCCGAAAAATTCCCGAAAAATTTCTAAAAATTCCAGAAAATTCCCTTATTAATATTCGCATATTTTCGGTATTTTACACAATCGACATGATTTCAAGATTATTTGATTATTCTCATAATTGATTAAGAAACCACGGTCTCATGTGGTAATAAATCAGATGAGGTGGATTGAACATTGTTAATTAAATCAAATTTGAATCAACCAACACCACCATACACTTCCATAAATTTAATAATACAAAAACAGACTTATTCCTACTCAAAATTTCAAATCCACACTAAAAAGTCAATCTACAATCACACAAAGACTCAAACCTAGACACCATTGTTTCTGGTGACACTAAATCACATTTAGATTAAGAACTATTTATAAAATCAAATTTGTATCAACAAGCACCACATCCGACTCAAAGTTACCGACCTTAATTTTTCAAACAAATCAAAAGGCATGCCCTTGTTGAAGCAGTATTAAACTTAAACATGACTACCACATGAAACCAAAATTTCCACCAAATAACAAGAAGCATACCATATGCAAACACCTCAATACAATAAATGCACTAAACCAATCAAACATACAAATAATGGAAATAGATGAATACCAACCATAGATAATTACAAGCATCCTAGCACATGTTGTTAGAACCTATAATAGTAAAGATAATTATTAACTTTATTTTCTCAATGAACCAATATAATTTAACATTATAAACTTTGATAGTACTAGCTATAGATGTCAAATATGGATCATATGTGTCATCAACACTATTATGATGATTATCTTCAGTTGATCTGATAATTGACACATTATCATATTTATAAAATGTAATAAAAAAATTATGTTTGCAAGTAAAAGTATAATAGAAATGCAGAATTAATTGACACATACCTTTGCTACAAAATTAGATAATCGCGCTTGTCATGTGACACTCATCAATGTCTGCATCCACAACATAACCTGGAATTTGAGGTTGATTTCTCCTTTGATGATTTCAATCTCTTCCGAAATCCCTTTGTTCTTTCTGAAGAAGGATCAATAATACCAAGGCCCTCATCCGTGGATTTCTTCCTTTAACTTCTATCACTATTGATCCGGTAGTAAGAACAGGGGACCCCGCCCTGTGGAGTCAACGCCACGTGGAAGTCACAGTAGCAGTTATCCGGCCGGAGAGGGCCGGAGAGGGTCGGGTCCGACCGGACGGCCGGAGAGGGCCGGGCCCGACCGGACGTCAGACCGGCCGATGGAATCGAACTCCCGGAGAGGGATGGGTCCGATCGGCTTGCCGACCGGACGATATTCGGCTGATGGTTAAAGGCGCCCTGTCGAAATCAGGGTTCCGGCGCTCAGTGGAAAAGGTTGTGGGCCGAGCGGACCTCACGCTCGGCCAAAGCCATAAGGTGACACTGCTAATAGTCCCCATAAAGCACGTGATGGAGGATCTCCCCAAGTAAACCATCGCATATGTCCGGCCGGATGTTGAGGGAGCTGTCCGCCCGGAAGCCAGATTGGGAGCAAAGGGGAAAAGGACAAGGAACGTCTTTTTCTGACAGCAGGTATGTTTCACGTGTGGGTCATGCTCCAAATCTTGTGACAGGGGATTCCGCTGTCCCATCAAGGACATGCTAAGACTGCAGCAGTATGGGTTAGGGAAGCTCACTGACAAGTCCTTACTGGAGTATGAGCCATGGGCACGTGTACACCTCGGTAGGTGTACACTCACTTCTTCGCTGCCCTATATAAAGGACCTCATTCTTCGCCGGAGGTACGCAGTCTACGAGTTTTAAAGCCACTGTTTCTTTCTTGAGCTTCGCCTGACTTGAGCGTCCGAGGGTCGCCGCCGGGAATCCCTTCCCGGCCCGACTTCTGTGCAGGTTCGCCGGAGCTTTGTGCCGCCAGTCGAAGATCCACGCCAGCAGCCGGAAGCGCCACGTGCCCAGCGTCCGTTGATTCGGCATTCGGACAGGATCAATTTGGCGCCGTCTGTGGGAACGCTCCTGCATCCGAACGGGAACAATGGACGAGGCTGGACGACAACACATGGTGACGCTTTCGAACGAGGAACTCAACGCTCTGATCGAGATAAGGGCCGCCAAGCTTGTGGAGCAAAAACAGAAGGCAACAGCCGAGCGGCCAGAGCAGCAAGCCACGTCAGCATCGGGTGGCTGAGCGGAAGCACCACCAGCGACAGTGCCATTCCATCGGGCTCTCTTCCGCACTCCTCCTGAAGCCTTAGCAACTAATCGAGAGCGGGGATCATCTTCGAATGAAATACCAAGACGAGACAACAGAAAAGGGAAAGCTCCCCGAGCGGACACATCTCCCGAGCGGATCAATCGCCAATTTTCGGAGGCTATTCTACAAGACCCTCTGCCCAAGCACTACGTGCCTCCGACGATCGGCGAGTACAATGGGACAACCGACCTAGATGATCATCTGGGTAAGTTCGATAACACAGCCACTCTCCATCAATACACAGATGGAGTAAAATGTCGAGTTTTTCTTACCACTCTCTCGGGATCGGCTCAACGGTGGTTCCGGAGGTTGCCGGACGGATCCATCACAAGCTTCAAGGACTTCCGAACGGCCTTCCTCCATCATTTTGCAAGCAGTCGGCGCTATCAAAAAACGAGCGTGAGCCTATTCGCCATCAAGCAAGAAGCCCGTGAATCGCTTCGAGCTTACATCCAGCGGTTCAACCAAGTGGCGATGGACATTCCATCGGCCACCTCGGAAACCATGATGAATGCCTTCACACAAGGCCTAGTGGATGGGGATTTCTTCCGATCGCTCATCCGAAAGCCGCCCCGAGACTATGATCACATGCTACACCGGGCGAACGAATACATCAACGTGGAAGAGGCACAAGCGGCTAGGAAAAAAGAAACTCCAACCGAGAGGGCTCCTCCGGCCGAGCGGAAACCACACGCCACACATCAGCCGCCCAGAGGACCAAGGGACGAGGCAATCCGATCCCCCCATGCCAGGCCCCACGTGCAAGAGGTAGCCGCCGCCCGGCCCAAGCCGAAGAAGAAATGGACCCCGATGCTCTGCTCCTTTCACCGGACGGATACGCACAACACAAGGGATTGCCGAAGTCTTCCCTTCGTGACTCATCCCGTGCCTCGGAATGCCGGACGACGGTCTCCCTCAGTCGATAGGCGACAGATAACTAATGAAGCCGATCGGACGCGAGCTGATAGGCGACAGCCACAAACTCCCGATCGGCATCGTTCTCCAAGGCAGGGGAATCGCCGGGCGTCCAGAGAACGGTCTCGACCGGCCGCTCGGGAAGAGGAAAATAGAAGCAATACTTCACGAGGCGAGATCAACGTTATTGCTGGTGGACCGACCGGAGGAGACTCCAATCGAGCCAGAAAGGCGAGCGTCCGGCAGCTCCATATTCATGCGGTCGGCTGTAGCCGAGAACGAGCAGAAGGACCCGAAATTAGTTTCGGGCCCAGGGACTTGGAAGGAGTTGAAGTACCCCACGACGATGCTCTGCTCATCCAAGCGGTAATAGCAAATTACACTATTCACCGCGTATTTGTTGACACAGGGAGCTCTGTCAACATCATATTCAAGAAGGCGTTCGATCAGCTGCAAATTGATCGAGCCGAGGTGTTGCCCATGACAACTCCGCTCTACAGGTTTATGGGTAACAAAGTTCAGCCGGTCGGACAGATCCGGCTGGCTACTTCGCTGGGAGAAGAGCCACTCAGGAGAACAAGGACAACAAACTGAATTCTGAGCGGTCGTCTCAACCTTCCATCAGAAGATCAAGTTCCCCGTGGAGGACAAAGTGGGAGAAGTACGGGGAGATCAACTAGCAGCTCGGCGATGCTACATCGAGATGGTCCGAGCAGAGGCCAATTCCGCTCGGAAGGCGCCCCGGATCGAGGTAAACGCCATCACCGAAAAGCCACCCTCTTTAATTTATGAAGAAAAAGAGGAAGTGCAGATTCACCCAACCCGATCGGAGGCCACAACCTTTATAGCGTCGGATCTGGAGGAGAAGCAGAAACAAGAACTGATCCAATGCCTCCGAAGAAATCATGATGTCTTCGTCTGGTCGACACATGAGCTGCCCGGAATTTTACCGAGCATAGCGCAGCACGAGCTACATGTCCGACCGGACGCACGGCCAGTAAAGCAAAGAAAAAGGGACTTCAGCGCCGAGCAGAATTCCATCATCCGAGCGGAGGTGGAAAAACTTCTGGAGGCCGGCCATATACGCGAGGTGCAGTTCCCGAGCTGGTTGGCTAACGTAGTGTTAGTCTCCAAACCAGGCAACAAGTGGAGAGTGTGCATAGATTTTCGGGATCTCAACAAAGCTTGCCCGAAAGATTTTTATCCTCTGCCCCGGATAGATCAGCTGGTGGACTCTACGGCCGGCTGTGAATTAATCTGTATGCTGGACGCCTACCAGGGCTATCACCAAGTGCCGCTCGCCCGTGAAGATCAAGAAAAAGTCAGCTTCGTGACGGCCGACGACACTTATTGCTATAATGTGATGCCGTTCGGATTGAAGAATGCGGGGGCCACATATCAGCGCTTGATGAATAAAGTATTCAGAGAGCAGATCGAGCGGAATATAGAAGTTTATGTGGACAACATTCTCATTAAGTCCGTCCGAGCGGCCGATCTCTTCAAAGACATGGAGGAAACCTTCCGAACGCTGCGCAAATATGGAGTCAAGCTAAATCCCCAGAAGTGCCTGTTCGGAGCAAAAGGAGGGCGCTTTCTGGGGTACATAGTGACCGAGCGGGGAATTGAGGCAAATCCCAGCAAGGTGAAAGCTCTACAAGATATGCCGCCTCCAAGAAATACAAGGGAAGTGCAGCGTTTGACCGGTCGGATAACCGCTCTGTCCAGGTTCATCTCCAAAACCGCTGACCGGAGCCTTCCGTTTTTCAAGATCTTGCGCAAGGCTACAAAATTTCACTGGGACGAAGAATGCGACCGGGCGTTCGAAGATTTAAAGGCATATATGAATTCGCTCCCGATATTAGCCAAGCCGACTATTGGTGAGCCGCTCTATATTTATCTATCCTCGACCGAGCAGGCAATCGGCTCAGCACTGGCGAGGGCGAGCGGAGAGGAGCCTGTATATTTCCTTAGTCACATTTTAAAAGATGCTGAATCTCGCTACACTGGGCTCGAAAAGCTAGCTTTCGCTCTGGTCCTCGCCGCTCGGCGCCTTCGTCCGTACTTCCTGGTGCATATGATCATTGTCAGAACCAATAGCCCGCTCGGACGTGTTCTACTAAATCCAAAGGCATCCGGACGGCTCATCAAATGGACGATGGAGTTAAGTGAATTTGATATCCAATACCAGCCCCGCTCGGCGATCAAAGCGCAATCCTTGGTCGATTTTGTAACCGAGGTGCAAAGGCCGGAGCCGGAAGCTATGTGGAGAATATATGTGGATGGGTTGTCCACTCGGCTCGGAAGCGGGATTGGAATATTGTTACTCTCCCCTCAAGAAGAGAAGATGCACTTATCCGTCCGGCTGGATTATAAAGCTACCAACAATGAAGCAGAGTATGAGGCCCTCATAGCCGGCTTGCAGGAAGCTCGGCATGTGGGAGCCGGTCGGGTAATGCTTCACTCGGATTCGCAGTTGGCCGCTCAGCAACTCTCTGGTACCTTCGAAATCAATAGTGCTCGGCTCAAGCTCTACGCTGAAGCCTTCAAGAAACTCAAAGCTGATTTTAGAGAAGTTATTGTCCAGAAGATACCCAGAGCAGAAAATCAAGCAGCCGATGAGTTAGCCAAACTCGCGAGCTCAATAACGCCGGTCGCCATTCAGCAATCAATTGAAAAAGTACTGTTGGTGGCGCACGTCGACCGGATGGAAGGCCTCACATTTCCAAGCGACTGGCGGACACCCATCATAGAGTTCCTCTGCTCGAGAGCCACACCGTCCGACCGGAACGAAGCCCAGCTGTTAAGAAGGAGGGCCGGTCGGTTCACACTCATCGACGATCAGCTTTATAAGAAGGCTTTCTCTCACCCGCTGTTGAAATGCGTGAGCTCGGAAGACTCGGCTTACATCCTCCAAGAGGTACATCAAGGATCGTGCGGAGGACATCCGGGCGGACGATCACTAGCTAAGAAGATCCTGCTAGCCGGATACTTTTGGCCGACCTTACAATCAGACGCCGCTCGGACAGTATCTACGTGCCTTTCGTGCCAGAAGTACCATAACTTCTCCCACCGACCGACCGAGGAAATGAAGGCATCAACCGTTTCATGTCCGTTCGATCAATGGGGAATGGATATTGTCGGTCCATTTCCGATGGCAACCGGGCAGAGGAAATTTTTGCTAGTGGCGGTCGATTATTTTTCCAAGTGGGTGGAGGCCGAGCCGCTGGCAAAGATCACCGAACAGATGATCAAAAAATTCATCTGGCAACACATCATCTGTCGGTTCGGCATCCCTCGCTGATTGGTTTCCGACAATGGGCGGCAATTCACAGGGAAGGTGCTAGAGGATTGGTGCAAAAGCTACGGCATCGAGCAACACTTCACGTCCGTGGCTTATCCCCAAAGCAACGGTCAAGCCGAAGTAGCCAATCTGCGCGCTCGGCTCGACCATTTGGGAGGAAATTGGCCGGATGAGGTGCCGGGCGTCTTATGGGCCATCCGAACGACTCCGAAGGAAGGGATGGGCGTCACACTGTTCCATTTGGTGTATGGCGGCGAGGCGGTTGTTCCGGTTGAAGTCGGCGTCGAGTCCGTCCGAATCCAGAGCTATGATGATGACAACACCGAACGGAGGAACATGGAGCTGGATTTGGTCGACGAGGAGCGAGCCAAGGCGTCCGTTCGGCTGATGGCGTACTGGCAGCGGATGAAGCAAAATTACAACCGCCGTGTAATCCCCAGATCATTCCAGGTCGGCGATCTTGTCTGGAAGAAAGTCAAGCCGGTCGACGACATAGGCAAACTGGAGGCACCGTGGGCAGACCCCTTCAAGGTTATTGAAAAGCTCCGCTCGGGAGCCTATTATTTGGAGGATGAAGACGGGCGGCAGCTGGATCGACCGTGGAGTGCAAATCATCTCCAGCCTTATCGAGCGGGGTGAAAGGTGCACGAATGTAAATAATTTTTGTATATGTTAGTCGCCCATGTCCCTGTAATGCAGGAAGCAAAATTAATTCAAAGGATGGCCAAGGGTTCTGCCGATCGGCAGTGTCGAAGTTAGCCGTAAAGGCCGTCGAGCTCCGACGTTAAATATCGAGAGGCGAGCCGGCGTCTATAAACGTCTGAGCGGAAGACCGTCGAGCTCCGACGTTAAATATCGAGAGACGAGCCGGCGTCTATAAACGTCCGAGCGGAAGACCGTCGAGCTCCGACGTTAAATATCGAGAGACGAGCCGGCGTCTATAAACGTCCGAGCGGAAGACCGTCCGGCTCCGCCGCTAAATAGCGAGAGACGAGCGTTTATAAATGTCCGAGCGGAAGACCGCCGAGCTCCGGTTAAATATCGAGAAACAAGCCGGCCTATAAATGTCCGAAGGAAGACCGCCGAAGCCCGACGTTAAATATCGAGAGACGAGCGGCGCTATAAACGTCCAGCGGAAGACCGCCGAGCTCAGACGTTAAATATCGAGAGACGAGCATGCATCTATATCCGAGCCGAAGACCGCCGAGCTCCGACGTTAAATATCGAGACGAGCCGGCGTCTATAACGTCCGAGGCGTAAGACCGTCGAGCTCCGACGTTAAATATCGAGACGAGCGGCGTCTATAAACGCCCGAAGCGGAAGACCGTCGAGCTCCGACGCGTTAAATATCGAGACGAGCCGGCGTCTATAAACGTCCGAGCGGAAGACCGTCGATCTCCGACGTTAAATATCGAGAGCGAGCCGGCGTCTATAAATGTCCGAAGGAAGACCGTCGAGCTCCGGCGTTAAATATCGAGACGAGCGGCGTCTATAAACGTCCGGCGGAAGACCGCCGAGCTCGGCGTTAAATATCGAGAGATGAGCCGGCGTCTATAAACGTCCGAGCGGAAGACCGTCGAGCTCCGACGTTAAATATCGAGAGACAAGCCGGCGTCTATAAACGTCCGAGCGGAAGACCGTCGAGCTCCGACGTTAAATATCGAGAGACGAGCCGGCGTCTATAAATGTCCGAGCGGAAGACCGTCGAGCTCCGACGTTAAATATCAAGAGACGAGCCGACGTCTATAAACGTCTGAGCGGAAGACCGTCGAGCTCCGACGTTAAATATTGAGAGACGAGCCGGCGTCTATAAATATTCCGAGCGGGAAAAAAAAAAAGGCTGCAAGTGTCCGAGGAGTTCGCCGCCAATATCGTTCGACCGACTCTACGTTCCGCTCGGCTCAGGGCCCAAAGGTTCTTGTCGGCTTATAGCGAGCGATCCTTGCTAGTAAAGCGGAATGTTACGCGTCCGGAATATTTGCCCGAGCGGAAGGGCATCGCCAAGTACTTCGCAAAAATGCCTTTCGAATGCCAGAGGTGTGATAATAAGCGAGCGGGCAACACACATGTTAATTGGCAAAAGGACAAAGTGCAAAAAGATAGAGTGCGCGAAAGGAAAGCATTGCATTAAAAATAAAATCTCAGGCCGGGCGGCCTAAGTACAAAAGGGATCATATTTAGCCGAGCGGCCAAATTACAAAAATTACTCGATATAATCGTAGATGGTCTTGGGGATGGTATCTAGGAGCGCCACCTGATCGCCGACCGGAATATTGGTGGACTCCGGAAGAAGGCCCTTCGACTTTAGATAGGTCATAGTGGCAGTCATGGCCAAGTCGAAGGCTGTGTACATCCGCTCGCAGATTTTCTCCGAGAATTCGGGCGATCGGATGTAGCTCTGTCGTAGAGCGGCGACTCGGCTCGGCTCGGCATCCTGATAATCTTTGAAAGCCGCCTGGGAGCCAGTGAGGGCCTCGTTCAGATTCTTAAGCTTTTCCGCGTCGGCCGAGCGGCCCGCCTTCTCCCTGTCTAGCTGCTCTGTCAACTCCTTTATCTTCAGCTCCAGGCCCCGAGCCTCAACATTCTTCTTCTCTAGATCGGAGATAGCTGTATTGTTTCGAGTGGTGGCCAGGGTTATTTTCGTGTCAAGCGACTTGACTTGTCGCTCGGACTCGGCCAAGGCATGGGCCTAGTCGGCTGTCTTCTTCTGCTCGGCCGTCAGCAGAGTTTGAGCCTTCTTCAGCTCCTTTTGCAGCTCAGAATAGGAAGGTCCCTGAAGGCCGGACGGACCAACTGCGGCCTTCAGTTGCCGTAGCTCTTCATCCACCAAGGCCAAGCGGTTGGAAACCGCAATTTCCTCCACCCATCTCTGGCAAAAGAAAATTATAGTTATGAGCGGCCGATCGGAAAGAATGAATACCAAAGTTGGTAGATTACAAACTTACCCCCGTGGCCTGCTGCATATGGCTGTTAGCCAAATTTCCGAGGGGTATCATCGCAGTGCGGGCCCGAGCATCGGCCCACATCTCAGCTAAGGGCCCTTTCAAGGTGATGGTGTGCTCGGGCGCAGATGGACGGTCGACTTCTGGAATCAGCTCTTCAGTCGGGAGATGAAGAGTGACCCGAATCGTGCGGCCATGACCGGGGGTCGTCCGACCGGCGGTCGGAAGGGGATCAGAAGCCGACGTAGAAAACTGGGAATGAATGGTCGAGCGGAATAGCATCAATTGGCGCGGCTGGCTCGTCCCATTCAGAAGGTGTCCGGTCAGACGAAATGGTTTCAATCACTGGCGCCTTGCCTCGAGCGGTTGCAGTGACCCGCTCGGATGGTTGGACCGCGGAGGTCGCCGACCGCAGGGGAGTCTCCACTCGGCACCTCTTTTGTAGAGGCTGCTCCTCCTCCCGAGCGGAACCTTCCTCTGGGGCAGTTGGTTCTCCAGGAGGAGTGGCTCCGCTGGCCATGTTTTGCTGAGAAGCGGGAGCGGTCGACTCAGCCTGAGTCCCGCTCTCTCCTTCGTGGGATCCGACCGGCTGGATACCCAAAGCTTCCATTTCTCTGGCCGCTGCGGCTTCCAGAGCGGCCGCCTTTCTCTTCAAAACACCGGCCATGACCGAATCCATAACGATGTCCGCTGCAAAGAAAGGAAAAGAAATCAGTTAGCAATCAAAGCAAATGCCCAACTAAAGTTCTTACCGAAGCCGGCCGGAAGAGGAGTCCGTATAGGACTTAGCCCGAAGATGTACATCACTCCCTCGTGGAGAAGTTTGTTGATGTCAAGTCGCAGACTGGCCAGTATATTTGCAGCGTGGAGGTAGTCCGGTCGGGTCTTGAACTTCTTCAACTCGGGAGTGGGAGGCAGACTGACCTGCCACTAGGTCGGGAAGTTTGCCTGATTGGGCATACGGATGTAGAAAAAATAATCCTTCCAATGTTTATTGAAAGTAGGAAGTTTGTTGAAAAAGACCAAGCCGGGCCGAGCTTGGAACATGAAGGTGCCCGGCTCGGCTTGCTTGGGGTAATAGAAATAGAAGAAGACCTCCGGTCGGAGGGGGATGTTGTGAATCTTAAACAAAACGACAACACCACAGAGGAGACGGAAGGTATTGGGTACTAAACTGCCGAGCGGCACACCGAAAAAGTTACAGACATCTATGATGAAAGGGTGTACAGGAAAATGAAGACCGGCGGTAAACTGGTCTCGGAAGACACAGAAAGCTCCGCGCGGCGGCCTGTGAGGCCGAGCGAATCGAAATCCTCTGGGATTTCGAAATTGTCGGCCAAAATATCAAAGTCCCGCTGTTCGAATCGGGACTGCATGGTGGTGTACCATGGGCCGAGCGACTGATCTTCGGGATTGGAAGAGCTAGCCATGGGCCGATCGGGAGGAGTCAAAAGGCAAAAAGGCAGGAGAAAAACAACAGCAAACGAAAGGAAGTTTCAAGGATCAAAACTGAGAAAGAAATGCGGAGGAAACACCGGAAAAGAGGAAGGAAAGATATAAAACCTTGCTGCGGGGAGAGGAATCAAGGAAAAGGCGCCGGAGAGCATCGGAGAGCAGAAACAGGATCGCCGGAGCTCCAAAGCGCAGGAGGCAGTAGTCGAAATCACGGAGGCAAGTGAGGGAGAGAAGGAAACGAAGAATTTATAGGGTGAAGGCCGGGCGGCCTCCACCGTTGGATCCAGGTCACGGGAATCAAAGCATGCATCGAGCCGTCCATTTCGAATCGCTTCGATCACATCAAAACACCATGCCACCGCCGCCGTACGCCGATGGCAGTGCTCCACGTGGCATTCAATCATTCAGAGCATTTAATGAAAGCATGCTCAACCTTAATGTCGAAGATTGGCGCAGAGCTCGAGGAGTCCAGTCAATGCCATTGTTGATTCACTCAAGGCTACCTCTATGGTTGGCCGAGCGGAGGATACCAACACGAAGGAGCCGCTCGTCCAGATTCTTAGTCCAGTTAGTCGGACTATTCGCCTCCTTCGACTAGACTTGAAGGGGAGGCAAGTGATCCGATAGTAAGAACAGGGTACCCCGCCCTGTGGAGTCAACGCCACATGGAAGTCACAGTGGCAGTTATCCGGCCGGAGAGGGCCGGGTCCGACCTGACGGCCGGAGAGGGCCGGGCCCGACCGGACGTCCGGCCGGCCGATGGAATCGAACTCCCGGAGAGGGATGGGTCCGATCGGCTTGCCGATCGGATGATATTCGGCTGATGGTTAAAGGTGCCCTGTCGAAATCAGGGTTCCGGCGCTCAGTGGAAAAGGTCGTGGGCCGAGCGGACCTCACGCTCGGCCAAAGCCATAAGGTGACACTTCTAATAGTCCCCATAAAGCACGTGATGGAGGATCTCCCCAAGTAAACCATCGCATATGTCCGGCCAGATGTTGAGGGAGCTGTCCGCCCGGAAGCCAGATTGGGAGCAAAGGGGAAAAGGACAAGGAACGTCTTTTTCTGACAGCAGGTATGTTTCACGTGTGGGTCATGCTCCAAATCTTGTGACAGGGGATTCCGCTGTCCCATCAAGGACATGCTAAGACTGTAGCAGTATGGGTTAGGGAAGCTCACTGACAAGTCCTTACTGGAGTATGGGCCATGGGCACGTGTACACCTCGGTAGGTGTACACTCACTTCTTCGCTGCCCTATATAAAGGACCTCATTCTTCGCCGGAGGTACGCAGTCTACGAGTTTTAAAGCCACTGTTTCTTTCTTGAGCTTCGCCTGACTTGAGCGTCGGAGGGTCGCCGCCGGGAATCCCTTCCCGGCCTGACTTCTGTGCAGGTTCGCCGTAGCTTTGTGCCGCCATTCGAAGATCCACGCCAGCAGCCGGAAGCGCCACGTGCCCAGCGTCCGTTGATTCGGCATTCGGACAGGATCAACTATATATTCTACTAATGTTCATCTCTTAACTTTTGTTATAGATACAATTGAATTATTCATCCAAGAAGGTTGTCCCCTCATTAGTAAAAGATATATCATCAATTAATAATGAAGTTTTATAGGATAACCTCGAGTGCCTCGACATCAAAAACCTTTCTAGATCTGGATCATCGATAAAATTTTACTCCCCCAAACCATATATTGCTCCAACTTTTGCATCTCATGTCTATTGTTTGAGTATATATGTATCAGACAAATGAAACACTTAGTTGATACGAAAAAAGCTAACATATGCCTGCATGGAGTGCTCTCAAACTCAAATTTTATGCATCTACACGATATGTAGTCCCTTTGTTTGTCATGCGTGAGAACCCTTGGTTTGGAAGAAGAAGAATTCTGAAATTTCATCACATGGTAAGACACTAAGTCAACTCCTGTGAATGGCTGTTGTACGTAATAATCATGATTCACTTATTTCACTTTGAAACTCTAGCCATTTCATTTTTGTGTATAACTTAACCATTTGAGTTTCCATTAGACAATTAGTATTAATCTTAGGATGCTCATTCATATCAATATAGTCTACAACTAACTCATTGTGTTTTTGATATCTTAGTATATAAGTACCCCTATAGTAGTTTTGATTTAATCAACCAAGTCAAGTTAGGTCATGTTATGTTTTGATGCCCTGTGTCTATCTGTGCAGGAACTTAGGAGCATAAGAAGTCGAGAGAAAGACGCAGTTAGCAAGAAAAACAACATGGGAGAGAGTTGACGGGTTCAGTGCGTCTAGAGTACGCTAGCGGACGAGAAGAAAGCACCTGGCAGTTCCGAGGGACGAGAAGCCTGAGCAGAAGGTTACTCGAGAAGGTCAGAAAATGAGTTCGGATGACTAAATCACCCAAGTGAGCGGAGCCAGAGTGAGAGCTCAGACTAAAAAGTCAACAAGGAAGTTGACTTCAGTCTGGGCGCTCGGATCACTTGGGCACCCCGGGATTCCCAGCGAAGGCTGTATCGACACCGTTCGAGTGCCTGGAACCCTTTCGGGCACTAAGACCAGAAAGTTTGTCGAAACTCAATGTGTCACGATCTGTTGCGACTTGAATAGAATTTTATCCACGTCTAGGTTCCTAGAACCCTTATAGGCACCCTGATCCTAGAAGCTAAACACAACACTTGTAAACTTTCTACCTTTTGTTTAGCTTTGTATTCGAGTACTTTAACTGCTGTAAGAGGCGTCTCCGCCTGAATGAGATTTGATAGTGAGCTTTATTTACCTTGGATTAGCAATCCTCTGATTCCAAACCAAGTAAACAATCTACCTCTTCCTTCTTGTTTATTAATTAGTTTCTTTTTATGCAAGTGTTTCTTAATTTGGCTCAGAAATATGAGAAAGGTTTCAATTTATATTTCAGACTATTCACCCCCTTTAGCCGGTAGCCAAAGGACCAATAATTAGTATCAGAGTGAGGTTACTTTAGAAGGACTAACCACTGACTGAAGCACAAGAAATGACCTGAGCTAGCATCTATCCACCAGTGTTTGAGGGGGAGTTCATGTTTTGGAGAAGTTAAATGGAGGTATATTTTAAAACTGATTTCAATATTTTATTAACGATTAAGTATAGTTTTGATATGCTTGAGAGCGAAGAAGAAAAAGAACTTGAGGAACATCGATGGACTGAGAAGCGGCGCAACGAGTTTATGGCAAATGGTAAGGCTGAGTTCCACCTTCTGAGCGTTCTGCCTGTTAAGGATCTCGACATAATCATCAAATACAAGAGTGCAAAAGAACTTCGGAAAAAGTTCTTAAAGCTCTAAGAAGAACCAAAAGAAGTCGAATCCAACTCCTCGATGGACACTGAGTCGTCATCAGAAAAAATCTGAGACCGAGAAAATTGTCGGAACAACTCTTATAGTTGAACACCTACCAGAAGACAATGAAAGTTCATCCAAGATGAGCATCGATGAAGGGGGGGAGGGAAGTCTTCGGAACAAAGCAGTGATGAAGGGGGAGCATCTATCGATGAAAATGATACGGTAAGTCAAGTATGTAAACTTCCTCCAAATCAACTGTCTGAGTGCATAAAAATGATAACTAGATCTTTGTTGAAAACTAGATCTACGTATGTAAAATCAAAGAAAGAATATGAATGTCTAAAAGATGAAATTGATAAATTAATAGATGAAAATGCAAAATTGAAAGATAAAATTAAAATGCTAGAAAAAGATAATTCATGCTCAGATCTTTCACACGCTCCAGAAAGAAATTTCAAATATCATTGAAGGTTTAATTGATATTTTAGATATCATCAGGGTCAAATTAGAAAATTATCACCAAAGAATATTCCTAAAAAATTTTTAATTAGCCTAATTGGAAGGAGTCTATTTTGAGTTCTAAAATCATGCATAAATTATTTTTTTTTGCATTGCGTACTTTTTATTTGCTTAGAATTATCAAATAAATTTATTTACATGATTTCTGATAGAAATTCATATGAATTTTTTAATTTTTCTAAAAAGAAAATTTTCATTACTTATCTATGAATTTTTTTTTGAGTTATTTTACTGTTATATTATTTTTCTATAAATTTTTAACAAAATTCATATTTTTTAATTTAAAAATATCTTGTAGTGCTATTTTTTGTAAAAGTTATTTTTCTATAAAACTTTATCATTTTTCTATCTAAGAAATATTCTCTAATTTTTTTTACCATTGATGAATTTTCTATGAATTATTTTTTCAAATGCAAATTTTTAATTCTAAAAAATTAAATTTTTGAAATTTTATTTTTTTAATAAAAATACTTCCTCTATTATATTATCAAAAAAAGTTCTCACAATTTTTTGAACTTAGAAACAATTTTTAAGTAATTTTTAAAATTTTAGCAAAAAGGAATCTTTATATAGAAAAGAATTTATTACTATTTAAATTTAATTCATTTTTTTTAAAAAGAAAATTATTTCAGCTTTATATATTTAAGCTTAATAGTTAGAAAAATTCTCAGAATTTTTGAATAATTAAAAATAATTTATAAATTGTAAAAAATTCAGATTTTTGAAATTTAAAAGTTCATGATTTTTTAAGGTAATAATCACCTTATTTTTATCCCTTAAACTCTAATTTAAATTTGTTTTAAAGTTATTTTCATGGAATAACCTATTTTTAATGTGATCAAAGGAGAAGAAATAGAGGTTAAGTGTAGGGGAGGGTACATTAATTTTTGCACATTTTTTTCTTAAATGCAAAATATGTACTTGCCATTTCTATTGCTATTTATTTTTGGTTTACGCTAACTTAATTTGGAGTTGCTCACGCTAAAAAGGGAGATATTGTAAGTACCCCGTGATAGTTTGATATGATCAAGCAAGTCAAGTTAGGTCTTGTTATGTTTTGATGCCCTGTGTCTAAGTGTGCAAAAACTTTGGAGTATAGGAAGTTGAGCAAAAGACGTAGCTAGTGAGAAGGAAAAACACGGGAGAGAGTCGACAGACTCAGTGTGTCCGAGGGACGAGGTGCTACAGAAGAGTATGCTGGCAGACTAGAAGGAACCTTTCAGTGGTTCCGAGGGATGAGAAGCTGGAGCAGAAAGTTGTTTGAGAAGGTCGGAAAATTAGTTTGGGTGAGCCCTCTTCTGGATGGATGAAATCACCCAAGCGAGCGAAGTTGGAGCGAGAGCTCGGACTAAAAAGTCAACAGGGAAGTTGACTTCGGTCCGAGCGCCCAGAGGGTTCGGGCGCCCCTGGGGCGCCTCGCCCAACGAGGGTCGTATCGACACTATCTGGGCTCCCAGAATCCTTCCAAGCACTTGGACCAGAAAGTTTTCGAAACTCAACATGTCGCGATCCGTTACGACCTAGATAAAATTTTATCCACATCCAGACACCTAGAACCCTTCTAGGCATCCCGATTAGGGCTATAAATACAGTTCATATCCCAGAAGATGAACTAAATGTTCTATCTTTTGTTTAGCTTTATATTCGAGTACTTTGACTGCTATAAGAGGCTTCTCTGCTTGAAGGAGATTTGATAGTGAGATTTATTTATCTTGGATTAGCAATCCTCTTATTGCAAACTAAGTAAACAATTTGCCTCTTCCTTCTTATTTGTTAATTAGTTTATTTTTATGCAAGTGTTTCTTAATTTGGCTTGAAAAGACAACAAAGATTTCAATTTCTATTTCAGGCTATTCACCCCCTCTAACCAGTAGCCAAGGGACGAACACAGTGCTCTATTAAAATGAGTGAGAAAATCCATTAATAAGTTCTTATTTGAGACATATCTCTTGAAAAATATATGTGAGTCTTCAAATCTTTGACTGCTTGATATTCTAGTACAAAATACATGACTAAAATATACTGACACACATCTGTGTCGCAATTCATACATTAAGGATAATCAATCATTATTCTCTAAGTTAACACACTTGATAGTCTCTTCCCATGACTTTTCAAAATCATCAGGTGTTGTAGAATTTACAATGACATTCTTTATGTTTTGATAGTGCTTTCAAAAAGTCAAAGGGTTTAATTTTTCTGGGAATTTATTTAGTATGTGTCATAAACAATATCGATACTCTGAGGGAAAAACTTTATGCAATGAGGTCAAGAGTCGAGATGATGTGAGCGTAGCAAATGTACTTTTGATGAAGTCAAGAGTCGATGATTATGAGTTTCTATAAAGTTACTGACAACCCAATTAGATCTAATTTGTTTCTTAACAATTGTAATATTTGACTTACAACCCATTCTAACTGCGCCACGTGCTCTTTCCCTTGTCAGTTGATCAACTTTTGCATGTTTATTCCACCACATTAGATTTGTATACCCTTCTTTAAAGCATATAATTTGTTTTAACATTACTTCATTTGTCATCTTATTTTTCTTGCTCGTATGCATCCTTGAACTAAATTCGGCTTCTCGTACATATTGGTTATAGAACGAATATGCATCCTCTAGTGATGAGAATTTCATTTTAATTTTTGTTTTTGATAATCTACAACTTGGGGAATATATTCATGATCATTAACTCTATTTTCTTCTATTTCTAGTTGCCCTCACATTATAATTGACAATAGATAATTAGATAAATAAATAAAAGTACAACTTATTTCTTATAAACTCAAGACTACAAGTAACTTGATTGATACAAAATAATGCTTAAATCAGTCTGCACATGTTCAGAAAACTGAGATCCATTCATATTGCAATAGAGCATCCTAGCTAACGGTATAACACAGAAGCAAAACAATAGTTTCAAATCATGTTTTGAAATTTGTAACATAAACAATACAACCTTATCATAAATAATATGATGAAATCTATCGGTATTACACATAAACAAAACAATTATCGATATTATATAGAAGGAAAATAACAATTTCAAATAGCAATAGAAAAAGTAACAGAAACAATATAATTTCTAAAAATGAGCTTTTACCTACAATGAAGTTCGTTGCGTTGAGGAAAACCCTAGCTTTGGCGTGGCGAGGATCAAGCTAGATTTGTCACGGTGAGTGAGGGAGGCGCAGGAAACCCTAGATTCATTGGGAAGACGAGTGAGGGAGATTGGAGGGAGGTTGCGGTGAGGGCTTATGATACGTGGGGAGCTTCGTTATAGGGAGTTTCGGGCACGACGAGGGAGGCACGACAAGGGAGGGCCTGCCATGAGGACAGTTGTGAGATTCTGTGGCAAGAGAGGAATAGAGATTCTATTGGAGGGTGGAACCCTAGCTCCGTCTCGCCGAGGGACGCAACCTGTGAGAGCTTGTTGAGACAAGGGAGGGAGGGCGCGACGAGGAGAATCGCGAGCCTCAACGATAGAGAATCAAGAGTTAGGGTTTCTGGCTAGAAGGGACTCAGGTGTTTAACATGGTGGAAGATTTTGGATTTAGCAAAAAAAAAAAAAAATGACGCAACCCTATATATATATATATATATATATATATATATATATATAGGAAATTTTGCTGTGGACGAAACACTAAGCGACTGTGCGCACCATAGTGATTCAGGCATCTAGATTTTTTTTAAAAATCAACATTTCCTTAAAGAGGAATACTATACTCTGTGAGTATCTAACATTTTTAATCTTGAATACTATAATCCAAGAGAGAAATCTGAACTCTAGAAGGAAAATCTTATTAGCTTAAGTCCATTATAATCCAACCCCTAAATCCTAAATTCTTAAATCTTAAATAAATATATATAATATACTCTATAAATATCTAAATTTTTTAATTTTGAATAATATAATAAAGAAAAACCTGAATCCCAGAATATCTCTGCACATTATTCATCAATTACTACTTTTACTATAACTTTCACCTTTGAAATCAAATTATTTTATTCTAAAAGTGACTTTAATGACATTTCTTTGTGAGCTTTCACAATCATTGAATATTGGTCGTCAATCAATCAACGAATAAGATGGCATGTTCCACTCAAACATAATGACTAAAAAAAGGGATCTTCATCGCCCGTGAAGAATGATGCCAAGTAAGATATTTCAGTTTCCAATCCTAGTTATTGAAAATGACAAATCTTCTGGATAGACAATCACAAATATTTTATTTTTGATTTATTTTGATCATCGATATATATATACATTTTTTTTTGAGCTGGATCGATCAGCTTTGGATGAATTTGTCATATTCTTAGTTATTAGTACACTTGCACAGTTTTCAAAGTGGTCCATCGCTAAATAATTTTATAGCAAAATTAGACATATTCCATCGTGAGAGCCGTAAAATAGTTTATTATTCTTTATCACTTCACTTTGATATTGAAAATGAAAATAGTGTTTATCCAAGGGCGGATCCAAGGGGGACGGTATCGGCGGTCACCCCTTTTACCGGCGATGTAACTCTTAAGGTACGTTTGGTTCAAATCATCATGTATAACTTTGGTTATGTGATTACCAGGTTATGCTGGTAATCACATAACCAAGGTTATAGAGAATAAAACATAACCAAATATTGTTTGATTCAACTTAAGTAATGAAACAAAAATTTATTTGTTTGAAGGTTTTAATGAATACCCTAGTATAATATTTTACCGTATTACCCTCAGTTACAAAACCAACTATACATATTATTATTATTATTATTTATTATTATTATTTATTTATTTATTTTTTAATATTTTTTTACTTTTCTTTTTCCTACATATTTTTTTACTTTTTATGTGTTTTTTTATTTTTTAATGTTTTTATATTTTTATATTATTTATATTTATATTTTTTTATTTTTTACATTTTTTAAAATTTATTTTTTTATTTATTTATTTTATTTTTATTTTAAAAAATTTTAAATTTTTTAAATTTTTTAAATTTTTTAACATTTTTTAAATTTTTATTTTTATTTTTAAAATTTTTATTTTTTTATTTTTTTTAATTATTTATTTTAAAAAAATTTAAATTTTTAAATTTTTTAAAACATTTTTTTTATTTTTTTATATTTTTTAATATTTTTTCTCTTTTTTTTCATATTTTTTCTTATCGAATGATATTTTTGGTAAAAAAGATTCGTTAACTCCAGAATCAACAAAAACCTTAGTTTTATGAGGTTTTCTGATTCCGAACTGCATGACCCTTTTGCTGACGACAGTACATGGAACATTACTTGGGAATCATCGAATATCTAAGCCAAACAAGATTTTTGTTGATAATCTTGGATGGATAACTAAGATTATCAAGAATAATCTCGAATTAAATACACACTTAATATTATAAAATTTTATTAATAGAAATAAAAGATATCGTCTCTTATTCTACGTAAATTATCTTTCTATACTTAAATTTTTGAATCCGGTCATTATATTTATAGATGAAGCAAATTGTTGAAATTCTCTGTTTGATATATAAATGGAGTAACAAATACCGTGCATTATAATCTCTGCTCATCGAGAAAATTGTTATATGGTTTTATTTTTGTTCGAAAAATTTATTTTCTTAGGTGGCAATATCAAAAATTTATGATGCCTCGGTTTTGTAAACCAAGCAATGATTAGTCATGGGACAAAAAACGACACTTTTCAAAGGTCACATAATCCTCCATCCTATCCCCACACGTCAATGCTTGCTTTTAGAATCTTTCTTCCCATCAAAATGGGAAAAAGAATTATTTTTCTTTTCCCTTCTAAAGATTGATTTCATATTAATTGTCATTTTATAGGAGTTTTTATCATTTATAATTTTTTAATCTAAACTATTTTTTTTATTCTCAATCAATCTAATTACAGTACTTAAGTTTTAAAGAAAAACCCAAAGTTCAAATTTATTTTTGATATATAGTGCTCAATCAAAGAATAGAACATATTAAATTTTTTAAAATTCACATCAGTATGGTATGCATTTTAAAAATCAACAAATATAATATTAATTTTTAAAATACTGCACTATGCTATATTTAAAAAATCAATATGATGTTGATTTTTAAATACAGCATAATAATAATAATAATATATATATATATATATATATATATATATATATATATATATATATATATATATATAAAAAGTCTAGTATTCACAACTGAGTGTACTACTGTATTTGAAAATGGTCGTACACAAGTACTAAAGACTTCTATTTAAACGGCCTTTAGGACATTTGCCCTAATGTAAGCCCCGTTCTTCTTCCTGTGGATCTGACGATGGCAATGGGAGCCGGCGCCGGCGGGGAGATGGGTGGCCACGACATGGGTATGATGGCGCCTCCGCCAGCTTCATCTCCGGCGCATCGCATGGGCCACGGGATGATGCACATGACCTTCTTTTGGGGCCAGCGGGCCGCGATCCTCTTCTCCGGCTGGCCCGGCGACCGCGGCCTCGGTATGTATCTCCTCGCCCTCGCCTTCGTCCTCGTCCTCGCCGTCCTCGAGGAAGCCCTCTCCGCCGCCTCCCAGAGGTTCTCCTGGAGGCAAGCCTCCGGCGGGGGGAGCCGCGGGCCGGCCGAGGCGCTGCTTCTGACCGCGCTGCACGCCGTGCGCCTGGGGCTGGCCTACCTGGTCATGCTCGCGCTCATGTCGTTCAACGGTGGAGTATTCTTGGCGGCCGTCGTCGGGCACGCGATTGGATTCCTCTTCACTCGGAGCGGACTCCTGGAGCGGCAGGCGGCCAGATCTGGAAACGCCCAGCAACCTCCTTCCGCCAAGGTGTGAACTAAAGTTTCGGCTTCTTTCGGCTTCTTATTTGCATCGATGATGATGTATATCATGGAAATCAATTTGACTATTTCGTGCAAAAAAAAGTCTTTTTCATCTACAATATAAATCACAAGGCATCTTTTTCATCCTAATTTCAACAAATAATACATTTAGTTGTTTTTGTTAATAAGATTTTTCAATAGGAGAGAATATTCAAAAGGAGATTTGGACTGTTTTTTGATAAGAAACATGGAAACTGCAAGTCTGCAATCATGCTCAATATTTACTTTCACGCAAAGTTAAACATTGTTTAAGACAACACGATACAGCACAGTTGCATTACATTGTTCTTCTCATCGCACCGCTCCAACAAAAAGCCAGCAACCAAAATGCTTTGCTTGTATATTAATGATGCAATGACGACAAATTCTTACCCGACATTGAATTAGTTCATTCATTCCATCAGTTCATCCTGTCACTTTGAACCAAAATTAACGTGATGGTCCCCACAACTACAGGCTGTTACCTATCTACATTATGAATTTTTGAATTCTCCTGCCATCAGTTCAAGACCTGCTTCCACTGAAAGAGAGAAGCTGGTCAATAGTTCCATTCATGGGGAAGGGAGTTCATGGGAGTACTAATGGCTACCGGCTGGAGATGGCTGTGAAGCCTCAGAGCGTCTGCTCTTCCCATAATTGCATCTGAAGAGAAATAGTGATCGAATAAGTAAATCGACTTTTTTTTCCTATTATTATCAGAAGAAGAATTCACAAAGATGGTAGTTAACCATGTTGAGTGACAAATCCACTGGGGAGACTTGTGTTCAGGTTCAGAGCCTGGACCACTCTCGCCGGAATAAACACAGTTGAACTATCTGCTGCATCACGAGCAATAACAGAATCAGGACACATCGAAGGCAAAGAAGACTAGCAAGTCTATGTTTAACAAGATGATTACTTGACTTCTTTTCCGGCTCCGCCTTGCTCACTGCCGTGCGAGGTAGGAAGACGCCGGTGCCGGCTGACTCATTTCGCGCGCTGGAGTGGCAAAGGAAGACTGCTGGCGTCCCGGATTGTGAAAGGGGATGGTGCCGGAGCAGAAGTGGAGTCCGTAGCGAAGGAGAAGAGCCGGGGGTGCTTCTGCCACCGTAGCTGGGTCCTCTTCTTGCGTGTAGTTGCTGCTGCAGTAACTGTTGCTGCTTCAGGTGAAGGAGCTGAAGATTCAGAAGCCAGCGCTCGTGATGGCTTCGCCTGCGACGCTCCGCGTCGTCGAGGTCGGACCTCGCCGCCCCTTTTCCGGCAGCCCGATTCAACAGATCCCTCGTCTTCGGCGGTGGCAAGAGACCAAGATTAAGACTCGCATAACTCAACAAAGTTCGAATCCCGCGAAAGTTCTCACCTTGTCTCCACCGCTGAGGAAAGTGCGGCCGCCCATGTTGCCACCTTCCTCTTCCTCGTGCTTCCCCTCGCGGTCGACGAAGAACTCGTTGAAGAATCCATCGTCAAGTAGCTCGGAGGGAAGCTGAAAATCCTCCGCCATAAGCTGAAGCAGCACTGTACCGGAAGGCGGAAGAGCAAGCGTTTGCCGTAATGCTACAAAAATGGTGGCGGCGTGCACACGAATGCGTACAGGGCGTGGCGGTCGTCTGCTCTGCCGCTGCCTCAATTTGAACTCTAATCGGAGAATATTCAAGGAAGCAGTCAACGTCGGAGGTAGCAGCAGGAACAGAGCCTTCTATAAGAGTTCTTCCAATTGACGTTGAAAACGACACACAATTTGCAGAATTAAATTAGGGATTAATTAGGGACTACGGCAGCTTAACGATGACTTTGGAAGTGACATTTGTGCGTTCCGGATGCAGCTTAAATACAATTAGCACAAATGTCACCTCCAAACTCATCGTTAAGCTACCGCAGTCCTTAATTAATCCACTACACGCCCAATCATTTAATTGCCTAGTTTTTTTTTTTTTTACCTTCCCCCAAAAAATTTAATTGCCTAGTTTTTTTTTTTTGCATAGCACAGATGGGAAGTACATTGTTCTGTGACTGAAAAGTTCAGGGGTTGATCCCCGGGGTATCACTGCCTGGGGTTAACGTCTTCGTCATGTACTTTTTACCTGTGTACCTGTATTTACCTCCCTTCATATCTATGGGACCAACTCTAGGGAGGCTGCTGATGTGACGATTCCACATTTTTTATTTAATTGCCTAATTTTTGCCCAGGCTATGGTGCAAGCAACGCATTTACACAATCTACAAGTATTCATGAATCAATTCTTAACTATGATATACGGTTGTATATTTTTTTAGTAGTCGGTCTAAAATACTGAATACTTAGTGTTAGTTAAAAAATTGACCTATACAATCAACTGAATTAGGTATCCAAGTCCGATTAAGTTGTCCGATTTGATTTCTCATCTAGTATTTTGACCCAACTAGATTGTGTCTGCCTGACAGCCTGAGGGGTGTTGGAGTGTTAATTATGTTAAATTTACAATTAAACTCGATTGAATAAATCTAAATGAATTGGACAAATCCTACTTAGACTACTGGAACAAGATACTTATTCTAGAAAATTCATTATTATAAAAATGTATTCCTTCTCTATTTCTTATTCTATCTCTATTTGATTCTTAATATATCTACTCCAGAAATAACGATCCAATAAAAAAATTGATGAGTCAAATTTCTAAATATAAAACAATTATTAAAGGAAGCGTCGTAATTTTAAATTTATTTTAAAAAAACACTATATTCCATAAATGCTCCTGTAATCATCCAAACTGCTTTAAAATATTAAAATGAAATTTTAATAATTTGCCCTGATTTAAAATAAAAAAAATATAATTAAACTACTATAAATATTATCTTATATTACTATTTTGGGTCTCGGGATTATGATGTCACGGTAGGATATTTAGGTTGTCAACTAGGCATCCGTAGTTCGAACTCCAGTTATGACATATTTGTAGAAAATTTTTCTCAAAATAGAAGACGTAATAAAAAGATGCTAGACTTCTAGATTTACCATCATGTTAAGTGAATAATCATTTTTTTAATTACTATTTTGATCGTTAAAAGGATTTTCAAAGTGCTTAGGTCAAACACCTAGAGAACTGTTTTCAATAACGAAACGTAAATGAACTCTTGGACCATCCTATATTTATTAGGAATACCATAAAAGTTTTATAAAAAAAATACGAGTTTAGATAAAAATATGGCAAGAGGTTTTTTAAAGATAGAGATAAAAATAAATTTATCATAGATTAAGTTTAAAGTAAATAATATTATATAATTATAGAGATATGTGATTTTTTTTTTCTAATAATTGATATCAAAGTGACCGAATATTCAACAAACATTTTAGGAGAATGAATTTTAGATAGTGAAAAATTCTAAGGTGACAGAATGTTTAATGGAAATATTAGGAGAGTGAAATCGATGAAAAAATTTTAGAGAATTGGAGTAGGTTAATAGTGATCGGATGTTTAAGGGGAGACTCAGAGTAAGTCAAAAATGATCAAATACTTGAGAGAATGTCTTAAACATGAGAATAATGATGATCCTTTGTTTAAAGGAAGGATTATTGAAAATATAATTAAAATCTCACGTTCAAAATATATGAAAAAGATAAAGATGTTTAGAAGATGAAAAATATTTTTATTAGAATGAGATTTTTTAGGTAGTGTTGAAATAAATTCATAAGATCTTAGGTCGAAAGTGGATAATATTGATCCTAATAATATTATTATTTTAATATTAATATACTCTTATATATGAAAGCTATTTAAGCCTTTTTAGGTAAAATATGATAATATTTATATTATCATAATATAAGACCACCATTAAATTTATTAGGCGCTAAAAGTTCATTTATACTTGTAATTCTTTTTTTCACTGAAATATATTAAAGTATGTTGACTAAACTCTTATAGTTAAAATTATGATACCGTTATTAAATTTTTTAATAAAATCGTATATGTACAAATTAGTATCACAATCTATATGTACAATAAAATTTGACCATGGAATAAACATGTCATGCAATAAAGAAAAATAAATAATTACCTAATTCAAATATCAGCAATTATATTGAGCTATTATCCAATCCTAAAATCTACAGAACTATTACATATAGATGGATATACGACCAAAAGATATTAAAGGAAACATCTAACAACTCAAAATAAAAAGAATGGGGAAGAGAAAACTTAGCGAGATGATGATATCCATGCACTAAGGGTGGATAGATCATCGACGACTCTAGGAATAACGACTCTAAGATTTTCTATTTCAGAGAAAACCCTCCTCTAGGAAAGGGGACGGAGCCCAAATTCCCAGATACCCTAAACAAGAGTTCCATAGGTTCTTTTTAGAGGTGTAAATGAACCAAACCGCTCGTGAGCTATTCGAAATCGATTCGATAAAAACTCGTTTAAGCTCGTTTAATGAGGCTCGTTAAGATAAACAAACCAAGCTCAAGCTTACCAATACTCGGCTCGTTAACTCGTGAACACGTTCGTTAAGATCATGAATCAACTTTTAAATTAAAAAAATAATAATTTTGATATTAAATTTATAGATTTTACACTCTATTTATGAAAAATATAGACAAATATATTAAATTTATTTATTAGAATAAAATTATAAATTTTAATAAGATTATTATAATTTTCTCTAAATATATAATTTAATTTTTAATGAATATTTAAATTTATAATTTATACTTATTCAGTTCATTTAGGCTCGATAAAAGCTCGAATAAGCTCGTGAGCCATGAATGTATTCGTTAAATAAAGCTCGAGTTCGGCTCGATTATAAATGAGCCAAGCTCAAACATTCAAGAGTTCGGCTTGGCTTGGCTCGATTACACCCCTAGTTCTTTTATAGTTCTGCACCTGCCTGAATTTTTAGGTCATTGGCAAAATGAGGTTTTCAGCCTTTAGACTCAGTTTTTATAGGTTCCACCCTGAAGCTCACTTGTATATATTGAAATTATCTTGAATTTGATAGGTTGTAGGTCCCATGGATTAGCTTGAGCTAAAGTTATGTCTATTCGAAGTTTGGTCTGCTGAGTCGAGCTGCTTCTAGACATATTACATGGCCTTGATCACGATTGTTGTTGTTTAGGTCCGGAGTAAAAAAGCACAGCAGTGCTTGGGAGGCACGATCTTGTCTGGGAGGCACGACTATGGACTGTATTTGCTCCATTTCGCATCTATTTTGCCTAGAGTATGAGACACAACTAGAGCGTGTTCTTTAATTACAATTTCAATAAATTTGATGGTCCTTAGCTGCCCTTTTTCTTCTCATACGATCTATACCCATGTACTATATTGGAAATATACGTTTTAAGATTTGTTAACTTATTTTAGCTTTGAATTTGTGTCCTATCAATAAAAAGGCACAAAGAGCCATCCTTCGAATAAAAAGTGTGAAAATAATAAAAAGAAGATTAAGTATACAAAATATGTTCATGACATGACACAAAATGTTGTTTGTTCCGGTAGGCCGGCTAAAATGGGGGTGAATAGCGCTGCAATGAAAGTTCAAACTCTTTTGCTTTCGACTTAGTAAGGAAGCCACATTAATTATTTTAAAACATTAATTAAGAAAAGAGGCCAAGATTTACTTGGTTTGCAACCGGGAAGGTTACTAATCCAAGGCAATGAAAGCTCTAATAAGAAATCTCTTTCCAAGCAGGCGGAGTAGCCTCTTTATAAGAATTAAAAGCACAGAACGACAAAAACAGAATGTGAAATAAAAGTGCAAGTTCATTATATTAAACTTTAAGGATCAAGGTTCTATTTATAATCCACTAGTTGAAGTTAGCCATTGGTTGACGTGGCAACTCCCGGGCACTTGGACTTGGTCCCCTCTATTCACTCCGCAACAACTTCTTTCCAACGGGTCTTCACTTCCCAGGCGCTTGGACCCGGTCTAGGTGCCTAAAGTCGTTTGATGTGAACTCTGTACTTATCCTCTTCAACAATGGTTCATTGATGTGGCTCGAAGGAATCTGGGCACTTGGACTGCCTAGACTCGATCCGGGCTCCTGGAGTCGACTGATGTGGACTCTGTGCTGATTCTCTTCAACAAAGGCTCACTGATGTATCCCAAAGAAATCTAGGCGCCTGGGCCAGGTTCAGGCGCTTGGAGTCTGAGCGTCTGGACTTGGTCCAGGCCCCTAATATAATCAACTCAGGTTGACTTTATTCGATCGCTTAGGTAATGTTTCAGCCTTCCAGAGTTGAGATCACCTAAACTCAACTCCGGCCTTTTCCTTAAGCAATCTAACTCCTCGGCTTCTCGTCCCTTAGAAGCATCACACACATTCTTCTCGTTTGTCGATGTACTCTTCCATAGCTCCATGTCCCTCAGATGCACCGAGCTTGTTGACTTGGTTCCGAGCATTGTTGAAGTATTACTAGTTTACTACGAAAATAATGGGGTCATTGCGTAGGCCAAGGAACCCAGATCTCATCAATGATCTAAACATGTACTTCATTGCTATCATTTGATCAGGGAGATCATAAGTAGGAGAGAAATACAAATTGAGAAAATTGTCACTGAAAGGAATCTAGCAGATTCTTTTACAAAGGCTCTACCACAAAATCAATTTGAGAGTCATGTCGAGTCCTCTAATATTAAATACCAAGGTATTTAAGAGATGTCCTAAGACAATCACTTTAGAAGTTGTATCATTTATTTAATAAATAAATGTAATATTTGAGTATGTTGGTGTAGTTGACACCAATGGTCAAATCTAAATTTTGACGAATGATAAGTGGATTAAAGTTAGATGTATTGTGTGCTCTAATCTTTCTACCAAGTGTGCAGTACTTAACTGGTCTGACACCAGACTGAAATTCAGCTAGGTCTAGAGGACCTGATAGCTGGTGTTGAAGTCCAAATAGGTCAAGAAGTGACATGATATTTGGTGGGAAGTCTGGCTAGGTTTGCGAGACCTAACAGCTGATAGAAGTCCAGTTGGGTTTGCGGACCTAACAACTGGTGGAAAGACCTAGTGGACCAAGGTAGAGTCAAACAATTATGTATGGTAAGTAAGTCACTAGAGGAGAGAGTTCCAATGAGTACGAGTCTCAATTAGGGACTTTAGGCGCATGTCTAGTTTAGGTTTATCTTGGATACCTAAACTGAGACTTTGATTAGATCCTAGTCTTGGACAAATAAGGTCTAATTAATACTGCTATTTTATATTTGTACAAACTTTGTTTTATATGTTAAATATTTCCTTGTTGAACTAACATGTTTCACAAGAGCAAAAAGAATAAAAAAACTTAGGTGAATAGTGCTTGTGTCGCCTCCTATACTGCTGGAGGCGCCTCCTGTGCTGTTGGAGGTGCCTTGAAAGCATTGGTTGAAGACCTCGCATAGGAGGGCATGGAGGCGTCTTCTATGCGAAGGAAGATGCCTTGAAGCTTGGCACTGAAGGGTCCTTGGAGGGCTTTGAAGGCGACTTGGAGGGCTTTGAAAGCACCTTTGGTCGGATAATGCAGAAGACCTCAACGATGATCAAAAGCGGCTTTGTCAGGATAAAGTTTTGAGGAATTGAAGGTGCCTCTAGTGGCATTGGAGGTGCCTCCAGTCCACTTTAAAAGGGTTGTTCTACCTCTTCTTTATACACAACTAATATCCGAGCTCAAACGATTCTTCTGCTGTTCTAATCATGCTGCTTCTCTGCTATAACATTGTGACACCGACTCCAAGCCTTGACTTCCATTTACTATGAGTCAATATATTTTAATTTAAGCTGCAATTATTTATTATTTATTGTTGAATAGAGGAAGTGTAGGGTTGTTACACTTTCTCCAATCATTTGTATTCGGATTATTCTTCCGGCGCTTTTAGAAAATAATTTAGTGGATTATCCATTGATAGATCCGAGGGGCCTGAGTCTTGGAGTAGAAATCGCCAAAGACTCCGAACTAAATAAACTGATCATATTCGTTTGTGATAGATCGATTTAAGCGATAGAGGGGGGGGGGGGTGAATATCGCTCGTTTAAAAACTATTCTTTTAATCTTTTAAAACCAAAGTCGTACAGCGGAAATAAGAAAAGAGACAAGGTATTTTACTTCGTTCGGAGCCTAGCTCAACTCCTACTCGAAGGCCCGCGGTTCTTGACCACACCGATGGGCAAAACACTAAAGCCCTTCTTTCCGAAATCCTCGGAAAGAAGTGGATCGTACAGATACAAAGATGTTTAAGATAGTAACACTCCTACTATCTTAAATGAATTTAAGTGCAATACAAAAGTAAAAGATACCGACAATATATTTGAAAGTCAAAGCTTGGTCGGCACTATCGGAATGACTCGCAGAGTTGATGAAGCACGAACAACTTGCAGAATAGAACTTGAGTTGATCAGAAAAATCTTGTCACAGCCTCTGACTTCGAGCACTTTTTATAACTTCCTTGAGCGTTCGGTTGACCGATCCCTCTATTCGGTCGACCGAACCCTGCTCCATTCCTTCCTCACTGAAAACAGAAGCTGGCTCGATCTTTTGTGGTAAATGCTCATAAATGGTTCAGTCGACCGGACCTATTTTCGGTCGACCGAACAGTCTATTTCCCTATTCGTCGAAATCAGTCAAGATCTTCATTAATGCCGCAATTAATTCTGATTGGATTGGTCGACCGGTCCTCTGGTTCGGTCGACCGATCAACCCTTTTTCCCTTTTCTGTTGATCGGTGCTGATGAGCTGTCCAGTGCTGAGTCTTAATGGTTTGGTCGACTGATCTTACTGTTCGGTCGACCGATCAGTCTTTGATCGGACTCTGGTCTGATTTGTTCTGAGATGTTAGCTGCTTTGTATTGATCTTGTTTGGTCGACCGAACCACAGGTTCGGTCAACCGATCCAGTCGGTCCTGCAACAGAAGGTTAAGTAAAAATTATTTCCTGCAAAACAAATGTTAGAATAGTAGTAATATAATGCAGGATTAATAATATAAAAGACAGTATCACTGTCTTGATCTCAACTTGAAAACCTTCCCGATTTCTTTAGTTGGATCAGCGACCTAAGGTTGTTCCCTTCGGGAACCTGACCTCACTGTCGCTCCTCCAGTTGTTTACCTCAACCTACCCACCAAACTTAGATCCTCCAGATCTAGTTTGGACTTTTCATTTAGCTTTGATCGGCTCGCCAGGACTTTTCCCTTGATCTTAGGTCCTCCAGACCTCTCGATCATACTGCCAAACTTCAGGTCCTCTCAACCTCCTTTGACTTGCGTCTGGGTTCCACGATCTGCTAAGATTTCTCTTGCCTAGCCTCCAACTAGGTCTTTCTTGGTTGAGTAAACATTCTGCACACTTAGTCAACTTGTTAGATCATAACAAGACTTAACTTGAACATTTGACAACATCAAAACTCAGGTTTGATTCTGGTGCGGCTTGCACCAACAATCTCCCCCTTTTTGATGTTTGGCTACCAAGGTTCAAAGTTAAGTTAAAATATGCAACAAGTAAATAAGCAAGCAATTTTTTCCCCCTGAGTTAAATAACTTCCCCTGAATTCACTATCTCTCCCCCTTTGACATACATCAAAAATAGGGGAAGACCCAAAAATCAAGTAAGATTGTTGAAAAATTTTAAAAATTGTTTGAAAAATTTATTAAGTAATGTAAATTATGAATAAAATTGTTAAAAATTTACTAAGTAAGGTAAATTTTGAATAAAATTTTGAAAAAAATTATTAAGTAAAAAATAAAATTGTTGAAAAATTTTACCAAGTAAAGTAAATTTTGAATAAAATTTTTGAAAAATTTGACTAAGTAAAAAATTGAAATAAAATTGTTGAAAAAATTTTACTAAGTAAAGTAAATTTTGAATAAAAAAATTTGAAATAAAATTGTTGGAAAAATTTTTACTAAGTAAAGTAAATTTTGGATAAAATTTTTAAAAAGGAAGAATTTTTTACTAAAATAATTTTGAAAAATAGTTTTTTTTATTAATATTAAGTTAAATAATCTTGAAAAGGAAGAACATTTCACTAAGGCAAAAATAAGTTTGAAAAATTTTGGAAAATAAAATTTGAAGATTATATAATTTTTTTTAAAATATATTTTGAAAAGGAGTTGGTCACTAAACAAAAATGATATAAATTTAAAAATCATGTTTGAAGCTCCTCCTAAAATTGACAGATTCCTAAGAGTCCAAGCATGGGTAGGAAAACTAAGGAAAATTGTCCTTATGATCAAATGTTTAACCTTTGTTCAAGGCTAACTACCACTAGATAGTAGCTGATGACTCAGGTTAGTCAATTTGAGTATTTAGTACTAACTGGGTTTTTACCGGTTAGTTAACCCAAATTGATTCATGTATATTGTTTTAAAGCCTAGATTGATAGCGATGCACTGACATAAGCATCTGAAATCTAGGGCTAAGACCTAAGCATCTCACCCATTCTAAGTTATCAAACAAGTGATCATACTGTGCTTGTGAGATGTTGGCTCCTAAGACTATAGGATCATGCAATTCTACGGTAGATCCTAAGCTACTCTAGAAAATTTAAAATAATTTGAAAGAAATTTTGAAAACTAAAAATTTGAAAGGGAATTTTTCAAAAAATAATTTTGAAAGATAAACTAAGTAATAATTTCCAAAACAAATAAACCTATTCTATAAAATTTAGCAAAGAATTACTTTAGAAAAAAAAACATGACTAATTAGAAATTCCTTAAGATTAAACATAGTCATAATTCAAGTCAATAGATATAATAAGTCACAAACAACAAATCCCCAGAATCACTCATCCTCATCATCTCGATAATAATCAAACATCCTCCGCTTCTCCTTCTCTAAAGCATCAGTACGCTCTATCATCTCTTGACGAAAATTTGTAATTTATCCCTGAAGAGAGTTGTACTGATCATCCATTTTTGTTTCCAAGGAGTCAAAACGACTAAACATATCATCTCACAGAAGGGTAAAGAAGTCACTAGTCGGAGGAGGAGGAGTATATGAACTGCTCTGAGCAAAATCAAAGCAGGGCATCATGGCGAATCCAGGATCAATAAACACAGGAGGAGGCGCAGTAACTGGGATCGGATCATCCTTAGCAATAGGGTCGTCAACAACCGGTGGGATGTAGTGTGGATCATTTCTTTTGTACACAAGCCCCTCGGCGCTAGTCTTAATCCTAGCCAAGGACAACTGCCTAATCCTGACAAGATCAAAATCCAAAAGCTCAATCAACTCACCCCGATGAACTCCCACACCCAGAGAAGTAATGTAGGCAGTAAGAACATGCCACTGAACCATATGAACCTTATATGAAGTACTGTACCCTGAATAGTAAATGATAGATCTGTATACCCAGTATCCTAAGTCAAAGTCTAGTCGATGTCTAAGAGCATACATCAGAAAAAGATGAGCTGGACGCAAGACACCCTGATCTCTAGATGATAATGAATAAATGCAAGACACGACCATCTTATAAAAAACATTATCTTTTGGACTAAGGGGTACAGTTGACATCTTTTTAGGATGAGGTCCCTCAAAGAAGTCGGCATACATGATGTCAAGGGTCAGATGAGAGAAGGGAGTAGGTAATGGATTGGGAAGAGACTTACTAAAAAAGATACGGTTAACCGAAGGTCGGATCCGTAGAAATCGAATAAACATGTCAAGATCAAACAACATATCTCGAGTAGCAACTCTAGTTCTATAATGATGGGGATCAAGTTTACACAGATTGTGATAAAACTCATAACACAAAATAGGATTATATGCATGATGACAAAAGACAATACTGTCTAGTTGAAAGTGTTGTGTGATGTCTATGACCTCAGGACAGAAGGTTTGATAGAATTGAAGATCTAGACAACGCGTTCCTAACACCTTAAATTTCTTATTAGGAAAAGATTGACGTAATTTTTCGGAAGAAAACCTAGGGGTCTTGGCTGGGATTAAGAGAGCTAGCCTCTCGTTGTGCAATAGCTCTACTTTTCTCACTATAAAGATGATAATGAAAATTAATATTGCAGTATATAATTAATTGAGAAAAGACTAGATAATTACCGAGGCATTATCGGAGAAGAGGTGAGGCTAGAATCGGCGAACAGATTAGAAAAGAGGAGAATGGATTGGGTGATTTCTAAAGGTCACCCGATTCTGTTTATATAGAGGGTGATCGGTCGACCAATAAAGGGTTCGGTCGACCGATCCCTTTATAGCGCTACTCTTTTTAACAGATGAAACGATGTTCCGTCGATCGGACACCTGTTTGGTCGACCGATAAATTTATTTTTCAGAGAGAAACGGTAGGTGTAAAAATAGGTGAACGGTTGAAGTTTATGTTTCAGTTGACCGATAAACTTGTTCGGTCGACCGATTAATTGAATATGTGAGTAATTGCAGTCACGTCGGTTCGGTCGACCGAACCTTTCGTTCGGTCGACCGAACCTTCCGTTCGGTCGACGGAACATTAAAGATAATTTTTTTAAATAAGTTTAAAATAAGTTTTAAAATAATTTTTAATAAGTTTAAAATGAGTTTTAAAATAATTTTTAATAAGTTTTAAATTTTTTTTAATAAGTTTTAAAAAAGTTTTAATAAGTTTAAAATAATTTAAATAGGTTTAAAATAATTTTTAATAAGTCTTTAAAGTTTTAATAAGTTTAAAATAATTTTAATAAGTTTTAATAAGTTTAAAATAATTTTTAATAGTTTTAAAATAGTTTTTAAGATAATTAATTTTAAAAAGTTTTTAAATAATTTTTAATAAGTTTAAAATAATAATTTTTTTAAAAAAATGATTTTTAATAAGTTTTAAAATAATTTTTAATGAGTTTAAAATAATTTTTAATAGGTTTAAATTTTTTTTAATATAATTAAAATAATTTTTAATAAGTTTAAATTTTTTTTTAATATAATTAAAATAAGTTTTAATAAGTTTAAAATAATTTTTAATAATTAAGTTTGAATTAGTTTTGAATTAAATTTCAGTTAATTTAAAATTTAAATTAATTAAGTTTGAATTAGATTTGAATTAAATTTTAATTAATTTTGAATTTGAATTAATTAAGTTTGAAAGAGGTTATTGAACCATGTTAGATTCAAACTTAGTTTTGGGTTAATCAAGCAAGCGTCTTAAGGATAAGTTTCAGTTCAATGGCGAGGTATATGGCCTACTTGAATATCATTAGACCACTTGCTGAAGACTTTCCAAACTGTTCCTGCCCAAAAAACTTAGTACTATATTTTGGTCTAACTAGCCCATGTTTGACTGGGGTAGCTTCGGTCAGATCCACTAAGTCTAGTGCACCAGGTAGAATTCCATATTCAGCCTAGACATGCCTTCGACAAAGTTTCCTTGACGTACTATCATCCCAATCCATTCCGATGCTATGTTGTAGGGTTTGATAAACCTTTTTCATCTAACCATTCTAAGCAAAAAATAATCCTAAGGCTAAGTATTAAGTTTGATTTAATCAAGTTGGTTGGATTGTTTTTCTATTTGCTCCCCCTGAGTCATAGCTTAAATAAGGTCTATCTAAGTAATGGATTTGACTCTTAGGGACCAAGTAGAGGTTTGGTTCAATTTGTTTGGTTAAAAATTTTGTTTGAACCCATGCTTGGACTTGACTTCTAGTATTTTGACTGATTAAGGATAAGTATGGTTTGTTTGTTTGTTTGGGTTTGTAACTAAGTCCTGATTTGTTGTACACGGCTCATTGTGATCCAAGTACCATATTTAGAGACTTGAATCCCATTTCGAACCTTTCCAACGTTTTCTTGAGTCACTCGACTTGACCTTTCAAATCGGAATTTTCTTCCTCAAGTTTTTCAACTTGAGTTGAAGTTCCGATTTGAACTCGGTTAGTTGAGTCACTCAAGTTAACTTGTTGCTTAAGGTGGTCTATTTCCTTAAGTAACAAGTTATTTTGTTTTTCTAATTTTGACAATTTTTTAAACAAACATTTAACTACTTTAAGCAAATTAGACTTTGAATAAATCGTTACCATATTTAGATCTTCCGATCCGGGGCTTCTATCGGACTCGATGTCGATCTCGGATTCGTACTATTCGTCAGACTCGGACCCAGAATCTTCGTTTCTTGCCATAAATGCAAGGTGGCTCGAGTGCTTCATTTGCTCCGCGTCAGATTCGTCGGAAGAAGTTTCGTCCCATGTCGCTTGAAGAGCCTTCTTTCGTCTTGATGATTTGGGTCCTTCTTCTTTCCGATTTGGAGATTCATTTTTGAAATGACCCTTCTTGTTGCAGCCATAACAAATCACTTTTGATTTGTTTTGGATATGATTTGGTGAGGTTTTTTTGGTGCTTCTTCTAAACTTCCTTTTAGTCAACAACCTTCGGACCATGTTGACTAATTCTTCTTCGTTTGTTGAGTCCGAGTCTGGTTCACTTTCTGACTCGGTCTTCTTTTTTGATCTTGTTTCCTTGCTTGATCATGCATACAAAGCTACACCTTTCTCGACATGGCTTGTGTTAGACTGTTCGTGTAATTCCAATTCACAAAATAACTCGTCTAACTTAAGAATTGAAAGATCCTTGGAAACTTTATACGCATATACAATTGATGCCCACAAAGCATTCCTCGAAAAAACGTTCAAAGCATACCTTATTGTGTCACGGTTTTCAAGACTATGCCTGATCAGGTGGAGGCCGTTTAAGATGTCCTTCAGTCGAGCATGTAGTTGCGAGGCCGTCTCTTCAGGAAATATTTTTATATTCAATAAATTATTTAAAAGTAAATCTCGTTTGTTTACCTTTGAGTCGTCAGTTCCTTCGTGTAGCTTGACTAGCGAGTCCCACAATTCTTTAGCGTCGTCGTAGGGACTGATTCGGTTCAACTCCTCCATAGTAAGCCCGCACTGAATGGTGTTGATAGCCTTATAGTTTAATTGTGCCTTCTTGATCATTTGGGGAGTCTATTCTTCTGGTTCTAGTGTTGTTCTGTCCTTTGTTGGGGGAGTATATCCTTTCAAAACAGTGAACCAGAGCTCGATATCGAACTTCAAGTAACACTCCATCTTATTCTTCCAATAACTAAAATTTTCTCCTTTGAATAGTGGAGGTCAGACAATACTATATCCTTCTTAATACGAGTTCGTCATTCTTGCAAGACAAAAAGTAAAAAAAATATTTCCCAGACTTTCGTCTTGGGATTAGTAGTGCCTAAAGAATGAATAAAAATATTCTAAAGGAAAAGAAAAGAAAGTTTTTTAAAAAGATGCTTTGAAAATCGGTTAAGAAATTTCAGAGCTAACCTGGCTCTGATACCAATTGATAGATCGATTTAAGCGATAAAGGGGGGGGGGGGGGTGAATATCACTCGTTTAAAAACTATTCTTTTAATCTTTTGAAACCAAAGTCGTGCAGCGGAAATAAGAAAAGAGACAAGGTATTTTATTTCGTTCGGAGCCTAGCTCGACTCCTACTCGAAAGCCCGCGGTCCTTGACCGCACCAATGGGCAAAGCACTAAAGCCCTTCTTTCCGAAATCCTCGGAAAGAAGTGGATCGTACAGATACAAAGATGTTTAAGATAGTAACACTCCTACTATCTTAAATGAATTTAAGTACAATACAAAAGTAAAAGATACCAACAATATATTTGAAAGTCGAAGCTTGGTCGGCACTATCAGAATGACTCGCAGAGTTGATGAAGCACGAACAGCTTGCAGAATAGAACTTGAGTTGATCAGAAAAATCTTGTCACAACCTCTGACTTCGAGCACTTTTTATAACTTCCTTGAGCGTTCGGTCGACCGATCTCTCTGTTCGGTCGACCGAACGCTGCTCTATTCCTTCCTCGCTGAAAACAGAAGTTGGCTCGATCTTTTGTGGTAAATGCTCATAATGGTTCGGTCGACCAGACCTATTTTTTGGTCAACCGAACAGTCTATTTCCCTGTTCGTCGAAATCAACCAAGATCTTCATTAATGCCGTAATTAATTCTAATTGGATCTGTCGACCGGTCCTCTAGTTCGGTCGACCGATCAACCCTTTTTCCCTTTTCTGCTGATCGCTGCTAATGAGCTGTCCAGTGTTTAGTCTTCATGGTTCGGTCGACCGATCTTACTGTTCGGTCGACCGATCAGTCTTTGATCGGACTCTGATCTGATCTGTTCTGAGATGTTAGCTGCTTTGTATTGATCTTGTTCGGTCGACCGAACCACAGGTTTGGTCGATCGATCCAGTCGGTCCTGCAATAGAAGGTTAAGCAAAAACTATTTCCTGCAAAACAGATGTTAGAACACTAGTAATATAATGCAGGATTAATAATATAAAAGACAGTATCACTGTCTTGATCTCAACTTGGAAACCTTCCCGGTTTCTTCAGTTGGATCAACGACCTAAGGTTGTTCCCTTCGGGAACCCGACCTCACTGTCGCTCCTCCAGTTGTTTACCTCAACCTACCCGCCAAACTTAGATCCTCCAGATCTAGTTTGGACTTTTTACTTAGCTTTGATCGGCTCGCCAGGACTTTTCCCTTGATCTTAGGTCCTCCAGACCTCTCGATCATATTGCCAAGCTTCAGGTCCTCTCAACCTCCTTGGACTTGCACCTGGGTTCCACGATCTGCTAAGATTTCTCTTGCCTAGCCTCCAAGTAGGTCTTTCTTGGTTGAGTAAACATCCTGCACACTCAGTCAACTTGTTAGATCATAACAAGACTTAACTTGAACCTTTGACAACATCAAAACTCAGGTTTGATTCTGGTACGGCTTGCACCAACAGTTTGTGCTTTCATTTTGGTTTTATTTTATTTATTCTGCTGCGTACTTAATCTTTAATTTTGAAAATGAACATAGTTTTTTTTTTTAACACGTGATACACCCTCCCTCTCACGTGCGTAACAACCCTATAGAGTATACATTCTCTATGTATATGATTTGAGCTTAAACTCAATTAATGAAGTCTATAATAAATGCATAGTGATATGAGTTATGATAAGTGGACCCTTTGCTGGAGAAGGAAAGGGGATAACAAGGAAAAGGAAGGCTGGCAAGATGAGGGGCTGTCCGGAAAAGGTTTGACCCAACAAGGGGGTCGCTACACGTATGACAGACAGAGATCGATCGAACTTAATAAACCACCCGAGCATATAGGTTCGGTAGGCAAAGGCCGACCGAGGGAGGATCGACCAGGCGAGAGGGCTTATATACGCCCAACTGATTAACTTCGACCGACAAGACATGATTTGCCGAGCCCCATAGACCGGTCAAGTACAGTGGGTCTGTGGAGCATATAAGACCGGCAGACGAAGACCGATCAAGTATGTATGGTCGGTCGGATATAACAGATCAACCCGGTGTAAGGAAAGTTTAACCTTAGGCGGTCCAGAGCATGGCAAGGTCACTCGAGCATATGAGTTTGGTAAGCAAAGATCGATCAAGCACTGGTACTCGATCGGGCATACATAACAGACCAAGCATAGAGAATCGGTCAAGCGTAGAAGTTCTTAACCTGGCGCACAACAGACAGAGATCAGACGAACGTAATAGACCGATCAAGCCTATAAGTTCGGTGAGCAAAGATTGGCCGGGTTCCATAGACTAGCCGAATACAGAGGTATTTAGTCTCACAAGACCCTTAGCCTACGACCGATTGAAGGAAGGGCTATCGGGTAATAGTGTCTCTATAAGCTCGACTGGTTGATCTTGGTCAATGATGTAGGATCGATCACACTCAATAGACCGGCCGAGCATATGAGGTCGGTAGACAAAGAACGGTCGAGTGTAAGAGACCGATCGAAAGTAGAAGCACTTAGCATTTAAGCTGTCCTGAATGCCTATATATGCTCGACTGATTAGTCTCGGTCAATAAGGTAGGACTGATCGAGCTTAATAGACCGGTCGAGCGCAGAGGCATTTAGTAGCATATGATCAATCGAAGGAAGGGTTAAAGGGCAATGGCGTCTTTATACGTCTGACTAGTTAATCTCGATCGACAAGGTGTAACCCTCCGAGCTCAATAGACCAGCCGAATATGAGAAATAGATTGAACATAAAAGTCTTCAACCTTATACGATTTCTGACATATTTATAATAGTAAAATCCTGGTCGGGTATAAATAACTGATTGAGTACAGAATATCGACTGAGACTAGTAGAGACAGAAGATATTCCTCATATATGCAGAATGAGCTTATGTGACTAACCAGGTATATGTAACAGGTGAACCATAACAATATATACAATCATATGACAACTTAATCAATCTGGCGGCAAGTAGCTTCTAGAAGTCTCCGCAGATATGCTAAACGACAAAGAAGGTACATCTGGGGTAAGAAAAAGATTCCTTAAACTATTATTGCAGTTTTGTCTAACGTCATCTCTTAACAAACTTTAACAAACCGGGGTCCACCTCATGACTGTGGAGGTTAGATGATGTGGAATAAAAAAGGAAATCCTCTCTACTGGCAAGGTATGCAAACATACGCATTGCATCCAAATTAAACCCTAATTTTCATCTTCTTCGATACTGCTTCTTCTTCATCTTGCCGGAGACTAACTTGAGTGTCGGAGAGCCTAGTCAGGGATTCCCACCCCGGTTTTAGGTCACTAACGCTTTGTCAGTTAGTCTCATTGTGTGCGAGGAGACGAGGTCATCTACTGGATTGTTGAGTTTTGGCTGATCCACAGAGTCATCTCGCCGGAATTTCTTTTCTGTGAGGTATTATTCATAGATTCGCTTTGGTTTTCTCGGATCTATTGTTCTGTATTCAAGTATCAGTAAGGTCCGCTGTGGGTTTCTCATACCTTTCCCCGTTCATCGACATCAGAGTTATTATTCGCCATCACTCGTCGTTGCCCAGTGCTTCATCCCGCAAGTTATCAGACATGATCAAATTTGGCGACGTCTGTAAGAACTCTTGAATCTGAGACTACACGATGGAGGACACTGGAAAGCCTAATACTATTACTATGACTCAAGAAGACTTAGAGTTGCTCATCAACTCCAGGGTTCAAAAAGCATTACAACAGTTATAGCAGCAATAGGTCAACAATGGAGGTACCTTATCAGTAGTAATAAATCCGATAATCTCAATTACATATCATCGTAAAAATAGAGATATGGAAGATGATGATATAGCTTATATAATTCCTGTTGGAACTCCAAGGTGAGGCGGTCGTCTGCTCTGCCGCTGCCTCAATTTGAAAATTCAAGGAAGCAGTCAACGTCGGAGGTAGCAGCAGGAACAGAGCCTTCTATAGAGTTCTTCCAATTGACGATGAAAACGACACACAATTTGCAGAATTAAATTAGGGACTACGGCAGCTTAAAGATGACTTTGGAAGTGACATTTGTGCATTCCAGATGCAGCTTAAATACAATTAGCACAAATGTCACCTCCAAACTCATCGTTAAGCTGCCGCAGTCCTTAATTAATCCACTACACGCCCAATCATTTAATTGCCTAGTTTTTTTTTTTTAACGTCTCGATTATATGTTTTCAGTTGTGTACCTATATTTATCTCTCTCCATATCCGTGAGATCAACTCTAAAAGACTGCTGATATGACGATTCCATATTTTTTATTTAATTGCCTAGTTTTTACCCAGGCTACAGTGCAGACAATGCATTTAAAACATAGGATTCATTAATCAATTCGAATCGAGTCCAGTGACTAACTCATGATGTACTGTCCTTATGAGATCTTAAATTTAAAATTTAGTAAACTTAAGATAAATATTTCATTTATTTGTTAATTATCATTTCAAAAATTAGTAGTCATTTATGATTTATTTTCTTCGTGTTAATCTTGAGACGAATTAACATGAGTATTGAGACGAACATATTTGCTTTTTTTACCATCATGAATCAATTCTTTAACTATAATATACGGTTGTATATTTTTTTTATAAAACTAAACTGATCGAATTAGTCGGTCTAATAAATACGTAATGCTAATTAAAAAACATGACCTATCCAATCAACTGAATTAGGTATCCAAGCCGATAAAGTTGTTCGATTTGATTTCTCATCTAGTATTTTGACCCAATCTGCCTGAGGGGTGTTAGAGTGTTAATTATGTTAAATTTACAATTAAACTCGATTGAATAAGTCTAAATGAATTAGACAAATTCTACTTAGACTACTGGAACAAGATACTTATTCTAGAAAATTCATTATTATAAAAATTTATTCCTTCTCTATTTCTTATTCTATCTCTATTTGATTCCTTATATATCTACTCCAGAAATAACGATCCAATAAAAAAATTGATGAATCAAATTTCTAAATATAAAATAATTATTAAAGGAAGCGTCGTAATTTTAAATTTAGTTTAAAAAAACTATATTCCATAAATGCTCCTGTAATCATCCAAACTACTTTAAAATATTAAAATGAAATTTTACTAATTTGCCCTGATTTAAAATAAAAAATATATAATTAAACTACTATAAATATTATCTTATATTACTGTTTTGGGCCTCAGGAGCATGATGTAGGAGATCTAGATTATCATTAGGTAATTATCGTTTGAACCCTAGGTACGAAGTATTTGTAAAAATTTTTATTTCAAATGGGAAGATATTAAACTTAAAGTAGATAATATTATTTAATTATCAGGGTGATCGAATATTTAACAAAAATCTTAGGAGAATAAATCCTAGATAGTAAAAAAGTTTAGGATGACAGGATATTTAATGGAAATCTTAGGAGAGTGAATCCGATGAAAATTTTTTAGAGAATTTAAGTAGGTTAATAGTGCTCGGATATTTGAGGGGAGACTTAGAGTAAGTTAAAAATATCAAATACTTGAGAAAATGTCTAGAGTATGAAAATAATGATGATCCTTCGTTTGAAGGAATGATTATTAAAAATATAATTAAAATTTCACGTTAAAAATATATGAAAAATATAAAGGTATTTAGAAGATAAAAAATATTTTTATTGGAATGAGACTTTTGTGATCGAAACAAATTCATAAGTTCTTATGTCGAAAGTAAATAATATTGGTCCTAATAATATTATTATTTTAATATTAATATACTCTTATATATGAAAGCTATTTAAGCATTTTTAGGTAAAACATGATAATATTTATATTATCATAATATAAGACCACCATTAAATTTATTAGGCACTAAAATTTCATTTATACTTATAATTCTTTTTGTTCACTGAAGTATGTTAATTTGACTAAAATCTTATAGTTAAAATTACGATACCGTTATTAAATTTTTTATATTCTTAGACACCAATTCACAAAAAAAAAATAAAAAAAAATATGATAAATCCAGGAGAACCGGTTAGGCCTGTAGAATTTTTCTACTAGCTACCAAGATAAATCAGAAAACGTTTATGGCAGACGATCAAGAAGCCCAATATCTTTTGTTGCGTGCCCCCATTTAGAAAAGAAATTCCTACAAATTCGTCATAGCTGAGGATCGAACCACGGGTGTCTGAATAACAATCTAGATACCCTATCGTCGTACCATAGTCTCAGGGTAAAAATGATAAACTCAGTTAGCCTCATTGACTGGTCCTAGGGTGACCGGTCCTATGAAATTTTCCTACTGCCCATCGAGATAAATCGGGAAGCATGCGCGGTGGGCAGCCTAGAAGCCCAGAATCCTTTGGTTGCGCGCTCTATTTGGAGAAAAAAATTCTTACAAATATGTTATAATTGGGGATTGAAATGCGGATACCTGGGTGATAACCTAAATGTCCTACCACGGTACCATATGTAAGGGATCGGTGGCCGGCTTGAAGGGGGGTTGGATAGACGACACCCCCAAATACTCACTTTCTACACTTGTTAGTTTGCGCAGCGAAAATACAAACTAATATGAATACAAAGAAAGCTAAAGACAAGAAAGAAATCAAACCAAGCTACACAATCATTTAACGTGGTTCGGAGATTGCTTGCTCCTACTCCACGGCGTGTCCTTGAGGTGGACGATCTCTATCCGTCGGTGAATTAGCCCCCGGTAAACTCCGGCTATCTCAAGTCGCTCCTTGTGGGTGAAGAAACCTCACCACAACACCAACCAAGACTCTTGAGACTAGTAGACTACTAATTAGGGTTTACCACCACTAATTTTGTTAGCTATAACCAAGCTTTGGTTATATAGCCCGCGGGTTGAAAACCCCGCCTACCAGTCAACTGCCAAAACATGCAGTCGACTGCCCTCTGTAGGAATTCGATCGTTACATCCCAACGGCTCGATACCAGTCGACTGCTAAAACTAACAGTCGACTGCTCCACACTGACCGAACGAACAAAAGTATTCTGTTCGCTCCCAGTCGGTTGCACAGTCGACTACACCAGTCGGCTACTAAAACATGCAGTCAACTGTTACAGTAACGCTACAGTACTACTGCATTAACACTACAGTAACACTACAGTAAAAGCCTAAAACTATGATTTTACCCTGAGTACAATCTCTCGTGCACTCGTACCCTCACCCTTATGACTCACTTGACGCTTCTTTGCAGCCTTGACCTCTTGCCTTCAAGCCTACTTCCTTTGGTTCTCATCCCTCGGATGCATTCAAGCTCGCGGCTCGTCCCTAATGTCATCCTTTGTGTACGCCTCAAAGTCGCTTCTCTCGGCCCTTGTCCTCTCTCCCTTGTCCACGGTCCCTCAGATGCTCCATCCTTCACCGGACCCGAAGCCATCAACCTGAGTCACATGTGTATCCTGCAAACCTGCACAACTCAAATACACATATCAAATACAAGGGTGAACCTAACTTAAACCCTTTGCCCAAACACCAAAACACATGGTCGCACGGACCATTGGGATTGCTCCAACAATCTCCCCCTTTTTGATGTTTGGCAATATGTTTAAGTTAGGGAAAACAATAGCAAATAAATATGCTAAAACAAATGGACTTACGTTGCTAAGGCTACACACTTGGACTTACACCGCCGAATGGACTTACGTTGCCAAGGCTATACACTTGGACTTACACCTCCGAATAGAGTTACGTTGCCAAGGCTACAAATTTGGACTTACACCGCCGAATCAAAAACAATGCAACATGCATTTGAACCTATATCAAGGCTCCCCCTACACCTATGCTCCCCATTGAGCTAGGAATTTTTTTCCACAGAGATTTTAAGAACCTATCCCAAGACTTCCTCTACGCAAAGGCACTAAGGTTTTCCCAACTAAACCTTACTTCTCCCCCTTTGCCTATCATCCAAAAAGCTTTCGAGCAATATCCCAATTGTTGAAAATTTATCATCTAACTGACCCTAAACTCATGTATTTATCCCCCATGGATTCCATACATCTATACGAGTTGACCCGGTCAAAATCTAGTGCTGAAAACACTTTCAGACTAGTATCGGTCGACTGCAAGAAGTACCAGTCGACTGCCCTTATCGAAATGAGCTTACAGAGACATTATGTGCTCAAAAACACTGTTACCAGTCGACTGATAACTGTAGCAGTCGACTGGTACACTATTCATGCAAAAGTCAATCTTTTTGAGCCAACTTCATAAATGCACCAGAAATTCCATAAACCTCCAAAAATTTTCAAATTTTGTGAAAATGTCTATTTTATTAATGTCTACTTGGAAAAAATATATATAAAAATATATTTATCACAAATCCCAAGATTGACACAAAACACAAAACTAGCAAAAAAGTTCAATTGAACCTTGACCTAAAGTCCTAGTTTTGGCTTCCTCTTGATGTATTTGCCTATACTAACCCAAAATGCATCCCTAGCATTGGCTTATATAACATTTATACATCCAAAATCAATTATCATGCAATATGACCCCAATGTCATATTCCTTGCATGAAACACAACCCAATTGCGCCAAAACCCTAGATTTGAGACTCAAGTCTGTCCCCAAACCACTTGGCACATTTCATGACCCCTCTAGACTCCCAAGTAAAATTTACTTGAGATCCATTGACCATGGGTCTCAAATTGACTCTTTGAGCTCCCCCTAAAGCTCTTAGCCATAACCACCTCCCTAGGTGACTCATCCACAATCGTCAGGCCACATCGGTACACCTCCGGTGACACTTGGTGTACAAACCTAACCTTCTTAACCTTGGACACCTTGTTCTTGGTTAATTTCTCCTTACCTTTAAATGACTTTCCCTTGCCATTTATTGATTTTTCCTTGCGATAGTCATATGCAACCCTAGCATAAGACTTTCCCTTAGCATTGGAGACATTAGATCGGCATCCCAAACCCGATCTATTATTATTGGGTCTTTGACTACCCAACACCATACCTAAACCCTTAGATCCAATGTTGAATCTTTTTAGGGGTTTCTCCAACTTATTAAGCTTTGCCTTTAAAGTTTGATTTCCCCTTTTTAGGTTCCTAAACCTAGAGTCAACATGTCCATCTTGGACATTCCTAGACCTACCCTTTCTAGGCATGTGTCTCCCCTTCTTGGGATTTTTGCCTAGGTTCTCTTAGGTCTATCATTTCTAGATTTATCATGAATTGGTCTCCTAGGGTTATAATACACATTTACCCTATTTCTATCATGATATTTAAATCCAAAATTTTATATGGGCATACTATGATTTACAAAATCATTTCTCCTAGCATGCATGGGAAAATTTAAATATGAATTAAACTTCAAGTTAGGATATACCTCCCTTACTCTTGAAGCTCCCCCTTGATTTGAGCCTCCATTATTTCTCCACTTCTTCTCCTCCTCCTTCAAATGCACCAACTTTTTGATCTCTTTCTTCTTTGGGCATTTGGTGTGATAATGACTCCACTCACCACACGTGAAGCACACTATGTGCTTTTTCTCCTTCTTCTTCCTACAACTCAAATTAGATTCAAAATGAATTGAATTGAGTTTAGGAGATACCTTCTTCTTACCCATAAGACATCTACTTTTATAGTGTCCCCTTTCATTGCACCCGAAGCACACAATGCGATCTTTTGACTTTGCTTCGGTGGAGGTGCTCACTAGGTTGACTTCTAAGACTTCTTCTTCTTCTTCACTTGTCTTGGATTCTTCTTCAACCTTTGAGGATGTATCCTCATCTACACTAGTGGATGACATTTCTTTATCCTTCTCCTCTTCGGATGTTGAGCATGGCTCATCTTCTGTTTGCTCCTTAACTTGAGACACTTCATCCTTTTCTTCGAATTTTTCCTTTTCGTGTGTAGGCATGAGCTCTTCCCATTGAACCTTTTTTATCTTGCTCCATAAATCATGAACATTCTCGTACTCACCTACACACCTCATCACATTAGAAGGCAACATATCAATTAAAATTGATATTGCCTTATTTTTTGCCTCCAATCTTGAGGTTTGCTCCTCCGTCCAATGTCGTGGTGGGAGCTTCTTTCCCTTCTTGTCCTTCGGGACTTCGAACGGGTCCTTAATCACCATCATGGTGTCCCAATCCGTGTCGAAGAAGACTTCCATCTTCATCATCCAAAATGTGATGTCCCCAAGGCTTCCTCCTTTAAATTTGGAGGTTCAATCAAGCCGGTCATCTTCTTGTAGTTGCTCTTCTCGGCGGTTAGTCCGGTGAAGTGCGAACCTCACTCTGATACCACTTGTTGGGTGATCGATGACCGACTTGAAGGGGGGTTGGATAGACGGTACCCCCAAATACTCGCTTCCTGCACTTGTTAGTTTGTGCAGCGGAAATACAAACTAATATGAATACAAAGAAAGCTAAAGACAAGAAAGAAATCAAACCAAGCTACACAATCATTTAACGTGGTTCGGAGATTTCTTGCTCCTACTCCACGGCGTGTCCTTGAGGTGGACGATCCCTATCCGTCGGTGGATTAGCCCCTGGTAAACTCCGGCTATCTCAAGTCGCTCCTTGTGGGTGGAGAAACCTCACCACAATACCAACCAAGACTCTTGAGACTAGTAGACTACTAATTAGGGTTTACCACCACTAATTTCGTTAACTATAACCAAGCTCCCAAGCTTTGGTTATATAGCCCGCGGGTTGAAAACCTCGCCTACCAGTCGACTGCCAAAACATGCAGTTGACTGCCCTCTGTGGAAATTCGACCGTTACATCCCAACAGCTCGATACCAGTCGACTGCTAAAACTAGCAGTCGACTGATCCACACTGACCGAACGAACAAAAGCATTCTGTTCGCTCCCAGTCGACTACATAGTCGACTGCACCAGTCGACTGCTAAAACATGCAGACGACTGCTACAGTAACGCTACAGTACTACTGTAGTAACGCTACAGTAAAACCCTAAAACTAGGATTTTACCCCGAGTACAATCTCTCGTGCACTCGTACCCTTACCCTTATGACTCACTTGACGCTTCTTTGCAGCCTTGACCTCTTGCCTTCAAGCCTACTTCCTTTGGCTCTCGTCCCTCGGATGCATTCAAGCCCGCGGCTCGTCCCCAATGCCATCGTTCGCGTACGCCTCGAAGTCGTTTCCCTCGGCCCTTGTCCTCGCTGCCTTGTCCACGGTCCCTTGGATGCTCCATCCTTCACCATACCTGAAACCATCAACCTGAGTCATATGTGTATCCTGCAAACCTGCACAACTCAAATACACATATCAAATAAAAGGGTGAACCTAACTTAAATTCTTTGCCCAAACACCAAAACACATGGTCGCACGGATCATTGGGATTGCTCCAACACCATAGTCCCGGGGACACTTAGACACCAATTCATGTGGCAAAAGGTGATTCGCTCGTCCCAGCACCCCCTTCATAACCCATCCCTAGGCCAATATGGAGAAAGTAAATCACGGGCGACTACTAGCTATTAGTGTAAGTGGCAAGGTATGAGAGAAGACATACTCAGATACGTTGAGTTTTAATCTCAAAATCTCATATAGTAATATTTTATATCTTAATCACCGTACTGCCCCGAAAAGACCACTTATACACCAATTCACGCCGTTTGTTAAGTTTGATCATAAAAATCATTAAAATGTGTTCAAAGTTTTCAAGTGTCTAATTTGGATGGTCACAAGAACATTTTTCAAATAAAATGCATCCTCCATAAACTCCACCCAACAAGAGCAACGCCTAACAGGATCTCCCACGCATCTTGGATTTAAATTTCAAGACTGGCAAGGAATTCACCAATGTATTAGAACCATTGGGGTAACCGGGCTACTAGGTTGCTCATGATGATAAAAGGTGAATATGCTCGCATTCAGTGTTTCCGTCAATTCGTTTCAGAATCAACATGGAGGGATACCAAGCTGCTCATGTGGCAAAAAGACGATTCGCTCGTCCCCAGTGCCCCGCTAATCCGTTCTTAGGCTAACACGAAGGAGGTAAATTACGGATGACTACTAGCTATTAGTACAAATGGCCAAAACATAAGGGAGGACTACCAAACTGCTCATGCTTCTAGAGTTTGTTGATGGGTAATCCTAGGAGTAATCGAGCAGTAAGATATGATGACCTAATCTATCAAAAAAAAAAAAAAAAAATTGAGAGGGCTCTTTCCTAAAATGTCATTTTAAGACTCGAACGTACATTTGGTTGCTCCTTTTGGATTTACTTGACGGATAACCTCAGGATTAATTGAGCCTAATGAATGGATACGTAAGCTATAAAAAAACAAATTGAGAGGACTCTTTTCTAAAATGTCACTTTAAAAATCGAGTCACGTACGGTAGTATTAAAAAAAGGGCGGCTTGCTTTTTGAAAAATTGAGAGGACTCTTTTCTAAAATGTCACTTATTTACTAATTATTTTTAGTAAAGTTTAAAATAAAATTAAAAAAAAAAAAACAACAGCCTAACTTTTTCCGTCTTTCACGGTTTCACCTGTATGTTTTTTTGTCTTCCTCGCCTTGTTATTCATTTCCTAACATTAATATTCTAAATTCACATTTGTTCATCCTCAAAATCCTCCGATGCATGTTACTATCGCCGCCGCACATGTCATTCCCGCATGCCATTGTCATTGAACGCTATTGCTATCAGTGTCGCCCATCATAGCGCTACTGTCATTGTTTTATTGACGCTGCACAACAAACATCATTCAACTGAGGTGGAGTTTTCTTAATTGATTCCTTCATCTTCGTGCATAATTAACACACACCATTAGGTGTAGCTCCCATTCATGAAAATATATGCTGCCCTTGCTGTGCTAAATTACTTAAGTAACACCTCCACTTAAGTTGGATTTCAATCCACAGCATCTTTCCGTTGGATTAGGAAATAGATTCAAATTTTATTTCCAATGTTGATTACTGTTGCAAGTCATTCGTTATAAATTATAATCGAATGCTTCTATATGTCTCTTCATTTGTTTAATCTTGCTATTTATATTTGTTTGACCTGTTTCATATCATATTTGTTATTGCCCTTCCAAAATTTGTTAATGAAACTTAAAAAGGATAGCCTGAATTATTATGAAAAACAAAGTTAATTAATATCATAAATCAATTATGTCAACATAGTTCTTATAATTGGGGGAAAATATATAAATATATATAATCATATGAGACAGTTTCGACTAATGCTAGTAAGAAGTTGTATAACTTCTCAACCAACTTAATAAAGAATTTGAATGTAACCCTCATGCCATAGAACTTTAGTTCTATATTGAAGCGGATGCAGCTTGGGGCATAGGAATGATTAGGGAGAAAGGGAGGGGCAGTTCGATCATTTGCAAGATTAGGGCTTTGAGTTTATAAGATGCATTGTTCATCGGGAAGAGGGGGACTCGTTTTTTCTCCGCCGCCGAGCCCACACACGGGGAAGGAGTCCCTTCTCTACGCCAACGTCGCCTAGGAGCTTAGCCGTCGCCTCCGGCAGCCACCGCTGATGCCTCCAGCGGCCGGCGTCACCTCCGGCAGCCACCGCTGCTTCCTCCAGTGGCCTGCGTCGCCTCCTGCGGCCATCGCCGCTGCCTCCAACGGTCGGCGTCGCCTCCGGCGACCACCGCCTCTACCTCCAGTGGCCCGCGCCACCTCCGGCGGCCACTGCCTCTACCCCAAGCGGTTGGCGCCGCCTCCGGCGACCACCACCTCTCTCTCTCTAGCGGTCTGTGCCGCTTCCGGCGGCCATGGAAACTGCCCACCGCCACCTCTTCCCGCGTCTAGCGCCGTACAGCGGCCGCCTCCGTCTCTCCCAGCAGCTGCCACCACTTCTTGTGGACTTACAGGCGACTCTAGCATACCCACAGGCAACTCTGATGACTCTACAGTCGATGCCCACTGTTTGCTGCGCAGATCTGACCATTGTTGGATGTCGGCCATCGAGCCATTCTATTTCGTTTCGTATCATTATCATGCTTGTGAGGTATTAGTATTATCCGACCTGCGCTGTCACGCCCCAGGTAGTCCCTGTCCGAAGAAATTTCGGCAGCATCTCCCCTGTACGGGTGACAATATAAATCCAGAATACATATATCTCTATACCTCGGCCACACACGGCCGGAATAATACAATACAAATAAGAAACAATCCACGCAGTTATATTCAACATTTCCACACAGATATAATATGAACAATCCATGCAGTTATATAAAGAAAAAACGATATAGAATGCTCGAAGATATATGTAAACCTCCTTCTCCACTACAACGAAGAAAACAAATCTACGAAGAAATGAAGATATCCACAGCGGAAAACTAAAAGTAGTAAACCCAAGTGTTCGATATAAAGTCCACAATACAAAACCCACATCACAAGTATATAAGATGCAAAAACAAAACAGACCCCGACAACAGGAAATCCTCGCGATAAAGAGCTAGCGACTGGAATCTCTCCTGACAGCCTCAACCTGAAAAATAGTAACAACGGGGTGAGTTCAAAGAACTCAGCAGGTAATCCAATAGATATGTACAGCAACATATAACTACTAGCAATATCCTAAGGTACAGTCTCCTAAGCCGTAGGATCTATAGTACAGTTTCATAACAGTACAATCTACGGTACAATCTCCTAACAGTTCAACAGATATGCAGAGCTGAAATAAACTGTAATAACCAACAATAGGCATAAAGCACAATCTATAGCAAGAATAATAAGAAAATGCATAACTGTAATAAACTGTACTCACCTGCGAGGCTTGGGCAAATGACTGTGGACATACACAGACAAAGATAGTCAGAGCAAATAAGCATGTATCCTGTATGCATGTCAATCATATGCAGTCACCCAAGTGCATCATCCAATATGCAACAATCACAATAAATGCAATATGTGCATATGATGCAATATGACATGGTCACCCCTGGCGCTAGTCAGCCGTCTCACACGCGATGACGAGACCGAGTAGGTAGGGCTGTGACACCGTGTACTCTGTCGTCACTACCCCTGATGAGTGACCGAATGGACGAGATGCTGTCGAAGTACACCTATCCTCCTACCTCAAACATAGTGAGGGAGCGTAACGCTCTCAACTCCCGGTACGCAATGACGGGGAGGGATCCCTGTCTGCTACCACGCTGCAGTCACACTACCCATGAGTGGACCAGCGGAGCACTACACACCCTACTGTGCTGTGCCACTACCCATGCAGTGAAACACGTTGTGTGCAGGCCTATGTAGCCGGCCGACGAGCTCAACAATAATGGAGTCGTCAATCGCCCAGCATGCAATCATGCAGGATGGTGCATGATGCTACAGTATGTCATACCTGAACATAGCCTCCTCCATATATGTGTGTGCCCAACAAGTAAACGCATATATATAACCATGATATAAACAGCTTAAATCCAAAGACAACACATATAACAATGATGTAAGTGTCATGAATCCAAGAGCATGTATCATACATATAAAGCAACCAATCCAGTAGAGTAGAGTACTATAGATATGCATCTCTATGAACATATATACACATGGCAAGAGATAAAATATCCAATCCTGAAGTAAAGCAACTAGCAGATGAAGCATGTGATAGGTATCAACTAGCTAAGACCAAGAGAGAGAATAATCTACTATATACCACTAGTAAGTATATATAAGCTACACATATCATAAGACATTATTAAAAGATAAGTCAGAGGGTACCCGCCTCAAATAGAAGGTACAATCCAGTCCTAATCCAATGTCGAGATGCTCGTCTCGCATCAGAGTCCTATGTAAATAAATACATTTACTTTTATTTAGCTAGAATACAAACAAATAGCTAAATAAATCCTAAACAAAAATTTAGGGACAACCCTAACCCATAACCCTCAACCTTTCTAACGGTTAATCAGGGATAATTCCTAATCCTTAATTAACCATTAGATTAGCAAATCAACCCTAAATCCATTTACACATGATTAATTATCTACATAATCATTCACTTAATCCCAAGCATATAAAACCATAAGATCCAATCCAAATAGCCTAATTAATCTACATAACCTAATGATGAATAAACTATCAATAGGTATCAAGATCCTACCAAATCATCTAACACCTGATCATCAGACTAATATCCAATTCCAATACATCATGTACTCAAAATCCCTACTCATACCTCAATTTCCAGCTACTGTTGATGCCGGAACCAGAGGAGCTACCGGTTGTGGGTGTTGCCGGACCAACAACAAGCAACCTCACAGAACACTACTGGAAACCAAGATGCCACAGAACCCAATTCCAGATCCACCGCAAGAGCACATAACCTCACTGATGGATCAGTCGGATCAAGCAATAAATCAAGCAAGAAGATCACAGATCCAAACACCAACCGAATTAACAACCTAACCTTACCTCAATCGGTTGTCTCCAAAAGAAATCGCCCAATCCGTGACCTAAATCAACCTCAAAGAAGAGGAGGATCAAGAACAGAGGAGGATCAGTCTATAGAGAAGAAGGTCTAAGCCCTAAAACAGCTATCCGATGCTTCCTCTAATCCAACAAGAAGAATCAATGAAGAACATAACCCAATCAATCGAAATCTGGTAACACCTTACCTTAAGGATCGTTGCTAGGGCATGACTCTGTTGCCGCGACGACTGATCGGAGCCAACCGAAGAGATCTAGGGTATAGTTGCACAAGGAGAAAGGGCTCGGGTGAAGCCAGCCCCTCTCTCGAACCTCCGGAAGAAAACCCTCACCGGCGATCGGGTGGATCTCGCTCGATCCAGTGGCGTCGGCAGGTAGGCGTGAGAAGACGCGATGTTGTGAAGCGACCCAGAGAGGAAGACACCGGTCGAACCTGAGCTTAATGGGCGTCGACGCCGGTGGAGAAAGATCGCCGGAGCTGGAGCCTGGCTTCCGTCGGCGTCGCTCGTTCGCGAGAGAACAGAGAGAGGAAGAGGGGAGATCGGGGAAGTGAGGAGGAAGCTCGGGTTCGGGATCGGCGTTTTAAGGGAAAAGAAATAAGAAAAGGAAAGTATTTATATTAAAACTTTTCCTCACTTAAACGGGTACCCAAACAGACTTTATCCGAACCCGAAATTGATCCCCTTAAAACCCGTCTTACGAGCTCCGAAAAATTCCCATAAAATTTCTAAAAATTTCGAAAAAATTCTATAAGGCTATTTTCCAAATAACCCTATTAATTAAATTTTTCCGAGATCTCACATCCTCCCCTACTAATAAAAATTTGGTTCCCAAATTTCGCTATAACCAATAGCAAATCCTGAAATATAACCATGCAGTATAAATGCTGAAGATACTCTAACCCACATACCTCAAATAAAAAGATGGGGGTATCGAGCTCGGATCGTATCCTCCATCTCCCACGTAGCCTCCTCGTCAGAATGATGCTGCCATCCGACTTTAACCAGTCAGACCGTCTTGTTCCGCAGCTGACGCTCTCTACGGTCCAGAATCCGCACCGGAACCTCCTCGTAAGTAACATCAGGCTGAATAGGAACAGATATATCTGACAGAACATGTGCCGGATCGGGTACGTATCTCCTCAGCATAGATACATGGAATACATCGTGAATGCCAGCTAGAGATGGTGGTAGCGCCAAACGGTAAGCTACTGCTCCAATCCTCTCCAAGATCTGGAATGGCCCAATATATTGTGGAGCTAACTTACCTCGAAGACCAAATCTCTTCACCCCTTTCGTGGGTGAAACTCTCAGAAATACATGATCACCAATAGAGAACTCCAGGGGTCTCCGTCTTTGATTAGCATAACTCTTCTGACGGTCCTGAGCCTCTGACATCCTCCGTCTAATAGTACGAACTAACTCTGCATCCTGCTGAGCTCTCTGAGGTCCTAACAGTTGGGCCTCCCCAACCTCCTCCCAGAGGATGGGTGTCCGACAAGGTCTACCATACAACGCCTCAAACGGTGCCATCTGGATAGCCGAATGATAACTGTTGTTGCAGGCGAACTCCACTAATGGTAGGTGGTCCTCCCAACTGCCTCCGAAATCCATAACGCAAGACCTCAACAAGTCCTCCAAAGTCTGAATAGTCCGCTCTGACTGCCCATCTGTCTGCGGGTGGAATGCCGTACTGAAACGAAGCTGTGTGTCCAAGGCCTGCTGCAGACTCTGCCAGAATCGGGACGTGAACCGTGGGTCTCTATCAGATATAATGCTCAACGGAACTCCATGCAATCTGATAATCTCTCGACAGTATAACTCTGCTAATCGATCCAGAGAATCAGTCTTACGGATCGCTATAAAATGTGCGGATTTGGTTAATCGGTCAACGATTACCCAAATCGCATCATGGCCTCGACGAGTCCTAGGCAAACCTACCATGAAATCCATAGTAATATGCTCCCACTTCCACTCTGGAATAGGGATCCTCTAAAGTAACCCAGCAGGTCTCTGGTGCTCAGCCTTCACCTGCTGACAGATAAGACATCTAGCAACAAACTCCGCGATGTCCTTCTTCATACCGTTCCACCAATAGGAACGCCTCAAATCCCGATACATACGGGTCCCGCCTGGGTGGATAGCAAATCTAGAGCGATGAGCCTCCTGAAGTAACTCCTCCATGACCGGGTGAGACTGAGGCACACATAATCTGCCTCGGAAATAAACAATCCCCTCTTCATCTCGTGTAAACTCAGTCTGCTGTCCGGAAGCTATCTGGCTGCTAATGAACTGTAAATGCTGATCTCCGGATTGGGCCTCTCGAATCCTCATCCCATGGTAACAAGAATACCCTGCTCTGTCCGTCCCTGCTCCTCAAGGTCCAACTCGGAGAATCCCTGAATCAAGTCCGTGACTAAAACTCGGTGACAAGCTAAAGTCCCTCTGGACTTCCTGCTAAGTGCATCAGCAACCATATTAGCTTTACCCGGATGGTAGCAAATAGTACAATCATAATCCTCAGGAACTCCATCCATCTCCTTTGTCGGAGATTGAGTTCCTTCTGTGTGAAAATATATTTGAGACTCTTATAATCAGTAAGAATCTCAAAAGTAATACCATAAAGATGATGTCGCCAAATCTTCAAAGCAAAGATAATAGCGGCTAGCTCTAAATCATGTACTGGGTAGTTCTTCTCATGCTCCTTCAACTGACGAGAAGCATAGGAGACTACCCCATCGTGCTGCATCAAAACAGCGCCCAAGCCCTGAAGGGATGCATCTGTGTAAAGTACGAACCCGTCATCACCAGAAGGTAAAATCAAAACTGGTGCTGATACTAATCTCAGCTTCAGCTCCTGGAAGTTGGTCTCGCAAGCCTCTGACCACGTGAACTTCACGCCTTTCCTAGTCAGACGTGTCAATGGCATAACAATACTGGAGAAACCCTCAACGAATCGTCTGTAATATCCAGCCAGTCCTAAGAAACTATGAATCTCCTGGACTGACTGCGGCTGCTCCCAGCTAGTGATAGCCTCTATCTTCTGAGGATCTACTGAAATACCTCGGCTTGACACCACGTGTCCCAGAAAACCAATTGAAGATAGCCCAAATGTACACTTGCTGAACTTCGTATACAGATGATGTCGTCGCAGAGTCTCCAAGACTATGCGAAGATGCTGCGTGTGCTCCTCCTCAGAACGTGAATAGATCAATATGTCATCGATAAACACAATAACAAACTGATCTAGGTATTCCAGAAAGATACGGTTCATCAGATTCATAAATACTACGGGAGCATTGGTAAGCCCAAATGACATTACTAAAAACTCATAATGTCCGTATCTGGTGCGAAATGCTGTCTTCTGAATATCAGAATTTCTAACTCTCAGCTGATGATATCCAGACCGTAGATCAATCTTAGAATACACTGATGTATCTCTGATCTGATCAAATAAATCCTCAATCCGTGGCAAGGGGTACTTATTTCTGATAGTCACTGCATTCAGCTGCCTATAATCGATGCACAACCTCTGAGTATCATCCTTCTTCTTGACGAATAATACCGAAGAACACTAAGGCGGAATACCGTGGGGTTCTCCACAAAGACACCGAAATGCTCCTGCCCGTGCATGTCATATGCAGCTGCTGCAGGGGGAGTTGTCCTCTTCTGACGATGCGAAGATTGGGCTTTTGGCCCACCTCGCTGAGTCCCAGACTGACCAAACTGTCCTCCCGGAAAAAAAAATCCCGGAAGATACATGTTGAGCCTTCAGCGAACAGTCTCGGCTCTAGTGCCCAAGCAGTTTACAATAATAGCAAACTGATCAAGCAAGAAATCAAGCAAGAAGATAACATATCCCAAGCAAATCAACCCTAAATCCATTTACACATGATTAATTATCTACATAATCATTCACTTAATTCCAAGCATATAAAACCATAAGATCCAATCCAAATAGCCTAATTAATCTACATAACCTAATGATGAATAAACTATCAATAGGTATCAAGATCCTACCAAATCATCTAACACCTGATCATCAGACTAATATCCAATTCCAATACATCATGTACTCAAAATCCCTACTCATACCTCAATTTCCAACTACTGTTGATGCCGGAACCAGAGGAGCTACCGATTGTGGGTGCTGCCGGACCAACAACAAGCAACCTCACAGAACACTGCTGGAAACCAAGATGCCACAGAACCCAATTCCAGATCCACCGTAAGAGCACATAACCTCACTGATGGATCAGTCGGATCAAGCAATAAATCAAGCAAGAAGATCACAGATCCAAACACCAACCGAATTAACAACCTAACCTTACCTCAATCGGTTGTCTCCAAAAGAAATCGCCCAATCCGTGACCTAAATCAACCTCAAAGAAGAGGAGGATCAAGAACAGAGGAGGATCAGTCTATAGAGAAGAAGGTCTAAGCCCTAAAACAGCTATCCGATGCTTCCTCTAATCCAACAAGAAGAATCAATGAAGAACATAACCCAATCAATCAAAATCTGGTAACACCTTACCTTAAGGATCGTTGCTAGGGCACGGCTCTGTTGCCGCGACGACTGATCGGAGCCAACCGAAGAGATCTAGGGCATAGTTGCACAAGGAGAAAGGGCTCGGGTGAAGCCAGCCCCTCTCTCGAACCTCTGGAAGAAAACCCTCATCGGCGATCGGGTGGATCTCGCTCGATCCAGTGGCGTCGGCAGGTAGGCATGAGAAGACGCGATGTTGTGAAGCGACCCAGAGAGGAAGACACCGGTCGGACCTGAGCTCAATGGGCGTCGACGCCGGTGGAGAAAGATCACCGGAACTGGAGCCTGGCTTCCGTCGGCGTCGCTCGTCCGCGAGAGAACAGAGAGAGGAAGAGGGGAGATCGGGGAAGTGAGTGTTGGTGCAACCTTAGGTCAAGGTTGACCTGACTCGAGTTGACCTGACTCAAGTTGTATTTTGATGTTTGACTTAGGAAGATTGTTGGTGCAACCTTAGGTCAAGGTTGACCTAGTTGAGTTGTATTTTGATGTTTGACACTCGTGGAAGAGTTGTATTCTTGATATGGGACAAGAATAGATGTTTGGGAGATTATTGGTGCAACCGTAGGTCTAGGTTGACCTGGTTGACCTGATTCGGGAAAGAGTCCAAGTATGGAGACTTGGCAACGGAAAAAGTCCAAGCAGGGAACTTGGCACTGGAAAAGTCCAAGCAGGGAGCTTGGCACGCGAAAAGTCTAAGTGTGGAGACTTGGCACGGGAAAAGTCCAAGTATGGAGACTTGGTACTGGAAAAGTCCAAGTATGGGGACTTGGCACGGAGAAGTCCAAGCAGGGAGCTTGACACGTGGGAAAGTCCTAACTGGGATGTTAGGCAGTTGGAAAGTCCTGGTGAGTGAAGCCAGGCAGTGAGAAAGTCCTAACTGGGATGTTAGGCAGTGTGGAAATCCTGGTGAGTGAAGCCAGGTGAAAGTCCGGGTGAGTGAAGCCAGACAAGGGAAAATCCAGATGGATCAGGGATGATCAGACATCTGGTGTTGAGGAAAGTCCAAGTAGGTCAAAGGGATTGACCGGACACTTGGCGGGGAATTCTAGCAGGTCAAGGGAGTGACCAGATGCTAGGAATGAAGTACCAACAGGTCGAGGTTGACCGAATGTTGGTTTGGAAGGCTTGGGACTTGGTTTGGGCAAAAACCAAGTCACTAGTTATCTGATCGGTCTGGTGACCGATCAGTGTGCTACAGTGTGCATCCGATCGGTGCGACCGATCGGGGAGGAGCGAAGCATATCCGATCAGTGGGACCGATCGAAGAGTCGTGGAGTGCGCCCGAAGCATACGATGCCGGGAAGAGGAAGAGCAAGAAGGTTGGGATCGGTCGTGGACCGATCCATTGTCTTTGATCGGTCCACGCATCGATCGTAGTACGCATGTAATGTTTACGTACCGATGCGGGGGGACCGATCGGTATGATCGGCAGACCGATCAGGTTCTAGCTGCAACGCAAGCGGCTAGTTTCTTCACTGTTTCTTCTTCGCGGTATAAAGGAGACGAGGGCATCTTCGTGCTAGCTCTTCTTTTCTTCTTCCTGTTGCTAAGTGCTGCGGTGCTTGAGCTTTGTTGAGCTCTTCTTCGCAAGCTTCGCGTGAGCTTCCAGTCGTCGATCAGCTGCTGCGTTTGGTTGCTTCTTCAACAGTCGACAAGAAGGCAAGGGTTGTTTACATTTGCTGTGTATTTACTTCTTGCTTCTCTTGTATTTGTACTCCTTATCTTGCTGTTGCAAGAAGTAGTTGTGGCGAGGTTTCTCCACCCATAAGGAGCTCATATTTAGCCGGTTCTCCGGGGACTCATCCACCGACGGATTGGTAGGCTTCGTCCACCTTACGGACACGCCGAGGAGTAGGAGTTCATCTCCGAACCTCGTTACATCGGTTTGTTTTTTTTCTTCTCCTTAGTTTCTTCCTTGTATTTCCGCTGCGACTAACCCTAACTGTAGGAAGAACGCGAGAATTTGGGGCGGCTATTCACACCCCCCCTCTCTAGCCGAGTACGAACGATCCTAACAGTGAGGAGGAAGCTTGGGTTCGGGATCGGCGTTTTAAGGGAAAAGAAATAAGAAAAGGAAAGTATTTATATTAAAACTTTTCCTCACTTAAACGGGTATCCCAAACAGACTTTATCCGAACCCGAAATTTATCCCCTTAAAACCCGTCTTACGAGCTCCGAAAAATTCCCAAAAAATTTCTAAAAATTCCGGAAAAATTCTATAAGGCTATTTTCCAAATAACCCTATTAATTAAATTTTTCCGAGATCTCACATGCGCGCCATTGTGGCATTCTGGCCTGCGAGCCGAGGTCATATGTCGGCCGTGTCACCGTCGTATTTCGATTGTGTGCCATTTAGATCTAGGTCGTATTTGGCTCCATGTCGTTGTTGGTGCAAGCTGCACCAGAATCAAACCTGAGTTTTGATGTTGTCAAAGGTTCAAGTTAAGTCTTGTTATGATCTAACAAGTTGACTGAGTGTGCAGGATGTTTACTCAATCGGGAAAGTCCTAGCTGGAGGCTAGGCGGAGAATTCTTAGCAGGTCGTCGAACCCAGGTGTAAGTCCAAGTGGGTCAAGGCTTGGCAGAGTGATCGAGAGGTCTGGAGGACCGGAGATCGAAGAAAAAGTCCTGGGGAGCCGATCAAGGCTGAGTGAAAAGTCCAAACTAGATCTGGAGGATCAAAGTTTGACAGGTAGGTTGAGGTAAACAAACTGGAGGAGCGACAGTGAGGTCTTCCTGTAGGGAATAAGCTTAGGTCGCTGATCCAACTGAAGAAACCGGGAAGGTTTCCAAGTTGAGATCAAGAACAGTTCTATTGTTCTTTTATTTCTCATTATTATACTGTTGTGCTAATATCTGTGTTGCAGATCTAACATCTGTGTTGCAGGTTAAGTTGGATTGGTCGACCGAACCAGAGGATCGATCGACCGAACCAAGTAAGATCAGCACATAAGTCAGTCCAGATCAGAACTGAGCCAGAATCATATCAAAGCCTGATCGGTCGACCGAACCGTAAGATCGGTCGACCGAACCATGATGACTCAGCCTAGCCAGTTCATCAGCACCGATCAACAACAAAGGAAAGATGGGTTGATCAGTCGACCGAACCCAGGGATCGGTCGACCGATCCAATCAACATTAAAACTGCATTAAATCAAGATCACGACAGCTTCTGACGAACAAGGAAAAAGCTTGTTCGGTCAACCGAAAAAGTGGTTTGGTCGACCAAACCATTAAAGACCAGTAAATGCAAAAGATCGAGCCAGCTTCGAACTTCAGCCAGGAAGGAAGGGAGCGGGTTCGGTCGACCGAACAGTGGGATCGGTCGACCAAACCTCCAGTATAGCTATAAAAGGTGCTCAAAGTCAGAAGCTCGAGTACAACTTTTCTGATCAAAATTCCTGCTCTGCTATCGTCTCGTCTTCATCTGTGCAGCAAGCTACATCATCTGGAAGTGCCGACCTAAGCTACATCACTATTTTATTTGTCGATAAAATTTATTTTAAGCTTATATTTGTAATTCATTTAAGCAAGATAGTAGGGTGTTACTATCTTGCTCCGTTGTATGATCTGCTTCTTTCCGAAGAATTTCGGAAAGAAGAGCTATAGTGGTTTGCTCACCGGTGCGGTCAAGGACGGCGAGCCTTCTAGTAGGAGTCGAGCTAGGCTCCTTACGAAGTAAACAATCTGTCTCTTTTTTACTTTTCGCTGTGCACGACTTTGATATAAAAGAAAAGAATAGTTTTAAAAAGCACGATATTCACCCCCCCTCTATCGTTTCAAACGATCTATTAATTGGTATCAGAGCGGGTTAGCTCTGAAATTTCTTAATCGATTTTCAAAGCATTTTTAAAACTCTTTCTTTTTCTTTTAGAATATTTTTTTTCAAGCACTACTAATCCCAAGACGAGAGTCTTGGAAATATTTTTCTTAATTTTTTTCTTGCAAAGATGATAAACTCATATCAAGAAGGCTATAGTACGATCCGACCTCCACTATTCAAAGGAGAGAATTTTAGTTACTGGAAGAATAGGATGGAATGCTACTTAAAGTCCGACATTGAGCTCTGGTTCATAGTTTTGAAAGGATATACTCCCCCAATGAAGGACGGAACAACCCTAGAACCAGAAGAATGGACTCCTCAGATGATCAAGAAGGCACAATTGAACTATAACGCAATCAATACCATTCAGTGCGGGCTCATGATGGAGGAGTTGAATAGAGTTGGTCCCTACGACAACGCCAAAGAATTATGGGACTCGCTAGTCAAATTACACGAAGGAACGGACGACTCGAAGGTAAACAAACGAGATCTACTTTTAAACAATTTGTTAAATATAAAAATGTTTCCTGGAGAGACGGCCTCGCAACTACACGCTCGACTGAAGGATATCCTCAACGGTCTTCACCTGATCGGACATAATCTCGAAAATCGTGACACAATCAGGTACGCTCTGAACGCCTTTCCGAGGAATGCTTTGTGGGCATCAATTGTAGATGCTTACAAAGTTTCTAAGGATCTTCCAATTCTTAAGTTAGACGAGTTATTCTGTGAATTAGAACTACACGAGCAATCTAACATGAGCCATGGAGAGAAAGGTGTTGCTTTGTATGCAGGGCCGAGCAAGGAGACAAAATCAAAAACGAAGATCGAGTTAGAAAGCGAGTCAGACTCTGACTCAACTAACGAAGAAGAATTAGTCAACATGGTCCGAAGACTGTTGACTAAGAAGAAGTTTAGAAGAAGCACTAAAAAGACTCCACCGAACTAGATCCAAAACAAATCAGAAATGATTTGTTATGGGTGCAACAAGAAGGGGCATTTCAAAAATGAATGCCCAAACCGGAAAGAAGAAAGACCCAAATCGACAAGACGGAAGAAGGCTCTTCAAGCAACATGGGACGAAACCTCTTCCGACGAATCTGATGCGGAACAAATGAAGCACTCTAGCCATCTTGCATTTATGGCAAGAAACGAAGATTCCGACTCCGAGTCCGAAGAAGAATACGAGTCTGAGATCGACCTCGATTCCGAGAGAAGCCCCGGATCGGAAGATCCAAATATGGTAACGATTTATTCCAAGTCTAATTTGCTTAAAGTAGTTAAATATTTGTTTAAAAAATTAGCAAAATCGGAAAAACAAAATGACTTGTTACTTAAGGAAATAGACCACCTTAAGCAACAAGTTAACTTGAGTGACTCGACTAACCAAGTTCAACTCGGAACTTCGACTCAAGTTGAAAAACTTGAGGAGGAAAATTCCGATTTGAAAAGTCAAGTCGAGCGACTCAAGAAAACTTTTGAAAGGTTCGAAATGGGATCCAAGTGTCTAAATATGGTACTTGGATCGCAACGAGTCGTGTACAACAAATCGGGGCTTGGCTATAAACCGAACAAAACAAACAAATCATACATATCTCTAATCAGTCAAAATGTTAGAAGTCAAGTCCAAGCATGGATTCAAACAAAACACTTAACCAAACCAATTAAACCAAACCACTACTTGGTCCCAAAGAGTCAAATCCATTACTTAGATAGACCTTATCTAAGTTATGACTCAGGGGGAGCAAATAGAAAAACAATCCAACCAACTTGATTAAACAAAACTCAATACTTAGGACTAGGTTTATTTCTGCTTAGAATGGTTAGAAGAAAAAGGTTTACCAAACCCTAACAACATAGCACCAGAATGGATTGGGATGATAGTACGTCAAGGAAACTTTGTCGAAGGCATGTCTAGGCTGAATATGGAATTCTACCTGGTGCACTAGACTTAGTGGATCTGACCGAAGCTACCCCAGTAAAACATGGGCTAGTTAGACCAAAATTTAGTATTAAGTTTTTTGGGCGGGAACAATTTGGAAAGCCTTCAGCAAGTGGTCTAATGATATCCAAGTAGGCCATATGCCTCGCCACTGAACTGAAAGCTTATCCTTATGAAGCTTGCTTAATTAACCCAAAACTAAGTTTGAATCTAACATGGGTTCAATAACCTTTTTCAATTAATTATCAAACCTAATTCAAACCTAATCAAATTCAATTAATTATCAAACCTAATCAAATTCAATTAATTATCAAACCTAATCAAATTCAATTAATTATCAAACCCAATTCAAACGTAATTAAAAAGTATTTTAAAATTATTTTATAAAAACTTTTAAAACCTAATTAAAAGTTATTTTAAACTTTATTAAAAATTATTCTTAACTTATTAAAAATTATTTTAAACTTAATTAAAAATTATTTTAAACTTAATTAAAAATTATGTTAAAATTTTTAAAAATTATTTTAAACTTAATTAAAAATTATTTTAAACTTATTAAAAAATTATGTTAAACTTATTAAAAATTATTCTTAACTTATTAAAAATTATTTTAAACTTAATTAAAAATTATTTTAAACTTATTAAAAAATTATGTTAAACTTATTAAAAATTATTTCAAATTTATTTAAAAAAACATTTTAAACTTATTTAAAAAATTATTTTAAACTTAATTAAAATTATTTTAAACTTTATTAAAAATTATTCTTAACTTATTAAAATTATTTTAAACTTAATTAAAAATTATTTTAAACTTATTAAAAAATTATGTTAAACTTGTTAAAAATTATTTTAAAATTATTTAAAAAATTATTTTAAAATTATTAAAAATTATTTTAAAACTTAATTAAAATTATTTTAAACTTTATTAAAAATTATTTTAAAATTATTAAAAATTATTTTAAAACTTAATTAAAATTATTTTAAACTTTATTAAAAATTATTATTAAATTATTAAAAATTATTTTAAAACTTAATTAAAATTATTTTAAACTTTATTAAATATTATTCTTAACTTATTAAAATTATTTTAAACTTAATTAAAAATTATTTTAAACTTATTTAAACTTATTAAAAATTATTTAAACTTTTTAAAAATTATTTTAAACTTATTTAAAAAATCATTTAAAATTTATTTAAAAATTATTTTAAACTTAATTAAAATTATTTTAAACTTAATTATTTTGAACTTAATTAAAACTTATTTAAAAATTATTTAAAAATTATTTAAAAATTCTTTTAAACTTAATTTTAAACTTAATTAAAATTATTTTAAACTTAATTAAAGTTATTTGAAAACTTATTTAAAATATTTTTTTTTTAAAAAAAAATTGTAAACTTAAAGGAAAACTAAATTAACTCTAAATTCAAAACTAAATGATTAGTTAGTTAATTAATTAATTTTCTGTGCAATTAACCTTGAAATTTCTAAACAAAAACATAAATTAACATAAATTATTAAAAAAATAAATTTATAATAATATTAAACTTTGAAATAATATTAAAACCTAAATTAAAACTTATTAATCTAGTTAAAATTATAACTCAACAATTTGGTTTATTTTTTAACCAAACTTTGGTTTACTCCTACATTGTGTAGGAATCCAAAGCTCTGGATAAATGAATCTTGGACAACGGCTGCTCCAGACACATGACTGGGGATCAACACAAATTTACCAATATTGAATTCAAAAATTTAGAGTTCGTTACCTTTGGAAACAATGACAAGTTAAAGGTAATTGGTACAGGTGAAATTCAATTACATTCAAACATTTCAATTAAAAAGGTTTTACTTATTGAACATTTTAATTATAATTTACTTAGTATAATTCAACTCTGTGATTCAGGATTTAAGGTTCAATTTTTGTCTTCTGAATGCTTAATAAGTTACAATGACTCAACTAATATTTTACTGAAAGGCTTTAGGGATAAAAATATATACTCCATTCATCTACCTAAGACAATATCTAAATGTCTTCTAGCAAATAATGATGAAACTTGGTTATGGCATAGGAGATTAGCTCATACTCACCTTAGAAATTTATTAAAATTAAGCAAAAATGGTTTAGTTAAAGGTTTGCCAAAATTAGGAAATTCTTTAAATAAATTTTGTAATTCTTGTCAACAGGGTAAACAAATTAAATCAACTCATAAACTTACAAATCAAAATAGAATGAATAAAATACTTGAACTAATACATTTGGATTTATTTGATTCTCATGGAATAAAATCTTTTAATGGAAATCTATATTGCTTAGTAATCATTGATGACTACGCTAAATATATTTGGGTAAAATTTTTATCTAATAAAAATGAAACCTTTGAAATATTTAAGCATTTCTATAAACAAGTAGAAAATGATAGAGATATTAAAAAAAAAAAAAAGAAGTGATAATGGAGGCGAATTCAAAAATCAAAATTTTAATAATTTTTATTTAGAAAATGGTTATCACCATGAGTTTTCCTGCCCTAAAACTCCACAACAAAATGGCTTAGTAGAACGTAAGAATAGAACCTTACAAGAAGTTGCCCGAACCATGTTAAATGAATACAACACACAAAATACTTTTGGGCTGAAGCTGTTAACACAGCTTGTTACGTTCAAAATCGAATCATAATTAATAAAGAACAAAATAAAACATCTTATGAAATTTATTTCAACAAAATTCCTAATATAAAATATTTTAAAGTTTTTGGTTGTAATGTTCATATTTTAAATCTTAAAGATCACTTAGGCAAATTCACTTCAAAAACTAACCTAGGAATTTTTCTAGGGTATTCATCTACAAGTAGGGCATATAGAGTTTATAAGAAATCTACTTTGAAAATTGAGGAAACGACAAATGTAACATTTAATGAAATTGATAACATTTCTGCTACTCAACCTCATTCAAATGCTAATCAAGAAGAAGATGAAGAATTGACCAACCTTAAAGAATCTGAAAATTCAAAAATATTAAAATCTAACCCTCACCATCCAATCAACCAAATCATAGGAAATCCTGAATTAAGGGTTTAAACAAGATCTGCTTTTAGAAATCTAAGTCAAATAACATTAATATCTAAAATTGAACCTAAAAATATAAATGATGCATTAATAGAACCTGACTGGGTAATTGCAATGCAAGAAGAGTTAAACCAATTTGAATGAAATCAGGTTTGGGACTTAGTACCTCCACCAATAAATAAGACGGTCATTGATACTAAATGGGTGTTTAGAAACAAATTAGATGATCAAGGTAATATTTTAAGAAATAAAGCTCGTTTAGTAGCGAAAGGATTTAGTCAAGTCGAAGGACTAGATTACGACGAGACTTATGCCCCGGTAGCTAGACTTGAGTCAATTAAAATATTGCTAGCCTATGCTGCATTTAAAGGGTTCAAATTGTACCAAATGGATGTTAAATCCACTTTTCTAAATGGTCTTATTAAGGAGGAAGTCTATGTTAGTCAACCACCCGGTTTTGAAGATCTAGAAAATCCAACCTATGTCTTTAAACTAAAAAAGACTTTATATGGATTAAAACAAGCACCTAGGGCTTGGTATGAATGTCTGTCTAGTTTTCTAAAATCAAAGGGTTTTAAAGAAGGCCAAATTGATCCTACACTTTTTATTAAATCCTTTAATTCAGACATTTTTATAGCCCAAGTTTATGTAGACGATATTGTATTTGGTTCAACCAATTCAAAATTTTTAAAAGAATTTGTGACCTTAATGGAAAATGAATTTGAAATGAGTTTGGTTGGTGAGTTAAATTATTTCTTAGGTCTCCAAATTAAACAAACTAAGGATGGTAATTATGTACATCAAACTAAGTATACAAAAGAACTTCTTAAAAAATTTGGTATGGAAAACTGTAAAGGGCTTAAAACACCAATGACAAGTAACCTAACTCTTGATAGTGATGAAAATGGTATACCTGTTGACTTAAAGTATTACAGAAGCATGATAGGGAGTTTACTTTATCTAACTGCAAGCCGACCTAACATTTTATTTACAGTTAGTATGTGTGCCCGATATCAGACTTGTGCAAAAAAGACCCATCTTTCACTGATTAAAAGAATTATTAAATATTTAAAAGGCACTATTAATGTGGGAACTTGGTACCCAAGAACCTCACATTTTGACTTAGTCGGATACTCGGATTCGGATTATGCTGGGTGTAAGTTAGATAGGAAGAGTACAAGTAGTGGAAGTTGTCAACTATTAGGTTCATCTTTAGTTAGTTGGTTTAGTCGTAAGCAACAATGTGTTGCCTTATTTACCACTGAGGCCGAATACATAGCAATGGGTGAATGTGTAGCCCAATTGTTATGGATGTCTCATACATTAAAAGATTTCAATCTAGATTATAAAAATGTAAAAATTTACATTGATAATAGAAGTTCTATAAATCTTACTAAAAATCCAGTACATCATTCTAGAACTAAACATATAGAGGTTAAGCATCACTTCATTAGAGATAATGTATCTAAAGGGAATATCGAACTTAATTATATTGAATCCAAATCTAACTTGGCAGACATTTTTACTAAACCTTTACCTGAAACAGAATTTAGTAATCTAAGAAGACAATTAGGGTTATGTTTTGTAGAAATAGGTTCTTTGATTTTGAAAATTACTACTTAGTTTATTTTTCAAATTTATTTTTGTAAAAATCCCTATTTCAAATTTTTGTTTCAAAATTCTTTGAAATTATTTTTCAGTTTCTGGAATAGCCTAGGTCTTACCGTAGAATTGCATGATCCTATAGTTCTAGAAGCCAACATCTCACAAGCACAGTAGGATTCCTTGTTTGTAAACTTAGAATGGGTGAGATGCTTAGGTCTTAGCCCTAGATTTCAGATACTTATGTCTGTGCATCGTTATAAATCTGGGCTTTAAACACTAAATATGAATCAATTTGGGTTAACTAACTAGTAAAAACCTGGTTAGTACTAAATACTCAAATTGACCAACCTGAGTCAAATTGCTACTATCTTGTGATAGCTAGCCTTGGACAAGGGTTGGACATTTCATCATAAGGAAAATTTTTCCTTAGTTTTTATATATCCATGCTTGGACTTTAGGAATTTGTCAATTTTAGGTGGAGCTTCAAAACAAGATTTTTTAAGCTTATATTATTTTTACTTAGTGACCAAATTATTTTCAATATATTATTCAAAAATTCATTATTTTCAAAATAATTTTTTTCAAAATATATTTTTTAAAAATTCATTCTTTTCAAACTTAATTTTTTTTGAAAAAATCATTATTTTCAAAATATTTTTTTGAAAATTCATTCTTTTAACCTCATGTTTTTCAAAATTCATTCTTCAAAATATTTTTCAAAATATTTTTCAAATTTCAAAATATATTTTTCATAATGTTGTTTAAAAATTTATTCTTTTCAAAAATATAAAATTTTCAAATGTTTTAATTTTCAAAATATCTTTCAAATTTATTCTTTTCAACATATAATTTTTGAATTTTCCAAATATTTCTTGACTTAGTGATGTTTTCCAAATATTCGTAAATTCTTTGATAAGTCTATTCAAAATTTACTTGATTTTTGGTTCTGCCCCTATTTTTGATGTATGTCAAAGGGGGAGAGATAGTGAATTCAGGGGGAGTTAGTTAATTCAAGGAAAAATTAAAAGTTAAAATTGCTTGTTTATTTACTTGTTGCATATTTTTAATAACTTTGAACCTTAGTTGCCAAATATCAAAAAGGGGGAGATTGTTGGTACAAGCTGCACCAGAATCAAACCTGAGTTTTGATATTGTGAAAGGTTCAAGTTAAGTCTTGTTATGATCTAACAAGTTGATTGAGTGTGCAAGATGTTTACTCAATCGGGAAAGTCCTAGCTGGAGGCTAGGCGGAGAAATCTTAGCAGGTCGTGGAACCCAGGTGTAAGTCCAAGTGGGTCGAGGCTTGGCAGAGTGATCGAGAGGTCTGGAGGACCGAAGATCGAAGGAAAAGTCCTGGGGAGCCGATCAAGGCTGAGTGAAAAGTCCAAACTAGATCTGGAGGATCAAAGTTTGACAGGTAGGTTGAGGTAAATAAACTGAAGGAGCGACAGTGAGGTCGGGTTCCCGTAGGGAACAAGCTTAGGTCGCTGATCCAACTGAAGAAACCGGGAAGGTTTCCAAGTTGAGATCAAGAACAGTTCTACTGTTCTTTTATTTCTCATTATTATACTGTTGTGCTAATATCTATGTTGCAGGTCTAACATCTATGTTGCAGGTTAAGTTGGATCGGTCGACCGAACCAGAGGATCGGCCGACCGAACTAAGTAAGATCAACACATAAGTCATTCCAGATCAGAACTGAGCCAGAATCAGATCAAAGCCTGATCGGTCGACCGAACCGTAAGATCGGTCGACCGAACCATGATGACTCAGCCTAGCCAGTTCATCAGCACCTATCAGATGTAAAGGAAAGATGGGCTGATTGGTCGACCGAACCCAGGGATCGGTCGACCGATCCAATCAACATTAAAACTGCATTAAATCAAGATCACGATAGCTTCTGACGAACAAGGAAAAAGCTTGTTCGGTCGACCGAAAAAGTGGTTCGGTACCGAACCATTAAAGACCAGTAAATGCAAAAGATCGAGCCAGCTTTGAACTTCAGCCAGGAAGGAAGGGAGCGGGTTCGGTCAACCGAACAGTGGGATCGGTCGACCGAACCTCCAGTATAGCTATAAAAGGTGCTCAAAGTCAGAAGCTCGAGTACAACTTTTCTGATCAAAATTCCTGCTCTGCAATCGTCTCATCTTCATTTGTGCAGCAAGCTACATCATCTGGAAGTGCCGACCTAAGCTACATCACCATTTTATTTGTCGGTAAAATTTATTTTAAGCTTGTATTTGTAATTCATTTAAGCAAGATAGTAGGGTGTTACTATCTTGCTCCGTTGTACGATCTGCTTCTTTCCGAAGAATTTCGGAAAGAAGAGTTATAGTGGTTTGCTCGCCGGTGCGATCAAGAACTGCGAGCCTTCGAGTAGGAGTCAAGCTAGGCTCCGAACGAAGTAAACAATCTGTCTCTTTTTACTTTCCGTTGTGCACGACTTTGATATAAAAGAAAAGAATAGTTTTAAAAAGCGCAATATTCACCCCCTCTATCGCTTCAAACGATCTATCAGTCGTCACCTCTGGACCTCCTCTTCGGTCGGCTCATATGCATACACTATTCCGAGTCACAGCGACTCGATCAGCTTTACTACCAATTCACCGATCCATCCGAGGGCGCACCCCGGGGTCAGGGTACATCACTGTACTTATCTTGCATTTAGTTAGTTGTTCTACTATTATTCGACCACTCATATATACGTGGAATCCGCCTCGAGCATCGGGGTACCAGAGACCGGGGTGACCCGGTCGTGCTGGCTGCAGGTAGCATTGACCGGAGGACTTCGGATGACTTGGTCAACGTAGAAGACAGCTCACCACCCAGGTCAGGGAGATGCGGTCAACATTCTAGACACGTCATTCTGGCATCCCTGTCTTCCCAGATTCCCGACAGGATCAAATTGACGCTGTCTGTGGGAACGCACCTGATTTGGAACGTGAAGATGGACGACGTCGGAAAATTCTACCATCCTCATAACCTCAGTAGGTTTCAACGAATGTGTCATTCTCCTCACTCCACGGGTATTCGGGAGTTGAGGAACTGGGTCAGATCCTCTGCTGGCCGGCAGGTCAGTTTTTGTGTTATCTTTTTCTTTCAGTTATATGATCTGTCCTAGTTCCTCGATCGAATACCCCATGTCGATCGACCGAGCGTATATTAGCTGAGCCATGGGCTCGATGTCGAAGACCCCGTGCCGATCAGCCGGGCGTATATTATCCGAGCCACTGGCTTGATGTCGAAGACTCCGTGTCGATCGACCGGGCGTATATTATTCGAGTCACGGGCTTGATGTCGAAGACCCCGCGCCGATCAGCCGGGCATATATTAGCCGAGCCACGGGCTCGATGTCGAAACCCCACGGCGATCGGCCGGGCGTATATTATCTGAGTCACGGGCTCGATGTCGAAGACCCCGTGCCGATCGGCCGGGTGTATATTAGCCGAGCCACGAGCTCGATGTCGAAGACCCCGTGCCGATCGGCCGGGTGTATATTAGCCGAGCTACGGGCTCGATGTCGAAGACCCCGTGTCGATCGACTGGACGTATATTATCTGAGCCACGGGCTCGATGTTGAAGACCCCGAGCCGATCGGTCGGGTGTATATTAGTCGAGCTACGACCTCGATGTCGAAGACCCCGTGCCGATCGGCCGGGCATATATTATCCGAGCCACGGGCTCGATGTCGAAGACCCGTGCCGATCAGCCGAGCGTATATTAGCCGAGCCACGGGCTCGATGTTGAAGACCCCGTGCCGATCGGCAAGGCGTATATTATCCGAGCCATGTGCTCGATGTCGAAGACCCCGTGCCGATCGGGCGGGTGTATATTATCTGAGCTATGAGCTCATTGTCGAAGACCCCGTGCCGATCGGCTGGGCGTATATTAGCCGAGCCACGGGCTCGATGTCGAAGACCCCGCGCCGATCGGCGGGGCGTATATTAGCCGAGCCACGGGCTGGATGTCGAAGACCCCGCGCCGATCGACCGGGCGTATATTAGCCGAGCCACGGGCTCGATGTCGAAGACCCCGTGCCGATCGGCTGGGCGTATATTATCCGAGCCACGGGCTCAATGTTGAAGACCCCGTGCCGATTGGCCGGGTGTATATTATCCGAGCCACGGACTTGATGTCGAAGACCTCGTGCAGATCGACCGAGTGTATATTAGCCGAGCCACGGGCTTGATGTTGAAGACCCCGTGCCGATCGGCCGGACGTATATTAGTCCCGTGCCGATCGGTTGGGCGTACATTAGCCGAGCCACGGGCTCGATGTTGAAGACCCCGTGCCGATCGACCGGGTGTAAATTAGCTGTGCCACGGGCTCGATGTCGAAGACCCCGTGCCGATCGGCCAGGCGTATATTATCCGAGCCACGAGCTCGATGTTGAAGACCCCGTACCGATCAGCCGGGTGTATATTAGCCGAGCCATGGGCTCGATGTCGAAGACCCCATGCCGATCGACCGGGCGTATATTATCCGAGCCACGGGCTCGATGTCGAAGACCCCGTGCTGATCGACCGGGTGTATATTATCTGAGCTGTGAGCTCATTGTCAAAGACCCCATGCCGATCGGCCAGGTTTGAGTTATGATTGAAAATCGTCGAGCGGCGACGTTAAACGCCAGAGCCGAACCGGGACTATAAATACTCGGCTCGAAGACCGTCGAGCGGCGAAGTTAAACGCCAGAGTCGAACCGGCGACTATAAATACCCAGCTTGAAGACCGTCGAGCGGCGACGTTAAATGCCAGAGTCAAACCGGCGACTATAATTATCCGGTTGGAAGACCGTCGAGCGGTGACGTTAAACCCCAGCGTCGAACCGACGACTATAAATACCCGGCTCGAAGACTGTCGAGCGGCAACGTTAAATGCCAGAGTCGAATCGGCGACTATAAATACCCGGCTCGAAGACCGTCGAGCGGCGACATTAAACGCCAGAGTCGAACCTGCGACTATAAATACCCGGCTTGAAGACCGTTGAGCGGCGACGTTAAACTCCAGAGTCGAACCGACGACTATAAATACCCGGCTCGAAGACAGTTGAGCGGCAACGTTAAACCCCAAAATCAAACCGGGGACTATAAATACTCGGCTTGAAGACCGTCAAGCGGCGACGTTAAACCCCCGCCTTCACGGATCGGTCCGTCGAATATTCTTTCTCCCCCGTTCGGGGTCGAGCTTATCAGAGCATCTATCTCCCCCGTTCGGGGTCGAGCTTATCAGAGCATCTATCTCCCCTGTTCGGGGTCGAGCTTATCAGAGCATCTATCTCCCCCGTTCGGGGTCGATCATATTGGATCTCCTATCTCCCTCGTTCGGGGTCAAGCAATCGTCGATGTTCGCGAATCAGCACATCAGATTTCCTATTTTCTCTGGTTGGGATCAAGGCGTCATTGCTGGCCTCGTACTAGCTTATCAGACCTGCTATCTCCCCCGTTCGGGGTCGAGCGTACTTCATTCCCCCCGCTCGGGTCGAGTGACTTTCATTGGTCGCGGACCTACTTATCAGATCTCTCATTTCTCCTGTTCAGAGTCAGGCGCTTCTCACTGGTCATAGACCGGCTTATAAGAGCATCTTATCACCCCCGTTCGGGGTCGAGCTATCTCCGATGGTCACAAACAAGAGTATCTCCACTGGTTTCACACCAGAATATCTCACGGGCGATACGCCCGCTCGACTGGTGACTTTCACTTCCATGCGCCTTGGACTTATGGGCTACACTCCAGTTCAGTTCACGTGCGATGTGCCCTTTCAGCTTACGACTTTCGCTTCCGTGCGTTTTCGATTCATGGGCTATACTCTCGTTCAGTTCGCAGGTGATGCGCCGGCTCGGCTCACGACTTTCGTTTCCATGAGCATGTGATTTTGCGGGCTATGCTGCAGAACAGAGTTTTGGTTTTTCAGAAAAAATTAAAAATTGTTTTTGCTTCTGTCTTCGAGCCTGGTTTTATAGGTGGACTGAGGTTCGGTCGACCGATCCCTCTGTTAGGTCGACCGAACCAGCTCTGATCACCCACAGTTGGAATCTGACGCTGGCTCGTAAATTCTGCATTAACTGGCCTTCAATGGTTCGGTCGATCGAACCCTTTTATCGGTCAACCGAACAAGCTTTTACCTTGTTCGTCGAAGTCTGCCAGAATCATGAATTAATGGGCAATTAATGTTGATTGGATCGGTCGACCGATCCCCAGGTTCGGTCGACCGATCAGCTTCTATTTCCTTTGCTGCTGATCGGTGCTGACATAACTGATCTGTGCTGAGTCAACTTGGTTCGGTCGACCGATCCCTCTGTTCGGTCGACCGATCCGGCTATACCTGCAACACAGAGTTAAGCAAAGTATCCCTGCAACACAAAGGTTAGAACAGTAATATATAATGCATGAGTAGTATAAAGACAGTAGGACTGTCTTGATCTCAACTTGGAAACCTTCCCGGTTTCTTCAGTTGGATCAGCGACCTTAGGTTGTTCTCTTTAGGAACCCGACCTCACTGTCGCTCCTCCAGTTGTTTACCTCAACTTACCTGCCAAACATGCTCCTCCAGACATGTTTGGACTTTTGCCTGCTCAGTGTCTGATCGCCTGATCAGTGTCTGATCGCCTGATCCACTAAGACTTTTCCTGCAATACCATATTAGCCAACAGCAATAATAGTAATACAGAAAACAATAGTAAACCTAAACCTAGATTTACCGAGATCCGCTGGTCCGGTCGACCGCGCGCGGTCGACTGGAAACCATCCGATCAACCTTTCTTGGAGTTCACTCCTCCAAGACTTCTCTTTACCTAAGGTTATCATCCCTTAGGATTTTCTCCACTTGGCTTCACTCACCAAGACTCAGTATTCGGCTACCCAGGGATCAAGTCCTCCAGACCTATCCACCTGGCTTCCACGACATACCGAGATTTCCCTTACCTAGCCTACAACTAGGACTCAGTATTCGGCTACCCAGGGATCAAGTCCTCCAGACCTATCCACCTGGCTTCCACGATACACCGAGATTTCTCTCCCTGCCTAGCCTCTAACTAGGACTTCCCTTGCCTAGCCTACAACTAGGACTTCCCTAGATCAATCTCCATACTAAAACATTCTTACTTAAACATATTTGTTTGACATTAAAACCTAGGAGGTCGATTGCACCAACAATCTCCCCCTTTTTGATGTTTGACAAATATGTTTAAGTTAGATCAATTTAAAAAGATTTAGATTTCTAACTTAAACCTCTTTTCTCCCCCTTTTGTCATACAACAAAAAGAACCCTTCATAAATGACTTTTAATTGCTAAGGATCCCTAAGTTTTGCACCAACAATGATAGAATACCTTTAAACATTTCCAAGATATTTTCTAAGGTATTCTCCCACCCTTTTGAAGGACAATAATAATGTATTTATCTAAGTGAGCATGCATAAAATATTAATTAAAAAATTTCAAAAATTCCAAAAAATAATTTGTAAAGCGTTTTTATCAAGCATTCTTTCCAAAGAGTATTTGAAATCTGAGTTCAATACCATTTTCAAAATAAATATAAAATATTTCAAGGCTAAAAATATTTTCAAGGATTTTAAAAAGATATTCCAAGGCTTGGACTTTGTCATTTTTTTTTTTTACTGGTTTACTAAGATATGAATGTCAAAATATTCAAAGTATGAAACATAAAGTTTTTAGAGTAATTTTCAAAGTATTTTTCAAAAAGTATGAGTTTGAAAAATATGATTTTGAAAAGATAATGCTTGAAGAAGAATTTTGTAAAAGTAATAAATATATTGTAAAGAAATTTGTAAAGAAGTTTTTAAAAAGTATGAGTTTTTAAAAACATAAAGTTTTTTTTTTTAAAAAAAAATTGTAAAGAAGTTTTATCAAGCAATTTTCAAAGAGTGTTTTGAAACAATTTTTTTTAGAATATGTTTTCAAAAGCATGATTTTGAATTAAAAATATGTCTTTCAACCAAGTCTCTCCCCCTTAACTGGACACTATTTTTTAGATATCTTTGTTACCCATAAGGAAGACTTTTCTATGTGTGTCTAAGAGTCACGATTGACTTAAGGTTCTAAAGACTTAGACGGTGAATTATATATAATACACTCAATCAATCATCAATCAAGATTTGAAAAATATTTCATAAGAAAATAGATTTATAAGTTTTCAAAATCCTTTTTAAGAAAATAGTTTAAATTTTAATTTTCTTAGCATCTCACTCATTCTAAATTTTTAAGTATGGTAATCCTATAATTGTGTGAGATGACTTTACTTAAATTGAATTTTACTTAAATTAATTTTGAGTTAAAATGAATGATTAATTAATGGTAACATTATTTGAACTAATATTTAGTTTACTGATTTTAAATTTATTAACTAATTAATAAAGGATTAATTTTAAAATTCAATGATTATTAATTAATTTTAATTGCTATGGTGGTAGGTTGTTAGATTAATAATTGGTTTAAAAAAATAGTTTCAATTTAGTATGATTATTTAAGTTTAATTAATTACATTTTAAAGGTTAAAGTTAAATTAATTTATTTAATGTTTTAAAAATAATTTTGATTAAGTTTTAAAAATAATTAAATTAAGTTTTAAAATAATTTTAATTAAGTTTTAAAATAATTTTAATTAAGTTTTTAAATAATTTATTTAAGTTTTAAAATAATTTTAATTAAGTTTTAAAATAATTTTAATTAAGTTTTTAAATAATTTATTTAAGTTTTTAAAATAATTTTAATTAAGTTTTAAAATAATTTTAATTAAGTTTTAAAATAATTCTAATTAAGTTTTTAAATAATTTATTTAAGTTTTTAAAATAATTTTAATTAAGTTTTAAAATAATTTTAATTAAGTTTTAAAATAATTTTAATTAAGTTTTTAATTAAGTTTTAAAATAATTTTAATTAAGTTTTAAATTAATTTTAATAAAGTTTTTAAAATAATTTTAATTAAGTTTCAAATAATTTTAATTAAGTTTTTAAAATAATTTTAATTAAGTTTTTAAATAATTTTAATTAAGTTTTTGAATAATTATAATTAAGTTTTAAAATAATTTTAATTAAGTTTTTAAAATAATTTTAATTAAGTTTTTAAATAATTTTAATTAAGTTTTTAAAATAATTTGGTTTGAATTAGATTTGAATTAAGTTTGAATTTGAATTAATTTAGTTTGAATTAGATTTTATTGAAAAAGGTTATTGAACTCATGTTAGATTCAAACTTAGCTTTGGGTTAATCAAGCAGGCGTCCTAAGGATAAGTTTCAGTTCAGTGGCGAGGCATATGACCTACTTGAATATCATTAGACCACTTGCTGAAGACTTTCCAAACTGTTCCTGCCCAAGAAACTTAATACTAAGGTTTGGTCTAACTAGCCCATGTTTAATTGGGGTAGCTTCAGTCAGATCCACTAAATCTAGTGCACCAGGTAGAATTCCATATTCAGCCTAGACATGCCTTCGAAAAAGTTTCCTTGACGTACTATCATCCCAATCCAATCCGGTGCTATGTTATTAGGGTTTGGTAAACCTTTTTAACTAACCGTTCTAAACTAGTAGCATATAGAAAAGATGCATGACATGTTAAATAATAGATAAGTATGCATGAACATGGCAAGTCATATAATTCAAACAAGTCATACATGATTTATTATTGTTTAGTTATTTATTTATTGTGTTATTATTGTTATTATTGCTGTTATTGTTTTATTATTATTGTTATTATTATTATTATTGTTATTGTTGTTTTGTTATTATTATTGTTGTTGTTGTTTTATTATTATTGTTATTATTATTAGTGTTGTTATTATTATTGTTATTATTATTATTATTGTTATTATTATTATTGTTGTTATTATTATTATTATTGTTATTATTATTATTGTTGTTATTATTATTATTATTATTTATTATTATTATTATTGTTGTTATTGTTTTATTATTATTATTATTATTATTATTGTTTTATTATTATTGTTATTATTATTATTATTGTTTAGTTTTATAATTAAAAGGTACATTATTATAATTAAGTTTATGAAAGTTTTGTTTTAAATTTGGTTTTGATTTATAATTTAAATCTAGATTTTGTGAGTTTATAAAATTATTAATAATGTTTTCTAATTTATTAATTTTATTTTGTAAAACATTATTTTGTTTTTCTAGTTTTCTAAAGTTTGATTTATAGTTTAATTTCTTATTTTTACTTTTTAGATTTTTAGTTAAATTCTGTTTGCTGTTAGTTAATTTTAGATAATTATTATTTTGATTCGAATTATGTTGAATATATTGATTAAATAGATCTGAATGTTGATTAAGGTTTGGGTTGATTTGGTCAATTTTAATTTTATTAATTAAGTTTTTATTATTTTTGTTAAGTATTTTTAATGTTGAATTTTCATGCATTTTAAATTTTATATTACCATTCAAGCAAGAAGGATCTAAAGCATGCAAATTTTCATATAATTTAAAATTATTTATCATACTAGCTCCCCCTGAATCCTTGAGTCTTTTCTTCGAGCATTGAGATTTGTAATGTCCCATCTTTTTGCACTTGAAACATTCGATGTGGTCCTTCCTTTTCCAGACTCTAGGCTTCGGCTCCTCCTTTGCCTCCGGTTGTGCAGATCGACTCATCGGGCATTTATTTTTGTAGTGCCCCTTTTCACTGCAATTAAAACACGTTATGTATTCTTTAAATTTTGTATTTAAAATATTACCTTTTGAATCCTCATTAGGATTCTCCCCCTTGACCATTGCCGTTTTAGATTCAGACTCAAGTGTTCGGTCAGACTCGGGTTCAGATCTATTAGCCTCGTCCTCAGCCACTAAAGCGATGAAGCTGATTTGGTCTAGATCTTCTGGATCTGGTTCTGAGGATAGCTCTTCGGATTCGGATTCAGACTCACTTTCTCCTTGATCTTCTAGCCTCAACGGGGTCTCGTGAAGCTTGATCAACTTGGTCCACATCTCGAATGCATTCTTGTAACCTTCTAGTTGACACAAAACTTCATTAGGCAAAACATCTATTAACATATTCATTACCTTTTTGTTCGATTCTGAGTTTCGAGAAGGTTGTCTTAGTGCGATCCAGTAGTCGAAATTGTTACTTCCAACGAAGCATTCCATCATTTGCCTCCAGGAACTGAAGTATACTCGATTATAAGGAGGAGGGTCATAGATACTTCGTCCTTCTTGATATGATATCGACATTCTTGCAAGAAAAGATATAAAAAATATTTCCAAGACTTTTGTCTTGGGATTAGTAGTGCTTGAAAGATAAATATACGAAGAAAAAATTAATATACTAAAAGAAAAGAAAAAAGTTTTAAAATGCTTTGAAAATCGGTTAAGAAATTTCATAGCTAACCGGCTCTGATACCAATTGATAGGATCAAGTAGCGCGATAGAGGGGGGGGGTGAATATCGCTTCTTTTTAAAAGCTATTCTTTTCGTATTTAAATCAAAGTCGTGCACAACGGAAAGTAAATAGAGACACAAATGTTTTACTTCGTTCGGAGCCTAGCTCGACTCCTACTTGAAGGCCCGCGGTCCTTGACGGCACCGATGGGCAATCACTATATTTCTTCTTTCCGAAATCCTTCGAAAAGAAGCAAATCGTACAAGTATGAGCAAGATAGTAACACCCTACTATCTTGCTTAAGTTAAATACAATGCAAGCAAAAAGTAAAGTTATACCGACAAAAAGATTGAAAGACAAAGCTTGTGGTCGGCACTTCCAGGCAATGTGGCTTGCTGAATTAACGAAGATGTGTAGCTCAAATTGCTTGCAGAACAGAGTTTTGGTTTTTCAGAAAAAATTAAAAATTATTTTTGCTTCTGTCTTCGAGCCTGGTTTTATAGGTGGACTGAGGTTCGGTCGACCGAACCAGCTCCGATCACCCACAGCTGGAATCTGACGCTGGCTCGTAAATTCTGCATTAACTGGCCTTCAATGGTTCGGTCGACCGAACCCTTTTATCGGTCGACCGAACAAGCTTTTACCTTGTTCGTCGAAGTCTGCCAGAATCATGAATTAATGGGCAATTAATGTTGATTGGATCGGTCGACCGATCCCCAGGTTCGGTCAACCGATCAGCTTCTATTTCCTTTGCTGCTGATCGGTGCTGACATAACTGATCTGTGCTGAGTCAACTTGGTTCGGTCGACCGATCCGGCTATACCTGCAACACAGAGTTAAGCAAAGTATCCCTGCAACACAAAGGTTAGAACAGTAATATATAATGCATGAGTAGTATAAAGACAGTAGGACTGTCTTGATCTCAACTTGGAAACCTTCCTGGTTTCTTCAGTTGGATCAGCGACCTTAGGTTGTTCCCTTTGGGAACCCGACCTCACTGTCACTCCTCCAGTTGTTTACCTCAACTTACCTGCCAAACATGCTCCTCCAGACATGTTTGGACTTTTGCCTGCTCAGTGTCTGATCGCCTGATCCACTAAGACTTTTCCTGCAATACCATATTAGCCAACAGCAATAATAGTAATACAGAAAACAATAGTAAACATAAACCTAGATTTACCGAGATCCGCTGGTCCGGTCGACCGCGCGCGGTCGACTGGAAACCATCCGATCAACCTTGCTTGGAGTTCACTCCTCCAAGACTTCTCTTTACCTAAGGTTACCATCCCTTAGGATTTTCTCCACTTGGCTTCACTCACCAAGACTCAGTATTCGGCTACCCAGGGATCAAGTCCTCCAGACCTATCCACCTGGCTTCCACGACATACCGAGATTTCCCTTACCTAGCCTACAACTAGGACTCAGTATTCGGCTACCCAAGGATCAAGTCCTCCAGACCTATCCACCTGGCTTCCACGATACACCGAGATTTCTCTCCCTGCCTAGCCTCTAACTAGGACTTCCCTTGCCTAGCCTACAACTAGGACTTCCCTAGATCAATCTCTATACTAAAACATTCTTACTTAAACATATTTGTCTGACATTAAAACCTAGGAGGTCGATTGCACCAACAATTCGGTCATTTGCAAGATTAGGACTTTGAGTTTATAAGATGCACTGTTCATGGGGAAGAGGGGGGCTCATTTTTTCTCCACCGCCGAGCCGACACGCGGGGAAGGAGTCTCTTCTCTACGCCGGCGTCGCCCAGGAGCTTAACCGTCGCCTCCGGCAGCCACCGTTGATGCCTCCAACGACCGACGTCGTCTCCGGCAGCCACCACTACTGCCTCTAGTTGCCCACGCCACCTCCAGCAGCCACCACTGCTGCCTCCAGTGGCCTGTGTCGCCTCCTGCGGCCATCGCCGCTGCCTTTAGCGACCGACGTCACCTCCGGCAGCCACCGCTGTTGCCTCCAGTGGTCCGTGCCACCTTCGGCGGCCACCGCCTCTACCTCCAGTGGCCCGCGCCACCTTCGACGGCCACCACCTCTACCTCCAGTGGCCTGCGCCACCTTCGGCGACCACCGCCTCTACCCCCAACTGCTGGCGCCGCCTCCGGCGGCCACCGTCTCCGGCGGCCACCGCCTCCGGCGGCCACCGCCTCTCTCTCTCTAGCGATCAGTGCCGCTTCCGGCGGCCATGGCAATTGCCCACCGCCGCCTCTTCTCGCGTCTAGCGCCGTACAGCGGCCGCCGCCGCCTTCTTTCCTAGCAGCTTCCACCACTTCTTGTGGCCTGACAGGCGACTCTAGTGTAGCCACAGGCGACTCCGATGACTCTACAACTGGTGCCCACTGTTTGCTGCGCAGATCTGACCATTGTTGGATGTCGGCCATCGAGCCGTTCTATTTCGTTTCGTATCGTTATCATGCTTGTGAGTTATTAGTATTATCTGGCCTGCGCGCCGTTGTCGCATTCCGTCCTGCGAGCCGAGGTCATATGCCGGCCGTGTCACCGTCGTATTTCGATTGTGTGCCACCTTTAGATCCAGGCCGTGTTCGGCTCCATGTCGTCACCTCTGGACCTCCGCTTCGGTCGACTCAGATGCATACACTATTCTAGGTCACAGCGACTCGATCAGCTTCACTACCAGTTCACCGATCCATCCGAGGGCGCCCCCCGGGGCCAGGGTACGTCATTGTACTTATCTTGCATTTAGTTAGTTGTTCTACTATTATTCGGCCACTCATATATCTGTGGAATCCGTCTCGAGCATCGGGGTACCAGAGACCGGGGCGATCCGGTCGCTGACCGAAGGACTTCAGATGACTTGGTCAACGCAAAAGACAACTCACCACCCGGGTCAGGGAGATGTGGTCAACATTCCAGACATGTCATTTCGGCATCCCCGTCTTCCAAGATTCCTGACAGGATCATATACATTTATATAAGACATGATTATTTATATCAGAGTAATAATGAAATAACTCTCTATAAATAGAAATTTTTTTTCTCCACAATTTAAAAAGGACTTTTGAGTCTTTTTGCACATGCATAAACTTCGATCAAATTGAGATGATTTTTTCTCACGAGTGGATTATAGTGTTGGTTGCTACTCGGAAAACCTATAGGTTCCACTGTACAAAAATTTTGTACAAAGGTCTGAACCTTTTCCTAGCTACCATGTGTTCTTTTAAATTAAATTTTGGATCGCCTGCGGAACTTAACACGTTTGATCCAAAACTTAATCTATTTGTTCTTTTAGGTTTTGACTTGGATCTCCTGCGAAACTTAACACGTTCGACCCAAGTCTCCTTAAGTTATTAATTCCATTAAATATTAATTTTCATAAAAGGTTCCCAGTACTGACGTGGCGAGGCACATGACCTTCTTGGATATGGGAGCAACCACCACCGACTAGACAAAACCTTTAATAGAAAGCTAATATTTAATTTCCTAAAATAACTTTAGGTTAACCAAAGAGAACAATCAAATCACAAGGAAAAGAAAGAAACAAAGAACACAACTTCGAAAAAACATATTCGAAATACTAGAACATAAGCCTCTTGTATTTGGTATTATTTCCATAAATAACTAGCATGATGCGGAAATAGAAATTACTAGTTATACCTTGTAGAAAAAACCTCTTGATCTTCTATCGTATTCCTCTTCTAACCTCGGACGTTGTGTGGACAACGATCTTCCAAGATGAGAAACCACCAACCACCTTCTTCTCCTCCAAGCAAGGTTCGGCCACAAAAGAAAAGCTTTACCAAGGAGAAAAACCAAAATACTAACCAAGCTCCAAGAGATGCTAGCTTTCTCTCCTTCTTCTTCTTCTTCTCCGAGTAGTATCCGGCCACCACAAGAACTCCAAGGGAGAGGGAGAGGTTCGGCCACCACAAGAGGAAGAGAAGGAGATGATGGCCGGCCACACCAAGGAACAAAAGAGGGAGAGGAATAATAGATGTTGTATCTTGTGAAGGCACCCTCACCCCTTCTTTTATATTCCTTGGCCTAGGTAAATTAGGAAATTTAATTACAATAAATTTTCCTTAATTTCCTTAACATGATTTAATTGAGAAAAATAAAATAATATTTCCCCAATTAAACAATGATGGCCGGCCAAATCAATAGGAAGCAAATTGGACAAGTTTCAATCAACAATTAAAACTTTCCTTATTTGTTTCCGGAAATTTTAAAAAATAAAATTTCTCTTTAAAATCTCTTCATGGTTAATAAAAGGAAATATCTATAATTTTAACATGTGAATAATTTTAAAGAGAAAATAAAACATCTCTCCAATCTACAAATAAGGAAAGAGATCTAATCTCTTTCTTTAATCTTTTGTAAATCTTTTACAAGAGAGATATTTTAATTTTAATTCTCTTTTAAATTAAATCTTCCACATAATAATAAACATTAAAATTAAATTTTCTTTTTAATTAATTATGGCCGGCCCTACTAGCTTGGGTTCAAGCTAGGGCCGGCCACCTTAAACCTAGGCCGGCCCTAGCTTGGTTCCCAAGCTAGCTTGGCTGGCCCCCTTTAGGTGGGTATAGAAGGTGGGTATATGTGGGTATAGTACTCTATAAATAAGAGGCTACGATAGGGACCGAGAGGAGGAATTGGTTTTGGTCTCCCGATAAAATTAAGCATCCCGTGTTCGCCCCGAACACACAACTTAATTTTATCAATGATAATTCATTCCACTAGAGAACTATCATTGAACTACCGCACCAATCCCAAATTACATTTTTGGGCTCCTTCTTATTATGAGTGTGTTAGTCTCCCTGTGTTTAAGATATCGAATGTCCACTAATTAAGTGAGTTACTGACAACTCATTTAATTAATATCTAAGTCCAAGAGTAGTACCACTCAACCTTATTATCATGTCGGACTAAGTCCACCTGCAGGGTTTAACATGACAATCTTTATGAGCTCCTCTTGAGGACATTATCAACCTAGTATCTCTAGGACACAGTTTCCTTCTATAATCAACAACACACACTATAAGTAATATCATTTCCCAACTTATCGGGTTTATTGATTCAACGAACTAAATCTCACCCATTGATAAATTAAAGAAATAAATATCAAATATGTGTGCTTGTTATTATATTAGGATTAAGAGCACACACTTCCATAATAACTGAGGTCTTTGTTCCTTTATAAAGTCAGTATAAAAGGAACGACCTCAAATGGTCCTACTCAATACACTCTGAGTGTACTAGTGTAATTATATAGTCAAGATAAACTAATACCTAATTACACTACGACCTTCTAATGGTTTGTTCCTTTCCATTCTGGTCGTGAGCTACTGTTTATAATTTATAAGGTACTGATAACATCATCTTCTGTATGTGACACCACATACTATGTTATCTACAATATAAATTAAATGAACAACTACAAACAAATGTAGATAATTAGACCAAATGTGATTCTTTATTCATAATGATGTTTACAAAGCTTAGGCTTTCAGTATACACTCCAACAATCTCCCACTTATACTAATGACTAAGTCGCCATATCTTCTACCATACATCCGATTCCCATTCCTCCACATGCCGATCGAAAGCTTTCGGGAAGGGCCTTAGTGAAAGGATCCGCCAGTTATCCTCGATGCAATCTTGGCGATGACAACTTCTCCTCGCTCACGATATCTCGTATCGGTGGTACTTGCGCTCTATATGTTTACTTTATGAGCTCGTGGTTCCTTCGAGTTTGCAATCTGCACGCTATTATCACAATAAATTGTGATGATCTTGGGCAAACCAGAATCACATCTAAGTCCATTAGAAAGTTCCCGAGCCATACTGCTTCTTTAGCCTCGGAGGTGCTACATACTCGCTTCCATGGTTGAGTCCGAAACGCATTTTCGCTTAACACTCCTCCATGAAATGGCTCCACCTCCTAAAGTAAACACATAGCACGATGTAGACTTCTCGTTATCCCTATCTCGATTGGAAATCAATCGTGTAACCCACGTGAGCGGATCGTGCTTGGTAAACTAGCATATAATCTCTAGTCCTTCTCGGGTACTTCAATATATGCTTTACCGCAATCCAATGTCCTTGTCCAGAGTTACTCCGATATCTGCTAACCATGCCTACGGCAAAGCAGATATCGGTCTCGTACATAAGATTGCATACATTAGGCTTCCTACAGAAGCATAAGGAACGCTTTCATGTCCTCTATCTCTTTTGATGTCTTTGGAGACATCTCTTTAGATAGAGCTACTCCATGTCTAAAAGGTAAGAAACCTTTCTTGGAATCCTGCTAAAACGAGCAAGGATTGTATCTATATATGAAGCTTGGGATAGACACAACATTCTTTTCTTACGATCCCTTATAACTTTGATCCCAAGAATGTGTGCACATTCTCCTAAGTCCTTCATATCAAATTGTTTGGACAACCATACCCTTACGCGATAATACCTTGACATTGTTGCCAATTAACAAAATATCATCTACGATAGTACAAGAAATACCACCACGTTTCCGTTACACTTCTTATATACACAAGACTCATCCGGACTTTGAATAAATCCATATGACTGGATTACTTCATTAAACCGGATGTTCCAAGACCTTGAAGCTTGCTTCAGTCCATAAATGGACCGATTGAGCTTGCACACTAGATGCTCTTTGCCTTTTCAATGAACCCTTCGTTGCTTCATATGGATGTTCTCTTCAAGACTTCCATTAAGGAAAGCTGTCTTGACATCCATTTGCCAAATCTCATAATCCATATGAGCAAAGAATGGATAAGAGTATCCGGATAGACTTAAGCATGGCTACCGTGAAAAGGTCTCCTCATAATCGATTCCCTCTTTTGAGTGTACCCTTTGCAACAAGCCTAGCTTTGAAGGTTTCTACCTTCCCGTCGTCCCTCTTTTCCTTTTGTAGATCCACTTGCATCCAACGGCTTTTACACCATCGGTGGTTCTACAAGCTCCCAAACCTTATTAGAGTACATGGACTCTATTTCGAATTCATTGCCTTTTGCCAAGATCTTGCATCTATATCTTGGAGTGCTTCATTATATGACTGGGATCAGTTCATGTTTACCCGGATCAAGTCCAAGACTCTCCCAAAACATGAATCTTTCAGGGCTTCACAACCCTCCCACTACGACGAGGCATGTCGTGGTTGTGTATCATGTGTGACACGTGTTGCGGTCTCTTGTGGTACTTCATCTTGTCCTGTTGAACTGAAGTAGACATGTCCTCTCTAAGTTCTTCTAAAACAACTTTACTACTGGGCTTGTGATCCATTATATAATCTTCTTCTAAAAACTGGGCATTGGTGCTAACAATGACCTTCGGTCTTTAGGACTATAAAATAAACCACCTTCGTTCCTTTGGGATATCCTACAAACACGCGAACTTCACGAGATTCTAACTTATCAAGATCTTGATACGTGCTGGACTACCCCAAATCCGAATATGTCTTAGACTGGGTTTTCGCCATTCCACAATTCTATGGGAGTAGAAGAAACGATTTAGAAGGTACTAAGTTCGAACGATATCTGTTGTTTCCGAGCATATCCCCAAAACGAATTTGTATTCTGAATAACTCATCATCGATCTAACCATTTCCATAAGAGTCCTATTCCTTCGCTCTGCTACACCATTCTGCTGGGGTGTACAATTGGGATTGAATCCCAACCTCGATAAGTAATTCCTAAACTCTCCTAAGAGGTATTCGCCACCACGATCCGATCGTAGTGTCTTGATACTTTACCTAGTCGTTTCTCCACATCACCTTGTATTCTTTGAACTTATCAAAGCACTCGGACTTCGGCGCATTAGGTAAATGTATCCATATCTTGAATAATCGTCATGAAAGAGACAAAATATTCAAAACCTCCTCTTGCACGGACGGACATAGGACCACACAAATCCGAGTGAACCAACTCTAACACTTCTTTGGCTCTATACCCCTTGGCCTTGAACGACCTCTTGGTCATTTTACCTTCCAAGCAGGATTCACAAGTTGGAAAATTTTCCAACTCTAATGAACCCAAAAGTCCATCGGCTATAAGCCTCTGAATCCTACTTAAGTTAATATGACCAAGCCTTAGATGCCAAAGATATGCTTGGTTCATTTCTGAAGGTTCTTTTCTCTTATTAGAATTAGAAGATGAGTTATAAATTTCCATGTTTTGCTTTGTAGAAGAAATTGGATTTAAAATATACAAATTGCCAACTAATGCACCAGAACATATAATCACTTTATTTCTTTTAATAACTACATCAAAATTTTTGAAAAGTGGAACCTATAAGTTTTCCATTAAACTAACTGGGTACATAAAGACAATTTCTTAAAACCAAATTCCTATTTCTACTAAAAGATAAGTAGACGTCTCCCACTGCAACAGCTGCCACCTTAGTAGCATTGCCCATGTAGACGGTAATTTCTCCTTCAGATAGTCGTCGGGTTTCCTGGAACCCCTGCAAGGAATTGCAGACATGATCAGTGGCTCCCGTATCTACACACCAGGTGCTGGTAGATAACACCGCTAAACATGTTTCAACAACTAGAGTATGAGATATACCTTTGTTTTGGTTCCTACGAGGACAGTCTGCCTTCCAATGTCCTGCCTGCTTACAGATGAAGCACTTGCCCTTCGGCTTCTTCATTCCAGCTTTAAATCCCGTACTCTGAGATTTATTCACTTTCTTTGCTGAACCAGCTTGTTTCTTCTTCTTCTTTCCTTTTGGTTTAGAAGTAGAACCATTTTCAGCATAGTGAATTTGAGCATTGTGACGAAATAATCCTTCTGCTGATTGAAGTTCTGTCAGTAGTTTCGCTAATGAATAAGCCCTCTTATTCATATTATAGTTCAGTCCGCTCAAAACTTCTAGGTAGCGTTTGGAGGATCATATCGATCTGGGTTTCCCCATCAATTTCTCCTCCAAGGATCTGTATCTCGTTCAGATAAGCCATCATCTTTAGGATATGATCCCTTACAGGAGTACCCTCTTGCATGGTGGCTGTCATTATCTTTCTCATGGCTTCTTGCCTAGAAGCCCTATCCTGATGACCAAAGAGTTCCTTGAGATTGTTCATAATATCATAGGCTGTTGGTAAATCTTGATGCTGATGTTGCAATACATTTGACATTGAAGCCAAAATGTAACACCGCGCCATCTCATCTGCTTTTACCCATTTCCTATGATATTCAATCTCCTCTTGGGTAGATTCACCAGTAGGTGCATCAGGGCACTGCTCAGTCAGTACATATTTATAGCTTTCAGCAGTAAGAATAATGTCCAGGTTTCTTTTCCAATCTATGTAGTTTGGTCCAGTAAGTCTATTCTGTTGAAGTATGATGGACAGTGGGTTGAAAGACATCCTAAGAATCACAAATAACTTTTGGTCAGAACTCTAAATTTAGAATAATATTGATTCCTCAAACAATACTATTTTAAATTAACCAACACCTCATAACACCGTGAATTTTGTATGCCACGTTAGTGTGGACGTATACAAATTCAACATTTGTAAAAGGAGGGTTTTAACCCATTAATTTTATTATCTTGTCAACCTAACTTTTTGACAAATAAAATTAATAGTTGGTATCATTTGGTCACACAAATAATAGCAGTGACTCCGTTAGGGAGGATACTATTAGATGTGTCTAAGTGTATACCATTACTTGACACTAAGTCCATTAATAAGATTATGCCCCTTCCGTTGGGGAAGATCACACGCTCTTAATTAACTTCCTATAGTCATCCAAAAATGGAAGTCTGTTCTAGTGATCCGCAAACAAGCTCATCCGTTATGGAGGAAGGCACTCAGAGCCAACGCGCAAGCTTGTTTGCATCACTTACAAACCAGTAATGGAGACCATGGGATTTATTTAAAAAAAACCCTCTCCCACTTAGTTATTTATAAATGAGGAATTTTAACTATGCTAGCCTACTTAAACTTGTAAACTAACATGCACACACAGCACAATATAAAAGCAATAAATAGAAAATTTAATTTTCAACTATTATGGCTTTTATCTCTAATTGTCCTCCGTGTGTTGTCATCCCAAGCTGCTGCCATATTTGGCCACCGCCACCGGGTCTAGCTATCCTTGTTCCGCTGCGCCTCTGGTCCTTAGAAGGTTCCACGCTTTGCAAGATTCGATCCATGACATAAATAGAATTTTACATTTTGATCCTATATTCCATAAAAGGAATGTACATGTATCTAGATCAAAATAAAATCCTAATAAAACTAAATACGACTCCTGTTGTATTTTAATACAATCATGCACACACATATAAATTGCCCTTGACATGTCCAAGGGTCCAATCACACATAATTAACTAAAAGCCATAATAGTTGGATCCTGCATCCACAAAGTTAGCACATCCTACTATTATCCCGCCTAAATTATGTATGACATGTGCATAATTAAAACTAAATACCAAATACACAGAGGCAAACCCTAGCTCGATACCAATTGTTGGTTGCTACTCGGAAAACCTATAGGTTCCACTGTACAAAAATTTTGTACAAAGGTCCGAACCTTTTCCTAGCTACCATGTGTTCTTTTAAATTAAATTTTGGATCGCTGCTGAACTTAACACGTTTGATCCAAAACTTAATCTATTTGTTCTTTTAGGTTTTGACTTGGATCTCCTGCGGAACTTAACACGTTCGACCCAAGTCTCCTTAAGTTATTAATTCCATTAAATATTAATTTCCATAAAGGTTCCCAGATTGACGTGGCGAGGCACATGGCCTTCTTGGATATGGGAGCAACCACCACCAACTAGACAAAACCTTTAATAGAAAGCTAATATTTAATTTCCTAAAATAACTTTAGGTTAACCAAAGAGAACAATCAAATCACAAGGAAAAGAAAGAAACAAAGAACACAACTTCGAAAAAACATATTCGAAATACTAGAACGTAAGCCTCTTGTATTTGGTATTATTTCCATAAATAACTAGCATGATGCGGAAATAGAAATTACTAGTTATACCTTGTAGAAAAAACCTCTTGATCTTCTATCGTATTCCTCTTCTAACCTCGGACGTTGTGTGGACAACGATCTTCCAAGATGAGAAACCACCAACCACCTTCTTCTCCTCCAAGCAAGGTTCGGCCACAAAAGAAAAGCTTTACCAAGGAGAAAAACCAAAATACTAACCAAGCTCCAAGAGATGCTAGCTTTCTCTCCTTCTTCTTCTTCTTCTCCGAGTAGTATCCGACCACCACAAGAACTCCAAGGGAGAGGGAGAGGTTCGGCCACCACAAGAGGAAGAGAAGGAGATGATGGCCGGCCACACCAAGGAACAAAAGAGGGAGAGGAATAATAGATGTTTTGTCTTGTGAAGGCACCCTCACCCCTTCTTTTATATTCCTTGGCCTAGGTAAATTAGGAAATTTAATTACAATAAATTTTCCTTAATTTCCTTAACATGATTTAATTGAGAAAAATAAAATAATATTTCCCCAATTAAACAATGATGGCCGGCCAAATCAATAGGAAGCAAATTGGACAAGTTTCAATCAACAATTAAAACTTTCCTTATTTGTTTCCGGAAATTTTAAAAAATAAAATTTCTCTTTAAAATCTCTTCATGGTTAATAAAAGGAAATATCTATAATTTTAACATGTGAATAATTTTAAAGAGAAAATAAAACATCTCTCCAATCTACAAATAAGGAAAGAGATCTAATCTCTTTCTTTAATCTTTTGTAAATCTTTTACAAGAGAGATATTTTAATTTTAATTCTCTTTTAAATTAAATCTTCCACATAATAATAAACATTAAAATTAAATTTTCTTTTTAATTAATTATGGCCGGCCCTACTAGCTTGGGTTCAAGCTAGGGCCGGCCTGCCCTAGCTTGGTTCCCAAGCTAGCTTGGCCGGCCCCCTTTAGGCGGGTATAGAAGGTGGGTATATGTGGGTATAGTACTCTATAAATAAGAGGCTACGATAGGGACCGAGAGGAGGAATTGGTTTTGGTCTCCGATAAAATTAAGCATCCCATGTTCGCCCCGGACACACAACTTAATTTTATCAATGATAATTCATTCCACTAGAGAACTATCATTGAACTACCGCACCAATCCCAAATTACATTTTGGGCTCCTTCTTATTATGAGTGTGTTAGTCTCCCTGTGTTTAAGATATCGAATGTCCACTAATTAAGTGAGTTACTGACAACTCATTTAATTAATATCTAAGTCCAAGAGTAGTACCACTCAACCTTATTATCATGTCGGACTAAGTCCACCTGCAAGGTTTAACATGACAATCTTTATGAGCTCCTCTTGAGGACATTATCAACCTAGTATCTCTAGGACACAGTTTCCTTCTATAATCAACAACACACACTATAAGTAATACCATTTCCCAACTTATCGAGTTTATTGATTCAACGAACTAAATCTCACCCATTGATAAATTAAAGAAATAAATATCAAATATGTGTGCTTGTTATTATATTAGGATTAAGAGCACACACTTCCATAATAACTGAGGTCTTTGTTCCTTTATAAAGTCAGTATAAAAGGAACGACCTCAAATGGTCCTACTCAATACACTCTGAGTGTACTAGTGTAATTATATAGTCAAGATAAACTAATACCTAATTACACTACGACCTTCTAATGGTTTGTTCCTTTCCATTCTGGTCGTGAGCTACTGTTTATAATTTATAAGGTACTGATAACATCATCTTCTGTATGTGACACCACATACTATGTTATCTACAATATAAATTAAATGAACAACTACAAACAAATGTAGATAATTAGACCAAATGTGATTCTTTATTCATAATGAATGTTTACAAAGCTTAGGCTTTCAGTATACACTCCAACATATAGGTCATTCACCATATTGTTATGTGAGGCACCTCACAGGATAGATTGTAGGTTGTTCATCCTATTTTGATGTGAGATACTTTTTGGGTGGATTGTGAGCTTATTCACCTTATGTTTGTATTTATATATGTGCATGCATTCACATGATATATTTCATATTGGGTGGATTGTGTGTTGTTCATCCCTTGTATATACGATATATCTCTTTTGGATAGATGATGGGTCGTTCATCCTATCTATATATGTCAAGATGTATACATCCGATTGTTGTATACAAATCACAAGTGCACAATTATCATTAAGTAATAAAATATATCAATCTCACGAGTACTGTGAATCAATTACTAATTGGAATTGCAAGGTAGGTCATCTAGAAAATTGTAAATTGCAAGAATTTGAGAACAAGAGAAAGAGACGAGAGAGTTGAGAGAGAGTGAGAGAGAGTTAGAGCAAGTAAGTGTCAAGAGGGAAATTTAATTTGGGGAAACGATCCTAGGATTTCGCTTTTGTCATGATGATCCTTGATATCATAAGTATTGTTTACTTTCTTATTTCTATGTTTATTCACATGTAGGTGGACTTATCCCCACATACTAATATAGACTTTTAGAATTATACTGGCATGTCCAACCAAACTCGACGTCAACTTTTGGAGAGACATTGCTAGTACGACCGCTTTCCTATTAGGGCACTATCCCTTCATGGCATACCGACCTAATTTTGAAGTGACATTGCGAGTATGCTCACTTTCCAAAAAGGGGGCTCCCGTCACGAAGCCCCATGATCCCCTAGGGTATCTCTTTTACTTCGTGACACCAGCTCTCCACGTCTTTAACATTTATAGGTTAGAGATTTGGGAGTCCTTCCCCGCACCCCATGAGATTACGAAGGTACAAATTAGTATCACAATCGTATATATACAATAAAGTTGGACCATGGAATAAACATATCATGTAATAGAAAAAGATAAACAATTACTTAATTCAAATGTCAACAATTACATCGAGCTACTATCTAATCCTAAAATCTAAAGAACTACTACATATAGATGGATATACAAACAAAAGACATTAATGGAAACATCTAACAACTCAAAATAGAAAGAATGGAGAAGAGAAAACTTAGTGAGATGATGATATCCATGCACTAAGGGTGGATAGATTATCGACGACTCTTGGAACAACGACTCTAGGATTTTTCTATTTCAGAGAAAACCCTCCTCTAGGGAAGGGGACGGAGCCCCAAATCCTAGATACCCTAAACAAGAGTTCCATAGGTTCTTTTATAGTTTTCCACCTACCTGAATTGTCAGCTTACTGCCAAAACGATGTTTTTGGCCTTTAGACTCGGTTTTTATAAGTTCCACCTTGAAGCACACTTGTATATATTGAAATTATCTTGAATTTGATAGGTTGTAGGCCCCATGGATTAACTTGAGCTAAAGTTATGTCCATTTGAAGTTTGGTCTACTGAGCCGAGCTGCTTCTAGACAGATTTACACGGCCTTGATCACGATTGTGTTGTTTAGCTCTGGAGTAAAAAAGCACAGCAGTGCTTGGCAGACATGACTATGGAGTCTATTTTTACTCCATTTCGCATCTATTTTGCCTAAAGCATGAGACACAACTAGAGTGTGTTCTTTAATTACAATTTCAATAAATTTGATGGTCATTGGCTGCCCTTTTGGTTGTAGCCGTAGCATGTAACTCCCGTCTTGATCTTCATGCTAATTTGGGTTGCCTTTTCTTTTTGCACATCTTCCGTACGAGCTTTATGAGTTCGGCAGTAAGCTTGTCATCTTCATCGTCTGAATCAGGTTCTTCTGATTCCGATTCGATTCTGCGCTTCGATCTCGATTCACGCATTTTGCTACTACCTGCAACCAAAGCTATACCCTTTTCGACCGGGCGTGCATTAATCTACTCATGCAATTCAAATTCAGAGAAGAGTTCATCTAATTTAATTGAAGATAAGTCCTTGGATACCTTGTACGCATCTACCATGGATGCCCACAAGGTATTCCTAGGGAAGGCGTTGAGTGCATACCTTATTACATCCCTGTTCTCCACTTTCTGTCCTATTGCGTGGAGTCCATTCAGTAGGTCTTGAATTCTGGCGTGAAGCTGACTTGCTGTCTCATCCTCCTGCATTTTGATATTATATAATATGTTGAAAAGCATATCTCACTTACTTACCTTGGTTTCTGATGTACCCCATGTAGTTCGATTAGCTTTCCCATAGCTCCTTTGCACTTGAGAACGGTTCTACTCTGTTAAGTTCCTCCTTTGTCAGACCACACTGGAGTATGCAGGTTACCTTTGCGTTTGCTTCTACTTTCTTTATTATGGATGCGTCATAGTTCTCGTAAGGTATCGACTTCCCGACGTTGTCAATTGGAAGTTCGAGTCCTGTCTTGGTGATTATCCAGACTTCGAACTGGGTTTGCAAGTACGACTCCATTCTCCCTTTCCAGTAGCCGAAGTCTTCACCGGAGAAGAGCGGGGCACGGACTGTGCTATAGCCTTCTTGTTGGGCCATTTGAAAACTTGCACACACAAAAATAAGAAAAAAAACTATTCCAAGACTGGGTCTTGGATTAGTAGTGCGGGATGTATAATAAAAGTAAAACGAGCTTGAGTGGTGTTGCACCAACTTCGAGCAAAAATCAATTCAAACAAGAAAATAGATCAGAATATAACAACTATACTTAATTCCGATCAACTCCGAAAAACTAAAAATATCACGAAAAAGTGTTTGATTGGTGGTTGCACCAAATCAAAGCAACCCCGCTCTGATACCAATTATTGGATCGATACCACGCTAGAGGGGGGGGTGAATAACGCTCGTGGCTTTTACACATTTTGTAATAAAAACGTACAAGTAAATGTACAGCGGAATAAGAAAAACAAACACACACAAAACAAGGACACCAAGAGTTACTTGGTTCGGAGCCTAGGGTGACTCCTACTCCAAGGCCCGCGATCATTGATCGCTTTCGATGGGAAACAACTATAATATCGTTAAAGTGTTACAATTTAAAGTACAATTAAAAAAGCAGTAACTAAATGTACCAACAACAAAAGAATATGGCAAATTCTGAGCTCTGGGGCGTCGGCGTCAAGTTGTAGCTTTGTCGGAACTTCTCGTTAGCAACTGGTTGCAGATAGATCGCTTGATGCTTGATTCATTAAGTTGTTGGTCGAAGTGGCCTTAAATAGGCTGTTGAGGGCGCCTCCAAGCCTTTCCGAGGCGCCTCCAACTTGCCGAGTCAGCCGCGCGGATCAGAACAGAACTGGTCGCAACTTATCTGGTTGAAAGCGCCTCCATCACCCCTGAGGCGCCTCCAAGCCTATCTGAGGCGCCTCCAACCCTGCTGCGTGCGCTGCATCTGCCTTGCACCTAAGGCGCCTCAAGCTCCATGAGAGTGCCTCGGGTACTGTTCATCCGAGGCTAATCTTCCTGCTTTGTCCCTGCAAAACATGTTAGTCCACAAACCAACTACATATCCTACAAAACAAAGTTAGCACACACAATAAACATAATAATGTGAAAGTTTGACAATCACAGACTGTCCGGTTCTAATTTCGAATTTTCGACCGGAAACCCTAGGCCGACCCGACGCTTACTGTTCCCTTTTCCGGGGAACGCGTCCTCACCTACTCCACTCAGGAGAAGTTACCTTTTGCCAGTGCGGTCCTCCAGACCGACTGGACTTTTGCTCGGCCCTCGAATCTTCTTGTCTTCATGCTGGACGCCCGCTCCATGACTCGTCCAGACTTCCACCTGGTTCGCGACACCAGGATTTCCACCTAGGGTTATCGCCCCCTAAGATTTTTGCTTGAAGATTCCGACCCGCCAAGACTTTCCGCCTAGGGTTACCACCCCCTAAGACCTAGGGTTACCGCCCCCTAGGGTTTTCCACTTGTCTAACCGCAGCTAGGACTTTTCTTCACCTAGGGTTACCACCCCCTAGGATCTAGGGTTACCACCCCCTAGGGGTTTTCACCTGCCTAACCGCAGTTAGGACTTTTGTCTAAGTACATTTAGGACTTTCCTGCAAAGCTCATTCAACGTATTAGATAACAAAACATCTTAACTTTGAACCCTTTGACATAATCAAAACATAGGTTCGATCGTCGGATGTTTTCACACCAACATTAAGAGGATGATCTTCTTAGACACGTGTTTGAGTAATTTAAATCCACAAGACAAGAAACTATTACTTGGGCTAGGTGTAACATAGTTAGTCTAGTGGGGACTGACATATAGATCATGTCCTGAACCAAATGAGTATAAGATGAGTGAAAGGGATTAGTGCATTGATGAGTGTAGCTACTAAAGTATTCAGAATTTATTCTGGAATCAACTATGCTTTTCTCATCAATTGGGGGTCATGATGTACTACAGGTGTCACTCATGATAGATTCATAATTAATGATTAATTATGAATTACCAACATAATAATCGATAATCTACTAGGTCATATGCACTATGAGAATATCCGAAAGATGTAAAATAAGTTTGAAAATTAGATTCTCAGATTGAGAAAGATTAAGTTTGATAGAACCAGATGAAGGGCAAATATGGAAGATATTTCTTAGGCCTAAAGCTTAGTGTCTATGCCTCTTGTAGGTGAGTGAGATTTGTTTTGGTTTAGTCATGAACAAAAATTGGTTTGGTTTAATAATGAACCAAAATTGGTTTCATTTAATAACGAATCAAAATTGGTTTGGTTTTAAACCAAATTTATTGTAATGGATTAAGTTGACTAATGAGTATGAGTTTAATCTTGCTTATCAAACCATGATGGACGTGTATAAATATCCCTTTATGGGAGAAAATAGATGGACAACTTAATTGTGATTAGGGGCCCTCTATTCTCCCTATCCCTCTCTGTTACTGTCGCCAACCACAAAGTGTTATGGCCCTTGGCGGCTAGCTTGAGGAGGGGTGAATAGCCTTGCAAAGAAAAATAACCTTCGTCGAACTTTATAGCTTAATAAGAATTAACACTTGCATAAAAATAATTAAGAAACTAAAAAAGATGAGGCACAAAGAAATTACTTGGTTATAATCGGGGAGGTTGTTAATCCAAGGAAGTTGAAAGTGCACTAAAATTCTTATTCATGCAAAGAAGCCTCTTACAATGTTGAACAAAGCTAGAATTAAGTAGAATCAATTGCAAGTGTTTTCCAGTGTTGATTTTAGCTTATGGGACCAGGACTGTATTTATAGTCTTGGTCGGGGCGCCTGGAAGGGTTCTAGGTGCCTTGAGTGGAATAAAATTTTATCTCCATCACAATAGAACACGCCAAGTTGCATTTGGCTAGAATTCCAGGTCCGGACGCCCTGGGCTCAGTCGGGGCGCCCAAACCAGAAAGTCTACTTCTAGTTGACATTTTAGTCCGGGTCTTCCGCTCCGATTCCGGTCGCATTGGTCCGAGTCTTTCACTCCGGCTCCGCTCGCTTGGGTGATCTCGGCCATCCGGAATAGAGCTCACCTGAACCCAACTTCTGGCCTTCTCGAGTAACCTTCCGCTTCGAGCTTCTCGTCCATCAGAATCGTTGTGTGCTTCTTTCTCATCCGCAAACACTGCGCACCTCCTTTTGGTCCGCCCACGTACTCTTCTGTAGCACCTCGTCCTTTGGATGCACCGAGCCCGTCGATTCTCTCCCGTGCCATCCTTATCGCTAGCTGCGTCTTTCGCTCGACTTCCTATGCTCCTAAGTTCTTGGACACTTAGACACAGGGTTAAAAAATCAATAGGACCTAACCTAACTTGATTGATCACATCAAAACTATCTTGGGGTACTAACAATCTCCCCCTTTTTGATGTGATCAAACCCAAGTTAAGTTAGGGTAAACCATAGATAAATAGTTAGTTTTTTTTTGCAAATACAGAAATTAAGTACAAAAATAAAAAAGATTAAAATTGTACTACCTCCCCCTAGACTTAATCTTTACTACTCTCTCTTTTGATCACATTAAAAGTGAGGTACGTTAAACATATTACTTAGAAGTTCTAAAAAGTCTAAGGTAAAAAAAACTCTAGTAAAATTCTGGATTAAGTTAAAAAAACTTTGAAAAAATATGCTTAAAAATAGTCACGACATATTAATGCATTTTAACAAGTAGCTTTCCAAAAAAAAAAAATTCTCAATAATTGTCAGAAAATTTCAAAAAACATTATGTAAAAAAATGATAGGATTTCACAAAAAAGGTAAAATTTTGTAAATTGACTCTGTGAGATAATTTCAAATGGAAAGATTTATTTTTTTGTTAAAAAGTAATTTAATTGTAAGAAAAATTTGAAATTTTTCCTAGAGATAAGTGAAGAAATTATCTTTCTTGGAAAAATTAACTTCTAATTAAGTTCTAATAGAAATCATGCAAAATAATTTATTTTTAAAAAAATACGATATGCATAAGAATTAATTTAGGCATGATTTTGGAATTCAATATAAGTTTCTTCCAACTGGGTTAATTAGAAATTTTTTAGGAATATATTTTCTTGATAATTTTTTAATTTTACTCTTGTGATATTTAAATTACCAATTTAGTCCATTATAATTCCTAAAGTTCGAAACAGAGAAATTTGAACATGCAAAAAATTTTAGATTTTGTATTTATTCCTTTAAATTTTTATTTTCTATTTTTATCTTGTCAAAATATTTTAATAAATTTTTATTATCTATCTCTAGTTTGAAGGAACTCTTTGACAACATTTTTATAAATCTAAATAAGTGGTCAGGAGGTAGGGACCGTACCTGACTTGTCGATTTCTGATACTCCCCCTGTAGTGATACTTTCCTCTAACGATGCTTTCTCTTCATTGATGCTCTCGAAATTCATTGAGGATGAGCTTGCTTCATCTTCTGGTAGGTACTCGGCTATTAGAGTTGTTCCAGCAATTTCCTCGATTTCGGATTCTTCTGATGATGACTCGGTGTCCATCGAGGAGTTGGATTCGATTTCTTTTGGTTCTTCGTGGAGCTTCAAGAACTTTTCCCAAAGTTCTTTTGTACTTTGGTAGTCGCCAATTCTGTTGAGATCTTCAATCGGTAGTACGCTTAAAAGATGAAATTCAGTCTTACCGTTTGACATAAAATCGTCACGTTGTTTTTTTATCCAGAAGTGTTTTTTAAGTTCTTCTCCATTTGTGTTCTTTGGTGCTTCATAACCATATTTTATTATTAATAAAATATTAAAATATGTTTGAAGAAATATCTCCATTCATCTTTTTCAAAACACGAACTCCCCCTCGAACGTTGTGTTGGAGCAATCTGGATACCCTAGGTTTTGATGTTTAGGCAAATGTTTAAGTTAAGTTTATTATTATATTCGATATGCATTATGAGTGTGCAGGATACAAGTACAACAAAGAAAGTCCAAGTGTGATTTTGGCATAGGAGGAAAGTCCAAGGGTGAGTCTTGGTGGTGTAAGTCCAAGCATGTAGTCTTGGCAACGTAAGTCCAAGTGTGACTTGGCAATGGATGAAGTCCCGGAGGCACGACCTCTTGGCAAAGGAAGACCCGACAATAAGGACAAGGGCAAAGGAAGCTCCAGAATGTAAGACGTGAAGGATTGGGAGGCATCCGAGGGACGCGAGGCTGATGGAGGAGGGTAGAAGGCTAGGTCTAGGTTGTGCGGGCAAGGATGAGTGAATGAGAGATTGTAATCAGGGTAAAATTATAGGTTTAGAGTTTTACTACAATAATTATTGTAGTAGTTCTGTAGCAGTAGACTGGTGTTTTCATCAGTCGACTGCTAGCGAACAGAATGTCTCTATTCATTCAACCCATGTGGAGCAATTGACTGATACTTTTACCAGTCGACTGGTATCGAACTGTTGGTCTGTAACTGTCGAATTCCACTCAGTACCAGTGGACTGGTGGTTTTACCAATCGACAGGTGGAGGGAAACACAGCTAGGTGTTTCTTCCCGAGCTCTATTTAATAGAGCTCGGGGTGCTTGGCCAAGGTTGACGAAAATAGAGGTGGTTAACCCCTATTAGAGTGTCCAAGGTCTTCTTGAGTGATCAAGAGATTGTGCGAGTTTGTGGCGAGGTTTCTCCACCCACAAGGAGCTACTCGAGCTAGCCGGAGGTTTTTCGGGGAGTTATCCACCGACGGATCATGATCATCCACCTTACGGATAGTCATGGAGTAAGAGCTTCATCTCCGAACCACGTTAAACAACGTGTTAGGTTTGTCTTCTTTTGTTAGTATTTGTCTTATATTTTCGCTGTGCACATTAACCATCGTAGGAAGCGACGTTTTGGATGAGATTCTATTCACCCCCTCTAGCGGCATCAAGGTCCCAACACGTTGGTGGGTAGATGCAAGCTCCGATAATTTCTTGTTTGCTTCAGTCAGCGGTTAGTCCCTCTGAGGCAACCTTGTTCTAATACCACTTGTTAGGACCCTTGGCGGCTGGTTTGAAGGGGGGGGGGGGGGGGGGGAATAGCCCTGCAAAGAAAAACAACCTTCCTCGAACTTTATAGCTTAATAAGAATTAACACTTGTATAAAAATAATTAAGAAACTAAAAAAGACGAGGCACAAAGAAATTACTTGGTTACAACTGGGGAGGTTGTTAATCTAAGGAAGTTGAAAGTGCACTAAAATTCTTATTTAAGTGGAAAATCCTTTTACAATGTTGATGACTCACAATAACAAAGCTAGAATCAAGTAGAATTAATTACAAGTGTTTTCCAATGTTGTTTTTAGCTTCTGGGATTAGGGCTGCATTTATAGCCCTGGGTGGGATGCCTAGAAGGGTTCTAGACGCCTAGAGTGGTATAAAGTTTTATCCCCATCGCAATGGAACATGCCACATTGCATTTGGCTAGAATTCCATGTTCAGGCGCTCGGACCAAAAAGTCAACTTCTAGTTGACTTTTTGGTCCGGGCCTTCCGTTCCGATTCTGCTTGCATTGGTCCGGGTCTATGCTACGACTCTACTCACTTGGGTGATATCGACCATCTGGAATAGGGCTCACCCGAATCCAATTTCCGACCTTCTCAAGCAACCTTCCGCTCCTGGCTTCTCGTCCCTCAGAATCGCCGTGTGCTTTCTTCTCGTCCACCCGTAGTGCCTCGTCCTTTGGACGCACTGATAACCATGATTTTGCTACACTATTTTGATTCATACATGCAAGCTTTGATGTTTTCTTTCATAGATGAAACTCATATTTACATCACATTTCATGTATTGCATTTATTCTTGAACTTAATTGTAAATTATCTTATTATGACATTATTTGATACTAATATTCGATATATTATTTGTAGGCATCAAAAAGGTTATGGACTCGATAAGATCATATCAGATTTGTACTCGAATCGTAGTTTAAACAAGACGATCAAATCTTGGAGCAATTTGGACCGTTCATCAAGAACAAGAGAGATCTGAATCATCCATTGAAGATCTGATCCATCCAAGTCAAGGCGAAGTATATCACAACCATTGATCAAGATCCGAAACTTTTGATCCAGATCTGAATTTATCCAGCTGTTAGATGAGATCTGAAGCGTTCTCAGTCGTTGATTGAGATTTGAGTTGATTTAAAAATCAGTGAGAAGCTACAGTGCTTTGGGGGCTCGGGTGTTTCTCGCGATTTCATCATTGTACATCTTCTTCGTCCCCAACGCTTCCTTTCACATTCTAGATCTTAGATTCGATTTCCATCATCGACGGTGAATCCTGAGTCAACCGGCGATCAACAATTGAGGAACAGAGCGCGATCAAAGGGTGTTCCCTGATCCGCGATTTCAACTCCAGCGATCCACAATCATCACAGATTGGAGGGTGTTCCCCAGATCTGTGATTTCCAATAGTCCACAGAGGTTTGAAGGAGTTTTTCCTGAAGCTTCTGCATCCAACCGTCTTCACCTTCGCTCACAGCTTTGAAATCAATCCGATCAATCGATTGAAGCATCGTGATTCAATTCCACTCCTCTGTTCTTCCCGCATCAAGATCGCGAGCTTGAAGGGCGTTTCCCAAGAGCTGGGTGCATCTTATTAACTGGCTAGGTGTTCTGATTTACCTATCGAGAGCTTGAAGGGTGTTTCCCAGGAGCTTCTTTGCGTCGCGGCAAAGAGAAGGAATTAGATCTATGATTTGAGTTTGTGGATGTTTTCTTTTACCTAGACTTGAGACTTAATTTCCAGATCTTATGCTTAATTTTGATTTCTTCTGCATCCAAACCACAACTCGACTTGAATTCTGCATTAGCTAATAATTGTAGTTAGGACTTCTGTTTCCTGACTTCATTTCAGATTCGCAATTCAGTGTTTCATAGTGGAATTCTGCAATAGAACTTTAATCTTGTTAGGTAGCTCAGCTTATGCAATCAAGTTTCTTCTATTTCAATTTGCAATTTAATTATTTACAATCAAGTATGCTGATACGGATATAGGGTAGGGAGGAATTAAGTGGAAATTGGAGGCCATTTTGGTAAAATGGCTAAGTAGGTTTTTAAGGGGAAAACACTGTAGCAAAGAGGAGGGGTTCGTGGGTTTTGCTTCATCGCCGCTAGGAGGATTGGTTTCTTCCTCTCACACTCCACGCTGGTGTTGGCGCTGGTCGCCGACCTTCACCTCTCCTCCTCTCCCATTCCTCCTCGCGATGTCCTCCTCGCGACGCCATCGCCGGATAGACTGGCTTCCGCCTCTGCTCCTCTCCTCACAGCGCCGCCACCTGGGGCCCTCTCTTCTGCCGCCAAGGAACTCTCCTTCCTCCCTCTCATGCGGCTCTCCTCTCCACATGACCGCCAGGTGCTGCCACCTCACCGGAGGCCGACAGTGCCGCTGTAGACGAGGGAGCACACCTCCTCTTCTCTGTTGCCATGGCCCCTCATGCGACCTCCACTGTGAACGCCACCGCCAGCCGAGCGGTGCCCACCTCAGAGCTGCTTCCTCACTCCCCATAGCTTCATCCGTTGGAGCCGACGCCACAAACAGGAGGGGGGAGGGCGCCGCTACCGTCACCAACAACTCCCCTCATCAGCAGCACACTCCGACGAGCCAAGGCTGTGCGCGTTGGGAGAGGGGGCACTACTACCGTCATCTTGGGTCGTTGGACCGCCTTCGCCGCTCACCAAACCGCCTTCATCACTCTCTGGTATCCACAATCGCCTCGTCGCCTCTAGTGTTCACCAGCTTTGCACAGCTACCCTCTGGATCGCCAACTTTCGTTGGCCACGATTCCCCCTGTCCATTGGGACAGATTTGAGCGCGTTCCTCATCCATTGTGTTGTAGTTTTCGCATCGCTTCTGTGTTCCAACCTTCATCCGTGGTTGTATTTCAGATTGTGTGCTCTGTGTTTAGTCTCCTTGTTGTTATTTTCCAGCCTGCGTGCCGTTGTCTTGTTCTGGCCTGCATGCCGAAGTCATATCCCGGCCTGCGTGCCAGCGTCTTATCTCGGCCTATGTACCGGTGTTTTATCCCGGCCTGCGTGCCGATATTTTAGCTCGGTCTGCGTGCTGAGGTCACGTCTAGTTTCATGCCGCCACTTCCAGCTCTGTGACGTGTCTTGTCTGGTGCATGCATATACTCTTCCGGGTCATGACAACTCGAGCAGCGTCCCATCCGAAGACGCCCTCCTGGGCCAGGGTACGTCTTCGTATTCACCTCTCATTTATTTCATTATTATATTATTAGCCTATTACTTATATGTCCGTTGGATCTACCTCGAGCCTCAGGGTACCAGGGACTGGGGGGACCTGGTCGCTGGCTGCAGGTAGCGTTGACCAGAGGACTTTTGAAGACTTGGTCAACACAGAAGCCATCTCAGCATACCCCCCTCCGGGACATCGTGACTTCGTCAACATTCCATCCACCTCATCCAGTGGTCCATCTGACTCAGATTCCGGATAGGATCAATTTGGCGCCATCTGTGGGAATCATCTCCACCTGTTCTGGAACATGAAGATGAACGACGTTGGGAGGTTTTCTGCCATTATCAAAGTCTCGGAGGATCCTGACGAACGTATTATCTTCTACCCTCACTCCACGTGTATTCGGGAGTCGAGGAATTGAGTTGGAGTTTCAGTCGGTTGACAGGTTAGTTTTTCCACTATGTTTTTTCCCTGATTCCACGGGTATTCGGGAGTCAAGGGACCGAGAAAAACCCTTAACCGGTTGGCACGGCTCCCCGATCAAGTACATTACCAGCTTTGCTCCCTTTTTACGGTTATAGGAGCTGCTATAGCTCCCTGATAAGAGAGTAAGATCCTAGTACTTGATCAAAGACTAGGGCATTCGATTTTTGATCGGACACTAGGGGCCCAGCTCCCCACTCATACACTAGGGGCCCAGCTCCTCACTCATAAACTAGGGACACAGCTCCCCGCTCTTACACTAGGGACACAACTCCTCGAGCATTGACTCTCAGTATGACTTCCCGATCAGGATCTATGAGCCTCACTCTTTAATTATAGGCTAGGGGCCTTACTCTCCAATCAGGGACCAAGGGCCCAACTCCCCAATTAGGTGTACTACAGGCTTTGCACCCTTCGCCATGAGAGTCTGCATCCTCTTATTGCTACAGGCTCTGCACCCTTCACCATGAGGGTCTTCATCCTCTTACTACTACAGGCTCTGCACCCTTCACCATGGGGTTCTGCATTCTTTTACTGCTATAGGCACTTCACTCTATTATTACTATATGCTCTATAATCTCCACCTGTTTTGCGTGCCTTTCACGTCTACAGGCTCTGCTCCCTTCACCCGCGGTGCTTTGCTTCTATTGCTACGGACTCGACTCCCTTATATGGCTATGGGCTTCACTCCTCAGATTATTCTTCTCCCTAACTCGGTGGACATTTGGGAGTCAAGGGATCGATACTATTTCTCTTACTGCTGTACGAACATTTGGGATTCGAGCCAGCCGGTTGACATCACTTCGCCATCTGGTATGATAAAGGCTCTGTCCTCTCATATTGCTAGGGCTCCGCTTCTATGGGCTTCAAGGCTTATCCTCTCCCGGTCGGGGTCGAGTTATCGCCACTGGTCTCGGACCAGCGTATCACCACCGGTCTCAATCAGAGTATCGCTAAAGATCTCTCGGTCGAGCTTCCAGACCAACTCTCGGTCGGACTTCTAGATCAATGCTCAGTCAAGCTTCCAGACCAAGTCTTGGTCAGACCTCCAGATCAAGTCTGGGTCAGACCTCTAGATCAAGTCTGGTTCAGACCTCCAGATCCATTCTTGGTCAGACCTCCAGAGTAATTCCTGGTCAGATCTCTAGAATATTTCCTGGTTAGGCATCCAGAGCATTTCTTAGTCAGATCTCCAGATTAATTCATGGTCAGATTTCCAAAGCATTTCCCGATCAGGTCTCCAGATCAATTCCTGGTCAGGCCTCCAAAGCCTTTCTTGGTTAGGCCTCTAGAGCATTTCTTTGTCAGGCCTCCAGAACATTTCCTGCTCACGCCTCCAGACTCTCGCTTCAGTGCGAGTTATAAGTGAGCATGCTCTCACGCCCAACGACTGGTAGGTCGGGTCCCAGACTCTCGCCCCAGTGCGAGTTATAAGTGAGCATGCTCTCATGCCTCCAGACTCTTGTCTCAGTGTGAGTTATAAGTGAGCATGCTCTCACGCCTCCAGATTCTCGCCTCAGTGCGAGTTATAAGTGAGCATGCTCTCCTGCCCAACAATCGGCAGGTCGGGTCTCCAGACTCTCGCCTTAGTGTGAGTTATAAGTGAGCATGCTCTCACGCCCAACGACCTTCCAGGTCGATGTCCCAGACTCTCGCCTCAGTGCGAGTTATAAATGAGCATGCTGTCACGCCCAACGACCTTCCAGGTCGGTGTCCCAGACTCTCGCCTCAGTGCGAGTTATAAGTGAGCATGCTCTCACGCCCAACGACATTCCAGGTCGGTGTCCTAAACTCTCGCCTCAGTGCGAGTTATAAGTGAGCATGCTCTCACGACCAACGACCTTCCAGTCGGGATTCTAGACTCTCACCCCAGTGCGAGTTATAAGTGAGCTTGCTCTCACACCCAACGACCTCTCGGTCGGCGCTCACTGCTCACTAGCCGCTCTGCCCAGCACTCATTGTTCGCGACTCACTTGTCGCTCTTCCTGACACTCATCGTTAGCGTTTTCTTCACCGCAGTTACTCGGTCAGCACTCATCGCTCACTCGCAGCTTTGCCTAGCACTCGTCATACTGACTTTACTCGCCGCTTTGCCAGACACTCATCATGCACGTTTCGCTCACTGATGTTGCTCGGTCAGCACTCATCGCTCACTTGTCATTTTGCTCGGCACTCATCACATTCGCTCCACTTGCCGCTCTGCCCGACACTCATCGTTCGCAATTTACTTACCGCTCTACCCGACAATCACCATTCGCGTCTCAATCATTGCTATGCCCGACACTCACCGCTCTTGCCTCACTTGCCACTTTGCCCAGAACTTGTCCCTCACATCTCCCTCATTGCTTTGCCCCGCATCTGGTGCTCGGTCGATATTTTCTCGGTCGCCCTCATGGCTCTGCTCGCCCATCATTCTCTTTATTGCTCGGTCGTGATTTATTGACGCTCGGTCAGTATTTTTCTCGATCGCGCTCACGGCTCTGCTCGCCCATAATTCTCTTTATTGCTCGGTCACAATTTATTGACGCTCGGTCAGTATTTTTATCGATCGCGCTCATGACTTTGTTCGCCTATCATTCTCTTTATTGCTTGGTCACGATTTATTGACGCTCGGTCAGTATTTTTCTCGGTCGCGCTCACAGCTCTGCTCGCCCATCATTCTCTTTATTGCTCGATCGTGATTTATTGACGCTCGGTTAGTATTTTTCTTGGTCGCACTCACGGCACTGCTCGTCCATCATTCTCTCTATTACCCTGTCATGATTTATTATCGCTCGGTCGATATTTTTTCGATCACCCGGTCGTGGTTTATTATCACTCCATCGCGCGCTCGACATTGCTCGCCCCTTGTCTTTCGATCCGCTCAGCATTTTTTGATCTAGGTTGGCCTTATTCGATGGACCAGTCACGATTTACTATCGCTCGGTCGACACTTGCTCGGTCGCGCTCACAGGTTTGCTAGTCCATCAGTCTCTCTATGGCTCGGTAGCGATTTATTATTTCTCGATCAGTATTTTCTCAGTCGCGCGCTTGACATCGCTCGCCCATCATCTTCTGACCCACTCGACAGTCGTCCTATCACACGGGTACCGTTCAGATGTTCGATCTAATTCTGGGTCGGTTGTCATTCTATTCGACACTCATAGCCTGGTTGACATTTATAGTTTGCAACTCACTCGTCGTTCTGTCCCACCCTCGTCGTCCGCGTCCCGGTCATCATTCTGGCATACACTCGTTACTTGTGTCTCACTCGTCGCTTTGCCCCACATTCGTCGCCCGATCGACACTCATTTTTTACTTCTCGCTCAGCAATCGCCTGATCGCTCTGCTTAGCATCGCCTGATCGCCCGCTTGATATCACTCGATTTCCTGTCTAGCATTGCCACAGCTACTCGTTCGGCGTAATAAAGACGAGCCCAGTGATCTTATTTCGCATTCGGTAGTGATTCTGTTTTGGGCTTGGTCTAGTCAGTCGGACTCGCGCCTCCTTCGACTAGACTTGAAGGGGAGGATTGTGATACAGATATAGGGCAGGGAGGAATTAAGTGGAAATTGGAGGGCATTTTGGTAAAATGGCTAAGTAGGGGTTTAAGGGGAAAACACTGTAGCAAAGAGGAGGGGTTTGTGGGCTTTGCTTCGTCGTCACTAGGAGGATTGGTTTCTTCCTCTTACACTCCTCGTTGGTGCCGGCGCCGGCCGCTGGCCTTCACCTCTCCTCCTCTCCCATTCCTCCTCGGGACGTCGTTATCGGACTCCCCTCGTCCTCCTCACGACGCCGCCGTCGGACTCCCCTCATCTTCCTCGCGACGCCGTCACCGGATAGACCGACTTCTGCCTCTGCTCCTCTCCTCCTCACCGCGTCGCCACCTGGGGCCCTCTCTTCCGCCGCCGAGGAACTCTCCTTCCTCCCTCTCATGCTGCTCTCCTCTCCACACGACCGCCAGGTGCCGCCACCTCACCGGAGGCCGATAGTGCCGCTGTAGACGAGGGAGCGCACCTCCTCTTCTCTGTCGCTGTGGCCCCTCATGCGACCTCCACTGTGAACGCCACCGCCAGCCGAGCGGCGCCCACCTCAGAGCTGCTTCCTCTCTCCCCACAGCTTTGTCCGTCGGAGTCGACGCCACAAACAGGAGGAGGGAGGACGCCGCTGCCGTCACCAACAACTCCCCTCATCAGCAGCACACTCCGACGAGCCAAGGATGTGCGCGTTGGGAGAGGGGGCACAACTGTCGTCATCGTGGGTCGTTGGACCGCCTTCGCCGCTCACCAAACCACCTTCATCGTTCTCTGGTATCTGCAACCGCCCCGTCGCCTCTAGTGTTCGCCAGCTCTGTATAGCTACCCTCTGGATCGCCAACTTTCGTTGGCCACGATTTCCCCTGTCCATCGGGACAGATTTGAGCGCATTCCTTATCCACTGTGTTGTAGTTTTCGCATCGCTGTTGTGTTCCGACCTTCATCCGCGGTTGTATCTCAGATTATGTGCTCTGTGTTTAGTCTCCTTGTTGTTATTTTTCGGCCTGTGTGTCGTTGTCTTGTTCTATCCTGCATGCCAAAGTCATATCCCAACATGCGTGGCAACGTCTTATCTCGGCCTGTGTGTCGGTATTTTATCTCGGCCTGCGTGTCGATGTTTTAGCCCAGCCTACGTGCCGATATTTTAGCCCGGCCTGTGTGCCGAGGTCACGTCTAGTTTCATGCCGCCACTTCCAGCTCTGTGACGTGTCTGACTCTGCTTCATCAGATCCAGCTCCTCGTCTGGTGCATGCTTATACTCTTTCGGGTCATGACAACTCGAGTAGCGTCCCATCCGAGGGCGCCCCCCTGGGCCAGGGTACTGTTGGTTGCTACTCGGAAAACCTAGAGGTTCCACTGTACAAAAATTTGTACAAAGGTCTGAACCTTTTCCTAGCTACCATGTGTTCTTTTAAATTAAATTTTGGATCGCCTACGGAACTTAACACGTTTGATCCAAAACTTAATCTATTCGTTCTTTTAGGTTTTGACTTGAGTCTCCTGCGGAACTTAACACGTTCGACCCAAATCACCTTAAGTTATTAATTCCATTAAATATTAATTTCCATAATTGGTTCCCAGTACTGACGTGGCGAGGCACACGGCCTTCTTGGATATGGGAGCAACCACCACCGACTAGACAAAACCTTTTATAGAAATCTAATATTTAATTTCCTAAAATAACTTTAGGTTAACCGAAAAGAACAATCAAATCACAAGGAAAAGAAAAAAATAAAAGAACACAACATCGAAAAACATATTCGAAATTCTAGAATCGTAAGCCTCTTGTATTTGGTATTATTTCCATAAATAACTAGTATGATGCGGAAAGAAAAATTACTAGTTATACCTTGTAGAAAAACCTCTTGATCTTCTACCGTATTCCTCTTCTAACCTCGGACGTTGTGTGGGCAACGATCTTCCGAGATGAGAAACCACCAACCACCTTCTTCTCCTCCTAGCTAGGTTCGGCCACAAAAAATAAAGCTTCACCAAGGAAGAAGAAAAACACCAACCAAGCTCCAAGAGATGCAAGCTTTCTCTCCTTCTTCTTCTTCTTCTCCAAGTAGTATCCGACTTCCACAAGAGCTCCAAGCAATAGAGAATTTCGGCCACCACAAAGAGGAAGAAAGGGAGAAGATGTTGGCCGGCCACACCAAAGAATAGGAGAGGGAGAATAATAGAGGTTGTGTCTCATGAAGGCACCCTCACCCCTTCTTTTATATTCCTTGGCCTAAGCAAATTAGGAAATTTAATTACAATAAAAATTTCCTTAATTTCCTTGACAACAATTAATTAAGAAAAATTAAATAAACTTTCCTTAATCAATATGTATGGCCGGCCACATCATAAGAGAGCAAATAAGGAAAAATTTTTCCACAAGAAAAATTAAAGTTTCCTTATTTGCTTCCGGAAAAATTTAAAATAAAATTTTTCCAAAATAATCTCTTCATGGTTGATTAAAAGAAATTTCCATAATTTTAATTTCTCATCATGTGAATAATTTTTAAAGAGAAAATAAAATCTCTCTCCAATCTACAAATAAGGAAAGTGATCTATTCTCTCTCCTTTAATTCTTTGTAGATCTTTTACAAGAGAGATAATTTAATTTTAATTCTCTTTAATAAATTATATTTTCCACATAATAAAAATTAAAATTAAAATCCCTTTTTAATTTGATTTGGCCGGCCCCCACTAGCTTGGGTTCAAGCTAGGGCCGGCCACCCAATTTTATACCTAGGCCGGCCCTAGCTTGTTTCCAAGCTAGCTTGGCCGGCCCCCTTTAAGTGGGTATAGAAGGTGGGTATAGGTGGGTATAGTACTCTATAAATAAGAGGCTACGATAGGGACCGAGAGGAGGAATTGGTTTTGGTCTCCCGATAAAATTAAGCATCCCGTGTTCGCCCCGAACACACAACTTAATTTTATCAATAATAATTCATTCCACTAGAGAACTATTATTGAACTACCGCACCAATCCCAAATTATATTTTTGGGCTCCTTCTTATTATGAGTGTGTTAGTCTCCCTGTGTTTAAGATATCGAATGTCCACTAATTAAGTGAGTTACTGACAACTCATTTAATTAATATCTTAGTCCAAGAGTAGTACCACTCAACCTTATTATCATGTCGGACTAAGTCCACCTGCAAGGTTTAACATGACAATCCTTATGAGCTCATTTTGAGGACATTATCAACCAGTATCTCTAGGACACAGTTTCCTTTTATAATCAACAACACACACTATAAGTGATACAATTTCCCAACTTATCGGGCTTATTGATTTATCGAACTAAATCTCACCCATTGATAAATTAAAGAAATAAATATCAAATATATGTGCTTGTTATTATATTAAGATTAAGAGCACACACTTCCATAATAACCGAGGTCTTTGTTTCTTTATAAAGTCAGTATAAAAGAAACAACCTCAAATGATCCTACTCAATACACTCTGAGTGTACTAGTGTAATTATACAGTCAAGATAAACTGATACCTAATTACACTACGACCTTCCAATGGTTTGTTCCTTTCCATTATGGTCGTGAGCTACTGTTTATAATTTATAAGGTACTGATAACATGATCCTCTGTGTGTGACACCACACACCATGTTATCTACAATATAAATTAATTGAACAACTACATTTATCATAAATGTAGACATTTGACCAATGTGATTCTTATTTCTAGATAAATGTTTATACCAAAAGCTAGGCTTTTAGTATACACTCTAACAGGTACGTCTTCGTATTCGCCTCACATTTATTTCATTATTATATTATTAGCTTGTTACTTATATGTCCGTTGGATCCGCCTCGAGCCTCGGGGTACTAGGGACCGGGGGGACCCGGTCGTTGGCTGCAGGTAGCGTTGACTAGAGGACTTTTGAATACTTGGTCAGCACAAAAGTCATTTCAGCATATCCCCCTCCAAGACATCGCGACTTCGTCAACATTCCATCCACCTCATCCGGTGGTCCATCTGACTCAGATTCTGGACAGGATCATATGTGATTAGGATTTTATTCTTGTTTAGTTAGCTTAGTTGATTTAATGCAATTCTGCAACTAGGTATAGAAAAATCTGCTTTGCAATTTGAATCTTAGATTCTGATTCCTTTTCATTTTAGTTTAAAGCTTATCTCATTTGAATATTGTTTCGAAGTTTAGCATAACTCAGTTTAGTTTAAGTGTTGTTTCATAAGTGCAAGTAGGTTAGGTTTAGGTCTAGGAGTTAAAGCTGCTGACTTTTCTGCTTAGATTTAAATTCTGCATTTAAATAGATTTAACTAATTAGCTACAATAGTTTTAGTTCACTTACCATTCTGTCTTAACCTAGGATTCAAGTTTAAAACAAAACCTAATTCTGAATAGAAAACCCCAAAAAGAATTTTGTACCTAAATCAAGCACACATTTACTAGTTATCCTTGAAAAAAATACGACTTGAGACTCCTTACTACATCTCTTTTCTTGAGTTTTAATGAGTTTCCAATCTTTATTAATTTGAAGTGCCTAGTGACATGAAAATGAGTTTACATCATGCACTGAGCTGGTCGGCTCTCTCCCATGTCGTCCTTCTCGCTAGCTGTGTCTTTTATTCATCTCCTCGAGCAATTTTCCGCTCCGGCTTCTCGTCCCTCGGAAACACCACGCGCCTCCTCGTCCGCCCGTGTACTCTTCCACAGCACATCGTCCCTCGAACGCACCAAGCCTGTCGGCTTTCTCCCGTATCATCCTTCTCGCTAGCTGTGTCTTTCATTCGACTTCCTGTGCTCCTAAGTTCTTGCACACTTAGATACAGGGTTAAAAACCAATAGGACCTAACCTGACTTAGTTGATCACATCAAAACTATCTTGTGGTACTAAAACAAAGAGGGTTTCCTCTTTTTATGTCGTCTTCCCCAGCCCACCGCTGGCCACCCCAACTGCTGGACCTTCCAGCTAGCCCTCCTTGCTGCCTCTCATTGATTTTTCAGCCTTCGGACAGTAAGAAACGTTGTCGGACACTAGCTTGTGATGTCGTGCAACAACTTTAGTTGTTGTCCTCTTGGTTACCGCTGGACTCCTTTACCGCCGACCACCACCTATGTGTAAGTACCTTGTGATAGTTTTGATATGATTAACCAAGTCAAGTTAAGTCCTGTTGTGTTTTGATCCTTGTGTCTAAGTGTGCAGGAACTTAGGAGCACAAGAAGTCGAGCGAGAGATGCAGCTAGTGAGAAGGATGGCAAGGGAAAGAGTTGACGGGTTCGGTGCGTCTGAGAGACGAGGTGCTATGGAAAAGTACGTTGGCAGACGAGAAGAAAGCGTGCGGTGTTTCTGAGGGATGAGAAGTAAGAGCGAAAGATTTCTCGAGAAGGCTGGATGATCGGAATCACCCAAATGAGCGGAGCCGAAGAGGAAGCCCGGACAAAAATTCAATTGGGAGTTGACTCTTGTCTGAGAACCTAGAGCTACTTTGGGCACCCGGACCACTTTGGTGCCAGCCGGGACGCCTCGAGTTCTTGGCGCTTTGGATCAGGATCCGCAAGGTTCGAGCTCCCGGAGTGGGATAAAATTTTGTCCCACTTCTGTTGCGTATCCATTTGTGAGAAGATGATATTTACCATGCTGGGGGTGCCCGGAGAAGGTTCGGGCTCTCGGACTTTGCCACATTAGCAAACAGTCAATTTTGATCAGTGGACTATAAATAGAGCCCTGGTCTTCTCCATTTCGAACAACATACTCTATACTTCGAATCTCTTTCTATTTTTTACTTCCAAGCATAATTTCTGTGTACGAGGCTTCTCCACCTCCGACGTTTTATTCGAGAAGGAGATATTCATAGTGAGCTTATTTGCCTTGGAGTAGCAATCCTTTGATTACCAACTAAGTAAACTGTTTGTCTCATACTCCTTTTTATTCTGTAATATTTCTTTAAGTGTGTAATTGTTTAAAACTTGATTGTTCGAGAAAGGTATTTACTTAATTGTGCAAGGCAATTCACCCCCTCTTGTCAGCCGCAAGGGACCAATAATTGGTATTAGAGCAAGGTCGCCTCAGAAAGACTAACCACCAATTGAAGCAAAGATGATGACTGGAACAAGCATCCACCAGCTGAAGTTCAAGGGAGACTTCGCTCACTGGAAGAATAAAATGGAGGTATATTTCAAAATCAATTTTGATATATTTTTAATTTTGAAAAATGGTTCTATAGTACCTACTGATAGAAACTGTAAGTTAAAGAAAGAAGAAAACAAGACAAAGAAAGAAAAGCAGAATTTCATCTTCTTAGTGCACTGCCACCACAAGAGGTAAATAGAATCGGAGTCTACAAATCTGCAAAAGATCTCTGTGAAAAATTCCTGGAGCTTCACGAAGGATCCTCCGAAGCCAAGCTCGCAAGAAGAGATTTACTTCGGAATCAACTGATGAATCTACGACTAAAGGAAGGTGAAACAATTCTTCAACTGCACGGCAAGCTAAAGCAGCTAGTCGCTGAACTCACAAATCTTGAAAAAAAGGTAACCAATCGAGATTCGCTAAGGTATGCGCTTAACGCTTTTTCTAGAACACTTGAATGGTCAACTCTAGTAGATGCATATTACATCTCTAGAGACTTTGAGGTAAGTAATTTAGAAGACCTATTCTCTACTTTTGAAATTCATGATTCTAGATGTGCAGATCTTAAAGAAGGAGCTGAAGCAAAATATTACCTTAAAGGTAAAAATGGATGAACTAGATTTGAAAACATCTCTCAATGATGACAAAACGATATTTTTGGTAAAAAGTTTAAAAAATTATTTAGAACTAATAAATTCAATCAAGTGCAGGCTAAAAGAAGAAAAAGGAAAATGAGATGCTATCACTGCAACGAAGAAGGACACGTCAAACATAATTGCCCAAAACTGAAGAACAAAGACACGGATAAAAGATCGACCTAGAACAAGCAAAAAAATCTAAAGGCGACGTGGGATAAAATGTTGTCAGAGTCAGAGATTGAAGCCCACAATGGACTTGTGCTGATGGCAAGTCACCAAGAAGAAGACGAAGCAAGCTCATTTGCCTTGGAAAAGAAACTTTAATCTGCTTCTCGCCTTAGAAAAGAAACTTAGTTTGCCTTTATTCAATCACCAACACATATCTCATCTTCTTTTCCATGAGAAATGCTCACACGATAAAAGGAGCACGAGACGAGAAAGAACATACAAGTACATTGAAATAATTTATTTTTTTTTTAAAAAAAGAGAGAATGGTAGGTAGTAATAGGATGATGGGTAAGATATGGATACCCGATCTTCCGTCGGGTATGGGAATGTATATGAAAGTTAAATACCCGATGGATATGGTGATGAATATAATAAATGAAGATAGGTATAGAGGAGATGAAATCCTATCCATTGTCATCCCTAGTCAGAGGAAAGCAACACTTCAGGGGAAGCATCAGATAATGAGATTGACAAAATAAATTAGATACGATCTTTACCTCCTGAACAACTATATAAATTTATTAAAGTGTTATAAAAAAAATTACTGTCAATTAGAAAATAAGAATAAAAAATTATTAAAAGAAAACAAGCAACTAAAAGGAATTTTAGCAAAATCTTTTCAAAAAATAAAAATAAAAAATAAAGAATTTAAAAAATAAATAGAAAATTCGAAGAACTCTACATGTTCAAATATTGCTATTTAAAATTTTAAAAATTATTAAGGACTAAATTAACATGTAGATATCATAAGGACTTAATTAGCAAATTATTATGAAAATATATTCGTAGAACGTTTTTTATTAATCTGATAGGAAGGAATTTATATTGAGTTCCAAAATTATGCTTAGATTAAATTTTTATGCATGTCTTACTTTTAAAATTGATTTAATATTTTTTTACTTAAAATTATCTAATATTTTTAAATAAATTATTTCGTATAATTTCTGTTCAAAATTAATTTAATTTATTTTTTTTAAGAAATAGTATTTCATTTCTTATCGGTAGGAAATATTTTAATTTTTTTTTACTGTTTTATTATTTTTAAAAAAAAATTTTAACAAAAATCATATTTTTCAATTTAAAAATATTTCTTAATGCTAATTAAAAATTCCATTTTTTAATAAAATATCATATTCTCTATAAAAAAATATTTTAAAATATTTTTTACCATTATTGAATTTTCTATGAATTACTTATCCAATGCTAATTTTTAATATTAAAAATTCTTGAATATTTAATTTTTAAAAATTTATTTTTTTCTGTAAAAATACTTACTCTATTATATTTTCAGAAAATTTTTCAAGATTTTTTGATCTTACAATCTATTTTTAAGTATTTTTTTAAGAAGATACATCTTTCTATAAAAAAAATTTATTACTACTTAAATTAATTTTATTTTTGGATAAAAATTTTATCACTACTTTAGATATATCCGTTTAACTATTATAAAAATTTTCAAAAATTTTTAACAATTAAAAGTAATTTTAAATTATTTGTTTTCTAGCTGCTTTATAAATTTTAAAAATTTAAATTTTCGATATTTAAAATTCATTATTTTTTCTAAATGTTTGTCGATTAATTTTCCCTTAAAGTGTACTTCAAATTTATATCAACGTTATTTTTTAGGATTTTTTTTATTTTTAATATGATTAAAGGGAGGAATTAGAGATTAAGTCTAGGGGAGGGTACTTTTGGTAGGTTCAGGGAGCACTAGATGATCAAACTTGAATTTTGATAATGGAAAACGATTCAAAAGTTAAGATGTCTTATGATCTAACAAGTGTGACTGAACTTGCAGGAAAGTCCTAAGTGTTCTTAAGTAAAAGTCCTGGTGGATTCTAGGTAGGTAGAAAACCCTAGGAGGAGGTAACCCTAGGTCGTAGGGGGAGGTAACCTTAGGTTACAAAAATTCCTAACTGTGGTTAGGCAACGAAGTCCTAGTCCGGGGGACTGGGCGAATCTTGGCGGGTCGAGGAGTTTGGGTGAAATCCTAGAGTCAAGGACTCTAGATGAAAATCATGGGGGTCGTGGACACTAGGTGGATGTCTGGAAGGGTTGTGAAGCGGGCGTTCAGCATAAAATCCTAGATCTCAAACGCTAAGCAAAAGTCCAGACGGTTTGGAGTATCAGTCTGACAAAAGGTAAACTCTTCTGAGAGGAGTAGGTGAGGACGTGTTCCCCGAAGAGGAAACAGTAGACATCGATTCAACCTAGAGTTTCAGTGAAACTCAAAGTCAAGACCGGACAGTCCGGAGACTATCAAAGTTACATTTTATACTATTTGCCGATTATTCTAACTTCGTTTTGCAGAAAATTAACATTTTATAGGTTGAAGTTTGCAGCCTTGATCAGTCGACCGAACCTTCGGATCGATCGACCGAACCTCCGGATCGATCGACCGAACCTCCGGATCGATCGATCGAACTTCCGGATCGATCGACCGAACCTCCGGATCGATCGACCGAACCTCCAGATCGATCGACCGAACCTCCGGTTCGGTCGACCAAACCCTAGAGTATATATTAGTACACGACCAAGCTTCGACCAAGGGATCAGTCGACTGAACCTCGGGTTTAGTCGATCAAACAATGGATAAGCAGTGACTTGATCACTTTGGTGCTAGTCGGGAAGCCTCGACTTCTCGGCATTGTGGATCAAGATCAGCAAGGGTCCGGGCGTTTGGAGCGGGATAAAATTTTATTCTACGTTTGTTGCGTAGCCATTTGTGAGAAGATGAGATTTGCGACGCTGGGGGCACCCAGACCGTGCCATGTTAGGAAACGGTCAGTTTCGACCAGTGGATTATAAATAAAGCCCCGGTTTTCTTCATTTCGAGCAACATACTCTGTACTTCAAATCTCTTTTTGTTTTTACTTCCAAGCTTAATTTCCATGTACGAGGCTTCTCAACCTCCAACGTTTTGTTAGAGAAGGAGATATTCATAGTGAGCTTATTTGTCTTAGAGTAGCAATCCTCTGATTGCCAACCAAGTAAACTGTTTATCTCGTACTCCTTTTTATTCTGTAATATTTCTTTAAGTGTGTAATCATTTAAAGTCTGATTGTTCGAGAAAGGTATTTGTTTAATTGTGCAAGACAATTCATCCCCCTCTTACCAACCGCAAGGGACCAACATTATATGTCATGGGGCTTTCTAACAACAGCAAAGGGGTTGTTGTTCTCTTGATTTGGTGCCACAAGGTTGCCCTTGCTATCGGGCATCAAATCTAGATAGAATTCTCTCCTGAATCGTATCATCTTCCTCCTTTGGCTAGTGCCAAAATGAAGGTGAAGCTTGTGGCTTTGTGAAATTGTCTCGAAGGTATATCAATATGGATAAGAATAGAGACAATCTTTATGAGAATTGCTAGTTGATGTCTTTCCTACTAAATGTCATTTAATAGGTATATTTTCTTAATGTATGTAGGTGTGATCCTATACGTGTGATATATACTATAAATTAACAAATTATTATACTTTTACTGTATATTTTTTTTAAAATAAATTTTTAAAGACTTATAGAAACATCCTAAGATTCCTTGTAGATGAACTTCTCAAAATGCCCCTCCACGCGGACGATAGTTTAGTGATCAAGTTGTCAAATTTAAATATAATTTACTTAGAACGTAATCAAGTGCAAGTGCGATAAATACCTTTTTTAACCAAGTGTCTGAGCCTGACTAATCTTAGTATCTTACTCTTTGATTTATCTATTAAGTAAATTTAAAATACTCAAAAATAAGCCTCTAAAATATTGGCCCTATTTAAAATTTAAACCCTAATCCTTTCATTATTATTTTTGAATATTTTACAATTGTATTACATCCGTGAAGACAAAATCAATCACATATACGGCCTCTTATAGCAAGTGCATGCTTTGGACGAGTGGGATATGGATGGCTCACAAGATCTAAAGCATGGAGGGCCGACAAGGTAACATGGCACGATCGATTATAACTTAGAGCAAGAGCAAGTGGAAGTCGAAGCTTTAGGGTTCTACAAAACCTTGGAAGAGGAGAATTTCAGGCTCTCAAGTGGATTCGCCACTATCACTTTCTACATCCCTAACACTAATTGTGGCCAAGATTTGATGGCAATTATTATACTCATTAAAATCACATGTTTACATGTTAATTACCTTCATATTTGTACTTTCCATTGCTATAAGATATACAATGCACCTAATTGTGTCCCAAACTATTAGAAACATGAAAAAGATAATAATTAAAATTGCTTAAAATAATTTTGATTAAAATTGATATAATCTTTGACAAAGAGGTATTTTCTCCTTTTGACTTAATTTTTTTTTTTTTTGCCTTGCTATAAGATATATGAGATTAGAAGTTGACTTATAGTTCCCAATCATAACCTAACTCGACGCACCCAGATTAAACAAATCAATAGAACAGAGAGAGCACTCACTGCACAAAGTGCCTTTGTGTTTTATACTTATTTTTATTTTATGTGCAACGAAGTACATCGAGTACAAACTCAAATTGGAGCTTGATTCTGTTCTAGCTTTGTCTCCTCCCTTTTTATTTTCTTTCAAGAGCAATCAAACATGTTCTCTCTGCCTTCTCTCTCAAGATTGTCCATGGCATGCCTTTCCCACAGTACTCCACACCATGCATTTTTTTTTTTCTAGCTAGCTAGGGTTTATTTTGAGTGAGATTATTCATAATGCGGTCAATAACACTCGATCACTGCACAAAATAAAGAAGCAAGATTCATCCAATAACAGTTTCTGTCACATGCAAGAAGATGATCAAGAACTAGTCTAGTGCTCAAGGTTAATTTCATCTCCACTGAACATAATTTTATGTTATCTCAAGTCAGTGATCCAGGCTACCATTCTGAATGGTAAACTATTTGGTGTGAGAGACTCTGAAATGATTATTCGAGTTATACTTATAACACAACAAAAAAAGTCACGAATAACGAGTGAATCTTCCGTCGGTATTTCGTCGGTAAATGCGTTTTCTGACGGAATACCGACGGAGTTTTATCTATCGGAAAGAATTGAGTCGGTGGTCAATTTACCGACGGAAACTATATTCAGTCGGAACTTACCGACGGAATTTATAATTCCGTCGGTAAGTATTACCGACAGAAAAGTTTCCCGTCGGAGAAAGGGCCAACGGCGGGTAACGGAGTTCACCGACGGAATTCATAATTCCGTCGGCAATCACCGACGGAATTCAGAATCCCGTCGGCAATCACCGACGGAATTATGAATTCCGTCGGTATATTTCCGACGGAATTATGAATTTCGTCGGTGCTTGCCGACGGAATATTAAATTCCGTCGGTGATTGCCGACGAAATTATGAATTCCGTCGGTGATGTATCGTAATGCCTATTGCAAATTCGATAGGTTGCCGACGGAATAGTAAATTCCGTCAGAAATCATCGACGGAATTTACTATTCTGTCGGCAAGCACCGACGGAATTTAATATTCCGTCGGTAATGTATCGTAAACACCTGTTGCAATTCGATAGATTGCCGACAGAATGAAGATTTCCGTCAGTAAATACCGACGGAATATTAAATTCCGTCGGTAATATCCAGTAAAAGTTTTGAAATACCTGCTCTGCATTTCCCAATTATCATATATACAAATTTTATATAATAAAAACCATCACAAACGATGGTAACACAAACTCAAATCATATATAATAACAATCCATACAATAAACAACCAACACAACATACAATATGCTCACAAACAAATAATAAAACTGTCTAAAAAATAATACAAAACATAGTAACAAGTGGCCATATCTCCAAAATTCAAACAAAACATACTAACAATAAAAAATATCCAAAAGTACTGACAAGTTAACATCAAATACAAAATATCCAAACTTACAATGATACATCACCTACACATATATCCAAATATAATCCTGTAAAAGTCAAATATAAAAGATTATAATCTGAATCGATATGAATGTAATATATACCTCAAGAATTGTAATATATAAGTAATTTTGCATGTAATAAAGTACCTGGATTATATTGTAGATATCCAATGATAGTATGGTGGTGATTGTATCAATACGGACTCCTGCAAAATGTAATACAATTTAAGATAAATATCTAAATTTGTTAAGAATCTAAAACCTAATAAGAATATGAAATTGTTATGACTACCCTATCTTATAAGAGATAAGGAAACAATTAATCATATTCAAGCATTAGTGGAAAGCAAGATGTATGCAACATGCTCATGGTAGTGTCAGATTTATTTTCAGCATGCATTTGGTATTTGAAATTTGAAAATACACAAGACATAGCAAAAACCTAGAAGTATGTATCTTGATACAATAGTGCTATCATTAATGAGTAATAATAGCTTTGTTAGCAGCTACTATATATACCATAAAGCAATTGAATAAGCTTACTATAAGTTTTAATAGTTGTGTTATAATAAGAGCAATTTAACTTTACAGCTATTTTAGTCAGAGGTGATGGGATTTTCATATCATTTCTTTACAACAATATGCAAAATTGAAAGTGATATAAATTAAACTCATATGTAAAGTAATAAAAATTTAGGATCGAGATATACATATTCCATATTTTACCTATTGTATTTAGAATCTAGCATGAATTTAGTTCTAAATTAAACTCATGCTTTAACTAAAAATGAAACTTAAGTTGTACACTGCACATTAGTGGAACATAAGAAGAAAAATTAAAAATACAATAAATAAACATTAGAATAAGACAAATGACAGAAAAAATACTATGATTTAAAAATATAAACAATTAATCCAAATGGTTATTTAATGGTTATGAGAAATTTTATGATGGGGAAAGTAAACCATATGTTCGGTTCACAATCAAATAACACTAATATTGAATTAATAACAACTAGAATGATTGCACTAAGAAAAAAATTTAGTTGTAATTGATTGAACATACCTTAGAAAAATTTAATCATCAACAGGGCCTAATGGGTCTCGAGTCTCCTGTGACTCAATACCATGCTCTGACTGGGGATCCTGTGACTGGGGCGGCTGTGATGGGTCCCATCTAGCAATGACTGCTCGTATCTGGGACAATGCCTGCTCCTGAGCAGCCCATCTCTCCTCCCACCTCTGATCCATGGTAGTCATCTGAGTCTTCAATTCTTTATTTTCTTTTCTTAATGACTCCACCTCAGAAGAAGAAGAAGAAGAGGAACCGGCACGACCCCTAGGAGTCCTCAAGCGATCAAATACCACCTTGGCCTGGGAGCCAAGGCCGTAGAGGGAGGAGTTCTTTGTCCTTCCACCCACAACATCATAATAAATTTCATTTATTTGCTGGGTGGATAGATCTTGTGACTCCCCTCCTTCTACTGGTGGCTGAGATGCCTGAGCAACCCTACAGGGATGACACATTATACCTCCATCGTGCTTATGCTCATGATGCCACAACATGTGGCCAGCTGTAGCTATAGATGCATACAAGCGTTGCAGTCTATCAGTTAATGGAAAATAATACATCACTTTCCAAGCAATATTTTTCTTTTTCTTCCCTGGTATGCGACTACGATGCTTAAAACGCGGGTGAGTACATATTTTACATTCATTCAAATCACTATCTTCATTCCAAAATATCATGCAGTTGTTTATACAACAATCAATCTTCTGTACAGGCAAACCTAAACCTCTGATCAATTTCTTTGTATCATAGAAGCTATCAGTCATTATGTTATCAGCAGGGAGCAACTCTGACATCAATTGACAAATGTCATCGTAACACCTTTCTGAGAAATGATGTTCTGCTTTCATATTCAATAACCTTGCAGTAGCTGATAGTTGAGAATGACCAGAAGGAATACCTTCCCACACTTCTCTTTCACTAGCCTGTAACATTTCATATAGTTGTTGATATTCAGGGGTTGGTATTTCATCTATATTTGAATAATCAACTGCATTCATTGCATCTTGAACCATTGATTGCATTGAAATATCAATATTATTTGATGCTTCAGGAGCGGTAACAGTAGTCCCAGAAGACGAACCAGCAGAAGGCCCAATTGGTTCATATAAATAAGCCTCTCCGTGACAGTACCAATTGTAGTAATTTGGCACAAAATCATTTCTACATATGTGCATTTTTACAATATCCTCATCACGAAATGCTCTATTTTGACATTTTTTATGATTGCAGGGGCACCGTAACTCAGCACCATTCAAACATTCTGGATGACTTTTAGCAAAGGTCACAAACTGGTCAACTTCAGCAATAAAATCCTCTCTAATAAAACCATTCTCTAATCGATTATACATCCAAGCTTTGTTCATATACATTGTTATAACCTAAAGAGAATATAATTTGAAACATTATTAAACTTATATCACTTGAAATAATTTTAAATGCGCACAATTTCATCTCACAATCATCATATCATATTACAATAAATCTCCTCTACACTAAAGAAAATAAATGAAACTAATATATCTCCGAAATGCAAACTATAAAGTAATGCCCGTTTCGTTCAAAACCAATAGGAAGGGACTTCTTATTGTTGTTGAACAACTAACATATCATATATCCGAATTCGAAGTGAAAGTTTAAGCATCAATTTCTTTCCAAGCATTAAAACTTTATACAACTAAAGAAAGAAATAAGGGCAGGTTACAATAAAACACTAGAACCAAGGAAGAGAGCTAGTGATCCAGTGATCCATTACATAAGCAGAATCAAATGATATATCGTAGTGCAGTTGAAGATTTGCTACAAGACAACTTTTTCTAATTATAACATTAAAAGAGAATACAAGCTTTTGTGTACATATCAAGTTTGCATCAACTTCACTTGGTTTGTTCAATAGCAGGATAATTTAGATATGGAGGAGAATGAACAAAGTTCTTAACAGTTAACACTAACTTTATCAACTTCACTTGGCTGGCCGCGATTAGGCAGCGAGCAGGTGACGGCGACCGCCGGGATGCCGCAAACAAGGGAAGCTGGGCTGCCGCAACTGGCTGCCGCGAGGACCTGCCTGCGGTGGGTGGCCTGCCGCGAGAAGCCGCCATCGGCCACCCCCTTAGCTGGCCGCCGCGGCCACCTGGCCGCGAGCTGCCCGCGCCGGCCAGCTGGCCGCGAGCAAGCCGCGGCAGCCAGCTGGCCGCGAGCAGGCCGCGGCGGTCGCCGGCTGTGTGAAAACGAAGAGAGAGAGGGGCACGGAGCATACCTGACTCGAAGGTTGCAGATGCCGGTGAACGGGAGGAGAGGACGCTGGAAAGATAGCGCTGGGAAATCGCCGAGTCGCGCTGGGAAATCGTCGAGAGAGATCGACGAGAAAACAGATCGCACGAAGAGGAAAGCAGCCGATTTGGTGCCCTAATACTGAATTACCGACGGAATTCCAATTCCGTCGGTAGTTACCGACGGAATAATGACTTCCGTCGGTAATTACCGACGGAAACCTAATTCTGATGGTAAGCAGTAAAGCTTATCGGTATAAAATTTTAACGGGTTTAAAATTAGCGGGTGCGGGCGAAAACTCGCCGACGGAAATATAATTCAGTCGGTGTTTCCCGACTGAATCCTAGGTCCATCGGTAATGCACGAAGACCGCTACCCCGGATCTTCCAGATCCATTGCCCATCGTTCGTATTCCCGACTGAATTAAATTCTGTCGATAATTGCCGACTGATTATTTATATCAGTCGGTAATCACCGACGGAATCTATATTCCGTCGGTAATTACTGACAGAATACAAGATTTCGTCGATAATTACCGACGGAGATATATTCCGTCGGTAATTACCGACAGAATTAAATTCTGTCGGAAAACACCGACGGAATATAAATTCCGTTGCTACGCCCGTCGTTAATTACGGGTATTTTTGTAGTGTAAAGTAGTATGTAATTAAGTTAATTCTGAAATCACCTGAGGCTCGACAAGATGAACATCTTGTTGGTGTAGTCGACTTCTAGAATTTTGATGTTTGACAATATACCTAAGTCTGGTCAATTTGACCAAGGATTGATCCAAACAAGACTTGATGTTTGGAAGAGAGAAGTCTAGTCAAGATTAGATGACTAGCAAATGTAATTCCTAACCAAAGAATAGGCAGGTGAGAAGTCTACTGAGTGACTAGTCTTAACTGGAGGTTAGGCAAGGTGGAAGTCCTGGTGAGTGAAGCCAGACCCTAGTGAGTGAAGTTAGGTGGTGGAAGTCCTGGTAAGTGAAGCCAGACCCTAATGAGTGAAACTAGGTAGTGAAAGTCTTGGTGAGTGAAGCCAGGTTCTAGTGAGTGGAGGTAGGTGGTGGAAGTCCTGGTGAGTGAAGCCAGATCTTAGTGAGTGAAGCTAGGTGGTAGAAGTCCTGGTGAATGAAGCCAGACCCTAGTCAGTGAAGCTAGGTGGAGGAAGTCCTGGTGAGTGAATCTAGACAATGGAAGTCCTAGTTGTTGGAACCCCAAGATGTTTTGATGTGATCAAACAAGTTAAGTTAGGTCCTGTTTGGTTTAACCCTTGTGTCTAAGTGTACAGGAGCTTAGGAGTACAAGAAGTTGAGCGGAAGACGTGGCTAGTGAGAAAGACGGCACGGGGAGAGAGATGATGGGCTTGGTGCGTCCGAGGGACGAGGTGCCACGGAAGAGTACACCGGTGGACGAGAAACTGGGGAGGAAGGCTGCTCGAGGAGAAGGCCGAAACTTGGGTTCGGGTGAGCCCTATTCCGGATGATCGAGATCACCTAAGCTAACGGAGCCGGAGCGGAAGATTCGGGCCGAGACGAGCTGAACCGGAGCAGAGCAACTGGACCGCAAAAAGCTAACTTGGTTGACTTATGTGGTCCGGGCGCCCAGAACCCTTCCAGGCGCTCAGAACCTAAATTCTATCAGCGATGATATGGACGCTGACCGACGCGTTGGGGATAGAATTCTATCTCCCCCAGGCGCCCGAAACCCTTCCAGGCACCCCGAATAGTGCTATAAATATAACACTGATTTCAACAGTCATTTCAATTCACTAGTAATTCATTTCTCTGTGCTATACTTTTCTTCTGTATTGTTAACGCTGTAAGAGGCTATTCCACCCGAAGGAGATCTTCATATAGTGCGCTACTTTCTCCTTGGATTAGCAAACTTCTGATTGCAAATCAAGTAACTCCTTTGTGCCTGCTTTCTTTTAATTAATCTCTGTCTTTTTAATTACAAGTATTCTTTATTTAGTTGATAGTCCGAGAAATGGTAGATTTATTTTTTTTTTCAGGGCAATTCACCCCTCCCCTCTTGCCGGTCTCCAAAGGGACCAACACTAGTGAGTGAAGCTAGGCAACTCTAGGAGAGATAACCTTAGGTTATACTTGAATTCTGTTAACACTGTTTTGTTTTATCTATTGTGCTAACTCAGTGTTGCAGGGGAGTTCAGTTAGGTCGACGGGTTGACCAGGTAGCTAGCACGAAGACCAAACAAGTCGACGGGCTGACCTAATGTCTGGCAGGTAAGTTAAGGCAAGTCATTGGAGGGGAGTGACTTGGTGAGGACGCGTTCCCAGTTAGGGAACTTAGGCGTCGATCCAACTTAGAACCATTTCAGGAATATAAGTTGAGATCGTGACTAGATTCTGGTCTCGGTGAGACGAAATCGAATTATTACTCTGTTTTACTATATTTGTGCTAACTTTTATTTTGCATGGTAGTTTAACTTAGGGGTGACAATTCGGTTCGGGTTCGGGTTGATGGGTTTAGGTTGGCAGGTTAGCAAATGACAACCTGAACTCGACCTGATTATTAATTCGGGTCAAACTATTCAACCTGAACCTCATCTGTTTATTTGCACTTGACCCGAACCTGACCCGTTTGACCCGTTTAAGCCATTTGACCCGAACATGACCTGAATTCATTAAATAAATTTTATATATTAAATTAAAAATTAAAAATAACATTTATCTACACAAATTGAAAATCCATATCATAAATGATAAGTCATAGCAACATTGCAATCAATAGCATATCTCTATGTTTAGGGTTTTAACTTTTTTTAAATTTGTAATTTTAGTTTAAATTTATAATTATTATTTATAAACAGGTTCGCGGGTTGTAATTGGATCATTTCAGATTGACCCGAACCCGACCTGTTTATTAATTGGGTCAATTGGGTCGACCCAATTTCGACCCGAACCCTAAACTACCCAACCCTAACCTGATTTTTTTGTGTTCGGTTCGGGTTTGTTTTCGTATCGGGTCAAAAATTGCCACCCTTAGTTTAACTTTTATTTTGCCTTGGACTAACATTTTCTTGCAGGAAAATGATTTTCTAGAAAATGGTAGTCCGGATGCTCAAAACTGGTCCGGGCGCCCGGAAGGGATCCGGTCGCCCAGAGCACTCCTATAAAAGGAGCCTTCCTCCAGAGCTACAACAACTACTTCCTACGACTGCTCTATTGCGCTCTGCTCCTGCGACGCGACGACGTTTCTCCGACAACTTACGGCTCAAGTTATTTTTAATTGTTGTTAGTATATTTTCTTTTTAAACGAGTTCTTGTACTTTTATTTGTAAACACTTTTCAAACTGCTAGTGAATTGTCCAACGAAAGCACTCGACGAGTGCGGGCCTTGGAGTAGGAGTCAACAAAGGCTCCGAACCAAGTAAAACTGGGTAGAGTTAGCGTTGTAATTTTTATTTTCTGCTGCATACTCGCAACGAATTTTCGATCTCTATTCACCCCACCCTCCTCTAGTGACTTCTACGATCCAACACATGTAGAAACTAGTAAAGGCACTGCAAACAGGTGACCTTCATAATTTAGTCCTTGTTAATTGGAGAACAAATGATGTTGACAAAAACGGTTATTGATGCAGTGATAAAGGGAGTCCACTAAGTATGAGTTAAAGACGAGAACAGTAGTCGACGTGGAGGTCAAAGTCAAGGTGGTTAAAGGCAGGAAACCGCCAACTTACCAAAGTCAGTCGAGAAGGTGGCAACGGGCCGAGCGGGCTTGAAGGGTCTTATCAGCTCGGAGGTTCATCTAAGCAGATCGCTCGCCCGACTAGGACGACTATAGAGAGGACATCCGATGCTCATAACTGTGATGATCTTTTAAGAGCTAGCTAGTCTGACTAGACTGTCTGCCCGACCGGGCGAGGAACAACCTATTGAACCGAGTGACCATGGAGGAGAACAACCTTGAGTAATCGGGTGGGGAACACTGGCCGAGCGGCTCCCTCGCTCGGCCAGATAGTGGGAGCCGCTCGGCCAGATAGTGGGACCCCTCGCTGGGCTCATCATATCCTTCTGGGAGTCAGTGTTACTGACAATGGGGCATGGTCAATAGGCAAATCGTACGACGGAAGTTTTAACTGTCATGTCAGGGATTCACACGCCTTGTTAAGGAAGAGTGTTAGAGACACTTTTCGGACATGTCTTTTAATAGAATAGTTGGGAAAGCATGCACCTACCTTGAGAAGTGTGCACATCTACTACTGAAGCACTATATAAAGGGGGGTCCATGCACCGGTAGAGATATGCATTATTTAGGCTTGAGCTCCTATTGTTGCTACAGTTCTTTACTATCTTTCTAATATTCAGGTGATTGATTTGATTGTCAGAGGGCCAACGCCGAGAATCCCTTCTCTAATCCAAAACTGACGTTCTTGGTTTTGAAAAATGGAGAAGAGTGTTTGCAAGGTCATATCCCCAACTAACTGTCTTCACTATTTTCAGATAGGATCCGTCATCAATTAATTGAAACACATATGCTTCTAAAGGAGATTAAAAGTCTAAAGCCCAAATATATGTTTTACGAATCAATTAATCAATTTAATGCGTAGGGAATTCATATGAACATAGTGTAAATATACAAACTCACCTTTGTTATAAATATGTACAGAGTGTAAATCCCAAGATTTGGGTGTAATTTGTGAGTGGTATCCATGAGAAAGAGGTTTAATTTGGCTAAAAGGAATTTACTTTTTATACTTTGCCTTTTTAATTGCTACTTATCGTCGAATTGATTTTTTTCTCATATTTGTATTTAATTGCTTAGTTATTTTTGAATCTTTTGTATGAAATATTGATTAATAATAAACCATGTAATTAGAGAAAGCAAGAACATAATGAGAACACTCCACTGCCTTTGACCCCTAGATTTGTAGAGTTGTGGTAATCTTTTCAGGATGGCCATGTTTTCAATTAGGTTTTGCACAAAGGAAACAAGTTCCATTTGTTAGAGAAAACTAGGAGGATAAGAGGACAAAGATGGACAAGTGGAATACAAACATGTAGCCTATTTATAAGTTACCTACATAACCCATTAACTCCACAATGCACCCCACTAACTCAACTACTCTACTCCACTACTACCAATCATTGTCACTACTAACTCAATTGTTAGTTTTGAATCATTTATCAACACTCCCCCTTGATTCAAAATTACAAACACCAAGACACGATCTAAAATAAATAAACTTCTCTCTTGGAAGTAACTTCGTTAATATATCCGACACTTGTTCATGTATGCTGCAGTGCTCCAACATAATTTCTTTATTTGCAACTAACTCTCGAATGAAATGTAGACGAATATCAATATGTTTAGTCCTCGCATGGAAAGCTAGATTTTTTGTCATTGCAATTGTCGCCTTATTATCACAAAAAATAGTAGTTGTATCATTTTGTTGTTGGTTAAGATCTGCAAGTAATCTTCTAACCCAAATTGCTTGACATGCTGCTGAAGTTGTTGCTACATATTCTGCTTCTGAAGACGATAAGGCTGTAGTAGCTTGTTTTTTTGAACTCCATGAAATTGCTCCTGATCCAATATTAAAGACACTAGTTGAGGTGCTCCTTCGATCATCCACTGAATTTGCCCAATCACTATCAGTGAACTCGTAAAGATCAAATTTTGAAACTTTGCTATAATAAATTCCATAATCCACGGTTCCAGCAACATAGCATAAAATTCTTTTAGCTACTCCAAGATGATGTTTCATAGGATTTTGCATAAACCTGGAGATTACACTAACAGAAAAAATAATATCTGGTCTAGTATGAGTTAGATAAATTAAACCTTCAACCAAACTTCTGAAATTTCTTGCATTAGTTTTTTCTGAACCATCTTCTAGTTGTAATTTCTCATTTATATTCATAGGTGTAGTAGCTGGATTGTAATTGAATAAGTTGAACCTTTTCAGAAGATCTGTCGCATATTTTCTTTGTGAGATAAAGATCCCATCAACTCCTTTCTTTACTTCAAGACCAAGAAAATAATGTAATATTCCCATATCTGACATCTTAAACCTCTTTATCGTATTAGATTTTAAATCAGTCAATAGAGAATCAGAAGAACTCATATAAATTATATCATCGACATAAAGACACACAATAATATAATCATCTCTACCTTATTTTTTCACATAGAGAGTGACTTCATTTTCACTTCTTGTGAAACCATGTTGACGAAAATAACCATCAATCTTGCTATACCATGCCTGTGGGGGTTGTTTTAACCCATAAAGTGTCTTTCTCAATTTATACACCTTTGTCTCTTTGCCTTCAATTATAAAACCTTCTAGTTGATCTACATAAACTTCTTCTTGCAAATCGTCATTCAGAAATGCAGATTTAACATCAAATTGATAAACAGGCCAATACATTTGTGCAACTAATGCTAGGACAATTCTCACAGTTTCAAATCTAGCAACTGGAGAAAAGGTTTCTTCAAAATCAATACCTTGTTGTTGCGAATACCCTTTTGTAACAAGTCGAGCTTTGTATTTTTGAATGGTTCCATCGGCATGATATTTTGTTTTAAACACCCACTTGAGACCAATCACATTCTTGCCTTCGGGTAGATCTACCATCTCCCATGTTTCATTTTTATGGATTGCAATTAACTCATCTTTCATTGCATTCCTCCATTCCTCTTTTGTTACTGCTTCTTCAAAGGTTGTAGGATCTGTAACCAAAAGAGTAAATTGACTTGACTCATATATTTCTCTTAAAGATCTAACCTTTGCTGGAGGTGCTTCATCAAAAGATTCTTGTAAGGACGATGAACTGCTACTTCTTGAATTTGATGGCGAGGGAGCTGGTGAGATTCCAAAGAAGATGATTCAACACCTTCTGTTGTTGGAGTTCTATCCTCCATTGGGATGTGAATTCGAGTCTCTTCTCCCTGTGTATTCGAATTCCACTTTGAATTTTCATAAAAATCTACATCTCTCCTTATAATTAATTTGCCAGTAAGAGGATTATACAATTGATATGCTTTTGATTGATTGCAATATCCAACAAATATACATTTTTCAGATTTCTTCTCAAGTTTATGACGAAATTGTGAGTTAATCAAGGCATAAGCAATACAACAAAAAATTCTTAAGTGATTTACCAATGCTTTTCTACCTCGCCACGCTTCATATGGTGTTTGATTTAAAACAACTCTGGTTGGAGAAATATTCAGCAAGTAAACTAATGTGGCCACTGCTTCAGCCCAGAAAATATTTAGAAGTCCTCTGATATTCAACAAACTTCTAGCCATTTCTACAACGGTTCGATTTTTTCATTCGACAACACCATTTTGCTCCAGTGTATAAGGTGTTGTTAATTCCCTGTGAATACCATGTTCTTCACAAAATTTACTAAATTCTTTAGATAAAAACTCACCTCCTCGATCTGTACGAAGAGTCTTTATTAAAGTACCATTCTACTTTTCCATAAGCACCTTGAATTTTTTGAAATTTTTAAAAGTCTCTGACTTGTCTGCTAGAAAATATACCCAACTCATCCGGCTAAAATCATCAGTAAACATTAAAAAATATTTACTCCCACCAAATGATGTAGTTCTCATAGGACCATATAAATCAGCATGAATTAGCTCAAGGCATTCTGAAGCTCTCCATGATTGTCCACTTGGAAAAAACTTCCTTGTTTGTTTTCCATAAATACATCCTTCGCATAAACCAAGAGAACTAATTTGAGGTAATCCAAACCATGCCTTTCTGATTTAAAAGTTGCATGCCCTTGATGTTGAGATGCCCATATCTCAAGTACCACATCTTGGATTCATTATCTTCGCTAGCAATAAAAGCTTGGTTTCCCACATTAGAGATCTTCAGTGGAAACATCTTATTTTCTGTCATTTGCACGCTAACAATAGACTTTCCATAATCTTTATCAGAAATAACACAAGCTCCGTTATCAAATACAATAGTATAGCCACCCATCATCAATTGCCCAACACTTAACAAACTATGTGTCAAACTAGAAACAAAATAGACATTGTAAAGCAATTTTATTTTACCATCTCTAGTCTCCACAGCAATTGTGCCTTTGCCTTTGACTTATATCTGCTTATTATCTCCAAGTCTTACTAGCATCTTCTGTGATTCATCAAGCTCTTTAAATAATGACTTATTTCCAGTCATGTGATTTGAACATCCACTATCCAAAAACCAAATATCTTTTTGAACTTCGTTAGAATGAGAATGAATCATAAATAACTTACTTTCCTCATTTTCTTCTTTCACATAGTTTGCTTGTGAGCTATTTCTGCAATTTGCCTTTATATGCCCAAATCTTTTGCAGCCATAACACTGAATGGAATTTTTATTCCATTTTTGATCCCCGTTAAATTGCTTCTCTTGTCTATTAAAATGGTTTCTTCCTCTACCACGTCCTCTACCACGATAACCTCCTCTTCCACGACCTCTGCCAGCGAAGTCTTCCTTTTTTTCTATCTCCCCCTTCACTTGAGAAGCCTAAAATGCCTTTTCTTCATCCTTCTCAACGGGTCTATTTCACCTTGCCTCATGAGCTTGCAAAGAACCCATTAGTTCATCAAAAGATAAAATCGAGAGATCTTTTGCCTCCTCGATCGCAATTACTATGTAATCATATTTAGAAGTCAAACTTTACAAAACTTTCGAAACAATAATTGTATCAGTGATCTTTTCTCCATAAGATCTCATTTGACTGATAATCGAAATTACTCTAGATAAAAAATCTTGTAAAGTTTCATTACCTTCATAAGCAAGGCCTCAAACTCACTTCTGAGAGTCTGGAGTTTCACTGCTATCACCCTGGAGGAGCTTTGGAATTCTTTCTACAATATTTCCCATGTTTCTTTGGAAAATGAGACAGTTGCAATTTTTGAGAAAATCGTCTCATGTACTGCTTGTTGAAGAATAAATAGTGCCTTCGAATCTTTCTTTCTATTCTCCTTCAATCGACCTTCATTGGCATCCTCGTCGTCAGAGTCTTTCTATACTAAATCCCAAAGATCTTGAGATCTAAATAGAGTCTTCATTTTGATACTCCAAAATTCATAGCACTCTCCTTTGAAAATGGAGATGAGGGGTTGAGAAACTCCGTTGATTGTCATTGCGACAAAACTAGGGCACGTCAAACTCGGCGCTCTGATACCATTGTTAGAGAAAATTAGGAGGATAAGAAGACAAAGATGGACAAGTGGAATACAATAATCTCTCACGCTTCTTCATTAAATCATAAAACATGTAGCCTATTTATAAGCTACCTACATAACCCACTAACTCCACAATTCACCCCACTAACTCAACTACTCTAAGCCACTACTATCACTCATTGTCACCGCTAACTCAATTACTAGTTTTGAGTCATTAATCAACACCATTGCCAAATCTTTTACTTTATTTTACATTTAATCTTTTTCTATTGCCAAGTGACCGACGGCCCTTTGTGACATCTTCCTATATGTACAAAGACCAAATGGAAGCTCAAAGTCCCATCCCATGGAGCCGGCAACTAGCTTGGAGAAGCCGCTAGACGAGGAGAAATGGGTGTGCGATGCCTCCGTCGATCACAAAGGAAGGCTTCCTGACAGATCCGTCACTGGAGGTTGGAGAGCATCCTTGTTCATCATAGGTATTAATTAATTTAATCATCCAATTAATCAATTAATTAATCTGCGTCGTCCTCTTCTTCGATTTATGTTCTTAATTATTGATATACTGCGGCGGCGGTGCAGTGATCGAGTTCAGTGAAAGGCTGAGCTACTTCGGACTGGCCACCAACCTCATCATGTACCTCTCCAAGGAGTTGCATGAGGATTTGAAGACGGCCGCCAAGAACGTCAACTACTGGAACGGCGTAACCGCCGTGATGCCCCTCGTCGGAGGCTTCGTCGCCGACGCCGCTCTCGGGAGGTTCTTCACTGTCATTATTTCCTCCCTCGTCTACATCGCGGTAAAGTGCAGAGATTCTTTCATCAGATTTTCTTTGTCGATGAGAGAATAAGAAGAAGATTCTGTATCGCAGGGACTCACTTTGCTGAGCTTGTCGCAATTAGTCCCTCGCCTGAAACCTTGCAATGGGGCCGCCTGCGCCGGCGGCAGATCGATGCGCGTCCACGAGGTCATCTTCTTCTTAGCCATCTACTTGATCTCCGTCGGGACCGGCGGCCACAAGCCGTCTCTGGAGAGCTTCGGTGCCGACCAGTTCGACGACAACCACGCCGGGGAGCGCAAGCGGAAGATGTCCTACTTCAACTGGTGGAACTTCGCCCTCTGCGGTGGTCTTCTCTTCGGCGTCACCGTCATTCCCTACGCCCACGACGTAGTCGGGTGGTGGCTGGTTGACGTCGTGCTCACGGCCAACATGTGCTTCAGTCTGGTCGTCTTCGTCGCCGGCAAGTCATTTTATCGGTACCGCAAGCCGGTCGGAAGCCCGTTCACACCAATGGCCCAGGTCGTAGCGTCGGCGCTGGCCAAACGAGCGCTTCCCCTGCCGTCTGACGCCGGAGAACTTTACGAAGCTCCTAAAACAGAGCAGAGGCTCCTCTGCCACACTAACAAGCTAAGGTTCCTGGACAAAGCCGCCATAATCGAGCACAAAGACGACGCGGCGGCCTTCGCCATCGAGCAATCGAACCCATGGCGGCTCGCGACGGTGACCCAAGTCGAGGAGCTGAAGCTAATAATCGGCATGGTTCCTATTTGGCTGACGGCGCTACCTTTTGGCATCGCCGTGTCGCAGTCCTCCACCTTCTTCATAAAGCAAGCAAGCGTCATGGACCGGAAGCTCGGCGGCTTCGAAATTCCGCCGGCCTCCGTCTTCGCCCTCGGCGCGGTGGGCATGCTCATCACGGTGACGCTGTACGACAAACTCCTGGAGCCGGCGGTGCGGAGAGCCACTGGGCAAGAGCGAGGCGTGAGCATCCTCAAGAGGATCGGGGTGGGCATGGCGCTGTCGGCGGTGGCGATGGCCGCGGCCGCGCTGGTAGAGCGGAGGCGGCTGACGGCGAGGGCGCAGGTGACCGTGTTCTGGCTGGTGCCGCAGTACATGACGATGGGGCTGGGCGACGGCTTCGCGCTGGTAGGGCTGCAGGAGTACTTCTACGAGCAGGTGCCCGACGGGATGCGCAGTCTGGGGATCGGCCTCTACCTGAGCATCTTCGGGGTGGCCAGCTTCCTCAGCAGCCTCCTCATCACGGCGGTGGACCGAACCACGACCTGGTTCGCCAGGGACCTCAACGGGAGCCGATTGGACTCGTTCTACTGGTTGGTGGCGGCTCTGAACGCCGTCAACATCTGCGTGTTCGTGTGCACTGCAAGAAGCTATTCCTATAAGAGCGTACAGAGGAAGGTCGCGGTTGTCGATTCCCCTGAAGCTGATGCCTGAACTGAAAATGGAAGATTTGAATAACAAATTATCAGTCGATCTATTTCTACCTTGTGACAACATTTTAACTGAACTATCCAGCGATAGTTCATACATTGATATAATATGATAATTACAGTAAAAAAAAAAATATGAAACCGTCACATTACCGATTCCCCTAGAGCCTAACAAATGATAATTACAGTAAAAGATTCAATGGCGTCTATCCTAACAAATGATACACTAATTACATTGAGAATTAAATGCTACCAACTTAATTATTATCTTTCTTAATTCACTCCAATACTTCCTCTCAAATTGGTAGATCTCGCAATCCCAACTAGTTGAGTAAGTCATGAAAATTTCTGCTATATACTGTTTTTGTAAGTATATCCGCCCGTTGACCTTCAAATTTGACAAAAGGAAAACGAATTATTTTTGTTTCTAGATTTTCTTTAATAAAGTGTCGATCAACTTTCACATGCTTCGTCCGATCATGTTGAACTAGATTATGAGCAATAGCAATCGCTGCTTTATTATCACAAAATAAATCAATTTCATGATTAGACGCAAAGCCTACTTCAGTTAATAGATTCCTTAGCCAGAGGAGTTCGCACACCCCTTTTGCGATACCTCATATTTATGCTTCAGTGCTAGATAGAGCTACCACATTGTGCTTCTTACTTTTTCAGGTGACTAGATTACAACCAACAAATGTAAAATACCCAGAGGTGGACTTCCTATCTGAAATTGTACCAACCCAATCAGCATTTGCATACCCCCAATCAACAAATGGTTGTTCTTTGTAAGCATATGTCCCTTTCCTGGAAATGACTTTAGATATTGGAGAATATGAATCACCGCTCTCATGTGATCTTTACTTGGGTTGTGCATGAACTGACTCACCACACTTACTGCATATGTAATATCAAGCCGAGTATGGGAGAGATAAATTAATTTCCCCACTAATTTTTGATACCTGCCCTTGTCTATTGAAATCTGATCAGGGTATTCTCTAAGCCTGTGATTTTAGATTATTGGAATGTCCGCGGGCTTACAATCTAGTACTCCAACTTCTACTAATAAGTCAAGAACACATTTTCGTTGAGAAAGAAATATACCCTTCTTTGAGTGAGCAACTTCAATGCTTAAGAAACACTTTAATCCTCCAAGATTCTTCGTTTCAAATTCAATGACCAGCCTCCTTTCTAAATTAGCCATTCCTTCTGGGTCGTCTCCTATAATAATCATATCATCCACATATACTATTAGAGCAGTTATCTTAACCTAATGATGCTTTAAGAATAACGTGTGGCCTGAGTGGCTTTGCTTGAACCCATATTGTTGGTGCGGGAAGCATCCGACGATCGAACTCGTATTTTGATAACGACAAAGATTCAAAGTTAAGATGTTTTGTAGTCTAACAAGTCTACTTGAGGATTTCAGGAATGTCCTAGCTGCGGTTAGGCAAAGGTAAAACCCTAGGGGGTGATAACCCTAGGTCGTAGGGGGTGGGAACCCTATGCGGAAAGTCTTGGCAGGACGATGACTTCAGGCAAAAGTCCTAGGGGGTGGTAACCCTAGGTGGAAAGTCCTGGTGTCGCGAACCAGGTGAAAGACTGGACTAGCCGGGAAGCGGATGTCCAGCAGAAAGTCCGGAAGCATTGAGTGCTGAGCAAAAGTCCAGTCGATCTGGAGGATCGACTGGCAACAGGTAAATCTCCTGAGTGGAGTAGGTGAGGACGCGTTCCCCGAAGAGGGAACAGTAGGCGTCGGGTCGACCTAGGGTTTCCGGTTGGAAACCCGAAGTCAGAGACTGTCTATACTTCATTTATCATGTGTATTGTGCTAACTTTGTGTTGTAGGATAGTGTTTGGGACTAACGTATCTTGCAGGTGCAAAGGAGCAACCTAAACCCTCGGATGAACAGTGTCCGAGGATGGACTGGCTTCGAAGCACCACTGGAGGCGCCTTGAAGCAGGCAGAAGGCGCCTTGGAAGGCGCCTTGAGAGGGATATAAGGCGCCTTGAATGGATGAAATTCGACCAGGTCAGTTTTGATCCACGCGGAAGACCAGGCAGCATGGAGGCGCCTTGAACAGCCCTCAAGGCGCCTTGAACACCCTTTATAAGGGGGATTCGACCAGCACTTCAATAGAACGCATTCCAAGTCTTCTCTCTTCAACATGCTGCTCCGAAAGACGCCCGGAAGTGCTGCTACAAGTCTCCGACGACCCGAAGCTTTAAAATTCTACTCTTGTCGTCGGTATAACTAGTTTTTCCATTTACTTGTACTTCATCTTGTAATCCTTTTATCGAGCTTATAGTTGTTGCCCACCGGAAGCGATCAAGGATCGCGGGCCTTCGAGTAGGAGTCGATCAAGGCTCCGAACGAAGTAAAAATCCTCCTGTCTCTGTGTACTTGTTTTGTTTTATTCCGCTGCTTAATTACTCCGATAATTCTTACGATTCCGATAATCGAACAAAATAGCCACGAGCGCTATTCACCCCCCCCCTCTAGCGCGATCTCGATCCAACACATATCTTCTCATGGCAGTAGTTAGATGGTCAAATCATGCTCTAGGAGATTGCTTTAATCCATACAAAGTTCTTTACAACTTACATACCACTTTAGTTTCAGCATTTGTTTGATTACCTGGAGGCACTTCCATGTATATTTCTTCTTCCAGATCACCATGGAGGAAGGCATTCTTTACATCAAACTGATTTAAAGGTCAATCAAGATTTGCTGCAAGAGACAATAATACCCTGACAGTATTTAATTTTGCTACTGGTGAGAAAGTTTCCTAATAGTCTATGTGTATGTTTGTGTATAACCTTTCGCCACCAGCCTTACTTTGTATCTCTCAATCGATCCATTGACATTATATTTGATAGAAAATACCCATTTACATCTCACTATATTTTATTCTTGGTAGTGATACTAGCATCCATGTCTTGTTTTTAAGTAACGTTGTCATATCTTCTCCCATTGCTTGAGTCCAACTAGGATTCCCTAATGCCTTTTCTACACTTGTAGGAACTTGATTTAAGGATAGTTCAGATACAAAGTGTTTTAGAGGATTAGACAACTTTAGTGTAGACACATAATTTTCAATAGCATATTTAGACTGCTTAGTTTTTCCTTCAGGAGAGTACTGGTTTAGGGATTTACCCCTATTGTGCCTGAAAGGTAATTCATAGCCAATGATCCTGTTCGAAAATCATGAAGAAGGTTTGTTGGGGATGTGGCTTCTGCGTTGACTGCTTGTAGACCTCGCTCCGCTCTACAACACAAGAAACGTCAGTACCGACCCAAGGAACGGGTCCCCGGCCTTGGCCCTTCGACGCTTAAGTCAATCACCGGAAAAATAAAAGAAAGTGGAGCAACGGTAAACATAGGCATGAATAGTGAATAACGCATATATCTGCCGATACATAGACTCCCCTTTATATAACATCCCAACAGGAAATGTGCGCATTCCTCAAGGCGTGAGCACATTCTCCAAATTATCCTATGAAAGAACATGTCAGAAAAGTAGCTCTGACACCATATCTTAACAGGGTACGTAAATATCTGACAAGACAGCAGAAGCTTCCGCTGTACGATCCGCCTGTTGATCATTCCTTATTGTTAGCGACACTATCTCCCAAAAGGATATCAATGGATATGAGAGAGCTCCCACTACTTGACCGAGCAAAGGGCCCGCTCGGTTAGGGATCCCCGCTCCATTAGGGACCCCCGCTCGGTAAATTATTTCCACCCGACCAGGAGAGCGCTTCGGTCGCCTTGACATTCTTCGCTTCGTGATGAGCATCTGATGTTCTTGCCGCAGTGCTCTTGGTTGTACAGGCGTCCTGCTCGAACAAGCCGCTTGCCAATCGGACACTTCATGTCCGAACGACAACTGTAATAGGCCTCCGTTCGACCCACCTTTGGTGAGCCCGCTGGTTCCCTGGCATTGACCGCCCTAACTTTGACCTCCACACTATCTGCTATCTCCGCCTTTGACCCGCACTAGGTTGACTCCTTATAAGCGCATCACAAGTCTTCCCCTCAAGTGTAGTCGAAGGAGACTGTAAGTCCGACTGACTTGACAAGTAGTGTCTTTGGTAGCCTCCTGATCGGGCATTCTTTGTTCTTGAGCTTCCAATCGAATTATATTTGTTGGTGTTGCAAGGTTTCAAATATAGTCCCACATTGAAAACACATGGGAAAGATCATGAGTTTATAAAGAGAAAGATATCTCCATTGACATGAGGCTTTAGGGAGAGCCCAAGAGCAAAACCATGAGGGCTTAGGCTCAAAGTGGATAATATCATGTCATTGTGGAGATATCTAAATTCTTTTCGATCCTACAATTGGTATCAGAGCCCGGACTGACATAAGGTTTAATCGCCGACTGTGCACAAGAGCTCTGGTCTGATTGAGCCATGTGGATACAATATTGACCTCGAAAAAAGAAAGTGGGGGCTTCAATGTTCGGATCAAGTGGACCAGACACCAGGTAGGAAGTCCTAGTTGCAGCTAGGCAAGGAAGTCCTAGTAGGTCGGGTGGACCGAGGGGCAGGAAGACCTGATGGGTCGAGGATCGGGCATGGGATGCCTGTGGTCCTTTGTTTGAGGAGGGGGGGATTGTTGGTGTTGCAAGGTTGCAAACATAGTCCCACATTGAAAACACATGGGAAAGATCATGGGTTTATAAAGAGAAAGATATCACCATTAGCATGAGGCCTTTTGGGGAGAGTCCAAGAGCAAAACCATGAGGGCTTAGGTTCCAAAGTGAACAATATCATGCCATTGTGGAGATATTCGAATTCTTTTTGATCCTACAATATTATCTTCTTAGTTGTCATTCGGCTTCCTCTTACTGCCCTTAGTGTGTAGTTGCCACTCAACCTTTACTCTATAGGACTGGTTTTGAGCCGCCGCTCGACTATCATATAGTCATAAATCCATGCTAATCGGGGTGGTTGGCAGCGACACTTAGCGATTTCTTCACAACTCATTGCTCTCTTGGACGAGCGCCTGGTAATAGTTGTTGATGCCATCTCGATTTCTTGAAGACTGTGCAAATCCCTGGCCATTATGACCAAGCACGCCACCCATGTCTTTTAATTAAGCCCCATTAATGTTTCCCGTCACTGGCTGCCACACGTGCCACACTTTGCCACCACACTCTTGATATGATAGGTGGATATCCGCCGATGATGTAACAAGCGCCTTTTCAAATTCCAAGGCCAAATCTCATCCTTATTTTTCGTAACCCTTGATCGGACGGCTCGGAGTAATCGCTCGCTGGGCTTTATAAGCCATTATTTACTCACTGTCGTTTTCATTCTTCCTCACGTTTTCCATCTCGAGCACATTCTGTGAAGCTTCTTCTCCTCCTCATCTTCGCTAGCGACATTTCTCAGTAAGCTTCTCCATTCTTTCCTTCGTTGAATTCGCGCTTAGTTTCTTTCTCGATTTTTTATGGTTGTCTCCCCTCAACCTCCTCCGTCCACTCGGGCTCTGGTACACTTCTATCGGGTCCAAGTTTAACGGGGATGAGATTGACCAGATGAGACTCATCTACCGTTTCTCCTTCGACTATCAGATTGCTATACCTTTGGCCTATGGCCAACCTCATGAACCTCCTGCTGGCTTCCTGCCCTTCTTTAAGGACCAATTTTACGCTGGTCTCCAATTTTTCATTCACATTTTCTTCTTCGCCATATGTAAATACTTCCACATCTCCCTGCATCAACTAGTGTTGAACTCCTTTAGGTTGTTGTGCAAGTTGGTCCTGTTGTTCCGTCTGCATGACATTCCATTAACGCTTCGGGTATTCCATTATTTTTATTATCCTAAGTTGTCTGAGTCCGAGACCTTTCTGTTTCAAGCCCGAGTGGGCTCTGTCTTTTTTGATAAAATGTCGACCTCCAATAAGCACTGGAAGAAGCACTATTTTTTCATTCGCTTTCCCACTCGGCCAGACTTTCCGACCAGCTGGCAAATGGAAGTAATGCAGCCTCCATCGCTCGAGAAATATTGAAGCTGATCAGACGATCTCCAAGCAGCTTTCGCCTTGGCCAGTCGGAAGTATCACATCCATCAGCTGCTGTTGGAGAGTGTCCTTTACGTGTTCGGGTTGAGCCCAATCCGTACACGACTACCCATGCCCATAGGTACACTTTGTCTTATTCTCATCTTTGAATATAACTGATTTTTTCTCCTTTCTTGCAGCTCAAATCATACTGAGGGCACGTCTGACTAGCAAGAGCAGGCTTGCGGACACAAAGATTAATGCCACGGGCTTTGTCGAGTTGTAGAGTCTGGCTTGCAGCCGGTCGAGCAATTCGACGACTCGACCAACGAGGTTGGAGGGACCCATGTGCTGGCCAGCGAGGCTGGAGCAAGTCAGACAGTGGCTAGCGATGCTGCGGTTGCTACAGCTGACCTCCCTCCTGATCAACCTTCAATGCTACCGATCGCAGAGCCCTCGGAGTCTGCCACCTCAAGCGAACCTCTAATACGACATAAGAGGTACCGCAAGGAAGCTTCTTCCTGATCGACCACTTCTACCTTGCAGACCCCTGCACGTACTGGTTCACGCCTCTCCTCCGAGAGGGAGGAAACTTCATCACCCGCATTCCTCGAGTTGGCAGCCGTTCAGCTTCCTACATCCGTATCATCCGACCAAACATCTTCTCTGTTTGAGCTACCGTCAGGGATCATATGTGCATTGCATATCGCGTATATTCCTCCTCACTCCTCTTTGTCGGCCACACAGGTATCTTCTATCCAGCCATCCTCGATGCCCAAGTCCACGGGCATAGCGACTTTCGAGCCTTTTGGTCCGAGAGGCCAGAGGCACATAACTGCCATCATCCACTTCCCCACTGATGAGTGGTGCCACTCGGATGATGCCGAGCATCGTTCCCCTGAACACCAGATTCGAATCCAAGGGCCACTGGCCCAAGTATGGGCCGATGCTAGGCCTCGTGCGGCAACCATCTCCCTAGGGGAGCTTGCAGACAGCCATACCCATAAGGCTACTGGGTACGTATATTATCCTTATGCTCGCATGTTTATTTCTTGATCAACATTTACTAACTCATTTTTCTATAGTTTTGGGTCCAGAGCCTAACCATGTGTTGGTCCCTTGGTGGCCGACAAGAGGGGAGGGATGAATTGTACTACAAAAATAAACTCAACCCTTTCTCGACTTATAGCTTAATTAAGAACACTTGTAATAAAAGTTAAGAGACTAATTAAACAGACAAAGACACAAGGAGAATTACTTGATTTGCAATCAGAAGATTACTAATCCAAGGAAAATGAAGTGCACTTTATGAAGATTTCCTTCGGGTGGAGTAGCCTCTTACAACGTTAGCAGCACACAACTAATAGTAGAACAGAAAGAAAGAAATTACAAGTTGTTATCTAAACTACTGAAATCAGAGCTATATTTATAGCACTGTTCCGGGCACCCGGAAGGGTTCCAGGCACCTGGAGTGGGATAGAATTCTATCCCCCATGCGTCGCGTTGGTCAACGTATATGTCGAACTTGATAAAAGTTTAGTTCCGAGCACCCGGACCACCAAAGTCAACAATGTTGACTTTTTCGATCCGGGCCCTCTGCTCCGGTTCTGCTTGTCTCGGTCCGGGTCTTCCACTCCAGCTCCGCTCGCTTGGGTGATTTCGGCCATTCGGAATAGGGCTCACCCGAACCGAATTTCTGACCTTCTCCTCGAGCAGTTTTTCTCCCTGGCTTCTCGTCCCTCGAACGTCGCATACATTTTTCTCATCCACCAGTGTACTCTTCCGCGGCACCTCGTCCCTCGGACACACTGAGCCTACCGGCTCTCTCCCGTGTCGTCCTTTTCGCTAGCCGCGTCTTTCACTCGACTTCTTGTGCTCCTAAACTCCTGCACACTTAGACATAGGGATTAAACCAAACATGACCTAACCTAACTTGATTGATCACATCAAAACAACCACGGGGTCCAACACCATGTGCCCATAGATTAGCCTTTTTGGAGCACGAAGTCCAATAGTTGGCGCTCCGAGCGGCCAATTAGAAGCCTCTCAAGCACATTTAGAGCAGCTGACTGGTGAGGTGAAACAATTGAAGACCGATTTGGAGAGGAGCTCCGAACAACTTCAAGCTGAGCGAGACAAGAGTGTCGAGAAGGCCTTGCGAATTAAGCGGTTCAATAAGCAAGCTAGCATCTTTGAGTCCAAAATCAACTCCGCCAATACCCGAAAGCTTCGCGCTATAAAGGACTTAGAGATTAAAGATAAAGAGGCTAGGGTCTTGGCGTAAAATCTGAAGGAGGCTGAGGCTGCTTTGGTCACCGAGCGGGAGAGTCGATAAGAGGAGCATGTGATTGTTAAGCTTCAGCTGGAAGCCAAGGATATCGAGTTGGCTTCGATGGAACCCTGCCTCTTCAATTTTGGCATCGATGGAACCCTTCAACAGCTAAAGGATGGTGGATATCTCCCTCTCGTGCTAACCAACAAAATCATAAACAAAGAGAAGCTCATCGAGTCACTACCGGACGGCGTGCTCGATTATCTTGAGTAGCCCCTTTTTTTACAGGTTGTCTTTTGTACCCTGTCAAGGTGCTTTGTAAAAAACTTTCTAAGTGTCCATGAATGAACGCCCATTCGACATTCCCTCCTTTTGTTAAAATTTACAAGTGTTCTTCCATGCATCACTATTCGACGCAGTGGCAGTCTAGCATCTCCACCGCCTTTTAGCGTTTTGTAAAAATTTTCTAAGTATGCATTCTTTTACCTCCGCTCGTCAATGTAACTATCTGACGAGCCATCCGACCGTCTATTTCAATGTAAGTCGATCGGTCTCTCTACTTTTGTGAGCGCGGACCTTGCTTGTCGATCGACCGCACAGCTGATGTTTATAGTCGTCACATAACTTATCACTGATTTTAACACTACAAGAAAATTGAGATTTAACAACACTCAAAAGATAACGTTTTTTTAAAACGTTGTCTTTTTTTTTTAACAACACTTTTAGTGAAAAGCATTATGTATCTCTTTATTTTTTTACTAATAGACAATGTTTTTTTAAAAAACTGTTGTCTATTAGTGATTTTGTGGGTTAAGGACAACACTTTTTGAAAAGCGTTGTCTATTAGTAATTTTTTCAATGTTTACGACAACGATTATTAAAAAACGTTATCTATTGTCAAATTAACATCTAAATCTGGGATGTTATGAACCGTTGGATCAAATAAGGAGTAATAAAACCCTAAGTTAGAAATCACTCGGCACCCACTATCTTCGTAATACCTCCCGAACCTCTCACCTCACGCGTCTTCGATCTCCTCCCGAACCCCTCATCGCATGACCTCCTCGTCCAACTCCTCATCTCACACCCTCTCTGTCTAACTCCTCTCTAGTGAACCCCTCTCTGCGAACCTCTCATCGACAGTGAACCCCTCTTCGATGAACCCCTCTTTGCCGAACCCCTCTTCGGTGAACCCCTCTTCGCTGAACCCCTCTTTGTTAAACCCCTCTTCGCTGAACCCCTCTTAGGTGAACCGCATATTCCTCAGGTTTGGAGAGAAAGCAAGGGCACAAGGAATGGCTGGTAAGTCAAATCTTTCGCCAAGGTGTTCGATAAAATGTCTTGTACCTGAGCTTTTTAATTTTATCCTTTAATTTGTTTGGAATTTTTTTGATGTGCAGATTGAAGTCATCTTTCTTGGGAAACTGAAGCACCCAAACCTTGTGAAACTGATTGGGTACTGCTGTGAATATGAACAAAGGCTGCTGGTGTATGAGTTCATGACTCAGGGCAGTTTTGAGAAACTTCTTTTCAAAAGTATACTTTCTCCCTCTTTTGATTTTTGTTTTTTCTCCAATCCATATGTATGAAACCAACCTACCTACGCACTTATTGTAGTAGTTATGATTCAAAATTACTATAAATTGACCAACACTTATACACATGTTGTAACAATTATAATTAATAATTGCTATATTATTCTATTAATCAGTATTGATTTGAGTTGAATAGATGAGAGTATTTTGAGGAAGGATTTGACTTCCTCAGGTTTATACATTCATTTTCTGGCCCTCAAGTTATCTTTTTTATCGTATTAGTTTGACATGAAGCTTAATAAACCTCTAAAGCCATTCCAAAAATCATTAGAAGTTTTATTATCATTTAGCAACCCTTAGATCTATAAAACTTCTAGTTTAATTGCACAGCTCAGGGGATACCTTCTAGCTTAATTTCTAGCTAAACTCAACTCTGCTGTTATTTGCTATTTTACTTTATTTTTATTTTTATTATCTGCTATTATTTGATGTTTCCCTTTGTTTTTATTATTCTAAAATATTTACAATTAACATGTTATTTGCTATTTTTTGTTTTTGTTTTTGTTTTTATTTTTGTTATCTGTTGTTATTGTTGTTTTCCTTTGTTGTTGGTATTCTAAAATATTTGTAATTAACATCTATTGTTATTTTTTATTTTTATTTTTGTTATCTACCTTTCCTATGTTATCTGTTGTTTTTAAACTTGTGTTTGTGTTAATGTTTTGTATATTATTTACAACTATTTTGAAGGTGTTAGTTCATTGTTGGTTGTTTAGTTGTTACAAGAATGGACAAAGAATGGATGTCCAATAATGGACTATCACATGAATATGAGTTTGGAGTAGAGTCTTTCTTGCAATTTGCAATGAAAAATGCTAATGATCCGAATGCAATACCTTGCCCATGTGCAAAATGTGGTAATCTAAAGAAGAGAAGTGTATAAACTATCATAGCGCATATGTATTGTAATGGTATAGATTTGACATATCATACATGGATATGGCACAGTGAAAGAGCTACGATAGGGAACTCAAAGAATGATAGTGATCAAGTAGGGGCAGATGAACAAAAATATGTTGCTGAGGACCCAATAGATATGGTATATGCTGCATTTGATAGTTATGCTGAGAATCCAACTCAATTCAATAAGCTACTTGAAGATGCCAAGAAACGTTTATATCCTGGATGCACTAAATTTACAAGGTTATCTGCAGTTGTGAAATTATTCAACTTGAAGGTCAAATATAGTCGGAGTGATAAAAGTTTCACTGACCTACTTAGTTTGTTAGGAGAAATATTTCGAGATGACAATGAATTACCTTTATCTTCGTATGATGCAAAGAAAAGCTTATGTGCATTAAGGATGGATTACATGAAAATTCATGCTTGCCCTAATGATTGTATCTTATATCGGAAGGAGTATGAGGATTTTATCAATTGCCCTACTTGTGGGATGTCAAGATGGAAGTTGGGCTAAACAAATACAATAAAGGAAGAAGTTCCTGCAAAGGTTTTATGGTACTTCCCCCCTATTCCAAGATTTCAAAGAATGTTTCGAAATAAGGAGATATCCAAGGAGTTGACTTGGCATGCTGATAAAAGACTTCGTGATGGATACTTACGTCATCCAGTTGATGCACCATGTTGGAAAATAGTTGATCGCAAGTGGCCAGATTTTGCTACTGAAGCAAGAAATCTTAGATTGGCCATATCAGCTGACGGGATGAATCCCCATGGTTTGATGAGTTCTACATATAGTTGTTAGCCAGTTTAATGATCACTTATAATCTTCCTCCATGGTCGTGTATGAAGAGAAAATTTATGATGCTCACATTGTTGATTTTTGGTCCCAAACAACTGAAAAATGATATTGATGTTTATTTAACACCTCTAATTGATGACTTAAAATGCTTATGGGATATAGGCATTGAAACATATGATGTATATCGACAAGAAATTTTCTCACTTAGAGTTGTCTTACTATGGATTATCAATGACTTTCCTACATATGGGAACATGTCAGGATGTATTGTGAAAGGATATCATGCATGCCCTATTTGTGGTGAAGAAACCTATTCAACAAGGTTGAAGTATAGTAGGAAAATGTCATATACAAGCCATAGAAGGTTTCTACCTGCAACTCATCCTTATCGAAGGAAAAGGAAGGCATTTAATGGAAACTAAGAGTTTACCCCTACAGCAAAATCATTGAGTGACGATGAATTTTTTGAAAGAGTTGAAAGAATTAATTGTCATTGGGGGAAAATCAGTGGGAATATTCAATCGAAGAAGGATGATGTAAAATCATGTTGGACAAATAAATCAATATTCTTTGAACTTCAGTATTGGAAACATCTAGACGTTTGACATGTTCTTGATGTGATGCACATTGAAAAGAACGTATGTGAAAGTCTCATCGGTACGTTTCTTGACATTCCAGGAAAAACAAAGGATGGAGTAGCATCGAGATTAGACCTTTTGGAAATGAATGTGAGGACAGATTTGGCACCAAGGATGGGGGAGAAGAGAACATTTTTGCCAGCAGCCTGTTATACACTTAGCAAGGATGAGAAAAGAAAGATTTTGAATTCTTTGTATGGAATACAACTTCTGACATATTACTCATCCAATTTTAAAAATCTTATGTCGATGAAAGATTTGAAACTTATTGGCCTTAAGTCACATGACTACCACACTTTAATGCAACAATTACTTCCAGTGGCCATTCGTGGTGTCTTGCTCAAACATGTCAAACACATTATCACTCGCTTATGTTTCTTCTTCAATGGGTTATGTTATAAAGTGATAAATGTCTCAAAGTTGGATGATATGCAAAGAGAGATTGTGACGATATTATGTTTACTTGAAAAGTATTTTCCCCTATCATTTTTTGATATAATGATTCATTTAACTGTTCATCTTATACGAGAGGTGAAAGTATGTGGACCGGTTTGGTATAGGTACATGTACCCATTTGAAATATACATGAAGATTTTGAAAGGTTATGTGCAAAATCGCAATCGGCCTGAAGGGTGTATAGCTGAATGTTATATTGCTAAAGAGGTTGTTGAATTTTGCTCAGATTATCTTTGTAGTGTACACACAATTGTGATCCCATCAAGTCATCGACAAATAGAATTTTGTAAGTCATTATCAGGTGTTGTGGTGCACTCCACTAGTCACGATGAGTTGCAGCAAGAACATCGTTATGTATTAGCAAATGATGCGAAGATTGATCTCTATATCGAGTAATTTCTCCAACTTATTAATACTTTCATGTGGTTAGCTTACATTCTATTAGTTTATTTATTCCTAATAATTTTATTAGGGAACGCATGGCATATTTGAATGCAAGATTTCGTCATAGGGCTAAGTCCAAGAAGTGGTTACAAGATGAGCATAACCGAACGTTTACTACTTGGTTACATGATCGTGTAAGTTCATTTAGTATTCCTTATTGGCATACATTCATTATCATATTTACGCATAATTAACAATTTATCACCAAAAAAATATAGGTTACACATGTAGTTGACCATTTCACTCATCAAGTATCAGAAAGATTGAAGTGGATAGCACGCGGACCTAACAAGCAAGTCTTAAAGTACTCTAGTTATTCGATTGATAGAGTTACTTATGCTACAAAAGAGTGTGATGATATACAAGTTGTACAAAACTCCAGAGTCAGCTTAGTCGCAAAGACAATGCAAGTTGCTAGTGCAAAGGATAAAAAATCTATTGTGTCAGATATGGTTTTTTATGGAGTTATAGAAGAAATATAAGTAGTTGATTACACCAAATTTCAAATTCCAATGTTCAAATGTAATTGGGTGGAGAATAATAATGGTATTAAAGTAGATGATCTTGGTTTCATATTGGTTAACTTCAATCGAATTGGATTCAAATCCGACTCTTTTATCTTGACTAGTCAAGCAAAGCAAGTATTTTACATTGAAGATCCTGAAGATCCTTTATGGAGTGGCATACTTGTAACTCCAAGCATAGAGTACTTTGAATACATAAATGGTAAAGAGTTTGAAGAAACTGCAATCCACTATCAATGTTTTAGCAGAGGGTTACCACCAATGGATGTTGACGGAGAAGATGATAATGAACCACCATGCATTCGGGATAACTGTGATGGGAATTGAGTTAACAATATTTAACTGCTGAACTTTTTTACTTTTCAAGATGAGTTTGTAAACAATTTAAATTGATATGTTATTTACCTTTGAAGAATGATATGTTGTGGACAATATTGATATGTTTTTTTTATCATGTTGCGATTAATTTTTATCACTTTGTCAGTTTACTTTTTCTATGATTATTTTTTTTCATGTTGTTGTGAGTTTTGCTTATCATGTTGCTTATATATCATGTTGGTATTTAGAAATCTTATATATCATGTTGCTGTGATTGGAAGAAGGTGTGGACTCTATAGAAGCCTCTAGAAAGCCTGCGAAAAAAAGGTAATGGTAAGGAAAAAATTATAACTTCAGCCACTATCGAGTTGGGATGGTAACACAGAGTTGGATTCTACAAACACCCAAACCACAAGAATGTTTAGAGGTCATACACCTAGATAAGCTAGCTAAGCAAAGGATTCAAGGAGTTAGAAAGAATGTTACATTCAATAAACTTAGATAGTCAATAGGAGAAGCAGCTATTACAATGCAAAGTTATATTGGTGTGCTTGCTCAAGAAAAGGTTCAAATTAGTTACAAGACTTGGAAATATATTCCAAGTGATGTTAAAGAACTGATATGGGAATTAATTAATGTAAGTAAATTAGCATGTTTTAATAATTATTATAATATATTTACTGTTTGTATTTTTTTTTAACGTATTCCATTTTTGTGATTTACAGTTGATGTACAATGTTAACCCAAAGTGGAAGAAGGGTTGTTTGAAATCAGCAAACAATAAGTGGCGTCAATACAAAAGTTATCTCACTAAGATGTTCATTTTAAGTAAGCTTGATAAACCTGAGGAGTTGGATGAGCCACCTATTGGCTATGGTATTACAGGAGATACTTAGAGGTCATTTGTGATTAGTCGCATGTCTAAAGACTTCATGGTAAGATTTTTAATTTATTCTTTTAAAACTAGTTTATTTATATTCAAGTTTGAAATAACTAGAAACTAAGTGATCAATAAAAAGAAAGAAGAAACAACACATGTATCCTCATTGGCTTTCACATAAAGGATATGCATGATTTGCCGAAGAAATAGTAAGTATTTTTTTTAACATATTTCCTTATGAACCCTCCAATTTATTCACATAAAATTATTTCACATATGTTATTAGAATTTTCTTGTTGTGGGCGACTGAATTATGTGATGATGACAGCATTAATAGAGCTATTATGTGGAAGAAAGGACGAGTCACTAAAGAATGTCACTTTGAAGGAGAGGATTTGATGAAAAAAGTACAACAGATTGTAAGTAAAATAAAAATACATAAAAGTAGCAATTTTATTGAACTGATAACTCTTTTAGTAATAATGCTTTTTAATGTGCGTGACAAGATGATTACATACAACAAAAGAGGGAGGGTAAGCTGAAAATTGAAGGGACCAAAGAGGATATACTTAACAAAGCACTTGAGACTGAAGAATATAATGGGCGTGTGAGGGGTATTGGAGGTCATATCACTCCAACAAAATATTTCAATTTTGGTGGAACATGGAAGCATGCTGATGTAATCACTGAGCATAAAAGAGAGCTGATGGAGGCGAGGAAGAAAATTTCAGAACAAGATACACATATACAAAACCTTGAAATAATGGTGTATTAAAAGGGTGCAAGCGACATTTTGATTGATGACAATAACAGTTGCTCAGTAAAGTTGCATCCCATAATTGAAGATGATATGGAGATCCATGATGACAACCCACAGATTGTGTCAAGTTGATGCTTTACAAGTATAACACTAGTTGCAGTTATATTAATTGTGACCTATAGATTTTGTGACCGGCAACTTTTACATTTTAGGGAAAACCAGTTGTATTAACATTGGAATCTAGCACAAATATTGTTGCACATCGTACAATTGTTTGTGGCAATGTATCTGATAAAAAGCTTTATCGTGTTCCATTTCCCAATAATTGCATGCGAGTCTCCATTGATGAAGCAGTAGAAAAATCAGCACCTTTGCCATATCTAATTCCAAGTGAGTTTGAAGTAATTGGTGATGCTGTAGGAACACATGTGGCTTGGCCAAAACACTTGATAATGAACCAAGATGATGTATTTGTTATATTATATTTCAAATTAAATTGTCAATTTTTTTATTAATCATCCTATTTAACTTGTTTACATTTGAAATTATTAGAAGCCTCGAAGGAAGAAGTTTGAACAACCAAAAAAGAAACATACTTTGTCAACAAGTGTCCCAAGAGCATTACATATGTTATATTGTTATAGTAAGTGTGCTTTAGATAATGGCAGATATATATCAGTGAGTTTAGATTATGATGTGTTTGATGATGATTATGAACTTCTTCTGCACCTTGAGGACATCATTCCTTTGTATCATTTGGAGCCACTTTCAGGCAATTGTGTAGTTGGCTACATATGGTCAGTGATTAGATTTAGCAATTTATGTTTATACTATGAAAGTGATACAATCATTGATGTGGTGTTTCTGCAGGGTTACTGTAATCATGATCAGTCCATTTTTAGATATGATTCTAGTAGGGTTACTGTAATCATGATAATCGTCCATTTTTAGAATAACTTTCATTTCTCAATCTACCTCTTCGTTTTATTATGTTTGCAATGGCAGACATCTTTATAAAAAAATGCTGAAAGATAACAAGAAAGAGAAATTCAGATTTGTGAATCTACATAAAATCCCATATATGGAAAACACTGCACATGATAAAAAAGGTAAGCTTGAAAGGTTAAACTAAAGGGCAAGTCATTTGGCATGCAGGCTAAGTGGTACGTATCTATAGATCAACTAGTATTGGTGCCATGTAATATCGAGTAAGTAAGAATTAAAACATCACTTTCAATTGTTGTCTTTCGATAATTTATTGAATTATATGCACTAATTATGTGTTTGGGCATAGTTTCCATTGGATTCTCACTGTCATTGACCCATACAATGAAGTTATTTATTTGTTGAATTCTCTAAGGCACCACATTCATGATGAGGATTGGAAATATATAGTGAAAATGTGAGTTCATATTTCTTTTTTCTTAAGCATTTATGTTAATACAAAACTCATATATAAAAAATCATTAACATATGAAGGGCCTTAAAATTGTTTAATTCAAACAAGGGAAGGAAAGGTAGAAAAAAGGTTATGTGGGAAGTAGTAAAGGCATGTGTAATTATATATAACATATATTTTAATGTGTATGTTTATCATTAATAATTTATCTCTAATTACCATAGGCTCCTTGACAACAAGATGTCAAACAGTGTGGTTATTATTGTTAGAATGTATACTAAAAGTCTATCTTTTTGTAAACATTTATTTGAAATAAGAATTACATTGGTCAAATATCTACGTTTATGCTAAGTGTAGTTGTGCATTTAATTTATATTGTAGATAACATGGTGTGAGGAGACACACAGAAGTTCATGTTGTCAGTTCCTTATAAATTATAAACAGTTGCTCACAACCAAGATGGAATGGGACAAACCATTGGAGTGATTGTAGTGTACTTAGGTATTAGTTTATCTTGACTAATAAATTATACTAGTACAGTATGAGTGTATTGAGCAGGACCATTTAAGGTAGTATCTTTTTATACTGACTATATAAAAGAACAATACCTCTGTTATTATGGAAGTGTGTATTCTTAATCATGATATAATAACAAGCACATATACTTAATATTTATTTCTTTAATTTATCAAAGGGTGCGATTTAGCTTGTTAAATCAATAGGCTCGATAAATTGGGAAATGATATTATTTATATAGTGTGTTATTGATTATAGAATGAAACTGTATCTTAGTAATTTAGGTTGATGATGTCCCCTTGAAAAGCTCATAAGGATTGCCATGTAGACCTTGCAGGTGGACTTAGTCCGACATGATGATAAGGTTGAGTGGTACTACTCTTGGAGCTAGATATTAATTAAGTGAGTTGTCAGTAACTCATTTAATTAGTGGGCATTCAATATCTTAAACACAGGGAGACTAACACACTCATGATAAGAATGAGCTCATATAGTAATATGAGATTGGTGCGATAGTGCAATAATAACTCTTTAGTGGAATGAGATATTATTGATGAACTTGAGTTAGGTGTTCGGGACGAACACAGGAAGCTCAAGCTCATCAGGAGACCAAAACCAATTCCTCCTCTCGGTCCCTATTGTAGCCTCTTATTTATAAAGACTTATATCCACCAAAACCCACTTTCTTACCCACCTCTTGGTGGTCGGCCAAGCCTAGCTTGGAGCCCAAGCTAGGGCCGGCCAAACCAAACCAAGAAGGGAGCCAAGTTGTGGTCGGCCCTAGCTTGGAGCCCAAGCAAGGGTGGCTGGCCACATTGAAATCAAAAGGGAGTTTTAAATTTTGAAATCTTTCCTTTTGTGGAATCTATGGTTTTAAAAGATAGTTTTAAAATTTTAAACTCTTTCTACAAAGGATTAAGAGAAAGATTTGATATCTTTCCTTATTTGTAGTTAAGAAAAAGATTTTAATTTTTGATAAAACTTTTCTTTTTGTAACCATCCACGTGTTTTAAAAGAGAGATTTTAATTTATAAATTTTTCCTTTTATAACCAATCATGAAGGGATTTAAAGAAAGAAATTTTTTAATTAAAATTTCTTATTAAAAACAAATAAGGAAGTTTTAATTTCATGTTAAAACTTTCCTTGTTTGGATTTAAAGGGGTGGCCGACCATGACAAGAAGAAAAGGAAGTTTTAATTTTTTTTTTTTTGTTGTTTTAAAACTTTCCTTTTTAGTCATTGGCAAAGAATATAAGGAAGTTTTAATTATGTTTAAAACTTTCCTTATTTGCCAAAACCAAGGAATATAAAAGAGAGGATAGAGGTGTCTCACCCAACAACACATCTATTATTTTTCCTCTCTTATTCCTTGTGGTTGGCCCTTCTTATTCTCCTTCTCTTCCTCTTTGGGGGTCGGCGACATCATCTCTAGGAGCTTGGTGGTTGGCCGGATTTTGCTTAAAGGAGGAGTAGAGATAGGAGGCATTGTTTCCTAACATCTCTTGGAGATTGGTTGGTGGTCGGAACTCATCATCCTAGAAGGTTGTTGGTGGCCGAAACTTGGAAGCAAGAAGAGAGGGCTCGGGTGGATTTCCTCTTGGAAGATCATTGCCCACATGACATCCAAGAGAAGGAAAGGAATACAATAGAAGATCAAGAGGTCTATAAGCTACGAAAGGTATAACTAGTTATAAGTTTTCGCATCATAACTAGTGCATCTTTTTTGTATAGATCTTGTAAAACCAAACACAAGAGATTATCGGTTTTAATTATCATTTTTGTTATCGATATTCGTTTCGATTTCATGTTTCGATAATGTGTTTCTATTGAGGTCTCTGTAGTTAAACCTAGTTTACTGTGAGAAGTTTAAATATCCAATTTCTTCGAAAGGCTTTGTCTAGGCAGTGGTGGATGATCCCATACCCAAGAAGGCCTAGTGCCTCGCTACATTTGACCTGAAAGTCGATCCTTGAAATAGATATTTGATCAACTTCTGTAATATGGTTTAACTTAGGAAGATCACATCGGTTGAACTTGAAGTAATAATGTTAAGTTTCGTTCCCAATTCAAGTTTAACTTCTAAAGGGAAAATTTGGATTAATAATATTAAACATCGTTTGCAATCCAAATTTAACTTTAGTAGAACACATGGGTAGCTAGGATAGTTCTATGTTTGTACAAATTTTTGTACAGGGGAACTAGAACGGTATTTTGAGTAGCAACCAATAATTATGTGATGTGATTTATGAGACAAATTATTGAAGAAGTTGAAATTATCGAGAGAGATTCACTACGATCAATAGGAATATTTTCTTGCTTATGTCTCAAATTATTTGAAATAAACTATTTAAAATTTGCAAAGTCAATGTTGATTTTTTTTTTCATTAATGGTCACAGTTCACACAAGTGGAGTATTCTTGAGAAGAAATTGATGAGGTACGATCGGAGTTGGCAGAATGTATACAAGATCATATTTATGAGTAGGTGCGTTCAAGTTTATGTAAGTTTATTACCTTGTTTTAGCTCAAGTTTATGTAAGTTCATTATCTTTAGCAAGAAGCAACTTCTTGCTTTTTTGGAATTCATTTTCAGCTATGTTTTCTTTCGCTTCCAATGCTTAGTACATCTTATGAGATGCAACCTACCCTTGTTAGTTTTTTCCTGCACTCTCATAGTTTCAATGGATTGGGCATGGACATTGTAATCTCTTAGTTCTTTTTCGTGGAAGGTTTTTGACAAATTGAATTTCCAGATATAGTAGTTTTTCTCTCTCAGATTATTGTAGCTTAGATACAGGAATACCTGTCCATTTGCTGACTATTCCTGCAATGTCATTTCTTTGTTTGGAATACCTGTCCATTTGTTGACTATTTCTGCTGTCACAGCCAACCCTTTGTTTCAAAGCATTGTAATGTTATTGATCCTTCAAGGACGAACAACAATCTTGGACAAAGTGTGAGCAAAGGTAGCAGCAACTTGATTTCTTAGCTTACCTTTGCTAATGATATCATTTTGTTCCATTTTAAGTAACATTCAACATAGTCTATTTGTTCTTTATGCTCATATCAAGATTTGTTGCTCTAAAATTTTAGTTCAATTTTTACAATTGCTATAAACTTATATTTGGTAGTAAACAAACTAAATGGAGGAGCTAAATGATTTTTTTTTTAGGGGGGGTTATAAATTAACAATAATTTGACTTGAATCACAGCACATCAAAGTGTACTGTTCTAGTTGGACACCGAAACTACTTCAGCAAGGAACAAGTACTTTAAACCATGATTTGTACCTATCTCATAGATAAGTATTTGTGTGACTGATATTGTGCAATTGAAGATGGATAGTCTAGAATCAGATGGTATACATGGCTTTGTCTTTTTAACCATAAATGCCAACTAGATTGCTATAACTGGAAGTTGTCAATCTGAACTTCATGTTTAATTTTATGTTATAAGGGAGCTATTCTGGTACTTCTTGTTGGTTTTACATATTGCTGCCTTTTCTTTGTAGCAGAACTTTTTATGCCGCCAGAAGATTTTTTCATTTAGTTGTGAATTATGATTTCATTTGTCTTTATACTCACCTGCTCACACTTGTTAAATCAACGATAAAAGAATGTACATATGATGCATAGTATAATGCATGCATTTTACCTTTTATTAGTTGATTAAATTGTGTATAACCGTAGGTTAAGTTTTGCTCTAGAAATTTGGAAATTTAATTAGTCCATTTTCATCTGTCCATCTCTTGCAATTATGAAGCATGGCATTCTACATTCTCTGCAAATAACAGTTTGACGAACAATCCACAAACTGCATTGTGATTCATTTTTGGATTATTATGGCTGTAACATCCTTGTTGATTCTTGTTTCATCTCTCATCTAAACTATTAAATTTTAGATTGTTTTTCCCTTCGTCCTGAACAAACTTTGATTTCACAGTTAGACCTTTTAGTTTCATGGAAATCTACATTCGCATAAGAGTTGAGTGAAATCTAGATATCAAAATATTGTCTAGTGAAATGTGGAACAGTTTGACAATTCTAGAATTTTGAAGAGTTGATGAGTGGATGAGCTCATTCCAAATTCTAAAGCCTGCTATGATGAGTAAATGAAACTTTGATGAGCTCATTCTAAATTTTGAAGCCTGCTACTTCTTTATGATGAGTGGATGAAACGTTGATGAGATCATTCCAAATTCTAAAGCATGCTGCTTCTGTAAAGAAAAAGTTTAGCTTTGGAACTACATCTAGAACTGGAACCCTTTGGTAGTGTTGTTGCACAGACTAAAGAATTCATTTTGTTGGATTAAAGTATTAGGCATTTTATTTTGTTCTGAATGAAGGTTCTTAAAATTTTCATCACAGTTAAAGCTAGATTTAGTATCTAAGTAATTAAACATAATCTTCTAAAGAATACAAGAAAAATAAACTAAGTTCGCAAAATAGTGTATTATTTGATAAGATTATTTTGTCTTTCTCAATCCAGATTTTCTCATTACTGTATGGTGTGAACTGTGACCTTTGTTTTCAGCTTTAAGAGTGAAAATTTCTTTTGCATAATAATGACGGTATTGTTTTCTATGGCAGATATACAGTGATAGGTGTTTTGTCCCAGTCTCAAATCGACAATCCCTTTTTATCAGTATATCTAGTAGAAGTAAATACGCAGATCGTTGTCTTCGAGGTCGGCTAGCTATTTTGTGCTTTTTTATTTTAAATTTGAATGTCACTATCTACTTTGAAACAGAACTATTTAGTCTTTGTGTATAGTTGAATTCTCCTATAAATATTAATACTTTGTAGTTAAATTCTATTATTTTGGTATGAGTTTGAAATCATTAGCCGAGCTGATTAAATGCTATTTTATATGTCAAATTCGAATCTGGACATGGTAAAAGAAAATTAATAGTTTTGTAAATATCAAAAAATAATTTTGTAATTAGATTTTTTTTATTTTTTTATTTTAAAAAGGATTTATAGTTGTCGCTCGACTGTTCAAGGTATAGACAAGGGTTTATAGTCGCTGCTCTACTTTTAAAGGCGTAGACAAAGGTTTATAGTCGTCGCTCGACTTTTGAAGGCGTGAACAAAGATTTATAGTGGTCGCTTGATTGTTGACGTTGACAAGGGTTCATAGTCGTCGCTCGACTGTTGAAGGCATAGACAAGGGTTTATAGTCACCGCTCGACTTTTGAAAGCATAGACAAGGATTTATAGTCGTCGCTCGACTTTTGAAGGCATAGACAAGGGTTTATAGTCACTGCTTGACTGTTGACGTAGGTTAGGGTTTATAGTCGTCACTCGACTTTTGAAGGCGTAGACAGGGATTTATAGTCGTCGCTCGACTGTTGAAGGCGTAAACAAGGGTTTATAGTCGCCGCTCGACTTTTGAAGGCATTAGTGCGTATGCTAATTTTTTGAGTACTAGCGTAGCAAGATTCTACATCTTTTAATATATGATTTAGAAGATATATAGGCTATTGCTCAGGATCGTTCTGCCTCACCAACGCTGAGCCAACCACATAATCTATTGAGGACAGGTAAATTCAGAACTACTCGCTGGCATTGGGTTTCACCAGTGCAAGTAGGGAGGTAAGGTACTCCTTAAGTTCCTCCAGCGCCTTGTCGCACTCCACGTCCAATTAGAACTTCGTCGCTCAGCACAGTACCTTGAAGAATGGGTGACTCCGGTCGGACGATTTAGAGATAAACCTTAACAATGCAGTGATCCGTTCGGTTAGCCGTTAGGCCTCCTTCAAGTTACGAGGCGGGGGCATGTCCTACAACGCTTTCACCTTGCTTGGATTTGCCTCGATCCCCCGCTCGGTGATGATATAGCCCAGGAAGTAGCCATTCCTTGCTCCGAACAAGCACTTATTTGGATTCATCTTGATTCTATATGCCCTCAAAGTCCGATAAGTTTCTTCGATATCTACGCAGAGGTCAACGACTCAGAGAGACTTTATCAAGATGTCATTGACATATACCTCCATGTTACGACCGATCTACAATCAGAACACCTTGTTTATCAGTCATTGATAAATGCGCCGGTATTTTTTAGTTCGAACGGTATGACATTGTAATAGTAAGTCATGTTGGTCATGATAAAGCTGACCTTCTCTTGATTTTCCTGAGCTAGCATAACTTGGTGGTAACCTTGATATGCGTCGAGCATGCAGATCAGCTCGCAACCCGCCGTAGAGCCCACCATTTAGTCTATCCATGATAGGGGATAGAAGTCTTTTCGGTAGGCCTTATTCAGATCGCGAAAGTCGATGCAGACTCACCACTTATTGCCCGGCTTTTAGACCAGCACGACGTTGGCCAACTAGCTCGGGAATTGTACCTCGCAGATGTGGTTGCTTCCAGTAACTTTTCAATCTCCGCTCGGATAATTTGGTTCTACTCTGTGCTGAAGTCCCTCTTCCTCTATTTCACCGACTTAGCGCTCGGTCAGACATGAAGCTCATGTTGAACCACACTTGGTGAGACGCTCGGGAGCTCATGTGTTGACCAGGTGAACATATCATGATTTCGCCTGAGGCAGACGACCGTTATGCCTTCTTGTCCTCTGTCAAGTCAGCGACGATAAATGTAGTGTCTTTCGATCGATTGGGATGGATCTGAACCTCCTCCTTTTTCTCATAGACCAGCGTGAGAGGTTCTTCCTGTTAGGACCCTTGGCGGTCGACTAGAGGGGGGGTGAATAGCCCCTGCACAAAATCAAAACAAAAATGTCTTCCTCAACTTATAACTTAAACAAACACTTGCATAAAAATAAATAATAAACTGAAAAGACGAGACTCGCTGATTTACTTGGTTACAATCGGGAAGGTTGTTAATCCAAGGAAGTTGAATCATACCAAGAATCTTCTTAAGGCGGAGAAGCCTCTTACAGCAATGTACGCACAGAAAAAGAAAGCTAAACAAAACAAAAAGTGTCTACGTGTATTGTTGTACTATTTCTTGTTGTATAAGGCTTCTTGGACTAAGACTGTATTTATAACCTTGGTCGGGGCACTTGGAAGGGTTCTAGGGGCATGGAGGGGGATACAAGTGTCTACGTGTATTGTTGTCGGCCATCATTCCGTGGGAGTAGTATGCTCGGCAAGTGTTTCCTTCCTCCGTGTTGCCTAGGCTTCTTCCACATTTATGTATTCGGTGGCTCTCCAGAGTAAGTGGTCGAAGTCTTTTGATGGCCTTCGGATGAAGGAGCAGAAGAATTCTCCTTCAGTAAGCCCTGGGCGAAGGCATTTACCAATATCTACTATGAGAACAATGGAATGTGCATGGGCACTTGGTTGAACCGCTTAATGTAGGCCCTTAGTTCCTTGGGCCCTTGCTTCAACGTGATAGATTAACACTTGTCTTCTGGTAGCGTGAACTGCTGGCAAAGTGGTGCAAGAATGTCGCTTATAAATCTTTGAAACTGTGAATGGATCCGATCGACAGGTGTTTGAACCAGCGTTGCACTGATCTAGAAAGGGTGGTGAGGAAAACCTTGCACTTCACTTCGTCTGTGTATTGATGGAGTGTGGCCGCGTTATCGAACTTGGCCAGGTGGTCGTCTGGATCGATCGTTCCATTATATTTCCTAATCATCAGTGGGGTGTAATGTCGGGGCGGGGGTTGTCTAGGATCCCCTGAGAGAACTGTCTGTTGATCCACTGGGGTGAATCATCACTTCTGGGTGTTTTTCCTTTCCGTGCATCTCAAATGGGCGAGTCTTCTAAAGAGAATCCCAGTTCTCTCTCTGCTCAGCACTGTTCCTCTAAGGGGGTCTGGAATAGCGCGCGATGAAAGGGGATCGACGCATTGAGCGTGTCCTTATATGTGAAGCTTTTATCATACGATTCATCTATTGACCATGCCTCATTATTAATGGCACTATTTCCCAAAGGGATATCAATGGATATGAGAGGGGCCCCACTGCTTGACCGAGTGAAGGGGTCGCTCAGTAGGGATTCCCGCCCGATAAACCTCCGTTGCTTCCATGCGATGACTTGGTTTGGTAGATTATTTCTGCCCGATCGGGAGAGCGCTCCGGTCGCCTTGACATTCTTCGCTTCATGATGAGCATTTGATGTTCTTGTTGTGGTTGTACAGGCGTCCTACTTGAATAAGTCGTTTGCCAATCGGACACTTCATGTCCGACCGGTAACTACAGTAGACCTTCGTTCGATCCACCTTTAGTGAGCTCGCTGGTTCCATAGCGTTGACCGCCCTGACTTTGACCTCCGTGCCATTTACTACCTCCACCCTTGACCCACACTAGGTGGGCCCCTTATCACCGCATCAGCCAACAATAGCAGTTTTATCACTTGCATAAGGATGTGTTGGAACCCCAAGGTTGTTTTGGTGTGATCAACAAGTTAAGTTAGGTCCTGTGTATTTAACCTTGTGTCTAAGTGTGCAGGAGCTTAGGAACACAGGTACTCGAGTGGAAGACGCAGCTAGCGAGAAGGACGGCACGCTGTGCGTCCGAGGGACGAGGCGCTGCGGAAGAGTACACCGGCGGACGAGAAGGAAGCGCGCGGTGGTTCCGAGGGACGAAAGCCGGAGCGGAAGATTGCTCGGGGAGCAAGAGACGCAGCTAGCGAGAAGGTCGACGACCGAGGGACGAAGACTGCGGATGAGTACGCTGGCGGACGAGAAGGAAACACGCGGCAATTCCGAGGGACGAGAAGCCGGAGGGAAGCACGCTCGAGAAGACCGGAAGTTGGGTTCGGGTGAGCCCTTTTCCGGAAGGCAGAGATCACCCAAACAAGCGGATCCGGAGCGGAAGAACCGGACCGAAGCGGGACTGAACCAGAGAAGCGGTCCCGGATGAAAAAGTCAACTATGTTGACTTTCGGGGTCCGGGGCGCCCGGAACTGACCGGGGCGCCCGGACCCATCCGGGGCGCCCGGAACCCTTCCGGGCGCCCGGAACAGTAATGTTGACCAGATCGAGAATTATCTCGATCTGAACGTTGGGGGATAAATTTTATCCCCCCCAGGGCGCCCGGAACCTTTCCAGGCGCCCCGACCAAGGCTATAAATATAGCCTTGGTCCAGAAGCTTTACATCAGTTCAGAAATTGTAAACAACACTTGTGTGCTTCCATTTCTTTGATTAGCTTCTTTCTTTTTGTGCCTACACTGCTGTAAACGAGGCTTCTCCGCCTGAAGGAGTTTTTAGTGCAACAATCTTCCTTGGATTAACAACCTCCCCGGTTGTAACTAAGTCAAAACCGGTGCCTCGTTTTTATGCTTTATTTTCTGCTTAATCTATTCTTTTTCAAGTGTTAGCTTAATTGTCCGAGAAAGGGTTGTGTTTTACTCAGGGCTATTCAACCCCCCCTTCTAGCCGGCCGCATCGGTCCTACAAGTGGTATCAGAGCCAAGTCGCCAAACGAAGCAACAAGATGGCCGGATCCAACATCCACGCACCAAAATTCGAAGGGGACTTCGCTAGCTGGAAAAAGCGAATGGAGGTATTTCTTGAAACAGATTATGATTTATTACTAACAATGGAATTTGGCTATGAAGCACCAGAGGGCAAAGCAAGAAATCATTGGTCAAAGAAGGAGCAGGCTGACCACGTGGCAAACAAGAAAGCAGAATTTCATCTGCTAAGTGTACTTCCAACACAAGAAGTCAATCGAGTCGGTACCTACAACTCGGCAAAGGAGCTTTGGGATAAATTCCTTGAGTTACACGAAGGAACATCCGAAGCCAAACTTGCAAGACGGGATTTACTTCGTAACCAGCTTACAAACCTCCGATTTGAAGAAGGTGAAACAATTGCACATCTACACTCGAGGATTCAGGAACTCATCACCAGTCTTACGAATCTCGGAGAAGAGGTAAGTAACCGAGATTCGCTAAGGTATGCCCTAAATTCCTTTCCTAGAAACTCAAAATGGGCATCACTAGTAGATGCCTTTTACATTTCAAAAGATCTAGAAAAAATTTCATTAGATGAATTCTTTTCAACTTTTGAAGTGCATGAGTCAAGATGTGCAGGTCCGAAGGAGCCCAAGAATAATGTCGCCCTTAAAGCTTCGAGAGACGAACCTGAGTCAGAATCTTCTCTCGACGACGAGGAAATGGTAATGATGGTAAGACGATTTAAAAATATTTGTAAATCTAGGAAATCTAACCATCCGCAGGGAAGAAAGAAAAGAACCATCCGCTGCTACCATTGCGATGAAGAAGGGCACGTCGAGGACAATTGCCCTAAACTGAAGAACAACGGGAAGGACAAGGGTAAGAAGCCTATCCAAAATCGCAAGGCCCTAAAAGCGACGTGGGACGATACGTCGTCGGAATCAGAAGTCAAGGAGTTCTCCGGGCTCGCGTTAATGGCGAGTCATCAAGACGACGACTGCGAATCAAGCTCTTCCGAAATGAGCATCGAAAGCATCAATGAAGGGGGAGCCACGTCCGAAGAGAGCAGCAGTTCAGGGGGAGAAACCGACAACGAGATCGACAAGGTAAGTGAGGTACGATCTCTTCCTCCTAATAAAATGTTTAAATTCATTAAAATTTTAACAAAAGATTGCTGCAAATTAGAAAATGAAAATAAAAATTTAAAAGCAATATTAGCTACATCTTGTCCGTTAGAAATGCTAGATAAATCAAATTTAGAAAATGAAAAATTAAAATTAGAAATTCAAAATTTAATTTTTCAAGTAGAAAATTTGAAAAACTCTGCTTGCTCATCTAAAACCAATTTTAGAAGGTTCAATAATTTGAATTGGTATTATAGATATCACCAGGGACAAATTAAAAATATCTCTAGAAAATATGTCCCTAAAAACTTTTTAGTTAATCCAGTAGGTTAGAACCTATATTGGGTTCCTAAATCATGTTTAAATTAATTTTAAAAGTAAAATTAGCGCTTTAAGTGAGAAAATTAAATAAAGAATTTCTTTATGAGGCTTTGTCTAAGGAAGTGGTTGTTGCTCCAATAACCAAGAAGGCCTAGTGCCTCGCCACGACCTGGAAGCCAAAATATTGAAATAAATGTTTAATTAACTTACTAATGAAGCATTAATACAAGAATTAATTAGTGCTTGAAAAAGGTTATTCAAAACATTTTATTTCAATTTACCTACTTAGAATTTTGTTATTTTTATATTCTCAAAAATTATTTTTTCCTAAGTTAAGAACTTTTTTTTGAAACTAGAAATCTCAGCTTTAATTACTTAGAAAATTTTCTAAATTTCTTAAAAACTTAGATTTTTTTTAGAAATATTTTTTCTAAGTCTTTAACCCTTAGATTATTTTTCTTGGAACCCCATTTTTTTTGTGATCAAAGGGGGAGAAGGGAAAGTATAAGTCTAGGGGGAGGTAGATAGAATTTAATTTTTTTTTTTTCTATCTTTTTGCACTTAAATTGCAATTTAAGTTAATTTACTTAATTCAATTTTATGTATATTTTAACCCTAGCTTAACTTGGGTTGATCACACCAAAAAGGGGGAGATTGTTGGAACCCCAAGGTTGTTTTGGTGTGATCAACAAGTTAAGTTAGGTCCTGTGTATTTAACCTTGTGTCTAAGTGTGCAGGAGCTTAGGAACACAGGTACTCGAGTGGAAGACGCAGCTAGCGAGAAGGACGGCACGCTGTGCGTCCGAGGGACGAGGCGCTGCGGAAGAGTACACCGGCGGACGAGAAGGAAGCGCGCGGTGGTTCCGAGGGACGAAAGCCGGAGCGGAAGATTGCTCGGGGAGCAAGAGACGCAGCTAGCGAGAAGGTCGACGATCGAGGGACGAAGACTGCGGATGAGTACGCTGGCGGACGAGAAGGAAACACGCGGCAATTCCGAGGGACGAGAAGCCGGAGGGAAGCACGCTCGAGAAGACCGGAAGTTGGGTTCGGGTGAGCCCTTTTCCGGAAGGCAGAGATCACCCAAACGAGCGGATCCGGAGCGGAAGAACCGGACCGAAGCGGGACTGAACCAGAGAAGCGGTCCCGGATGAAAAAGTCAACTATGTTGACTTTCGGGGTCCGGGGCGCCCGGAACTGACCGGGGCGCCCGGACCCATCCGGGGCGCCCGGAACCCTTCCGGGCGCCCGGAACAGTAATTTTGACCAGATCGAGAATTATCTCGATCTGAACGTTGGGGGATAAATTTTATCCCCCCCAGGGCGCCCGGAACCTTTCCAGGCGCCCCGACCAAGGCTATAAATACAGCCTTGGTCCAGAAGCTTTACATCAGTTCAGAAATTGTAAACAACACTTGTGTGCTTCCATTTCTTTGATTAGCTTCTTTCTTTTTGTGCCTACACTGCTGTAAACGAGGCTTCTCCGCCTGAAGGAGTTTTTAGTGCAACAATCTTCCTTGGATTAACAACCTCCCCGGTTGTAACCAAGTCAAAACCGGTGCCTCGTTTTTATGCTTTATTTTCTGCTTAATCTATTCTTTTTCAAGTGTTAGCTTAATTGTCCGAGAAAGGGTTGTGTTTTACTCAGGGCTATTCAACCCCCCCTTCTAGCCGGCCGCATCGGTCCTACAGGATGTACCTCAATGATAGTCTCAGGAGATAGACTGGTGGATAATGGAGAGGGAGGGGTCTCGAACGGTACTTGCATGGTGTTGGTTGGGACAGATTGAGTTTCGTTTGGCATGTTTGCTGTGCCGCCTGGACAAGGAGTGGTTCCTCCTTAGCAATCTTCTATTTGCACTGAACAATTTGTTGTTTCTCTTGGGCAGGTAGTCATTCTTGGATAGCTCGGTTGTTCATTTGAGTCAGAAAGTGGAATGCTTACTTTATTTAGTTGGTCATATGTGAGTCATGTAGTCCCTTCTAATGCAATCTCCCCCTTAAGGGAAGTAGTGGGGGAGTAAAATAATTCAAATTTCATGAAGGTAACATCCAGAATAACATATGTACGGTGAGCCAACGGGTCATAATATCGATACCTCTTTTGGTGAGTACCATATCCCACAAAAACACAACGGATGGCATGGGGATCAAGTTTGGTCCGTTGGGTTTCAGGAAAATGGACAAAGGTCACACATCCAAAAATACGAGGTGGAAGCGTCAGAATAGTAGGTAATGAGCCCGAGGTTACCAGAACTTGTAGAGGAGTTTGGAACCCTAAGACTTTGAAGAGCATTCGATTAATAAGATATACGATGACACAAACGGCATCAGCCCAAAGGTGCGACGGGGTATGGACTCCAGAATATGTCGATTTTTACGCTCTGTAGCGATGCCATATAAGAACCTATTGTGCTTGATAATAATTAAATGTGTGGTGAGCACTACCGTTGATAAAGTCATCCATGTAATAGAGTCTCTCCCTCTTAGTACCATGCCTAATTGATCTTCTTTGTAAGAATATCCCAAGGAAATAGATAGGCCATCGTGTCCAATGATATAGTCTAAATCAATGTTTTACTCTGATACCATGTCAAAACCTTTAGGCAGAATAAAAATATTTTCTTTCCTTGAACTGTCCAGTGATAATATACACTTTATATAATATACAACATAATATGATAATTATAATAAAAAATTAAATGCTATTTATCCTACTATAATTGAAAAATTATATTTCTAATAAATAATACGTTAATTACAATAAAAATTAAATATTGTGAACTCAATGATTATCGTTACAAACTCACTCCAACAAAACTCAACTAGTTAAATTGAATTAACTTAACGAATCGTCTCATCCGTGATTACGAACAGCGGCAGCTCCCTACAATGTCCAGGTCGTCCTCGGTAGAAGAGAATCGACGGAAAAGTCGGGCGCACCTCCCTCTGCGCGCCCATCTTTAACTCGAAAGCAAAACTGCCCAATTAGCACCAACAATGCAACGTCGCCGGGGGTCGGGACGAGGAGCCGCTCGAGTTGTTTTGGCCGCGAGCGACGACAGTGATCCCTGAGCTAAGTGTGTACGGCCCGTCCAATCGCAGGCGGACACCTGGTTGCACACCACCGTTGTTGCGGGCCTCCGTTCTGTTGGCTTTTGCAGCTAAGCGGTATGATCAATTTCGCCGCCGCCGGCGAGCAGCGAGAGAGCGGGCGTCCCACGTGCGCGTCGGGCGGCCTGGCTTTTAATCAATTGCTGTAGAACTGTAGCCACTTTTAATACAACTAGCAGTGAGCTGCGGTAGGAGGGTACTGTTAAACAGCGTAAAGGAAGAAAGATGGAACGAGTGAGATTAATTATTATAGTTAAGAGAGGGAGAGAGAAGGCTCTAGATCAGAGATTAGATAAATATGAATACGATCACCAGTCGCAACTGAACCATATTCCTCCTCAGTGGCTCAGCCTTTGGCTAACTGTTCATCCGCTGGTTTTCTTTCTTTCTATTATTTTTTTTCTTTGTGACTTGATCTGTGGAAAGCGAGAGGCAAAAAGATATAGGGGCCTCCATCGTTACTCTCTCCAGGGCGGAGCTTAAGATTACGCTGACCACCCACCGAGAATCAGATAGAGGTCATGGCTTCTTCGGCGGCGGATCGGTTCGGCGGCGGCGGCGGCGGCGGGGGAGCAGGAGCAGGGGATGAGCAGCTGCTGCTGCTGCACCACCACCACCATCCGCAGATGTACTATCACGTGCCGCAGTACAGCCGAAGGGAGAAGCTGCGGTTCCCTTCGGCGGCGGCGGCGGAGGAGGAAGAGGCGTCTCCGGCGTCGAGGTCTCTGCTTGTACTGCACGAGCCCGGCGGCGCGGCGGCGCCGATCTACTCGGCGGGAGCGAATTCTTTGACCGCCTTCCACTCCGCCTCCACGTCGCCCTCCTACTACCACAATAACTACGGCAGCGTCGCGCAATTCGACGGCCACGGTGCGCTCCCGGTCGCGCCGCCGTCGCTGCAGGGGCAGCGCCGCCAGATCCCCACGCAAGGCTTCTCCCTCTCGCTCTCATCCTCCCCCTCCGCGCGCCCGCGGAGCCACTTCGCTGGCCGGCCCGCCCCGCTCGGCCCCTTCACCGGCTACGCCGCCGTCCTCAACCGCTCCCGGTTCCTCCAGCCGGCGAGGAGGCTGCTCGAGGAGGCGTGCCAGGTGGGACCCAGCCAAGCCTCCGCCGACGGCGGAGGCAGCGCTAGCCGCGGCGCCTGCCAGCAGGAGTTGCTCCTGGATGCCGATCCGCCGCCGAGGGAGCCGTCGCTGGTGGACGATCACGGCATGGGAGATGACGTCGCCGGCTCTGGCTCGGAGCACCAGTGGAAGAAGACCACGCTCATCTCAATGTTGGACGAGGTAATTAAGCTACCCAATTAACTTGATCAAGCATTAAATAGTAATAAAACTTCTTATTTATCGTTCGAATTAACTACTACTGATCGTCTTGATATGACTTGTTTAAATTTTTTTTTGTCGATATTATTATTATTATCATCTCTCTGCCTCTCCTTTTGGATTTTCTTGATCCAGTGCAAGTTTCCGAGGAGAATACTTTATTGTATGAGTAGCATTTTTGCCCTTGTGTTCTATCTTGTCAACTGGTTTTCAATCAACAGGTGTGAGACTTCCTTCCATCTTTGAAATGGATGATAATCTTTAAAGAAAAAAACATGGTGCAGTAATATTATATATAGATAGAGGATAAATTTACTTCAAATTAGGGTTACACATTTTCCTTCTTTTGTTAGCCCTAGACACTGTGATATGATTTGCATGTCGAAGGAATATCAGCTCATGATCCTAATCTAATCTTTGATTAATTATATAACACAGACATACTTATCAATATGTTGAAGGTATTTCATGATCCTAATCTAGTTCCTGAACTCTCATGATTTACCCTAGAGAATATAGTTAAAAATGGTGTGCCTTTACTACATAATTCATTAAATCAGTGAAGCTAAATGATCTATTTAGGAAAGGAATTTACATCAGAAGAAATAAATAATGTTCATTTATAAAAAATACTAAATTTTATTACTCAAAGTTCCAAATCATAGATTGTTTACAAACTTTGCTATACTACTTATCTGTTAAGAATATAAATTGGTAGCTTTCTTACATATTGAGCTTGTGGGACATAATATAAGATCATAGATATCAATTATGATTGATTTCATAATATCAAATTAGTGAATGATAGAATGAGTAAATGAGATATCTTGTTGCCTTTTGATCCACAATGAGCAAGTGAGAGCTAGGTGAATCGTCAATTTAGCGAGCAGTGACAAGGATGAATGAGTGGTCGCGGAGCTCATGGTATATATATCTTGAGCTATGGTGAGGCTAACAGATTCAATGTGGGATTTGAGCAAGTGATGAAGACTATCTCTAGTGTGATCGACTTCACTAGGAAGTCAAAATTGAGATGAGTCTGAAGTCAGCTAAATTGGTTGAGTCTCCAAAATCATCTTTATTCAATTGAATTTTTGATGAAGTTTCATTTGATTCCATCCAATTTCTAGTGAAGTTTAATCTTTTCAAAGCCGTCTCTTTTTACTGTTTCCATCAATATTTATAAGATTTCCATTTTATCGAGGAAGATCAGATAGATTTTTTTCAATACCTATCCAATTCGTGCAATTTGTGTCGGTAGAGGCAGATTTAGACAACTATGACAGACATCAAAGAAGATGAAGCAAAACTACTTGTTGTAACTTTGATCTTTTTTAGTCGACAAGCCCATAGGAGGAAGTATTATATAAACAAGCATCAACTACCGAGAATGCCTAGACACCAAGAAAATGAAGTTCATGCTGTCTGTAGTCCTTAAATTTTGCTTGTCACATTAGAAATCCCTGAGATTACAAGTTCACTTTTGCAACCACAATTTTGTGTCAAAACTCAAATTTATCGCGAACCATCTTGCAATTTACAAAATTTTTGAAGCCTGAGAGTGTTCGTACATCGAACTTTTTGATTGTCATCTCTGATTTCTGCCTTTCCAACTGCTGCTTTTTCAGGTCTGCAGAAGATACAAACAATACTATCAGCAAGTGCAAGATGTTATCACATCTTTTGAGTCAGTCGCGGGGTTGAGCTCCGCTGCTCCATACGCCTCGATTGCCCTCAAAATCATGTCCAAACACTTCCGATGCCTGAAGAACATCATCTCTGACCAACTCCACCAGGTGAACAAAAGCACCAAAGCCACTGTCCGAAGAGAAGACATCTCAAGCTTTGGTCTACTAAACAACACTGGATTCCTTCAAAGACCAACCAATATCACTGACCATGCTGCCTTGGCAGCTCAAGCTCAACCACACGTATGGCGGCCGCAAAGGGGGCTTCCGGAGCGAGCCGTCTCCGTCCTCCGGGCATGGCTCTTTGAGCACTTCTTGCATCCGTAAGTAAACAACTTCTTAGTTAACGATCCAGTGATCTTAATCTTGTTGCTGTTGCATTTCAATATGGTCAGTTTACTGCTCATGCAACAAGATAAGATATCAAACAGAACTAGTCAATGATGTGCACTATAATTTGGTAGGGTTTGCTATGGTTTAAATATTGGTTTAGTCCATGTTGCTTACTACTTGTGGATCAGTACTAAGTTATTATAATCTTATAGTTTCATGTTCCATGCAGTGGCATTTGTTTGATCATAGTTAAATAATTCTCTAGGTATCCCACTGATGTGGACAAGCATAACTTGGCAAAACAAACTGGTCTCACAAGAAACCAGGTAATTAATGGTGTTACTAATTATTAGTTAACACTAATTGCATGTGTTGTTTGATGTAGCTTAATTATGGTTTTAATGCTCATGGCCAGGTCTCTAATTGGTTTATCAATGCACGAGTCCGTCTTTGGAAGCCAATGGTTGAGGAGATCCACTCGCTCGATATGCGTCAGAAGAACAAAACGAGCAGTCACCAGCCACAGCCGTCGTCCTCCAACTTCCCGTACTCCGATGTGCCTTCAAGTGGAGTGAACATTTTGCCGGCCCGGGTTAATGTCGTGTCACTCACCCTCGGCCTGCAGAACGACAATGGGGCTCGCTTTGCCGGGGAACCACTGCCGGTGAGTGTGGCGAGCCGGTTCGGGCTGGAGGAGTGCAATGACCCCTATTTGGTGAGAGCTTTTGGGAAGGATCGTTTGCTGCATGACTTCGTTGGGTGATCAATCAAAATGTGCGATGCATGAAGTGGATAATTAATTAAGCATGTAAGATTGGTTACGAACGTGTATTTATTTATTCAGGACGTATTAATTCATCCTGACTCAATTGGCGCATACAAATGGTTGATGACTTGGAATGTTTCCCTCCCTTTTTTTTTCTCTCTTCTTTTGGATTTGGGGTGTCGTCCTTGCTAATCTAAGAACCAGAGGCAAATGGCTTTTGATAGATTTGGTTAGCCTACTCAACACCTCAAAACGGTTTTGTTTGTCTGCCGGAGTAGTTGCTATGGCCGCTCAAGCTTCCGGACGAGATGACGATGAAGCATAGTAATTTGCTGATAAAATTTCCTTAGCGAACTTGAGTTAAAGTATTTCTATATGCTACAACCCGAACGTCTTGATACGTCGCAAATCTCCGTTTCTGCTTACTCATATATTACACCAACAGTGCCACCCCTGCCTTGCTTACTCATATTACACCAACAGAGCCACCCCTGCCTCCGCGTCAGAGACACCTCTGTTTGTCATTGCCATGGTCAGTTGCTTACAAATGTCTCATTTTTCTTGAATCAGTTAGAAGATTGAAACTTGCTTTGGCTTCTCATTAGATACCAAATTCCAAACCATGCGTACGAATGTCTCATTTTTCTTGAATCAGTTGGAAGATTGAAACCTGCTTTGGCTTCTCATTAGACACCAAATTCCAAGATATGCGCATGTGATAGTAAGAGATGGGAGGACTCCTCAGAGACTATCACTCCTGTCTCCTTGGACAATAAAAATTCCAAAACACTATGTAATGCCGGACCTCCTTCGACAATAAAAATTCCAAAAGACATGACTATGAAATGAAGGACCGATTATCTCTAGCTTTAAAACCATCGATTTAAAACCAACGATCATTCAAATCAAGCCATCGATTTAAAACCAACGATCTCGATTGCTTTTCTTTTGAATCGGGATTGGATGATTTCCTAATCCTACGGCCAAAAAACATGAACCTGCCTTCAAAAAAAAAAAAAAAAATCCCCTACTAAAAACTAAAGAGACCCGTTTGACAGTCCGACGTCCCAGACACTGACACGCGGCGCTTCGTTTCAGCGTCTTGTTCTGAGATCGACGACGACGACGCTGATGTTGTCCGTGCTGCGCCGCGCCAACGCTAGCTTCGTCAACAGAAGCGCCGCGTCCGAACATGCCCTGTCCGACCCCGTTTCTTCCGCTTCCCTCATCGCCACCGCGGTCCTCGCCCTCGGGCCGCTGTTCCGCAGGCACGTCCTCGCGATCTCGCACGCCATTTCGTTGCTCACCACGTCCCAGAGTCCGTCGCTTCCCAGGATCAGACACTCGTCCTCCTCCTTCCTTTCCGTCACCGTCACCTCCGGCTCCGCTATCACGTACGGCTTCAGATAACTATCGCCTGCAGAGTAATCAAATCGCATAGTTAATGAACCACCAGAAGCCACGCAGAAGGGCAGGAGGAAGAGGAATTTAGCTTACCTATCGCTCGCGACATGGCCAGGACACCCAAAACTCTGGCGCCGTCCCAGTAGATGACTCGACCACCGGCCTCCTCGATCCGTCTCAGCTCGTCGGGTCGGTCCGGCTACCAAACATTGGGAGCAAAGTCGTCAGGATGCATCGTGCAGAAAAGGGGATTTTGCAATCGGAAAGCTCACCTTATGATCGGACGAGAGAGGGACGGGCACGCCGTTTCGGCAGAGCACAGCACGAGAGTCGCCGCAGTTGGCGACGACGATCCTTGTCGACTCCACCACCGCGACCACGGCGGTGGAGCCGACGTGATCGCACTTGGTCGTCTGCATCTCGCACCGGCAGGACGCCACCACTGTGCCTGGCGCCGACCCTCCGTTGCAACAGGCCACAGCCTCCGCATCCATCCGCGCGAAGCTGATCTCCATGATGGCAGGCCAATCCAAACCCTTCCCAGGCATCGATGCCGATATTTCCTCCACCACCATCTCATGCATCCGATCTCTGCATGATTCCGCCACCTGAAAAGGCCGGCGCCAATTTGCCCCATCCGGTAGCAACTAAAGATCAGAGACAAAAGAACGGAAGAGATAGACAAGCTTGCGAAACAAAAAGAAGAAGAGCTAGAGCTCTTCTTACATGCGAGCATCCATGACCGTCGTAGACGCCGAAGAAATGGTGTCGATGAACGAAGTCTAAGCGAACAGTAACGGCGTCCTCCATTTCCCTCCTCCGACCGCGGACCGATGTCACCCCATACCTTGGACGCCCATCCCCAACCATCGACTCCAAATCTCTAGCTCTGCAAGTACGCTCCGATTCCATCAATGCTGCTCTTGTCCTCTGTGTCGACCCATTCCTTGTATCCTCTCCGTGGTTCTCAACGTAGTCGCAACCAGGATCCACTCTATGCCGCTTCTTGCCCGTATCCTCCCCCACCGCAGTGACGATCCTGAACCGCCGCAGCCTGGTCTCACCGATCGATGCCGAGGAGACCTTCGTCGCCTGCTTGCAGATCTCGGCCATACTGTCCCAAACCAGAACAGATCAAGGCCACTGCATCCAAAATCCCTCACCTGCGAGAGCCTCCCGAGGAATGAGGAACTAGGGAGATGAAGAAGAATAAAAACGCACGGGCCGAGTTCGTCAATGCCGGCCCGGAACAAAGCGGATGTGCCACCAAAACGGGGCAGCTGGCAGTCACGATTACGGTACCGTCGTCGCCTGGCGCATCTCAGCCGTTCTTCTGACTGCCCATCGAGCATCTCCGGTTCTCCCATCTGACGCCGGGACGCGTGGATGGTTTGCCGTCGGCGCGTGTCCGACACGTGTTCCGATCGGTAGGGCTGCCTTTGCTGTCTTTTTATTTTATTTTATTCTTTTCTTTTACTGGAAGGGCATGGAAGGGCACGTGTCCATTGTCGGGAGATATTTTCAAACTCGGAAGTTAGGCTATGCAAAACGTGGCGCGGTGCAGTTACTGGCAGGAACGTGTACGCGAAAGATGGGCATCGATTGCGACGCCGTGAGACAAATACCCGAACAATAATGGCGCAGATCTTTTGGTTGAAAGCGAGGTGGTTGGCGGAGAAAGAAAGGAAGAGCGGGACCACGTGGGGTTGGCTGCGGTTTCGGTGCTGGTAGAAATGGGGTTAAGGAGACGTTGATATTGAAAATGGATTGGGTCGAACATGGTCTCGACTTGCCGGGCTAAGCCTGGCCACTCTTCTATAACAATCCATGTATAAACTATGTAGTAGAAGGCCTTTCTGCCTGTTGCCTCCGAATGGGTAAGACAAATCTCAGCCACTAGATCGCACTCATCCACGGCTCCTCCCGCCAAGCCCTCCACCGCCGCACCCTCCAACTCTTCCGACAGATGCTCCATCAAGGCTTCGCTGCCAACCGTTACGTCCTCCCCACCATCCTCCGGGCTTGCGCCCGCATTCCCGACTCAAACACCGGCCGAGCTCTCCACGCCGTCGCCCTCCGCTCCTCCCTCCACCACGACGCCTTCATCCGCAGCGCCCTCATCGACATGTACTGCAAGTGCGGCCAAGTTCCCGACGCCCGACGCCTGTTCGACGCAACGCTCGACACGGACCTGGTCATCTGGAACGCCATAGTCTCCGGCTACGCTCACTTTATCGCGGCAGAAGCCGCGCTGGTTCTCGCCGTCAAGATGCCGTCTTTGGGGTTAAAACCCGATCTTGTCACGTGGAACGCCCTCATCTCCGGATTCGCTCACCAGGGCGAGAATGAAATGGCCACGGAGTTGTTGAGATCGATGCAGTCGGATGGGATCGAGCCCGACGTGTTCTCCTGGACCTCCATCATCTCCGGCTTCGTGTTCAATTTCAAATACGATAAAGCCTTTGAGATCTTTATCCATATGGTGAAGATTGCAAGACTCCGGCCGAGCTCGATCACCATCAGTAACCTCTTGCCAGCTTGTGCCAATGCAGCGGATTTGCGCCGCGGGAAACAGATTCACGGCTTAGCTCTGGTTGCAGGAATTGCAGAGGATTTGTATGTTGGTAGCGCGCTGATTGACATGTATACCAAATGCGGCCTCGCTCACGAAGCGCACAAGGTGTTCGATGATATGCCGGAAAGAAGCACGGTTTCATGGAATTCTATGATATTTGGCTACGCTAATCAAGGCTACTGCAAGGAAGCAATCGAGCTCTTCTATCGAATGGGAAGCACAGGAGAGAGACCCGATCATCTTTCATTTACGGCCGCGCTGTCGGCTTGTAGTCATGGCGGAATGGTCGAGCTCGGCAAGGGATTGTTCCACTCAATGCAGGCGAAGCACAGGATCGAGCCTAGGATGGAGCACTATGCTTGCATGGTGGACATGCTGGGGAGAGCAGGCGAGCTCACAGAGGCCTGCGATTTGATCGCAGAGATGCCCATGGAGCCTGACGCTTTCGTATGGGGAGCATTGCTTGCGGCAAGTCGGAGCCACAGCAATATCGAGCTCGCAAAGTTGGCAGCTTCTCATCTGCTTAAGCTCGAGCCAGATAGCGCAGGGAGCTGTCTGCTGCTGTCAAATGCTCTAGCAGACGCTGGGAGACGTAGAGATGCTGTTCAGGTGAAGAAACTAATCAAGAGAAGGAAATTGAGAACGTTGTTGGGTCGCAGTTGGTTGGAAGTTGCATCAGTGTGATCATGCCTTTTGTACCACCTAGGCACGCTCAAACAGAGCCAATGCCAATGGCTTCTGAATTTGAAGATTTCTAAAGAGGGACGGAGATTTCATGGCCAATGCCAACCAGTGATAAGCATGCACAAGGATGTCAGACAACATCCAAACTGCCATGTATTGCTTGATTAGGAATTGTAAAGTAGCTTTGTTCATAAGTAGCAATGATCAGGAGAACCACAGCCACTAGACTCATCCGAGGGGACACTCCTCGTCAATCATGTGCCACATGATTGACGAGTGTCCCCTCGGATGGGTTTAGTGGTTAGCACATGAGGTGTTACCATTAGGGATGTAAATGAACCAAACAGTTTGTGAGCTTTTCGGAGCTCGATTCAGTAAAAAACTCGTTCAAGTTCATTCGTTTATCTTATCGAACCGAGCTTGAGTTCGATTTCGAGCTCGATAGTTTTATCGAGCCGAGCTCGAGCTTAAGGATATTCAGCTCGTGAACTCGCGAACATATTCGTTTATAGGCTCACGAGCCAAAAAAATGAGCCTTAAAATGAGCTTTAAACGAGACCGAAAACGAGTCCGAGCTCGCTTAACGAGTTAGGCTCGTTAACTTTGATAATCGAGCTAATAACGAACCGAGCTCGAACTGTTCGCGAGCTTGATAATTCTAAAACTAGCCGAGCTCAAGCATTGTGATAAAAGCTCGATTCGAGCTCGAGCCCGAATATAACTTAAACGAGTCGAGCTCGAGCCTAATACTGTTCGGCTCGGTTCGGCTCGTTTACATCCCTAGTTACTATCATGAAATCTGGGGTTCGAATCTCGATAAAGTCGAGGTAAATGTCTTCCTTATGTGCTAGTCACTATTCCAAAGGCTAGTAGTCGTTCGTATTTACCTCCTCCTTGTTGGCCCTGGGACGGGTTGGCGGGAGCGCTGGGGGCGAGCGTATTCACCTTTTACCACTATCTTGAATGACGAGGAGTCTCAAATCCATGGAAATTTCCTACCCATCTGGTGGCTTTTAACGAAGGGCATCATGACCATGGGGTTTCCTTGGGGCACGATGTAGAAGGGCGTCGAAAACATGGTGGGTATGGTGTAGGGAAGGAGTACGATTTGAGGTGGCATCTGGGACGATTAGTGTTGGTGCTCTCGGAGGCTCTGCGGAACGGGCATGGAGGCAAAGGCACAATCAGAGGAGGAAGGAACCTCGCTAGAGATTCCCTCCTTGCTCCATAGATAAATGCGGTACTTTTGGAGGTGGCTTGCGATGTTCACCCTCCACGTTCATCATCTGCATGAATGTCTTCGGGACCGCGTTCTTGGTGTCGAGGCGCGTCACGACGTCCACGAACCGCTTGTGGAGCTGCGGTGTCCACACTTCCTGTGGTTGCTTCTGGCCCCTCGCCGACCTTTCGTCGATCGAGTTATTCGTCCGTAGGGCCGACAAGGCCTCGACTTGTCGACGCTTGGGATGGGGACTTCTATTCCATAGTTTACTTTGGGCACCACAGCATCGCTTCCTTCTTCCTCCTCCTTGCCCTCGTCATTATTTTCAATAGGGGACTGGAAAGGAATGAAGTACCGGAGCGAGGAAGCGAAACTGAGGGAGGGGAAGGTGTCGCGGAGGTTATTTAGGGTTTTTTTGTGTTCTATAGTTTCCATAAATATTGGAAAATTTTAGTTAAATTAAAATTACAGAAAATTAATTTAAATTTATTTATCAAGATGACCTTAACAGATAATCTCATGCTATCAACGGGATTGATTCGGTCATACTTTCGGTGGTCCGTAGAGTAGGAAGCGAAGTGTCGAGTCCAAGTCGGAAAATCATCCGACCGTTGATTAGCAACTTTTTGAGTCAATAAGTTGAGTACTCCTGGATGGACGTCAAGTCAAAAAGAAACATCCTTGACTGCTTCCAACTGGAAGTCGAGTCGAGAAGAAGAAGAAATCAATACTGATTCGAAGTAGTTTTTTTTTTTTAAATAGATTCGTCCCACTTCTGACTGTGCTTCAAGGTTCTCTCGGCTAGTCTGTTCCTAGGTTACAGTGGTAGACTATGATTACCACCAAACACTGGTGGATCATGGCAAATTAAGAATATATCCAATTGCTATCATGGGTAATTCTGCCGAGCAAGAAATGCATGGCAAAGAGAGAATGGGGGAACGAAGGTGGAAGGTTTTAGCTTGAGCATCTGGTCTGAGCTCTCTTCTTTTGCATTGCTAATGACCTCCTCCTTATAAAGGAGCTTAGCCCTTGGCTATAGTAGATGGTCAAATAAAAGTCATTTAATATCATTACTCACCCGCCATTAGTACTCGTCGATTTCAATCTGATTGAATTAATCTCAATTAATTTATTTGTTTTATATTTGAGCGGCGACATAAAAAAAAATCTGGCAAAACGTTAGTTCATTAGTTTGGAAAAATTTTACCCTGATCGGTCTTGTATTCGACGCATGTAGGTTGTGTTTGCACACGAGTCAACTTAGTTCAATGTAAATTCGGGCCTTAAATTTGCACGCCCCCCTCCCCGTGCACCCATACACAAGAGAGAGTCTCTCCCCATGTATTTATTCACATCATACATGCATGTGCAATAATATAAATCAATCATAATATCCTAGAACTACCAATGAGACTAAAGTTCTCATGCATAATGAAGTCATCTCCATCCACCTCTTAATTTCCATTCACATTATTCAACAATCCCCTCCATGAATGGAAATATGTCATATGATAATATTCAGCAGTTGAGTCCAGCATAGGATAGATAGATTTTACCTTTTAAACCTTCCCTTCCGATTGAGAGTAGTTATTTAATAATATTATGTCTATGGCGTATATGTCTAAACTTACCATTATACAAATGATTTCATGTCTGACCAATTATCGATTGACTATCACAATATATGCAAATTATAGGGACAGGTTTCAGCCATCTAGAAACATCTTCTAAGAATTGTCATATTCATTCAGTCTCTTCACCACATTTATTAAAAGTTATAAACTCAAATTCCATCATGGATCTGCTTATTACGGTTTGCTTAGAAGTTTTTCATGAAATGGTTGCACTTCCTAAAGTGAACATATAGATTCACTCGCATGCTTAGAGTCTTTTAGGTCAGATATCAGTTCACATCGTTGTATTCTTCAAACACAGTAGCGTATATCATATAATGCAGTCCATATTCACAAGTATATCTCAAGTACCTTAATACTCTTGTTATCCCTTTCTAGTGTTCAATACCGGGATTACTCGTATATCTACTCAGTTTACTTACTACGTAGGCTAACTTTGGTCATGTACAATTCATCTTATACATCAGACTTTCAATCACTTGATAGTACTCTATCTGATAAATACTTTCTCCTTGATTCTTCAATAGATATTTGTTGGACCCCGTGGTAGTTTTGATGTGATCAACCAAGTTAGTTAGGTCCTGCTGTGTTTGATCGTTGTGTCTGAGTGTGTAGGAGGTTAGGAGCACAGGAAGTCGAGCGGAAGACGCAGCTAGCGAGAAGGACGGCACGGGAAGGGAGCCGACGGGCTCGGTGCGTTCGAAGGACAAGAGAGCTGCGGAAGAGTACTCCGGTGGGCGTGAAGAGCGTGCGCGGCGTTCGAGGGACGTTAAGCCGGGACGGAAGGCTGCTCGAGGAGAAGGCCGAAAATTGGGTTCGGGTGAGCCCTATTTCGGTTGGCCACAATCATCCAAAAGATCGGAGCATCGGAAGTCGCAACAAGCTGGAAACGAAGTCAAAAGAGCCGAGTCGCTGAGGCGCCCAACCGACCGAGGCGCCCAAAGGCGCCTTCAACCAGTTGGGCGCCACCAGCCGAGGCGCCACCGATTGAGGCGCCTCAATAGGTCAAAATGACCGCTTATGCGTCGGATAGAGTTCTATCCACGACCGAATGGAGGCGCCTTGAACCTTGTTGGAGGCGCCTTGGACCCTGGATAGAATTTCAGGCTATTTAAAGCCCCTGGAGCTAGGAATTAGACAACAATTCAAGCAATCAATCTTAGCAATTCCTAAGCAACTAGTGAGTTTCAAAAGTGTAAAGGCTTCTCCGCCTTGAGAAGGAGATTTTTCTTACTACGCTTTTTCATCGTCCGGATTAACAACCTCCTTGGTTGTAACCAGGTTAAATCTCTGAGTCTTTTCCATTCGTGTTTCTTTTTCTGTTTCATTAATTTAGTTGCTGATTTAAATTCTGAGTTGAAATCCGAGGAGGGTATAGTTTGTTTTTGTTTTCAGCAATTCACCCCCCTCTTGCCGGTCTCCGCTGCACCAACAAGTGGTATCAGAGCCTGATCGCCTCAGAAGGACTAGGCGCCAACTGAAGCACTACGATCAAGACGATGGCCGGAGCAAACATCCATCCCCCGAAGTTTGACGGAGACTTCGCCACCTGGAAGTGCAAAATGGAGGTATTTTTTAAAACCGATTTTGATATTCTTATTACAATGAAATATGGTTTTGCAGCGCCGAAAGACAAAGAAGAAAACACATGGAGCAAGAAGGAGCAAGCCGATTTCGTCGCCAACGGAAAGGCCGAGTTCCACCTGCTCAGTGTGCTGCCGGCGCAAGAGGTAAATCGGATCGGAAGCTACGACTCAGCGAAAGATCTCTGGGAGAAATTCCTGGAGCTTCACGAAGGTACTTCCGAAGCGAAGCTAGCGAAGCGCGACATCCTCCGGAACCAGTTAACGAACCTCAGAATGAACCAAGGCGAGAAGGTAGCGCAACTCCAAGCGAGAATCAAGGAGCTGATAACGCAACTAACGAACCTTGGAGAAGAGGTAACCAACCGGGATTCCATCCGATACGCGCTCAATGCATTCCCGAGAACTCCAGAGTGGGTCTCCTTAGTAGATGCGTATTACATCTCTAAGGACCTCGAGGTAAGTACTTTAGAACAATTATTTTCGACTTTTGAACTTCACGAATTTCGAGTTTCAGAACCCAACGGAGCAGAGAAGACAAGTCAGAACATTGCCTTAAAGGCAAAAATAAACAGTTCTGACTCCGAAGGCTCAGTCGACGAATCCGAAGCGGCACTACTAGTAAGACGCTTCAATAAGTTTTTTAGTACTAACAAATTTAAATCGCAGAGGCATCATCGAAAGAAGAGGACGGTTCGTTGCTACAACTGCAACGAAGAGGGGCACATCAAAGATGACTGCCCAAAGTTGAAGAGAAAGGAGAAAGAAAAGGAAAAGCCAAAATACAAGAAATCAGAACCCTCCAAGTACAAGAATCTGAAGGCTACTTGGTCAGATTCGTCAACCTCTGAATCGGACATCGAAGAATTCTCAGGGTTAGCGCTATTGGCGAATCATCAACCGGAAGAAGACTCAAGCTCAGAGATGAGCATCGATGAAGGGGGAGGAACATCAGAAGAAGAAAGCAGCAGTGAAGGGGGAGCGTCACCAGACCAGGTAAGTAAGGTACGCAATCTAACCCCGACTCAATCTTTCAAATTTATCAAGTCTCTTTCTAAAGAGTTAGATCAATTAGAAAAAGAGAATGTTGAACTAAAGTTGAACTTAGCAAAAGCATGCCCGTTAGAAATGTATGATCATCTAAAATCAGAAAATGAAAATTTAAAATTAGAAATTGAAAAATTGGAAAATGATGCATGCTTAAAGAAATTTCCAAAGTCAAAAATTAGAACTTATGGTAAATTAAATTGGTATATAAGGAAGCATCAAGGTCAACTTAGAAAAATACCAAGAAACTATGTACCCCCTAGATTTTTGAATAATCCTGTAGGAAGGAACCTCTATTGGGTTCCAAAATCTGTGCTTAATTAATTTTTCAAAAATTAAAAGCTTAAAGTGAGAAAATTAAACATTGAAATTCTTTATGGAAGCTTTGTCTAAGGAAGTAGTTGTTGCTCCAAAAACCAAGAAGGCCTAGTGCCTCGCCACGACCTGGAAGCTGAAATATTGAAATGAAAGGTTTAATTAACTTTCTGAAAAAGCATTTTAAAATTAGAATTAAATAATACTTTGAAAGTTTAATCAAATATTTTTGAAAATTTTGTTTATAAATTCATTTTTAGAAATATTTTTTTTTTTGAAAAATTCTAAAGACTTAATTTGCTTTTTGACTTGAATTTTTTTTGGAAAATCCTTAGAATTTTTTTTGGGTTAGAAATTTTCTTCTGGAAAATTCTAAATGCTCATTCACTTGACTTAGAAATTTTTTTTGGAACATTTACTTAAGATTTTTTTTTCACTTAGAAATTTTTTTGGAAAATTTATTTTAACTTATCATTTACTTAAGACCCTATTTTTGCTGTGATCAAAGGGGGAGAGAAAAGTACAAGTTTAGGGGGAGTTAGATAAATTTAAAATTTCTTTTATTATAAATGTTTAGGGGGAGTTAGAAGGTTTTAAAATTTCCTTTATTTTTTGTTGCAATTTTACTAATTGCAAAAATTATGTTTAACTTGTTAGTTTAGTAATTTTTCTTTAAAATTACTTTTTATGTCTATGTTAACCCTAACTTGAACTTGGGTTGATGCACATCAAAAAGGGGGAGATTGTTGGACCCCGTGGTAGTTTTGATGTGATTAACCAAGTTAGTTAGGTCCTACTGTGTTTGATCCCTGTGTCTGAGTGTGCAGGAGCTTAGGAGCACAGGAAGTCGAGCGGAAGACGCAGCTAGCGAGAAGGACGGCACGGGAAGAGAGCCGACGGGCTCGGTGCGTCCGAAGGACGAGAGAGCTGCGGAAGAGTACTCCGGTGGGCGTGAAGAGCATGCGCGGCGTTCGAGGGACGTTAAGCCGGGACGGAAGGCTGCTCGAGGAGAAGGCCGGAAATTGGGTTCGGGTGAGCCCTATTTCGGTTGGCCACAATCACCCAAAAGATCGGAGCATCGGAAGTCGTAACAAGCTGGAAACGAAGTCAAAAGCTGGACCAGCTTGAGGCGCCCTCAACCTGAAGGCGCCTTCATGACTTGATGAAGGCGCCTTCAACAGGTCAAATGTGACCGTTTGCGTTTCAAATAAAGTTTAGAGAGTTCTATCCGCTGACCGAGCTGTGGAGGCGCCTTGAACCTTGTTGGAGGCGCCTTGGACCCTCGGGATAGAATTTCCAGAGGCTATTTAAAGGCCCCTGGAGCTAGGAATTAGACAACAACTCAAGCAATCAATCTGTTAGCAATTCCTAAGCAACTAGTGAGCTTCAAAAGTGTAAAAGGCTTCTCCGCCTTCAGAGAAGGAGATTTTTTCTTACTACGCTTTTCTACTGTCCTGGATTAACAACCTCCTTGGTTGTAACCAGGTTAAATCTCTGAGTCTTTTCCATTCGTGTTTCTTTTTCTGTTTCATTAATTTAGTTGCTGATTTAAATTCTGAGTTGAAATCCGAGGAAGGTATAGTTTGTTTTTGTTTTCAGCAATTCACCCCCCTCTTGCCGGTCTCCGCTGCACCAACAATACTGACTCATATCCATCGGAGTTCATGCTAATATAGCATCATCTTTGATAAATATCTTAAGAATCTTGTCTACATAATAAGACTGACTAAGAACAAATCTTCTGTAATTCTAAGAATTTTAATCCTAGAATCACATCAACTAAGCTTATGTCTTTCATATCAAATTTTGAGTTCAACATATTTTTAGTGGATTTGACTTATTATTACTTCTAATGATAAGTATGTTATCTACATATAGATACAATATGACATAGTTATTCTTTATGGCTTTCATGTAGACACATTTATTGCATTCATTGATTTTGAATTCACATTCATTCATGGCATTATAAAATTTTTCATGTCACTGCTTTGATACTTGTTTCAAATAAGATAATGACTTTATTAATCTACAAACCTTATTTTCCTGACCTGACACAAAAAAACCCCTTAAGTTGCTCCATATAGATTTTCTCTTCTAAATGCTTATTTAGAAAGACTATCTTTATATTCATATGATCTATTTCCAAATTCATAGAGTGGTAATATTCAATAATACTATAATGAAAATTATTCTCGACACCGGAGAATATATATTAAAGTAATCAAGACTTTCTTGTTGTCAGTAACCTTTAATTACCAATCTAACTTTGTACTTATCAATTGTGTCATCTGATTCCATTTTTTCTTGAAGATCCACTTGCAAACTAGTGGTTTACTTCTTTAAGGAATATTCATAAGTTCTCAAGTGTGATTTTACAAGATAAAATCTATCTCAGATGCAATTGTCTCTTTCCAATGAGGTCCATCAGAATAACTTACTACTTCTAAGTATCTTTGGGGATCACTTTCCAATATGAAAGTGATAAAATCCGTTTCATAGAATTTTTTTTTCACCTGAGCTCTTTTACCTCGTCTGAGCTCAACCTCAATTGGTTCATTATTTTCTTCTTCTTGTGTTTCATATACTTATTTTTTGAGGAGCTAACTTCCTGTTGGGTATTATACAGAAACACATGCTCGAAGAATGAGAGATTTCTCGACTCTATTATCGAGTTCTTCTATATATCCGATATTTGTGACTTATACAGAAAAAACTAATAAGCACTGTTGTTATATGTATATCCAATAAATATGAAATCAATAGTCTTTGGTCTTATTTAATCTTTAGCGGATCAATCACTAAAATTTTGGCAAGATAACTCCACATTCTCAAATATTTATAGAATGGTTGTCTTCCATTCCACAACTCATAATGGCTCTTCTATTTTTTTGGGGGGCACCTTATTTAAAAGTAATTAGCTGTTAATACAGCTTCACACACATAAACTTTGGCAATCCAGAGCTCAATAGAAGAACATTCATTATCTCATTTATAGTACAATTCTTTCTCTCAGCAACTCTATTTTGCTAAGTAGTATAAGGAGCTATAGTTTTATGTCTAATCTCATGCTCAGCACATACCTCAGAGAACGATGATACATATTTACCACCTCTGTCACTTTGAACCACCTTAATTTTTTTATTAAGTTAGTTTTCAACCTCATTCTTATAGTGAATAAATTTCTCTATAGCTTTATCCTAACTTTTGAGAAGAGGCACATAATAGTATTTATGTTATCATCTACAAAAGTGATGAAATACTTATTCTCAACATGTGTCAATATACCTTTTAGGTCACACGTCGGTATGAATTTGGTCGAGTGATTCGTTATTTCTTTCAACATGTTAAAAAAATGATCTTGTCATTTTCTCTTCAACATATATTTCACACTTGCGTTTCGGATTAAAATGGAATGTTGGTATGTTTTGCGTATTAATTAATTTATGCAACATATTATAATTAACATGTCTTAGTCTGCCATAGCACAAACACAAAAACTCAAGTATATAAATAGAAGATTTTATAATTTTATTGACCATAGGCGTAATCACTATTACATTAAGCTTGAATAGCCCATTGATTACATAACCCTTTCCTAAAAAATATTTTATTTTTGGACAGAACAACTCTGTTCGACTCAAATATAATGTGGAAGTCATGCTTGCTTAACAATGATTCGAATACTAAATTCTTCCCAATTTCTGGAACATACATCACATAATTGAGAGTCAACTTCTTGCCCGAGATCAGCTTCAGACTACTTTTCCTTGATCCATGATGTCTGTGGTTATTGAGTTCTCTATGAATAGTTTCTTTCCATCTTTAATTTTTTTAAAAAAAAGTTGTGGAGCAGCTTATTATTGTAGCAGATATATCTAGTGGCACCGGTATCCATTCGCCATTGCATTGGGTTTGAACCCACTGCGTTTAGTTCAGAGACTACGATATAGAGGCCATGCATTGTTGGTCTCTGGTTCAGGTTGGCCTCCTACTTTTTCTTCTATTTTATGCACTCCGAAGATTTGTGATCGACTTGGTGACAGTTGAAATATTTCTAAGAGAATTTCTTCTTGCTTATACCTCCTCTTGGTCCCATCTTGAAAGTTTTGTGGTTCTTCCATTTTGAGTTTTGACCATATTCGATCACGTTGGTTTTCAGAATAGCCTAAGAGAATAGTTTTCTCTTAGAACTCTTGTTGTTTTCCTCAATTCAAAATCTAATAATGAGTTCTTCCACCTTCATCTCCTTCCTCTTATGCTTCAGGTGGTTCTTGAAGTCCTTTCAGCTGGGTAGTAGTTTTTCTATGATAGCAGTCACCTGAAAAGTTTCACTCAAAATCATACCTTTTGAGTGAATCTCATGCAGGATCAAGGAAATATGTGTTCAACGGAGGACCAATAGGTCAAGGAGGACCTGTTGGCAAGAGGAAAGTCATGATTATAATTAAGCAAGAGGAAAATCCAAGTGGATCAAGGAGGACCGCACTTGACTTTCCTAGAATATAAGATGGTTTCACTCAAAAGGAGGATCGAACATTGAGTGAAACCATCTTTGGAGTGAAAATCCAAGTGGGTTAAGGAAGATCGCACATTGACAAGAGGAAAGTTCTGGCTGCAATTAAGCAAGAGGAAAATTTAAATGGATCAAGGAGGATCGTAGTTGACTTTACTGGACTATAAGCTGGTTTCACTCAAAAGGAGGACTGAACTTTGAGTGAAACCATCTTTTTAGTGAAAATCCAAGTGAGTTAAGGAGGACCGCACGTTGGCAAGAGAAAAGTCCTGACTGCAATTAGACAAAGAGGAAAATCCAAGTGGATCAAGGAGAACCACACTTGGTGATCGGAAGTTCAACAAGAAGTTGGTGAAATCCAAGTGAGTCAAAGGTTGACTGGAAAATTAGTGAATAAGTCCCAATAGGTCATAGCTAACCGGATGTTAGGCAAGGAAACTCTAGACTCAGATTAAGTGAGTTAGGATTGGGTAATCGATTGGACCAAATTCAATCAATTAGGTGATCAATTGGGGATGTTGTCGCAAAAATAGAAAGGTTCTGAATCGTTTGGGCAATCGATCAAGGGCCACGCCAATCGATCTGGGAGCTTTTCTTCTCAAAACAATAAGTGTCTTAATCAATTAGGTAATCAATTCGGAGTACACTTGATCGATTAGCTGATCAATCAAGATGAGTTTAATTGATTGGGAGGAATTCGTGAACACATAGTGGACTTCGTAACCTCATTAAAATATTGGTTATCTGAGCCTAAAGATTTTTTACTTATTTAGGCTAAAGATTGTTGTGGTTGTGATACCAATAATTGTGAAGTAATTCTGAATAGTAAAATAATAACAATAATAATTAGCAATAGAGTGGTTTTTATGTTTTCTTTCAGTTTTTCTTTCTTCCAGTGAACCTCACCTGTAGAGAAAAATAAACTTGCAACCCTAACTTTTCTGTTGGTATGTGAGGGGCAGACCCTTTAACCTTAGATAGTTAGCATAGATTTTATGCAAGAATTCTCATACAGTTTCCGTTCTTCCTTGGGTACTTAGATAAGGACTGAGGAAGGAAAAGTAATAGAAACGAAAAATATAGGCCACTCTATTTAAATTTTGATAGCAACTGATCCGGCGGTAAGGATGGGGGGCCCACCCTCCGAAGGGTCCCAGCCTAAGGACGGATGGAGGGCTGGCCCAGCGGATAATGGTCCGAGCGGAGCTATAGATAACTCATCCATGGGCTTGGGTTTCTGACGCCAAGGCAGGAGGATCTAAGGGCCGAGCAGGAGTCCGCTCGGCTGGGACCTAAGGGCCGAGCGGGTGGTCCGCTCGGCCAAGATAAGGGCGAGGGGAGAAAAAGGTGGCCGAGCGGCCTATGCGCTCGGCTCGGGATATGGAATATCGGCAGAAGCATGTCTGATGATTAGGCCGTACATAAGATCGCACGATGGAGGATCTTGCCGTCACATCATGGAAAGGTTGATACAGTAGCAGTATGGCCTCATGGACGCCTTTTCTGACGGGTCCATATCTGGGCATGGCCCTTCTGACAGACCCATGCCTGGGCATGGTCAAACGCAGGTGGCTGCTTTGATTGGCGCGCCCAGGCTTCTTCGAGGGGTCTATATAAGGCCTCCATTTCTTCACCGGAGGTATGCTCGTCTTCATCTTGAGGCTACCTTCTTGTCATTCCTCGCCTGACTTGAGCATCGGAGGACCGTGCCGGACGCCCCTCCCGGCTTTTGTTGCGGTGTTCACGAGTACTCAAGATCCAGCAGAGCGCCACGTGCAGCTCCGACTCTTGGTTCGGACAGATCAAATTGGCGCTGCTCAGTGGAACGCCTCCGCATCCGACGGAGACAATGGACGAGGCCGACGACAATACACGTGACGCTTTCAACAGAGGAACTCGACGCCCTGGTCGAGATAAGGCCGCCAAACTCATGGAGCAAAACAAAAGCATCCGCCGAGGGGCCGAAAGAAGCAACATCTCGCATCTCATGGCCGAGCTAAGCACCTCCAACCACCGTTGCATTCCATCGGCCTTGTTTCGCACCAAGCCATACCACCAAGAGATAGAGGATCTTCCTCGATGAAATGCCAAGGTGGGATGACAGGAAGGGAAAGCTCGACGACTCTCCCGAGCGGATCAATCGTCAATTTTCGGAGGTTATCCTACGAGACCCTCTGCCCCAGCACTACGTGCCTCCGACGATCGCGAATACAATGGAACAATGGACCCGGATGATCATCCGGGCAAGTTCGATATATAGCCCACGCCCATCAGATACGGATGGAGTAAAGTGTAGAGTTTTCCTTACCACCCTCTCGGATCGGCCAACGGTGGTTTCAGTTGCCGGACGGATCCATCACGAGCTTCAAGGAATTCAACGGCCTTCCTCCACCACTTCGCCAGCTGTCGGCAAGTGTCGACTTGTTTGCCATCAAGCAAGAGCCGAGAGAATCGCCTCGAGCTTACATTCAGCGGTTCAACCAAGTGGCGATGGATATCCCAACGGCCACATCGGAGACAATGATGAATGCCTTCACGCAAGGCCTTGTGGACGGGGACTTCTTCCGATCGCTCATCCGAAAGCCGCCCCGAGATTATGATCACATGCTGCATCGAGCCAACGAATACATAAATGTGGAAGAAGCGCAAGCCGCTCGGAAAAAGGAAGCTCCAGCCGAACGGGCACCTATTCATGCCGAGCGGAAACAGCAAGCCGCTCAGCAGCCGCCTAGAGGACCGAGGGCCGAAGCAATCCGATCCCCACACACCAGATCTCACGTACAAGAGGTGGCTGCCACTCGGCCCAAGCCAAAGAAGAGGTGGACCCCTATGTTCTGCTCCTACCACCAGACGGATACGCATAACACGAGGGATTGCCGAAGCCTTCCCTTTGTATCCAATCCTGTTCCCAGGAAAGCCGAGCGACGATCTCCTCCCACCGACAGGAGACTTAGGACTCATGAAGCTGACCGAACCCGCACCGAGAGGCGACATCAGCATACACCCGATCGGCACCGATCCCCGAGGCAGGAGAATCGCCGGGAGGAGAAGCAGGCCCTCCGCTTGGGAGGAGGAAAATAGAGCAATACTTCAGGGAGAGATCAACGTTATTATTGGCGGGCCGACCGAGGAGACTCCAATCGAGCCGGAAGGCGTCCGGCAACCGCAGATCCACGCGGTCGGTTGCAGCCAGGAGCGGGCGAGCGGACCGGAAATCACTTTCGGACCCGAGGACTTAGAAGGAGTAGAAGTGCCCCACGACGACGCGCTGCTCATTAAAGCGGTAATAGCAAATTACACCATTCACCGCGTATTTGTTGACACAGGAAGTTCGGTCAACATCATATTCAAGAAGGCGTTCGATCGCCATAAATTGATCGCGCCGAGTCATTTATGACAACCCCGCCTACGGGTTTACGTAACAAGTTCACCGGCGGACAAATCCTACCGGCCACCTCACTGGGAGAAGAGCCAGAGGACCAGATGCTTAACCGTGGTGGTCGACTCTCCCTCATCCTACAACGCATTTTGGGAACGGCCGCGAATTCCGAGCAGCTTGTCTCAACCTTCCATCGAAGATAAAGTTCCCGTGGAGGACAAAGTAGGAGAAGTGCGGGAGATCAGCCCGGCGGTGCTATATAGAGATGATCCGAGCAGAGGCTTCTTCCGCTCGGAAGGCTCCGAATTGAGGTACATGCCATAACCGAGAAACCTCCCTTTAATTTATGATGAAAAGGAGGAAGTCAGATCCATCCGACCCGATCGGAGGCCACGACTTTTATCGCCTCGATCTGGGGAAGAACAGAAGGAGAAGCTGATCCAATGCCTCCAACGAAATCATGATGTCTTCGTCCGGTCGACACATGAGTTACCCGGGATTTCGCCGAGCCTAGCGCAACATGAATTGCATGTCCGACCGGACGCCTACCAAAGGAAGGTAGAAAAGGGACTTCAACGAAAGTAATGCCATTATCCTGACGGAAGTAGAAAACTCAAGGCCGCCACATACGCAAGGTGCGCCCCAGCCGGCCGCCAACGTAGTCTTGGTCTCCAAGCCAGGCGGCAAGGTCTGCATCGACTTTCGAGATTTAAACAAGGCATGCCCCAAGGATTTTTATCCTCAGCTGGTAGACTCCACGGCCGGCTGCGAACTAATTTGCATGCTTGATGCTTACCAAGGATATCATCAAGTACCGCTCGCCCGGAAGACCAAGAAAAGTAAGCTTCGTAACGGCTGACGGCACATATTGTTACAATGTGATGCCGTTCGGATTGAAGAATGCCGGGGCCACCTATCAACGCTTGATGAACAAGGTTTTCAAGGAGCAGATCGGGCGGAATCTGGAAGTTTATGTTGACGACATTCTTATCAAATCCGTCCGAGCGGCCGATCTTTTCAAGGATATGGAAGAAACCTTCCGAACACTGCGCAAATATGGAGTCAAGCTGAATCCACAGAAGTGCCTGTTCGGAGCTAAAGGAGGGCGTTTCTTGGGGTACATAGTGACCGAGCGGGGAATCGAAGCAAATCCCAGCAAGGTGAAAGCGCTGCAAGACATGTCGTCCCCTAGAAATACTAGAGAAGTGCAGAGGTTGACCGGTCGGATAACTGCTTTATCCAGATTCATCTCCAGAACCGCCGACCGGAGCCTTCCATTCTTCAAGGTTCTGCGCAAGGCTGCTAAGTTCCAGTGGGATGAAGAATGTGACCGAGCATTTGAAGAGTTGAAGATATATCTTAATTCTTTGCCAGTGTTAGCCAAGCCGATCGGAGGTGAGTCACTTTATATGTATCTGTCGTCAACTGAGCATGCTGTGGGCTCAGCACTTGTGAGGGCGAACGGCGAAGAGCAGCCGGTGTATTTTCTAAGCCATATTTTAAAAGACGCTGAATCTCGTTACACCGGGCTCGAGGAGTTGACTTTCGCTTTGGTTCTTGCCGCTCGGCGCCTTCGACCGTATTTCTTGGCTCACTCCATTATTGTCCGGACGAACAGTCCACTCGGAAGAGTGCTGTTGAATCCGGAAGCGTCTGGACGGCTTATCAAGTGGACGACAGAATTGAGTGAATTTGACATCCAATATCAGCCCCGCTCGGCGATTAAAGCCCAATCCTTGGCTGATTTTGTGACCGAGGTGCAAAGGCCAAAGCCTGAAGCTAAGTGGAGAATATATGTGGATGGATCCTCCACTCGGCTTGGAAGTGGGATCGGAATATTACTACTCTCACCTCAGGAGGAAAAGATGCACCTATCCGTCCGGCTAGATTACAAAGCTACTAACAACGAAGCAGAGTATGAGGCCCTCATAGCCGGATTGCAAACGGCACGGCATGTGGGAGCCAATCGGGTGACACTCTATTCGATTCACAGTTGGCCGCTCAGAACTTTCCAGCACCTTTGAAATCAACTGTGTTCGGCTCAAACTCTATGAGGCCTTTGAAAACTCAAAGCTACTTTCCAAGAGGTGCTTATTCGGAAGATCCCAACCAGACAGCCGATGAGTTAGCCAAACTCGCGAGCTCAATAACGCCGCTCGCCGTTCAGCAACCAATTGAAAACGCTACCGGTGGCGCATGTCGATCGGATGCAAGGCCTCACATTTCCAAGTGACGGAGGACACCCATTATAGAATTCCTCCGTCGGGCACCACACCATCCGATGAATATGCAGCCCGGCTCCTCAGAAGAAGCGTCGGGTCACACTCATCGGAGATCAGCTTTACAAGAAAGCTTTCGCGCGCCCTTTGTGTAAGCTCGGAGGACTCAGCTTACATCCTCCGTGAAGTACATCAAGGATCATGCGGGGTCATCCGGACGCTCATTGGCCAAGAAGATCCTCTTGGCCGGATACTTTTGGCCGACTTTACAAACAGATGCCGCTCAGACAGTATCTACATGCCTTTCATGCCAGAAGTATCACAACTTCTCCCACCGACCGGCAGAGGAGATGAAGGCATCAACCATCTCATGTCCGTTCGATCAATGGGGAATGGATATTGTGGGTCCATTTCCGATGGCGACCGGGCAGAGGAAATTTTTACTAGTGGCGGTAGATTATTTCTCCAAGTGGGTGGAGGCCGAGCCGCTGGCAAAGATCACTGAACAGATGGTTAAAAAATTCATTTGGCAACACATCATTTGTCGGTTCGGCATCCCTCGCCGACTAGTGTCCGACAACGGGCGGCAGTTTACAGGGAAGATGTTAGAGGATTGGTGCAAAAGCTACGGCATTGAGCAACATTTCACGTCCGTAGCCTATCCTCAGAGCAACGGTCAAGCTGCTTCGAGATTCTGCGCGCTCGGCTCGACCATTTGGGAGGGAGTTGGCCGGATGAAGTGCCGAGCGTCTTGTGGGCTATCCGAACGACGCCAAAAGAAGGGACGGGAGTCACACCGTTCCATTTGGTATATGGCGGTGAGGCTGTCATACCGGTCGAAGTCGGCGTTGAGTCAGCCAGGATCCAGAGCTATGATGATGACAACACCGAACGAAGAAACATGGAGCTGGACTTGGTAGAAGAGGAGAGGGCAAAGGCGTCCGTTCGGCTGATGGCATACCGTCAGCGGATGAAGCAAAACTACAACCGACGCGTAATTCCCAAGTCGGCGATCTTGTCTGGAAGAAAGTCAAGCCGGTCGGCGACGTCGGCAAGCTTGAAGCGCCATGGGCAGGCCCTTTCAAAATCATCGAAAAGCTCCGCTCGGGCGCGTATTATCTGGAGGATGAGGACGGACGGCAGCTAGATAGGCCGTGGAGATCAACTCCACCTCGGCGATGGTGTATAGAGGTGTATCCATCAGAATTCCATTTTCGACTCAAACTTGAAATCGAGATGAAAAGTCAAAGGAGCGAATATAAGGCAGTATCATCGTAGCGCGAAGGCCCCCGAGCCGATCGGTCGGGAGGTTTATATGGTTAAGACTTGTAAGCAAATAACCCGTGCCGTTCGGCCGGAGGTAAATGGGTCGAGCCAAGCGCTCGAGAAACGAAGGCCCCGCGCCGTTCGGCCGGAGGTAAATGGGTCGAGCCAAGCGCTCGAGAATCGAAGGCCCCGTACCATTCGGACGGAGGTATATTATCCGAGCCAAAATACTCGACGAAGTAGATCCTGAGCCGTTCGGCCAGGAGGGCATTATCCAAGCTGGGTGAAAGGCAAAGAGCTACGCCGAACGGAAGTGTCAAAATTAGCCTTAACGGCCGTCTAGCCCAGACGTTAAACCGTAGAGCCGCGCCGACCGGCTATAAATATCCGCGCCGTCTAGCCCAGACGTTAAACCGTAGAGCCGCGCCGACCGGCTATAAATATCCGCGCCGACGAGCACCGTCGTTAAAGATCGAGAGCCGCGCCGACCGGCTATAAATATCCGCGCCGACGAGCACCGCTGCAAAGATCGAGCCGCGACCGCTATAAATATCCGCTACCGACGAGCACCGCCGTTAAAGATCAAGAGCCGCGCGCCGACCGCTATAAATATCCGCGCCGCCTAGCCCAGACTAAATCGAGAGCCGCCCGACCGGCTATAATATCCGCGCCACGAGCAAAGTCGCTAAAGATCGAGAGCCGCGCCGACCGGCTATAAATATCCGCTACACGAGCACCGTCGTTAAAGATCGAGAGCCGCGCCGACCGGCTATAAATATCCGCGCCGACGAGCACCGTCGTTAAAGATCAAGAGCCGCGCCGACCGGCTATAAATATCCGCGCCGTCTAGCCCCGACGTTAAACAGAGCCGCCGCCGACCGCTATAATATCCGCCGACGAGCACCGCTCGTTAAGATCGAGAGCCGCACCGACCGGCTATAATATCCGCGCCGACGAGCACCGCCGTTAAAGATCAAGAGCCGCGCCGACCGGCTATAATATCCGCGCCGACGAGCACCGCCGTTAAGATCGGCACGGCTATAAATATCCGCGCCGACGAGCACCGTCGTTAAAGATCGAGAGCCGCGCCGACCGGCTATAAATATCCGCGCCGACGAGCACCGTCGTTAAAGATCGAGAGCCGCGCCGACCGGCTATAAATATCCGCGCCGTCTAGCCCAGACGTTAAACCGTAGAGCCGCGCCGACCGGCTATAAATATCCGCGCCGTCTAGCCCAGACGTTAAACCGTAGAGCCGCGCCGACCGGCTATAAATATCCGCGCCGACGAGCACCGTCGTTAAAGATCGAGAGCCGCGCCGACCGGCTATAAATATCCGCGCCGACGAGCACCGACGTTAAAATTCGAGAGACGAGCCGGCGTCTATAAATTCCCGAGCGGAAGATCGACGAGCACCGTCGTTAAACATCGAGAGCCGCGCCGATCGGCTATAAATAATCGCGCCGACGAGCACCGTCGTTAAAGATCGAGAGCCCCACCGATCATGCTTGTTCGCAAATACCAGATTGATTGACCCGATCGACCGTCGGTTTGCGAACACTTCGCATTCACTGAGGGCAATTATTATAGCCAAGCGCTAAACGATTCTGAGGAAATAAGTCAATTGGTTAACCCGATCGGCCGTTTAGTAGGAAGCTAGGGGAGTCCAACTGATGCTACGAATACGCAGCAACACGCTAAAACGAGACAATGAAGGGCAAACAAAAAAATACAAGCAAAGAAACATAAGGGCGCCGAACGACACGTACAGAAATTTTTGCATCCGCTGAGCGGATGAAATACAGAAAGCACTTGAAACAACTCGCCTCACTCTGGGTCTTCAAAATTAAAGAAGGCGTCCGGGATATCATCAATCATGGCCGCCAGGTCGGAGGCTGGAATGTGCATTTCCTCGGGAAGGTGGCCACCCTTCTTCAAGTACGCCATGGTGACCCTGACCGCCTCGAGGAAAGTTGAGGAGACGTTGCCACCGAATTTTGCGCCGAACCGCTCCGAGCGGAGGTATTCTTGGCGCGCTGCAGCTAGGCGACTCGGCTCTCCCTCTTTATATTTTCTAAGGGCCGCTCGGGAAGCGGTTAAGGTGTCTTGTACAGCCTTCAAGTCCACCTCGGCCTTTGTGCGCTCTGCCGAACGGATCTCCCGCTCGGCATTCAGATCGGCCTCTAGTTTCTTAGATTGCCGATCTAGGGCCCGGACTTCGACTTTCATTTTATCCAGATCAGCAATCGCCGCCTCTTCCGGCCACTGGCGCGCTTCACCAAGTCTTCGAGTCGGGCCACCTCCGCAGCCGGATCGGCAGCCTTCTTCTGTTCGGCCTCGAGGGTTTGTTTCCCCGCTCGGCCGACGGACCCCGACAATTGAAGTTTTTCCAGGAGGCCCCCCAGCTCGGCTAGCCGACGGCTAGTGGCGATTTGCTCAGCCCAGCGCTGTAAAGGAAATAACGAAATCAGGAATCAAATAGTGGCATGGAACAGGAAGAAAAATGAATACCTGAGTGGCCTGTTGCATGTTGTTGTCGCCAAGCCGCTTGGGCATCATGATCCTCAAAAAGCTTGGCAAGCGGACCCGTCAAGGTTATTTCATGAACGGGACTTGAGGGCCGATCGGCGGACAGTAAATATTCCTCCGATGGGAATCGGAGGGTGGTCTTGATGGTTGGGTGGCCGGCCGGCGCTTCTTCAGCTGCGGTCGCCTGGCCAGAGGACTCCCCTATGGTGGAAGTTTCGCCCAACCGATGGAAGCGCGTCGCCGGACAGCGGCACGCCCCAACAGGCCCGGTCGCGGCCGCCGTCCTTGGCGGCGAACAACGCCTGATCGGCTCGTGATTCCCCTCTTGGGGTGGCGGAGGACCAGAGTCTCTTCGACGTTTTCGAAGTTCTAGCGGTGGATCCCGACTGGGACTCCCACTGCTGGAGCAGGAAACAGATCCGCCTCAACCTCCGGGGCCGAGGTGACTTGCTTGGGGCCGACCCCCCTCTCCGTAGGCCGGGGATAAGACCCCGCCGAGTTCTCTTTAGTCGCCGCTTGATTTCCACGGACTTCAACTTCAGATGATCGGTGGCCTTGGAGCGCCACATGACTAAGGAAAAGAAATTAAAATCAATTAGACAAAAAGACTAAGAGAGTAAGAATCCTTACTCATGCGGATGGGGAGGTTTGCCCAACGGAGACAATCCAAAATATACAACACCCTTGAGAAGCAACGGTCGATCTTGTATCGACCGGATAACCAGTCACGCATGAAGATAGGATGGGTTGCTTGAACTTGCCGAGCTCCTGAGTCAATGGCCGCCATTTGGTGCGGAAGGTCGGCCGAAGTCGGATGTAGAAGAAAAACTCCTTCCAGTGTTTGTTGGAGGTCGGCATATTATCAAAAATCTAAAGCCTATTCTACTTTGGAAGATAAAGGTGCCAGCTCAGATTGTTTGGGGTAGAAAAAGAAGTGGAATATTTTGGGGTCAAGAGGGATACTGTGCAGCTTAAAGAGGACGACTACCCCGCTCAGCAGCCTAAAGGAATTCGGCACAAGTTGGCCGAGCGGGATGCGAAAATAATTACAAACCTCCAAAATAAAGGGATGGGTAGGAAACCTAAGGCCGCCCTGGAATTGGTCCAGAAAGAAACAAATGGTGCTGATCGGCGGGTCATGGGGCCGGTCAGACGGGTCGGCTACAACTATTTCATAGTCATCGGGAATCCCATACGTCCGAACAAGGCGCCGAGCGCCCTCCTCATCAAATCGGCTCTCCATAGTCAGGTACCAAGGGCCCTGAACTCCAACAGCGGGTTCAGAGGAGCTTGCCATCTCGAAGGAGCAAAAAGACAGCGAGAAATCGAGGGAATGGGAGCAAAGAAGGTAGAACAAGTTGGGAGGGCTTTGTAAGGGGAGGGGAGAAGCTTACTGAGGGAAGGTAGACAGAAAGGATCACCAAAGAGCCGAAGACCACCGAGAGGCGAAAGCTGGGACGGCCGGAATGATGCAGCAGCAGCGGACACCTTCGACTGAAAATTCGCGATGAAACAGAGAATGCGGCGTAAAAAGGCGAAGACGAGGGCTTTATACGAACGAGGCTGGTCGGCCTCGTCCGTTGGATGCAGGTCACGGAAGACGAAGTCATCATCTAGCCGTCCGTTTCGAAATAACCAGCGTCCCATCGTACGGATCATCACCGCCACGCAAGAGGAGCCACGTGGCGCTCTGTCGCCAGGCACAATTAATGCGCCCATACCGCGCATGCTTCGACTTAATGAAAAGGATTTGCATGATTTTCGAGGAGATCTAGACAAGCAAACATCCAGGTTGAGCGACAAGACAACCGGAATGAAGAGTCGAACGGCTGAATTTCGAGGAAGGGCCGAACGGCCCCACGGACACTATAAGCGACGGAAAGGCGACGACCGCCCGCTCGGACACATAGTCCAGTCAGTCGGACTCACTGCCTCCTTCGACTAGACTTGAAGGGAAGGCAAGTGATCCGGCGGGGGGAAGGCAAGGGTCCGGCGGTAAGGATGGAGGGCTGGCCCAGCGGATAATGGTCCGAGCGGAGCTATAGATAACCCATCCATGGGCTTGGGTTTCTGACGCCAAGGCAGGAGGATCTAAGGGCCGAGCAGGAGTCCGCTCGGCTGGGACCTAAGGGCCGAGCGGGTGGTCCGCTCGGCCAAGATAGGGCGAGGGAGAAAGGTGGCCGAGCGGCCTATGCGCTCGGCTCGGGATATGGAATATCGGCAGAAGGATGATTAGGCCGTACATAAGATCGCACGATGGAGGATCTTGCCGTCACATCATGGAAAGGTTGATACAGTAGCAGTATGGCCTCATGGACGCCTTTTCTGACGGGTCCATATCTGGGCATGGCCCTTCTGACAGACCCATGCCTGGGCATGGTCAAACGCAGGTGGCTGCTTTGATTGGCGCGCCCAGGCTTCTTCGAGGGGTCTATATAAGGCCTCCATTTCTTCACCGGAGGTATGCTCGTCTTCATCTTGAGGCTACCTTCTTGTCATTCCTCGCCTGACTTGAGCGTCGGAGGACCGTCGCCGGGACGCCCCTCCCGGCTCGGTTTTGTTGCAGGTTCGCCGGAGTACTCGAAGATCCAGCAGAGAGCGCCACGTGCCCAGCGTCCGCTGACTCTTGGTTCGGACAGGATCAGCAACCATAGATACAAACTGACACATAGACACTTTAAACATAGAGTACATACATGAAGAACAAGACTGACAGAAATATTCACAGGCTGCCCTCGCTCCTTCGAAGCAAGAGTTAAGTTTTAAGCAAACTTTTAGTTTTTCAATTTTTGTCTATAAGTATAAGTGTTTCCTTTCAAGTTATATATATATATATATATATATATATATATATATATATATATATTGATGCGATGATAAGAGCTTATGTGGCATAGGTCAATAGCCACGGTGTAGGTCAAAAGTCAAAGAGATCAACACCAAGGTTAAAGCAAGGCTAATTCGAGTAGGAGTGACTACATTAGTCGATCGGAATAATGCTGCCCGGCCGGCGGGAAATTAGTCCGAGTGGACCATCCGCCCGGTCGAATATGGCACCGGCATCAGTCATGCGAAGTAATAAAGGAGAAGAATAAAGGTCTTGAGGAAGAGAAAGCAAAGGAGAACACTTCATCTGTCATTAAATGCACAGATGTCAAGACAAAGATGCCTTCTGTAGATAACCAATATCATTAAATAGGGGAAGATGGAAGGTCACTAAGAAAGGTATAAGAGGGCATGCCAAGTATAAGGAAAAGGCAAGAAAAATAAGAATCTTCGTCTCTAGCATTTTCCATTTTCCTTCCTCTGTTTCTAACTTGAGCGTCAGAGGGCCAACGTCAGGGACCCCTTCCTTGGTTTTGGTTTTGTTTTGCAGAGAGGAGTGAGGTCTTCATCCCGTCAACGGAACTGCCACCTCCCCGACTTTCCAGCTTCGCGCCTTCGAACAGGATCATTTTGGCGTCCTCTGTGGGAACGTAGCATGCATCCAAATAAGAAGATGGAAGATGATGGATGACTCATAACAGTGACACTGACACAATAGGATCTCGACGCACTAATATAGGCTCAAGTGACAAAGATATTGGAGCAATAGCAACAACAGGAGTTGGTCGATCGACGAGAACAGGAGTCGGTCGATCGACGAGAACAGGAGTCTGCAGCTTACACAGCAGGTCGCCGAGCTGAGTGAGGGGACCTAACAAAACAGCTTTCCATTCAAGACCCAAATAAAAGGTCGGTTGGCACCTATGGGGAAGCACCTCATGCGTCGGTCCCCTTACACCGAGCGTCGTTATGTGCTCCAACAGAAGAGAGGGCCCAAGCGGATATAGATCGGGGGATCTTCCTCAGATGAGACACCCGCTCAAGATACAAGGAAAAAGAAGGCATATAGAGAGGACAATTCGCTCGAGCGGGTCAATCAACAGTTTTCGGAGGGGATTCTAAATGACCCCCTGCCGAAACATTACACCCTAATGTCGATCAAGGAATATAATAGAGCGATCGAACCCGATGACCACTTGGCCAAGTTTGATAATGTGGCCACACTTCACTAGTACACGGATGGAGTGAAATGTCGAGTCTATCTCACCACATTATCTGGATTTACGGAACATTGGTTCAAACGTTTGCCAAGCGATTCAATCCATAACTTCAAAGACTTCCGAGCTACCTTCCTGCATCACTTCGGTAGCAGTCACCGCCACTAGAAGATGAGCGTGAATCTATTCTCATTGAAGCAGAAGGTCGGAGAGGCCTTAAGGGCATATATCCAACGCTTCAATCAGGTGGCAATGGACATCCCCGCGGTCTCCTCGGACGTATTGGTAAATGCTTTCACTCAGGGGCTCACTGAAGGAGAATTCTTCTGGTCACTCATTCGTAAGCCGCAAAAGGACTTTGGCCATCTATAAAAAAGGGCCAATGAATACATCAATGTAGAAGAAACTCATATGGCCAGGAAAAATGAGGCACCCGTCGAACCAGCAACAACGTCCGAGCGACGTCAACCAAGTGTTGGTACCTCAAGGTTGTTTTGATGTGATCAAACAAGTTAAGTTAGGTCATGTTGTGTTTAACCTTATGTTTAAGTGTGCAAGAGCTTAGGAGCACAGGAAGTTGAGCAAAAGATGCAGCTAGCGAGAAGAACGACATGGGAGAGAGTCGACGGGCTCGGTGCGTCTGAGGGGCGAGGTGATGCGGAAGAGTACGCAAGCGGACGAAAAGGATGTGTGCGGCATTTCTGAGAGACAAGAAGCCGGAGCGGAAGTTTGCTCAAAGGTCAGAAGTTGGGTTTGGGTGAGCCCTATTTCGGATGGTCGAAATCACCCAAGCGGACGGAGTTAGAGCAGAAGACCCGGACCGAGGCGAGCAGAGCCGGAGCAGAGGGCCCGGAACCCTTCAGGGTGCCCAAACCCAAAAATTATCATGATCGACGTGGACTTTGATCGACACGTCAGGGATAGAATTCTATCCCATTCCAGGCGCCCCGACCAAGGCTATAAATATAGCATTGGTCCAGAAGCTATATAACAACAATCATTTTGATAAACAACGCTTGTGTGCTTCTCTTTGTTAATTTTACTTCTCATTTTCTGTGCTTACACTGCTGTAAAGAGGCTTCTCCGCCTGAAGGAGAAAGTAATGTGATTCATTTCCTTGGATTAACAACTTCTCCGATTGTAACCAAGTAAAAACTCTCTGAACCTCTATCTGTTTGATTTCTTTGTTATTTTATGCAACTGTTCGTTATTTAAGTTACTTGTTTGAGAAGGGTTCATTTATTTATTTGTGCAAGGCTATTCAACCCCCCTTCTAGCTGGCCAACGGTTCCAACAAGTGGTATCAGAGCCAGGACGCTTCAGGAGGACTAACTGTCAATCGAAGCACTGAATCAATGGTCGGACCGAGCATATACCCATCGAAGTTCGAGGGGGAGTTCGCTAGCTGAAAAAAGTGAATATAGGTATTCTTTAAAACCGACTTTGAATTACTATTAATAATAAAGTTCGGTTTTGTAGCACCCGAGGGTAAGGAAGAATACTAGTGGACGAAGAAGGAGCAGGTCGAGTACTTGGCAAACGACAAAGCAGAGTTCCATCTGCTGAGTGTCCTTCCGCCACAAGAAGTCAATCGGATTGACACCTACGACTCAGCAAAGGAACTTTGGGAGAAGTTCCTTGAGCTACACAAAGGGACATTCGAAGCCAAGCTCACGAGAAGGGACTTACTTCGTAACCAGCTCACCAACCTACAATTTAAAGAAGATGAAATGATTGCGCAACTTCACTCGAGGATTAAGGAGCTCATCACCAGACTTTCGAATCTTGGAGAAAAGGTAAGCAACCGAGATTCGCTAAGGTACGCTCTTAATGGATTCCCTAGAAATACAAAATGGGAATCACTAGTAGATGTCTTCTATATATATCTCTAAGGGCATAGAATCTATTACCTTAGAAAAAAAATTTATACTTTTGAAGTGTATGAATCGAGATGTCCAGGTACGAAGGAGTCGAAGCACAACATCGCCTTCAAGGCAACAAGAGACGAACATGAGTTAGAATCCTCTCTCGAGGATGAAGAAATGGTAATGATGGTAAGGTATTTTAAAAAGTTATTTAAATCAAGAAAAATTAACCATCCCCAGGGTAGAAAGAAAATGACAATCAAATGCTACCACTACAACAAAAAAGGACACATTAAGGACAACTGCCCTAAGTTAAGGAACAAGGATAAGGACAAAGGAAAGAAGTCTTTCCAAATGAACAAGTACAAGACTTTAAAGACGATGTGGGATAAAATGTCGTCCGAATCGGAAGTTGAGGCTTTCTCCGTGCTTGCGTTGATGGCAAGTCATCAAGACGAACACGAAGAAAGCTCTTTCGAAATGAGTATCAAGAGCATCGATGAAGGGGGAGCGACATCTGAATAAAGTAATAATTTAGGGGGAGCCACGGACAACGAGATCGACAAGGTAAGTCAGGTACGATCTCTTCCTCCAGATAAAATGTTTAAATTTGTTAAATTGTTATCTAAAGATTGTTGTAAATGAGAACAAGAAATTAAAAAATTAAAAGTAATTCTAGTAAAATCTTGTCCATTAGAAGATTTTGATAAATTAAAGTTAGAAAATGACAATTTACAAAAAGAAATAAAAAAGTTGAAAAAAAACATACATGCACATATAGGACAAGTATTAGAAAATATAATTTGAACTGGTATTTTAAATATCACAAAGGACAAATTAGGAAAATTTCAAAGAAATATCTTCCTAAAAAATTTTTAATTAATCCAGTTGGCTAGAACCTATATTGGGTTCCAAAGTCTTGTTTAACTTGAACTTTAATTAGACTTAGCGCTTTCAGCAAGAAAATTAAACGTTTTAATTTCCTTATGAGGCTTTATCTAGAAAGTGGTTGTTGCTCCAATAACCAAAAAGGTCTAGTGCCTCATCACCGCCTAGAAGCTAAATATTGAAATAAAATATTTAATTGACTAACTGATAAAGCATTAAAATTGAAATTAGATAATGCTTTTGTTGGTCCCTTTGGAGGTCGGCAAGAGGGGAGGGGTGAATTGCCCTACAAAATAAAACAACCCTTTCTTGAATTTTCAACTAAATAAACGCACTTGTAATTAAAATAAAGAGACTAATAAAAAGCAAACAGACACAAGGAAGTTACTTGGTTTGCAATCAGAAGATTGCTAATCCAAGGAAAATATGACGCACTATCTGATGTCTCCTTCGGGCGGAGTAGCATCTTATAGCGTTAACAGCACAGACAGAAAAGTAAAGCACAGAAAAATGAATTACAAGTGAATTAAATAAACTGTGCAGATCAGTGTTATATTTATAGCACTATTCGGGGTGCCCCGTAGGGTCTGGGCGCCCTGGAGGGATAAACTTTATCTCCTAACATTCATATCGAGTCAAAACTCGATCTGGTAAAAAAAAATTGGGTATGGGCGCCCGGAAATATTCCAAGCGCCCCGGACTGGTTCCGGGGGCCCGGAATGGTTCCGGACGCCCGGACTAGGAAAGTCAACAAGGTTGACTTTTCTCAGTCTGGGACCTCTGCTCTGGTTCAGCTCGTCTCGGTCTGGGTCTTTCGCTCCGGCTCCATAGCTTGGGTGATCTCGGCTATCCGGAATAGGGCTCACCCGAACCCAAGTTCCGGCCTTCTCCTCGAGCAGCCTTCCTCCCCGGTTTCTCGTCCCTCGAATGTCACGTACGTTCTCCTCGTCCACCAGTATACTCTTCCACGGTCACCTCGTCCCTCGGACGCACCAAGCCCGTCGGCTCTCACCTGTGTCGTCCTTCTTGTTACCCGCGTCTTCCACTCGACTTCCTATGTTCCTAAGCTCCTGCACACTTAGACACAAGGGTTAAAACAAACAGGACCTAACTTAACTTGTTTGATCACATCAAAATACCTTGGGGTTCCAACAATCTCCTCCTTTTTTATGTGAGCAACCCAAGTTAAGATAGGGTAAAACAAACATAAAGTAAAAGCAATTAAGTTTGTAAAGAAGTGCAAATATGATTTTCAATGAAATTATACCTCCCCCTAGACTTAACATTCTTCTCCCCCTTTGATCACATAAAAAAATTAGTGTTCCTTAACAAGTCTAAGGTTGACTTTTTTTAAAAAAAAAATTCTAAGTTAAAAGAAAATTTAATTTTCAAAAAATAAATTGTTCGTAACGGAATAAGTAACTTTAGAAAAATTTCTAAGTTAGAAGAAATGTTCATAAGTGTTGAAAAAAAATTTCTAAGTAAAAAAAGAAAATTTCTAAGGCAAAATTTCTAATGGAAAAGTATTTTAATAGAAACTCTTGAATTTTAAAATAAAATTGTTAAGCATTTTGAAAAAATTAAAAAAAATACCTTTAAATTAAAAATTTGTTGCGCAACTTAAAAATATTTTAAATATTTTTCAAAACAGATTGAGTAACCCTTTAAAGTATTTTTTTTAAAAAAAATAATTTAATACTTTTTCAGTTAGTCAATTAAACTCTTATTTCGATACTTGGCTTCCAGGCAGTGGCGAGGCACTAGGTCTTCTTGGTTATTGGAGCAAAAATCACTTTCTTAGACAAAGCCGCATAAAGAAATTAAATGTTTAATTTTCTTACTAAAAATGCTAAGTCTAATTTTAATTTTTAAATTAAACAAGTTTTTGAAACCCAATAGAGGTTCCTTCCTACAGTGTTAATCAAGTATTTTCTAGGCACATAGGCTTTTGATATTTTTCTGATTTGATTTTAGTGAAACTTATAGTACCAGTTTAATCCTCTAAAATTTTTAAAAGCAGAAATATTTGAACAGGTAGGCTTTTTCAAATTTTCTATTTCTTCTTTTAATTTATTATTTTCAAATTTTATTTTATCAAAGTCTTCTATTAGACAAGATTTTGCCAAAATTCTTTTTATTTATAAAATTTCATTTTTTAATTTGGTCTTTTTATTTTCTAATTTGTACATAGATTTTGGCATAGCTTTAATACCAAAATAAAGCTGATCAGGAGGTAAGAGGCATACCTCACTTACCATATCAGACTTGAAGTCTAACTCTCCCCCTGTTTCGCTACATTCGTCTGAAGTCGCTCCCCCTTCATTGATGCTGGGTTCCGATGTACTTTGCCCTTCATACCTCGCCATCAGTGCTAGTCTGGCATATTCTTATACTTCGGATTCAGATGATGAAGTGTCGTCCCAAGTGGCTTTTAGAATATTGTGCTTCTTGGGTATCTTGGCTTTATCCTTCTTTAATTCTGGGCAATCTTCTTTTAAGTGTCCTTCCTTTTGACACTGGTAGCAACGAACCCTTCTTCTATTTCTCGGATTATTCTTATTCTGCATCTCTTTAAATTTATTAGATTGAAAGAATTTTTTAAAGTTTCTTACCATGTACGCTTCTTGATCTTCTTCTGAGTCTGACTCAGGTTCATCCTTTTTGGTTGCATTTAGCGTCATAATCTGGCTTGATTCCTCTATTGTCCCTGCACATCTAGTTTCATGTAATTCAAGAGTAGAAAATAACTATTCTAAGGTACTTACCTCCAGGTCCTTTGAAATGTAGTAGGCGTCGATGATTGACGTCCATTCTGGAGTTCTGAGAAACACATTGAGTGCGTAGCGTATGGTGTCCCGGTTGGTTACCGTTTCACCGAGGTTCTCGAGACCGGTAATTAATTCCTTTACCTTCGCGTGTAGATCGGCTATATTCTCACCTTTTTCCATACGGATGTTCGTCAGTTTGTTCCGAAGAATGTCGCTTTTTACTAGTTTGGCTTCGGGCGTGCCTTCGTGAAGTTCCAGGAATTTTTCCCAGAGTTCTTTGGCCGACGAGTAGCTTCCGACACGGTTAACTTCTTGAGGTAGCAGCAAGCTCAACAAGTGATACTCCGCTCAGTTGTTCGCTAGGGAATCATTCTGCTCCTTCTTCGTCCAGAGACTCTCTTCTTTTTCTTCTCCATTTTGATTAGTAGGAGCTACAAAATCATATTTTATAATTAAACGAATTTCGAAATCCGTTTTCAGAAATACCTCCATACGACGCTTCTAGTGTGCGAAGTCCCCCTCGAATTTTGGTGGAACGATGCTTGGTTTGGTCATCTCGTTGCTTCGATCGGCGGTTAGTCCTCCTGAAGCGTCCTTGCTCTGATACCACTTGTTGGTCCCTTTGGAGGCCGGTAAGAGGGGAGGGGTGAATTGTCCTACAAAATAAAACAACCTTTCTCTAATCTTCAACTAAATAAATGCACTTGTAATTAAAATAAAGAGACTAATAAAAAGCAAACAGACACAAGGAAGTTATTTGGTTTGCAATCAGGAGATTGCTAATGCAAGGAAAATATGGCGCACTATCTGATGTCTCCTTCGGGCGGAGTAGCCTCTTATAGCGTTAACAGCACAGACAGAAAAGTAAAGCACAGAAAAATGAATTACAAGTGAATTAAATAAACTGTGCAGATTAGTGCTATATTTATAGCACTATTCGGGGCGCCCCGTAGGGTCCGGGCGCCCTAGGGGGATAAACTTTATCTCCTAATGTTCAGATCGAGTCAAAAGTCGGGTCTGGGCGCCCGGAATGGTTCCGGGCGCTCGGACTAAGAAAGTCAACAGGGTTGACTTTTCTCGGTCCGAGACCTCTGCTCTGGTTTAGCTCGTCTCAGCCTGGGTCTTTCGCTCCGGCTCCACTATCTTGGGTAATCTCGGCCATCCAGAATAGGACTCACCCGAACCCAAGTTCCGGCCTTCTCCTTGAGCAACCTTCCTCCTCGGTTTCTCGTCCCTCAAACGTTGCGTACGTTCTTCTCGTCCACCGGTGTACTCTTCCGCAGTCACTTCGTCCCTCGGATGCACTGAGCCCGTCGACTCTCTCCCATGCCATCCTTCTCATTAGCCGCGTCTTCCGCTCGACTTCCTGTGCTCCTAAGCTTCTGCACACTTAGACACAAGGGTTAAAAAAAACAGGACCTAACTTAACTTGTTTGATCACATTAAAACACCTTGGGGTTCCAACAGCTTTGAATAGTTACTCAATTTTTTTGAAAAATTCTTAAATTTTTCTATGAAAATCTGTTTAATTTTTTTAAAAAAAAAATTCATTTTTTTTAACTTATTTTTTATGCTTCACCAAAATGTATTTTATATGTTGCACAATTTTTTTTAAAAAAAAAACTTAGAAAATTTTTTTCTTACTTAGAAATTTTTACTTAAAGTTTTTTTTAAGTATCAGATTTACTTTACCAAAATTTCTACAAAAATTATTTTTTGAAAATTTGTTTAACTAAGGAAATTATTGATTGTTTCACAAATTTTTTACTTAGAATTTTTTTAAAATTATTGCATTTTTAAGTACTATCAAAATTATTTTCAAGATTTTCAAAATATTGATAAATTTTTCAATCATAGTTTTATAAAAGTTACCCGTAGATTTTTTTTGGTACCCTATTTTTTATATGATCAAAGGGGAAGAAGGGAAGATTAAGTCTACGGGGGTAGATTATTTTTTTAAAATTTTTGCACTTGAATTGTACATTTATTGCTTTTATTTTATATTTGTTTATCCTAACTTAACATGGGTTGCTCACATCAAAAAGTGGGAGATTGTTGGTACTCCACGGTTGCTTTGATGTGATCAAACAAGTTAAGTTAGGTTATGTTGTGTTTAACTTTGTGCCTAAGTGTGCAGGAGCTTAGGAGCACAGGAAGTCGAGCAAAAGAAGTAGCTAGCGAGAAGGATGGCACAGGAGAGAGCCGACGGGCTCAGTGCATCTGAGGGACGAGACGCTACGAAAGAGTACTTAGGCGGACGAGAAGGAGGCGCGCGACGTTTCCGAGGGATAAGAAGCCAGAGCGGAAGTTTGCTCGAAGGCCGGAAGAATTGGGTTCGGGTGAGCCCTATTCCGAATTGACTGAAATCACCCAAACGAGCGGAGTTGGAGCGGAAGACCTGGACCGAGGCGAGCAGAGCCGGAGCAGAGGGCCCGGATCGAAAAAGTCAACCATGTTAACTTTTAGGGTCCAGGTGCCCGGAACCCAAAATTTATCATGATCGACATGGACTTTGACCGACATGTCAAGGATAGAATTCTATCCCACACCGGGCGCCTGGAACCCTTCCAAGCGCCCCGACTAAGGCTATAAATATAGCATTGGTTCAGAAGCTATATAACAATAATCATTTTGATAAACAATACTTGTGTGCTTCTATTTGTTAGTTTTACTTCTCATTTTCTGTGCTTATACTGCTGTAAAGAGATTTCTCTACCTGAAGGAGAAAGTAGTGCAATTCATTTTCTTAGATTAACAACCTCCCCGATTGTAATCAAGTAAAAACTCTCTGAGCCTCTGTTTGTTTGATTTCTTTGTTATTTTATACAAGTGTTCGTTATTTAAGTTAGTTTTCCGAGAAGGGTTCGTTTATTTATTTATACAAGGCTATTCAACCCCTCTTCTAGCTGACCAACGGTCCCAACACCAAGCAACCATCAACCTCCTAAAGGGCCCCGATTGGGAGGAACTCAGCCACAACACGAGCCTAGGACGCATGTCGTGCAGCATGTTAGAGACGAACGCCTAAAAGCCTCGAGGGGCAAAATATGGGCGCTGATGTTTTGCTCCTTCCATCAGTCGACGACTCATAATACCTGGGACTGCTACCTGGCTAGCAGACCGGCCCCAAGAAGGCAGTATCATCAATCATCGTCGCCCGATCAGAGATATAGGCACCGATCAACTAGGCGAAGGGGAGACGATAGGACAGCGGTCGAACCATGCCGCAACTAATCTCAATGGAACAATCCAAGTCCTATTCGAGAGCAGGCCGAATGGAGATGACCCTCAACTCGAGAGGAAGAAAATAGGAGCAACGCCGCTTGGGGTGAGATAGGAATGATCGTCAGGGGGCTGACCGACGGTGATTCCAATCGAGCGAGAAAGTTACATGCTAGGCCACTTAAAATTCACGCGGTCGGCTGCAGCAAGGAGAAGGTTGAAAGACCTGAGATCAGCTTCGGCCCGAAGGATTTAGAGGGGGTAGAGATCCCCCATGATGACACCCTGATTATCTGAGCGGTAATAGCTAGTTATGTTATTCACCGTACCTTTGTTGACATAGGAAGCTTGGTGAACATCATATTCAAGAAAACGTTCGATCAGCTGCAAATCAACCGAGGTGATTTACTGCCCATGACGACTCCACTCTACGAGTTCACCGACAATGAAGTGTTGTCGATCGGCCAACTGTGCTTGGCCATCTCACTCGGGGAAGAGCCGCTGAAGAGGACACAGACGACCAGTTTCATCGTGGTGGATGTGCCGTCAGCCTACAACATCATTCTCGGTCGACCGACACTGAATAAGTTCTGAGCGGTGGTATCCACTTTCTGCCAGAAAATCAAGTTCCTGGTGGTGGACAGGGTGGGCGAGGTCAGAGGCGAACAGTTGGTCGCCTGGCATTGCTATGTCGAGATGGTCAGAACGGAAGCACGAACCCCCCGGAAGACACCGCGCTTAGAGGTGAGCGCTATCATGGAGAAGCCTCCTACTCTGGTCTACGATGAAAACGAGGAGGTCCAGATCCATCCAAACTGATCGGAGGCGATGACGTTTATCGCCGCCAATCTAGAAAGCGAGAAAAAAGTAAAGTTGGTTGCCTGCCTTAGATGAAACTATGACATGTTCACCTAGTCGACGCATGAGTTGTCATACATTTCTCCGAACATGGCTTAGCACGAGCTACATGTTCGATCGGACTCCCGACTAGTTAAACAGAAGAAGAGAGAGTTCATCTCGGAGCAGAATTTGATCATCCAAGCAGAGATAGAAAAATTACTGGAGGTCGGCCATATATGGGAAGTCAAATTCCCAAGTTGGCTCGCTAACATGGTATCAGTCTCCAAGTCAAGCAATAAGTGGCGGGTTTGCATCGACTTCTACAACTTAAATAATATATGCTTGAAAGACTTCTATCTGTTGCCTCGGATAGACCAAATGGTGGATTCCATAGCGGGTTGCGAATTAATATGCATGATCGACGCATACCAGGGCTACCATAAAGTGTCACTCACTCGAGAAGATCAAGAAAAGGTCAGTTTCATCACGACCGACAGAACCTATTGCTACAACGTCATGCCGTTCAGACTAAAGAATGTCGGAATAACCTACCAGAAACTGATGAATAAAGTGTTCCGTAAGCAGATCGGTCAATACATGGAAGTCTATGTTGATGACATGCTAATAAAATTCCTTCGAGCGGTCGACCTCTATGCGGACGTCGAGGAGACGTGCCTAACTTTAAGAACCTATGGAATGAAGTTGAACCCCAGCAAGTGTCTGTTCGGCGCAAGGAGCGATTATTATCTCGGGTATATCGTGACCAAGCGGGGGATCGAGGCGAATTTAAGTAAGATGAAGGCCCTGCAAAACATGCCTCCACCTCACAATTTGAAGGAGACCCAACGACTGACCGGACGGATCACTGGGCTTTCAAGGTTCATCTCTAAGACGTCTGATCAAAGTCTTCCATTCTTCAAAATACTACGCCGAGCTACAAGATTACAATGGGGCGCAGAGTACGACCAGGCTTTGAAAGAGCTCAAGGAGTATCTTAACTTCTGCCTGTGCTAACTAAGCTGAACGCCGGAGAGCCTCTTTGGATATATTTATCATCCACCGAGCATGCGGTCGGATCGGCATTGGTGAAGCAAAACGACCATGAATATCAACCTATGTATTTTTTAAGTCATATATTGAAAGATGTTGAATCTCACTACACTAGTCTGGAAAAGTTAGCTTATGCTCTGGTGCTTGCCGCTCGGAGGCTCCGTCCATACTTTCTTGCTCACCTGATCATCGTCGTGACCAACAGTATCTTGGGAAAAATCCTCCTCAACCCAGAAATGTTCAAGCAGCTAATCAAATGGACAATCGAACTGAGCGAGTTCGATATCCAATATCAACCCCGAACGACGATCAAAGCTAAGGCCTTGGCTGATTTTATTACATAGGTTCAAAGCACTGAGCCAACAGCAACTTGGAAAATATATATCAATGGTTTGTCCACTCGACAAGGTAGTGGGGTCGACATTCTGCTCATTTCACCACAAGAAGACCAGATGCAACTTTTTGTTCGGTTGGATTATTGGGCCACCAACAACGAAGCTAAGAATAAAGCCTTAATAGCCGCATTACAGGCAGCACGATATGTCGGAGTCACAAAAGTCCTCATTCACTTAGATTCTCAGTTAGTCGTCCAGCAGCTATCAGGGACGTTCGAAATTAGCAGCTCTTGACTCAAGTTTTATGCAGAAGCTTTCGAAAAGCTAAAGACAAATTTTCAAGAGGTCACTATACAAAATATCCCCCGATCAGACAATCAAGCAACAGATGAGCTGGCTAAGTTAGCTAGTTCATTATTACCAGTCGTGATCAGCAAGCCGATCGAACAAGTCTCGTTGGTGGTGCACATCGACCGTATAGAGGGAGTGATCTTCTCGGACGACTAGAGAACTCCATTGATTGAATTCCTTTGATCGGGTAGTACGTCGGCCGACTGAGAGGTAGCACGACTATTAAAGAAGAGGGTCGGACGGTTCACCTTGGTTGGAGATCAGCTGTATAAGAGAGCATTCTCTAGACCCCTACTCAAGTGCATTGGACCAAAGGACGCAGAGTAAATCCTACAGGAAGTACACCAAGGCTCCTGCGGAAGCCATCCGGGCGGTCGTGCATTGACTCGAAGGATCCTCCTGGCTGGATATTTTTGGCTAACTCTCCAAGAGGATGTTGCTCGGACAGTAGCCATCTGCCTGTCCTACCAAAGGTATCACAACATCCTGCATCAACTAACTGAGGAGATGAAGACATTCACGGTGTCTTGCATGTTCGACCAATGGAGTATGGACATCGTGGGGTCATTTCCCATGGCGATTGATCAACGGAGGTTTCTGCTCATCGCCATGGACTACTTCTCAAAATGGGTGGAGGTCGAACCATTGGCAAAGATAAGTGAACATATGGTCATCAAGTTCATCTGGCAAAGTATCTTGTGTCAGTTCGGCATCCCCGATGGCTCATCTCAGACAACGGGAGGTAATTTGCCGGTTTGAAGCTCAAAGAATTGTGTGAAAGCTATGGTATCCAGCAGGCCTTCACCTTAGTGCTTACCCCCAAAGCAACGGCCAAGCGGAAGTCACAAATCGAAAGATTCTCAGAGGATTCTAAGCTCGGCTTGACCACGCAAGAGGCAGCTGGGTCAACGAACTCTCAAGCATCCTGTGGGCTCTACGCATGACCCTAAAGGAGGCGACCAGTGTGACGCCATTCCATCTGGTGTACGACTGTAAAGCACTAGTCCCGGTGGAAGTCGGGGTGGAGTCCGATCGAGTGCAACACTATGACGAGAAGAACGGCGAGCGGAAACTCATAGAGCTAGACTTGGTCGACAAAGCACGGGACAAGGTTGTCGTTCGACTGATGGCATGCCAACAGCGGATGAAGTAGAGCTACAACTGGAGGGTTATCCCGCGGTCCTTCCAGGTCGGCGATGTAGTGTGGAAGAATAAAAAGTCGATTGACGACGTCACCAAACTTGAATCTCCATGGGTGGAACCCTATAAGGTCGTGCAAAATCTCCGCTCGGGAGCATATTATTTGGAAGACGAATACGGAAGACGGCTCGAGCAACCATGGAGTGTGAACTACCTCCAACCCTATAGGGTCGAGTAAGAGGTATGAATAATTATATTTAGCTGTATGTGCATGCATGTCTTCCAAATGCAGGACAAATATGAATAAAATTGCAAGCATTCCATACTCACGAGTTGGTCAGACAAATTAGGTCGAAGGGCGATTTTAAATCCATGTCTTCATCGACGGTCGAACGACGACCTTAAACTCTCGCCATCATCAACGGTCAAGTGGCGACCTTAAATCCATGTCGTTATTAACGGTTAAGCGGCGACCTTAAACCCTTGTCATCATCAACGGTCGAGCGGCGACTTTAAACCCTTGTCGTCATCAGTGGTCTAGCGGCGACCTTAAACCCTTGTCATCATCAACGATCGAGCGGTGACTTTAAACTCATGACGTCATCAATGGTCGAGTCGCGACCTTAAACCCATCTTCACCGATGGTCGAGCAGCGTCCTTAAACTCATGTCTTCATCAACAGTTGAGCAACGACCTTAAACCCATGCCTACGTCATGAAATGGTCGAACGAAAACCTTAAAACAGGAACTGATCAATTGGCTAAGAAAACCCGTTGCCGATCGGAAAAATACGAGGTCACACTTCAGTTTAGGTGACAATACTTGACCTAAATACAAGTCAAAAATGTTGAACGGCCAAAAAGAGACAAAGAAAAATAATATATAGTTCGCCCAACAGACTATCATTCATTGATACTTTAAAAAATTACAGAAGTAAAACTTGCACAAGCAGGCTCACTCAAGATAATCTAAAACATCATTGGGCAGCGACTCAACCAGCTTGTCCCAACTAATGATCTTGCTTGTCAAAGTGGTGGGGAGGTAGCCACCTTCCTTCAGTTGATCGAGAGTCCCGTCAATAACAAGGTCGAATAGGCAGAGTGCCCTATCGGTGACCTTGTCGTTAAACGCGTCCGAGCAGATGTAGGCCTACTTCATAAGATCAAACCTGCTCGACTTGGTTCCCTGATAAGTCTCTAAGGCCGCTCGGAAAGCCTTCAGCTCTTCCTTCAACTTGGCTAGCTCTTCATCTTTTGCGGTGCGCTGGGTCTTCGCTGCGGTCTAGTCGGTCGATCGTTCATCCTGCTCGACCTTCAATGTGGCCTCCACCTCCTTTAGGTTTTGGGCCAACACCCGGGACTCCTTATTTTTGATCTCCAAGTCTTCAATGGCCTGGAGCTTCCTGGTGTTGGCCAAATTGAGATTGGACTCGAAGGAGCTAACGTGTTTATCAAGCCAAGCCAATTGTACAGCCTTCTCGGCGCCTTTGCTCTTCTCCGCCTCCAGCTGTTCAGAGCTCTTACTTAGATCGGCTCTCAGTTGAGTCATCTCAGTACTTATCTGCTCCAGCTATGCCTGGGAAGCAGATGATTGACCGCTTGGTGTCTGCAGCTGCTTGACTTCCTGCTCTAAAAAAGCAAGTCTTTGGCACATAGCCAGACTTTCCACCCAATACTGCGAGGAAGTAAAAAAATTTTAAGGCCGAGTGGCGACAAATATTTACTTGTAAAATACTTACCCCAGTAGACATCTGGGTATGACTGTCGGCAAGCGCCCCTAGAGGCATGACAGTTGCACGAGCTCGGGCGTCGACCCATATCTGTGCTAGCAGTCCCTAGATGATTATTTGGTGCTTCGGGGCTCGGGATTCAATACTGTCAGAGTCGCGCCACTAGTTCATGGGCATATGAATGACCGCCGTTATGTGGCGCTGGCCACTCAGAGCAAACAGGGTTGAGGTTGCTCTGCCAGCCGGCCTAGACGTTAACACCAGTCGGATGCTTGACTTCCGAGTCTTCAACGTTGGAGGCGGTATGAAAGCGACCGGTGGCACACAAATTGTCCCTTGCGGCAGTCCAGACAAACACGGCATCCGATCGGATGAAAGCGAAGTATGTGGGATGGTCGTCGCTTGCTCGGGCGCAAGGGTGGAGGTTTCACCCCACGCGGATGAGAGACATGGACTGGTCCTGGTTGGAGTTTGTGTAGTGGAGGTAGTAGATCGTGCGACAATCTCTGTTCGGTGCCTCTTTCGGCTTATCAATGGTTCCTCGGAAGAAGCCGATTCTGAGGCCTCGACGATTGGAATTATTGGAAGACGCTCGGGCAGGGGATTCACTACGACAATCGCTTCACCACCAACCATATGGTTGGCTACGCTATCGCTCCCTTAGGCTGGGGCTTCTGTGCTCTCTCCAAACGGATCCTCATGAGAGTCGATCGATTGCAAGCTGCGACTCTCCAACTCAACCCCGACCGCAACGTTGATCTCTGTGTCCATGAGTTTGGATTTTCCGGTCAGACGTGCGTGTGACATGACTTGAGCTGCAAAAGAAAAGGAGAAATTAGTTAGATTCAAAAGTTAGACTAAGAAGGAGCATACCTAGGCTGAATGGAAGCCTTGTGCGGATCAGGCTCAAGCCAAATACGTAGAGAACGCCCTCCAACAGTAGCTTGTAGATATCATACTTCTGACCAGCCAAGCTAGAAGCCGCCTAAAGGTAGTCTGATTGGCCCTTGTACCTGTCGAGCGATGGTGGATTCAGAACTTCTAGCTTCCAGCCGGTCGGGAAATCGGGCCGATCGAGGAATTTGACAAAAAAAAAAATAGTAGTCCTTCCAATGTTTATTGGAGGATCTCTTATCGAAAAAGACTGAGCCTACTCGGGTTTGGAATAGGAAGGTCCCTGGCTCGGATAGTTTTGGATAATAGAAGTAGTGAAAGAGTCGGGCGGACAGAGGAATGTCGTGCAGACGAAAAAGGACTACAACGCCGCACAGCAGCCGAAAGGAGTTCGACACTAGTTGGTGGAGAGAAATACAAAAGTATTTACAAACTACAGAGAAGAAAGGGTGGACAGGGAACCACAGACCAGCGATAAATTGGTCCCTAAAGAAACATACAAAGCCCGGAGGTGGCTCATGGGGCCGATCGGACGAAGAAGGAAGGGCAATTTCATAGTCTGGAGGAATTTCATAAACAAAGTTTAGGCTCTCTGTGTCACCCCCATCGAATCTAGATTCGATGGAGGTGTACCAGGGGCCAGGAAGTTGAGAGGAACTCGCCATCAGAAATAAAGATCGACAAAAACACAACAAGTTCGATTGAAAATGCTAAGAAACAACCAAAAGATCCGAATGAAAAGGAAGACTTACAAGAAAGGGGAAAGATCGTCAGAGCAGAGAGCACAGCGACAAAATCGCAGGAGAAGAGCACACAACAACAAAATATGAAGACCAAAGAGCAAAGTAGACGACGACAGCACACGCGAGACTTATTAAGCTTGCGGTCGATCGACGACAATCGTCCGATCTAGGGTACACAAATCTAGAAACAAATCCAATTGCTGAATTTAAAAACAGTGCATGTCATGTCATCAAGCGGATGCCCATCTGCCACATCTGGCATGTGCGCAGCAGTATAGGACACATGTTTTTCAATCAACAGGCTACATAAGCCCTTAATTAAAAATGTGTGGCCGCGTGCTCAGCCATAATCTTCGAGGATTTACATGGAGTTCAAGAAATTCAAATGACGTCAGCTAAAATCACGCTCGCCCGATGGGATACAGTGAAGGACGAAAATTTTATGAAGTATTGCTGACCATCTTTTCGATCGACACACAATCTTCCCAATCAGCAAAGGAAAAGTAAAGTCGAGTGGTATTGGTTCAGGGGTCACTCAGCAGTTAATGGACCGCGCACAGTCCGATCAGGCATGGATATCACCTAAGGTGCCAACTGTCCAATCAGTCAGACTTGTAGTCTTTTTCGACTAGACTTGAGGGGAAAGCTTGTGATGCAATGATAAGAGTTTACGTGGCATAGGTCAATAGCCACGGTGTAGGTCAAAAGTCAAAGTGGTTAACACCAGAGTTCAAACAAGGCTAATCCGAGTAGAAGTGACTACATCATCCGATTGGAATGATATTGGTCAGCCGGCGAGAAATTAGTCCGAGCGGACCACCCGCCCAGTCAGATATGACACTAACATCAGTCATGCGAAGTAATAAAGGAGAAGACTAAATGTCTTGAGCAAGAGAAAGTAAAGGAGAGCACTCCATCTATCATTAAATGCACAGAAGTCAAGACAAAGATGTCTTCTGTAGACAATCAATATCATTAAATAGGAGCAAAGATCCTCTGTTCTGCTTTAGTCGACCAGACCCTGGTCCATTACAGTGATTGGAGGGATTCAATGGTCTCCACTTGCTAAACAAGTGGGAATCATTGAATCCCTCCAATCACTGCCCCTGGTCTAAGGATGGACCAGGGCAGATGGGATTAGAGGATATCGTCTGATTAAATAGGAAAAGATAGAAGGCTACTAAGAAATGTATAAAAGAGCATGACAGGTATGAGGAAAAGACAAGAAAAATAAGAATTTTCGTCCCTATCATTTTCTATTGTCCTTCCTCTATTTCTTACTTGAGTGTCGAAGGACCAACGTCAGAGATCATTTCCCTGATTTTGATTTTGTTTTGCAAAGAGGAACGAGGTCTTCATCCTGTCAGCGAAACTGCCACCTTATATATATATATATATATATATATATATATATATAATTTGTAAAATTTATTATAATTTTTTAGGACCCCTCTTATGAAAAAAAAGTTTAATTCAATAAATTGAGAGTTTTGAATTTTTAAATGGTATATTAAAACTTCGAAGAAGATAAAGGAATTTTTGAGAAGGGTAAAAAAAAGGTCGTATAATTTGAATATTACGAAAATTAAGTAAGCAAAATGAAAAATACCGAAACTATCGGCGTAGTCGCCGTTTGAAAGATGGTTGCAAAGTGGCAATACAACATTTTAAGAAGGGCAAAGTCCACAATCGAAGCAAAGAATGTCTTTGCGACAAATCAGTATACCAGACTGAATAAACTTGTTGAATCAATATCAATTTTAACTAGAGACCCAATAAATTACATAAATCAGTTTTTGCCTTAAAAAAAAAAATCAAACTGCGTATTTAGCTGAGTTAAAGTGCATAACTGAGTGAATACCACGTTCTGCTGCTGCTGTTTGCAGTCTTCACGTCGCTTGCCACGAGAGAGGCCGCGGACTTGTGAAGCATAATAATGAGCAGCAGCGGCAAGAGGCTTGGGGGTGGCAGGCCACCGACCGGCACGCCGTCCCCCGCCTGGTCTTCCGTCTCGTCGTCGCTTCTCTCCTCGCCGGCGCCTCCATCTTCCACAACATCTACAAGCCCAACCTTGTCCTCCTCCGTGCCCTTCCCTCTTCTAGCTCTTTAGTTGGAGCGCCTCCTGTTCGACTGAATGCCACTGAAGCTTAAATCTCGCCCTTGCAGACTCTGCATCCGGTGAATCAGCCCCCATCCGCTGAAGCCGAGCAAGGTGATGTCAAGTAGCGAGCTGGATCGGTAGTTCGATTGGATCAATCTGGTGGATACTTGGTTTGTTGCAATTTAAATCGACTTCTTTGTCAGCTGTAGAATTTGCTTTATTTTTCAATTAGCGCAAACGATAGAAGTAGCAGAAAAAAGGAGCGGCCTTTTGGCCGGTCGGATCCAGAAGAGAGCGATAATGCTGGGCTTGAGGTTCCCGAGACCAAAGAGATCGCCTTTAGAGCTGCTCCGATCTACTCTCTTCTCTTGCTCCCTCGTTCTCTTCTCTCAATTCGCCCTAGCATTGGTGCCCTGGCTCTTTCCGTTCATTTCTTTCCTTGCCATGCTCCCGATCGCAGGTCAATTTCCATCTTTGCCTGCCTTGAGATGGTGACAAAATGGGAACTTTTTTTTAAAATAAAATTCTATTATATTTTGAAGCTTTGATTATATTGGTGACGATTCTGTTGGGGAGATTTTTGAGGCGTCGACTTGGTGTTTCTGCTTCTGCTCCGGCTCTTGTCCTCTTCAATGTACTGTTCATGTGGGGAGTTTATGTTACCATCATCAGAAAAGGTTGTTCAAAATATTTTATTGATGTTCTTCCATATCCTATTTTGTCTCTTTAAGTTTCATATCTTTGACCTGTGTTTTGTTGCAGCCATCCCCTCCTTATTGGATGCTGTTCTCAACGCTGTGTGCGCTTTGCTATTGTATGGTCTCTATAGGTGAGCTTCATTTGCATAGTTTTTCTCTATTTTCTGTTTTTGTAAATTGCCTTTTTAAGAAATGGCTTGGTCTTTGGTGATGTACTGATGTGATGCTGCAAATTTCATCATTTACCCTTTTTGTTTGCTTTCCTTTAGGATTAGTTATGTGCCTAGTCGCCGGCAACTTTTAAGTGTATAATCTATTATAATTTTGTCTTGATAATTGGTCTATTATTCACAACTTGAGGCTATACTATACAATGTTAATTGGTAATTCTGTGGAAAATGTGATAATTTGTATTTTTTTCCTTTTTAAGTTTAATACATTTAACCATTATTTTTGCGTCCATGTATTCTTGTTACCAGTATCAGTCATTGTTTCTGATGATATACTAGTGTCAAAAGATCAAACAAGATATATCAATGCCGTGAACTAAATAATGTGCATTTCATGTAGAGCAAGGGTGGCATAACTGATAGAATTGTATTAATATATGTATGTAACCACCAGGAAATTATAACCACATATGACATAATTAAGTGCTTCTTTGATGTGTTTCTATGTTTCATAATGATACTTGGCAGACAAACATAGTTATTATTGTTCAGTGCTGAGCTTCAATATCTAGCAAGTACATTGATAACTTGGTTAACTAATTTGCTTTCTTTGTGTTCCAGAATATTATCTGGTGATCTCGGAACAGTATCACATAGCTCTTCCACTTTGGAGTCCGGTCAAAATGAATTTGTTACCCTTAATGTTCAATGCGAGGTTCATTTTAATTCTTTATCATTGTTGGGTTTCCCTCAAATGCAGCATTGCAGTTATTGCTTGTATACTAAAGTAGTATACTATCTAATATTCCTTGAAGTGCATTCTAATATTTATACAGTATCCTAGGCGAAGCTGTTATGATATTCTTTCACATTTCCATGATATTTTCATAATGGATAATGACTGTAGTTGATTAGGACACTAATATATTCAATCCAAAATAGTTAGATAATCAGGTAACTGCTTAATATGGATTACATTTTATTTCTATTCACATTGATTTAGAAGTTTTCTCTCAGCAGAGCTCCCCAACACTTCCAAGGGTTAGATATTGTAAAAGTTGTAAGGCTAGTATTAAGGGATTTGACAATCACTGTCCTGCTTTTGGGAATTGCATAGGTATTTAACATATTCCATGATTCAACTTGGTTTTGTGTGTGTGTGTGTGTCTGTCTGCTTTACTGAGATAAATCACCCTTTTCTGCAGGTAACAAAAATCATCGTTTATTAATTGTTCTTTTAGCTGGATTTCTTATTGCAGAGTCTTCCTATACAATGAGTTCAACCAAGTGTATGTCAACACATTAATTTAACAAACTTTATGTTGTTTAAATTTGTTGTTGCTCAAGGCAATCCATTTCTTAGATGCTTCGAGTCTTTTGACTAATTATTATTTGTCTATGGCAAAAAACAAAAGCAAAAAAAATCCAACAGAATCTTTTACATTTATATTGACTTTTGAATAAATTGCGAGGACTTCCTTTTGGTTTATCTTTATGTTGAATAGATCCCCTGATAGTTCAAAAATTGCACCAACTATTATGACCATGCCCTACCAGTGAGCAAGCAGGGCGTTTATGACCTAGTTAGTATAAGTTAGTCCACAGTTTCTTTTGGTACACTTCACTAGTTTCTCCTCATCTTTAAGTGTCACCACTGTATCATGGGAATATTGCTGGGGTCTTGCCAGATGAGTTGATAAATGTTTTAATAAGGTTTGTTTAAGATATTGGGTTCAGTTCAAGTGAATTCACATATTGGACCAATTTAAATTAATGATCAAAAAATGGCTAAATAATTCCATATTAGATCTCTGTGTTCCCATAGTCTCCAAACCTTCAATGGTCCAATATAGTCACAAGGAAAACTAAAGGGATCCTTGTAATTTACGTGAATTCCAGTATGTATACAGTTGAATGCTTTCTTTTACTTTGCATATAAAGGCAAGCAAATAAGAATGTTTTGTTTCATATTAAACATGATACGTGAGAAACTAACTTTCATGTTCACAAATTTGATCACTACCATCTTAGTTCAAAAGATAAAGCAATTCTATTGAATTCAACAATTTGTTATATATATATATATATATAGGGTGAAGTTATGCTGCAAGCCCCGCGTGTGTGATAGTCATGCACGGCTGTGGGCACCTGCCCACGTGGCAGGTGCCAAAAAAGTTGACTCGCACCTGCCACAGAGGTGTGCAACATAACACACCCCTATATATATATATATATATATATATAACATTGGTTACAAATAACTGCTAGATTGCTAAGCATTTATCTATTTTTGGGTCAAAATAGACAATATATTGTCACATTGTCTTTAATGGATTAGTAGTTGTTCGTATCAGCCTCTTCAAATCTGATTCCACTTGGTTACATGTAAATTTTGTAGCCTATTAAAAGTTTGAATTCTTATGCCTTAATTTAATTGTGGAGATCTTTGAAATAATTACATATTATTTAGTTTGTAAGATTGTTTTATATTTTATCTTCTTTGTTTTTTGTGTGTGTGTTCTCATGCTTTGCTTGTTGAGATGGATCTGTTATTTCCACGAAGATTTAATTTGAATTTGTGTTGTGCACTGGTGCTGTCTTTCTTCTTTAATTGTCAACTGTTATAATTTTCTCCTTTGGCCTAATTTCGTAATTTGTTCTTTCTTTTGCCATTTACAGTCCTCACAAAAACTGCTGATGCACAGAGGATAGAGGTATGCTCATAGTGTTCCTTTTGCATATTTTATGCAATTACTTGTTTGCCTTGTGTGGTAAATTAGTGCATTCTTTGACATGCATCGTAGTTAGTTCCATGAACTGTGAAAATGTCAAGTCAGTTCCTTTATCAGTGTATAATCTGGATGCTATGATTGTGTAGTAGAAACTCTCTCTGGTTTGATCTCTACTGGACAATATAGCTAGTATAGAAAGAGGTCATATCTCTGGTTGAATACCATCAAAAGATCTCATAGAACATGATTTTTCTTTATTTTTAAACTGCCCTGATTCATAAATAGTCACTTGTAACTGGCTTGTGCATATTTTTTTCCAAATGCAAGGAAGTATCCTTATCAAACTTATTGTTCTGGCGCAATTCTATGAAGGAATATTGCAAAAAAAATTTGAATGCTACACAATGTCATCTCATCCACAGTCCACATCTTCATGTACTATGTGAAAGAATCATCTTCTAGAGGAATGCTAGCCTTCACATCCAATGGTGCACACCTTGTGAGCACCATGTGTGATTTTTTGTTTAAATCTCTTTAGCTTAAATACTATAACCTAAATCATAAACCCTAAGCTCTAAAAAAAATAAAGAAAAAAAAAACATACACTTGGAGTTCACAAAGTGTGCACCATTGGGTGCGTAGGCTAAAATTTCTCTCATCTTATATTACCATATGCTAACTTTATATTGTCCATTTTGCTTTACACAAACTATAAGACAACTACCAACAATTATATCATAAAAATGTGAATTTGTGATCAAGTTTTACATTTCTACAGAGCATCCTTGCAAACAGCTTGGTCATCAGTACAATGCTTTTCTGTATACTCCAAGTGCTATGTCAGGTTTGATGCCACAGACTATCATTGTTTTTTTTAAAATATTTCTTATTGCTTCCTTAACGGGATTAGGTAGAGATCAGTAAATTAGATAATCTAAACATTCGACCTGATACTGCTGACGAATAAATGCTCCTAGTTTGGTAAATGCTGTCCTTATCCACCCACCTACTAGTATCACAGGTTGGAAAATTATTATTTTTTGGTTAGACAATCTGGAGAATTTATTTACAGTTCACTTTTGGCAATACTAGGGTCTTGGATATAATCATTTTTTATCTCCTTTATATTTTAATTCAGTGTCACTTCCTATCTGATACTGTGTCTTTGAGAATTAGAACTGATACTGTCTTTGAGAATTAGAAGTTCTAAAAGGCAGACAACCAACAAAACATTCTTTCTGAATTATCTGAAAGTGCAATCACACAGAATGCAAGTCTGTTTATAAATTTTTTTCATAGTTCATTTGAGTAACCTCATAAATTGAATTGCCTCTACCTACCCTACCCTTGGTCTTTTTTTATTGTCTGTTCCCTTTTGTGGGGTGTTTTATGTAGAGTTGTCGGGATTGTGTAAGAACCTAAATGCCTAATTACATCTTCTTCAATCGCATATCCCAGCTTCAATATGCCCTCTCACACTTATTATGACTCGGAGGCATAGACCTAGCTTTAATACCATATTGAATTGTTGTGGAGCTCATTCTATCCCAAAATCAGTCATTTGAGAGGGGGGTATGCTGTGGGTCACCGCATTTGTCGGTGTGGACTAATGAGGTGGAGCATCCTAACTTCAACATTATGAAATATTTCATCAGAGCATCTCCTAACTTGTGCTGATTGTACAGATGTTTATCTAAACATGATCACACTGTTTGATTGCCTTGTTTTTTCTCCGATAAAAGATTACAAGTGATTCAAGAATATTGGATACTCTACCCGGAGTGATCTTAATGTTCACATTATTTCTTTGACCTTTTCCACCCTAGCTCATAGTTTGGATTTCTTAGCATTTCAATCCCTATTTAATCAATTAATCGACAGATCAGTTAGGTCCTATTTAGCATCAGCATGTCCTATTTCAAAAGTGCAATAAAAACATAGAATGATATTGATAAATTTGTAATATTATCTGGTGTTTATGTTCTGGTTAACCGACTCCGGATAATAAAATTGAACTAGACCTTAAAATGATTATTGGTCCAATATCATTTGAGAATGGAAAAAAGTAATGATAATGAAAGGGCATTTGATATTCAAGCGTAATGCCTCTTCACTATCACATTTAATTTCATATTCAGTTTTCTGCTCATCTTCAAATGTAATGATTATCATTTCAATATGCTTCGATTTTGTGTCTTCAATAAGTATTTGGGAATATTCATTCTATGAATAACTAAGAAAACTTGTTTCAATTGTTTACTAGGTGTTGTTCCTGATATGGCACATTTACTGCATTTGTTTCAACATCAAATCAGAGCAATGGGTAAATTTGATGCAGATTAATTGGAAGAGATGCCCTGAATTCCAACATATGTTAGAACCTCAACCAGGTCCTCCTACATGTACATATTTTTGTTCATCTCGCGAATAATTTTTTTATATTAGATGATGATTTAGTTCTTTTGAAATGTATTAGGAAGTCCCCTTGAGGGAGACCAGGTTGGCCATTCCATATGATAAAGGTCCGCTTGGTGACATTCTAGACTTCATAAACTCCAAGGGTTAGAACATCTGAGATTATCTACCATTTTTAATCTTTGAGACTATTATCTTGTGGGGAAGGCTTGCATGTTCTTGCTGATATCCTTCCTGTGTAATGTCAAAGAAGGTTGTGGTTAGATTTACTACAATCAAAAATCGTGATAATTTAATTGACACTAAGTTTCAAGAAAATGGTGATTGTGTAAGAGTTCAAATCCTCTGTCCTAATATTTCCGTGTCCCCTTACTGATTAGACGGGTTAAATCACATTTTAAGGATGCAATGCATATTACGAGGATATTATAACTGTCCGATCGACGACGAGAGGATATGGGGACATAAGAATCTTATGACAGAGGATCTGATTTCATTGTGTAATGGCGTATAAGAGAAAATGTTGTTTGTGTAATGGCGTATAATTTTTTTTTTTCACATTGTATAGGTAGTTATGATATGCTAGAGCTTATGAATTTTAAGACGCTTACTAGAGAAAGGGTTGCAACGAATCTGGAGAAAAGGTCTTCAATCTATCGTACCAAGCCACATCTATTTCAGTCCTACTTATTTTAAATCGGTAAAAAATGTTTAATTTTCTATTGCATACCCGGTTTGAGGAACTGGCTTTTTACATTTCATAGACTAATTTATTAAATTTTAATATATCGAAAAGTTTCTTAATTTATATATAGAAGTTAATTAGGCAGTGTATAGAAAATATTGTTATGATTAATATTAATTTTTATAATGTAAATATTTGTAATAACTTATAAATTATAAATGGAAAAAAATTATATACTATGGTATAGTTTTCTCGATTTAAAATCCTTATTGTTTAAAAAATAATCATATATATATATATATATGAATATGATATCTTGCGCGACGCGCACAATACGTGATTGTACGCGTCGCACAAGATATCAACTTTGCTTTACTTTTTTTCCCTTTTTAATTATTTTTTTTTTAATTTTAAATTTAAAAAATAATTAAAATATTTTTTACAGGTGTGGATGAAGTATTGCGGACTTAGTCCACGACAACGATTTAGTAGTTTTTTTAAAAAAAATTAGCCAATTAAAATTTGACTTTAGAGGTTAGGTTATAATGTTCAAGTTAAAAAAATTTAAAATTTAAAAAAAAATTAAGTACTCACGGATATATATTTAGGGTGTCTAATAATATTTTTTTTTTCAATTTCAGAATTAAATCCATTGTATTTAACTTTTAGGGTTTAGAAGTTGGATTGTTCTAGATAAAAAAAATTAAAATTAAAAAAAAATAGGTATATATATTTAGAGTTTAAGATTTAAGTAAATGTTGATTTTTAGAAAATAGAAAAAAAATTGAATTAAGACGTCTAGATTAAATCAGACGCCTCAATTCACTATGGCGTGGATGAACCCATAGCATGGATGAGTCCACACGTAATTGATATAGGGTTTTGTTATTCTAAAGACCTTATGTCGCATATCCCGTGCTTACAAAAAAATTCGATTTGAAATTTTTTTTACTTAATACTATTATCTCACTCCTAAGCCCGAAAGATAAAATTTTATTAGCATAACTGAAAGTTTTTATATATACTAGTTATTGCAGCATTGCATGTGCAAATATATAATATATAAATATGTATAAATTAATGCTCCAGACTCATAAATTGGACTTGGTAAATGTACATTGTAAGGGTGCGTTAGATCCATACAGTAGTGGAACGGAAGAGCTGAAGAACTCCAATAATAAGCTACTATAACAAACTCTCCCTTATTAAAAATTAATTTAATTTTTTATATAGATATTAAATTGATAAGAATAGATAATACACTTAATCTTAGCCAAAATGACAAAAAAGATATACTTTCTACTGTCATCAATCCAAAATATTTATAGAAATTTTTCCGCTCGCGGTGTTATCAATTCTAAGATGTGGGATTAAAGAAAACCATGATAACATATATTTCTTATATAAAAAATAATCAAAGAAAATTATTAATAAATTTTAAAATTATTTTTAGTGGGAAAAGAAAAAATAATATTAATATAATTTCATTATATATATATATATATATATATATATATATATATATATATATAACATTAGAAAAGTTGAGTGTGTTGTAATTGGAAGTATAGAGAGGTGAGGAGAAACTAAATTAAATCAAATAAACTCATCAAATTTTAAATTTTAATTTAATTTATTCAGATTTTTTTTGAAAAAATCAATTAATTCTATTCTGATTTAATTTTAAAATTTTTTATTTGATTAAATCAAATAAACTAAATTTTTAAATCAAATCAAATTTTTAACTAAATCAAATTTTTGAACCTTATTTTCTAAACCAAATTTTATTAAACAAAATTAAATTTTTAGATCCTATTTATAAAAATTCAAATAATAACTGAATTAATTAATATTTTATCAATTTAATTTATTAAATTCTTTTTTAAAATAATCAATTCAATTAATTTAGTTCAATTCGATTTTAATAAAATACTCTCACCTAATAGACTTTACCCAAATACTCGTAATGTGTTGCGATAGCGTAGAAATTTTGTTTGTTTCATTGCCATTTTATGGTATGAAGAGTACAAAATAATAACCACCTTTTTGTTGAATTATAACTAGAAAGCTGATGCACCAAAACAATATTATAGACTGCAGAGAGCATACATAAGATCTGACGTAACTTATATACTCTTGTAAGAAAAGATTTCATGTTCAAAACAAAGCTTTGAATTCCATAACAACCTCAAAAGATCACCTGTTACTTTGAAGAACTTGTATAGGATACGCAACACTAGCTCTAGCTGCAACCATACACACTGTCCTACTTTTGCCAATGATTAAGCTCGGAAAGAACAGGTTAAAATTATTATTCAATGGGTTCAGAACTCACGTCAATGAAAATACATAAACCTCTAGAAGTATTTATCTTTCCCAAGTCGCTGTAAATGATAATTGATAGTCCTTGCGGGGTTTTTGGGTTTTCCTTTCTGCAAGAATGAATAAATAAATAAATAAATAAATAAAACAAAAGATAATTAGGCAATTTAAGCTAACTAGACCATTTGAATTGCTCTTGCTGAGGAAACAAGAATTCAATCTCAAACTTTGTTATAAACAAAAGTAAAAAAAAAAACTACAAGAAATTACTGCAGGTTATAAAGATTGTACTTGGGCCTCCGCGCAGGAAAGTAAGAGGTCCTTCTGTTTAATACACTTGTCATCGTTGTTCTTGTTCAAAGACAAGCAACCGAGGAAGGCCACCATCTCCTTCATACAAGGTTTGCCTGTGGCACCAAACTTTTTGGGATTTATGTACAAACCCCCTGCTTTCCGGCCCATAATGATATTGTAACCTGACCGACAATATAAATAATAAATTTTTTCCCACGAATTCAATAAAACTGGAGTTGGAAGCAAACCATCTAACTATCGTCATTCATCAATAAACAATAATACTTTTTGTTAAGAAATATAGCGATAAGAAATAAGATGTAATCTGTGTCTAACTATTTTGATCCCTAAGGTATATTAGTTTCTCCCAAATCTTTCATATTAAAATTTTTGACAAAAATAAATCAAATTGAGTTCAGGGCCAAGATCACTATATTATCCACATAGAGAATCATAAGGATAATCTTACTCCCTATCTTCGTAAAGACTAATTGAATTAAAGATTGCTTACGTCCATATATAGTGATTGGATTGATATGCACATTTTCTTTTCTTGTCCAAAGTACAACAAAAATTCTTTAGGTTGCTCTATATACATCTCTTCTCCTAAGATGTATAAAAAATCAAAGGAAAGAAATTTACAATGGAAAAAAAACAATGGGGAATGTTAATAGAAAGAAAAGAAAAAAAAAAGAAAAAAAATTGAGAGGAAAGTGAAACAGAAAGAGAGAGAGAGAGAAAAAATCAAAGGAAGAAAAAAACCACGGACTCTCATAGGACCGTCAGCCATGACTGCGCAAGTTGAACTCGCGCATGCGAGGCCACAAATAGGGCTGCATGAGGCAATCTCATGTGCATGGGCCGTCGACTCACTCGGGGCCACTGAATGCGGTGGTGCTGGGTGGTCGTCCATTGTTGTGCAAGACCTAGTTGCAACTCTTGCAAGTTGGGTTGGAGAAATTCAATTGCACATGAGAGTGAGTTGGAAGGGAGGAAATTGCTTTCCATTGTATTTGGACGGACAAAAAAATGATCAAAATTGATCCACAGATGGATTCATAAATCCATCTACCCATCTGGTAAACAAAAAGAAGGAAAATAATTCATCCTTTTCTACAAAGTAAATAAAAGAAAATTTTTCACCGTATAAATTTTTTCATAGATTTTATTTTCATCCTCTCAAAATTGAAATGTGTAGGACTATCTTTTATTCAGAGACTCCAAGAGTGCAATAATGACTATTTAACATAGATATGAAATTGTCAAATATTTATAGTTAAAGTGTTCAGAGACTCCAAGAGGCCCCTCTAATAAGAATTGTGTGCCACACTTCACATAGAAACACCCTGCATCCCCCATTGTTTGCCTTGCCTAAGCCCTACAACCTTTTAGTGCCTAGTTGCACCTAATGCCTCATGAAACACTCGTTAAGTACTACATTGGATTGTAGATTTTAATGAGGCAGTTGATATCAAAATATTACAAGTCTACTTGTAAGACTGCAAATACTTTCACCATCCGGAGAAATAAAACGAGAAAAAATAATAAAATCCAAACAGAAACATGTAGCATTATAGTAAATTACTATAACAGTTTCTCCTCCCCCCTTCTGTTCTTAATGAAATTTTTATTTATAACAACCAACAGTGATCAGAAGATCAACAACACGACGAAGACTGAACGCATCATTCAACAATAAAAAAAATAATTGCAAGTAAAAAGGAACAGCTATCAAAATATGCAAAACAAAACCTTAGTTCACCTTCCACATAAATTTAGTACCATAGCCATCATGTTTAATGCAACTCAAATTTCAGAAAAAAAAAACATGTTAATCCAAACACTAATATAGCTGTAACAGACAAGAATAAACAGAGCAAAGAGAAAGCGAAAATACAAAAAAAAAAACACACACACACACTCTTTTAATGCGCATACGCCGTGAAGTAGAAGATATTGGAAAGGAACTCGAACAGAAACACAAAAGAACTTACAAAAGGAAAATCAAGCAGGTGGCTTGCGCTGGTTGAGGCCCGGCGGGAGAGATAAGGGAAGTGCTCCGGCGGAGGCGATAACAGATGTGAAAGGACGAGGCAGAGGCGGCGATCCGGCAGAAAAAGGAGATGGCGTGCGGCGTATCCTTAGGCTAGGGTTTGCGTTATTGCTTACTCGCCGAGTTTAATAATTCATACAAAATTAATTAATTAATCCTAAGTAATTTTTTTCTTCGCAATTTCCGTTTTCGTCCTTTCAAGTAAACAAAGCTAGTGATGGGATTGGGATCCAGTTTTAAGAGACGCATGCAAGCTAACTCCATAATTTATCATTTTTTTTCACGTGATCTAATGATGAACTGTAAAGTACGTTTAGTGAAAAATTATCCTTCATAATTTTCGTTATCTAAGATTATTAACCCAAAAAAAAAAACACTGTTTAATTTAGATAATCAAGTAATATTTCATGTCTGACACGTCAATAAAAAGAGCATACAATTCGAAATCGAAAAACCTTAATTCCAAGATTAATAAAAAAAAAATTTACCTAAAATACCTTCGAATATGAGAAAAATATGATAAAAAAAAATATAAAGAAAAAAATAAACAAATAAACAAATAAAAAATAAAATAAAAAACTTTTTAAAAATTAAAAAAAATAAAAACATTAAAAATTAAAAAATAGGAAAAACATTAAAAAAATTAAAAACCACATAAAAATAAAGAAAAATGTGAAAAATAAAAAAATAAAAAACGTAGAGTTTAAATAGTAATAATAATATATGGTTGGTTTTGTAATTAAGGGTAATATAGTAAAATATTAAACTAAGTTATTTATTAAAATCTTCAAACAAATAAGTTTTTGTTGCCTTACTAGGTTAAATTAAACAACATTTGGTTATGTTTTATTCCCCATAACCTTGGTTATGTGATTACTTGGTAATTAAATAACCAAGGTTATATATGATAACTTGAATCAAACGTACCATAAGAATCATCTGCAATACAAAATTGAGGTGTTTACTTTTTTTTTTTTTACTCTAAACAATTTATAGTTAAAAGTGATAAGTCCAGTGAGAACCGCTAGATGGGTGAATAGTCTTGCAAGTAAGAATTTTCTCTTACTTTTCAAACTTAGTAAGGATAGACAATTAATTAAAGCAAGTAATTAACATAAAACAAATAACTTAAAAATAAGTATGAAGAATAAAGTTTACTTAGTTACAACCTAATTGGTTGTTAATCCAACGCAATAAAAGCACTAAAAGAATCTCTTTCATTGTAGGTGCAAAAACCTCTTCTCTTTGAAAAACTCAAAAAATAACTAGGAATTGATTACATAAGTTTTTTTTATTCCTAGCACCGGGGGCTTTTTATAGTCTCCTGGGATGAAATAGTCATTGGTATTTGTTGCTTGGAGGCACCTCCAAAGAGGTCCAGGGCGCCTCCAATGTGGATAAATATTAATCCAAACTCCAACGGTCGACCAACGACTTTACGGGAATGGAGGCGCCTTTAATGTCTTTGTAGGTGCCTCTGCTTGAGGCGTCTTCGATCTCGCTTGAGGCGCCTCGTGCCTTTTAATCTGAGCCACCTTAGACACCTTGGAGGCGCCTTCGCGTCTTTACTAGGCAGCTTTAATAGCAGCACCTGAGATGCCCTCAATCACAAAGGAGGCACCTCAGACACCTTGGAGGTGCCTTCGCATCTTTGATGGGCAACTTCAATAGCAGCACCTGAGGAGCCCTCAATCACAAGAGAGGTGCCTCAAGTCTTCAAGATCAACCTCTAAGTTGATCTTCTTCTATCTCGCATGTTTGGGTGATGCTCCGGTCATCCATAATTGAGTTCACTTGAACTTAACTCTGTTCATTTTCAAGCAAGATTCCTCCCAAGCTTCTTGTCCCTCAAACGTCTCATATGTCTTTCTCGTCCACCGGTGTACTCTTCCGCAACACCTCATCCCTCGGATGCACCTAGCCCATCAACTTGCTTCCCGTGTCATCCTTCCCGCTAGTCATATCTTTCGCTCGACTTCCTATATTCCTAAGCTCATGCACACTCAAACACAACAGAACCTAACTTGACTTGGTTGACCACATCAAAACCAGCCCTAGGTACTTACAAAAATTATATCCAATCAATTAGTCAATTATCTAATAAATATCAAATACCATATAGAGAGAGATAATATGCTGCCCGACATCTCCTACGCGACTATGAGCGAAATCTAATGTGAGCAATATGACGCGACCAAAACCTATTTTTTTTAATCTCTCTCTTATCTACATGCAACAATTTTTCTCTTTCCTCTTAAATTAAAATAAAATTATCTCTTCTCTCTCCTATTATTGCAAGCAATAATCATTGCAGTACTGATGTTATAACGTTGCAACAACTACTGCACAATAGTCATACAACATAGTAGCTGCTACTATTGGTGCTGTTAGTGCGGTTAGCATTAACGATTCAACCTAGGTTTTGATGAATGACAAATCAGGTTAAGTTAGTTTGTTGTTGTCTGACACTTTGATCAAGTGTGTAGGAGAAGTCCAGACAGGTCGACGGGCTGACCGGATGTCTGGCACGAAGCCTAACTAGGTCGACGGGCTGACCGGATAGCTGGCGAGAAGACCAAGCGGGTCGACGGGCTGACCGGACGCTTGGCAAGAAGTCCAGCTAGGTCGACGGGCTGACCGGATAGCTGGCACGAAATCCAGACGGGTCGACGGGCTGACCAAACGTCTGGCAGGTAAGTGAGGTAAGTCACTAGAGGGGAGTGACTGCGAGGACGCGTTCCCGGGAAGGGAACATTAGGCGTCGATCCGGCTTAGATCCATTTCGGATATCTAAGTCGAGATCGTGACTAGATTCCGATCTCGGAAAGACGAAATCTAAGTCATACTCTTTACTATTACTTTATTGAACTTTAATTGTGCTAACGATCTGTTTTACAGGATATACATATGCCTCGGACTAACTCTATTTTGCAGGAGAAGGAGTTCCTTGAAATAGAAGGTCTGGGCGCCCGGAAGGGATCCGGGCGCCCGAAGGTAAGTTTTATCCAAACTCGCGCGTCGCCACGTGGAGCTTGCTGGTTGGACCTGCCACGTCCCACCAGGGCACCCGGAAGGGATCCAGGGCGCCCCGAGCCTCGTATAAAAGGAGGGTCAGAGGGGAGCTTCAGAATAACAACGAAAAGAAAGTCTTCTACTGCTTGCTCTACTGCTCTGCGCTCCAACGACGCTAACAAAGATCCGACAATACGCTCCTTTCCTTTTCTTTAATTCTTGTCGGTATTTTCTTTATCTTGCTAGCATTCCTGTACTTTAAATTGTAATCATTTTCGAACTACTAGTGATTGCCCAACGAAAGTACTCACGGAGTACGGGCCTTCAAGTAGGAGTCGTCACAGGCTCCGAACGAAGTAAAAAACACCGTGTTTAGTTTGTCTAAGTTTTTTTATTATTCCGCTGCGCTTAACTCTTATTAACGTTGTTTTTCAAATCGATATTCACCCCTCCTCTATCGACGTTTCACGATCCAACAAGTGGTATCAGAGCAGGTACCGCTCTGATTTGGTGCAACCACCAATCAAGCAAAGGGGGGTCGTTTTAAAGAAAAAAATTAGATATTGTTTGTCTTTTAAATAAAACCTTACGCCTTTCGTTTTTTCCCTCCAAAACAGTTTTTGAAAAATACATCGGCGTCTTGTCACCATTGTTTAGTATTTAAAAAATATTACATTTTCAAAATTTTGAAATAATATTTTTTTTCAAATATTTTATTAATATTATAATATTTTTTTATTTTTTCCGAAAATAGTGAAATATTATTTTTTTCAGCACTGCTAATCCAAGACCAAGTCTTGGGATTTTTTTTCTATTTCTCTGTATGCAAGAATAATGACTCTTCAAGAAGGACGGAACCCCCACGAACCACCACCATACGATCAAGACTTCAACTACTGGAAGCGATTAATGGAATGCTTCTTAGGAAGCGTAGACATCGATTATATGCTAATTTTGAGGAAACCTTCTCAAAACTCGGAACTGAACAAAAAGGTAAGTAACATTATTTGTAATGTTTTACCTAACAATATTTTATGCAGATTAGAAAAGTACAAGAATGCATATGAGCTGTGGACCCAGTTGATCAAGTTTCACGAGACGCCAATGGAGCTAGAAGATCAAGTTAAAGTCAAATATAGACTCGAGTCAAATCCAACGGAGAAGCCTACTGAATTAGGGGTTACGCTCAAGGTTAGTAATATTTACCAAAATACCCCTGCTAATAGTAGTTTAAATAATCAGCATGCTGATAAGTATGAAATTAGTTATGGTGCATGATAATCTAGATTTAAATGATTTAAATTCAAAATCACAAAATAATCTAGATTCTGATCAAGTCAATCAAGACTCTGATTAATTTGGCATTAACCTTGACTTGGTCAAACAGAACAATGACCAAATCAATTCAAATAATTTAATTAATTCAGAAAATTTAAAATTAGGTGAGCATTTAGACATAAATAAATCAAACATTAAAATAAATTTGAATTTAAATGCTAAAAATGAGAAAATGGATAAAATCAATAAATACCTTGATAAAATATTTAATAATCAAGATAAAATCAGTCTAGAAAATGCTATCCAAAATCAAGATAATTTAATTAATAAAAAATTAAACTTTAAAGATAAAACTAATCTAATAAATTCAATTAACCATATCAATTTAAAAGGCAAAGAGAATATAAGGATAAAATCAAACACTTTGATAAAATCAAAACGAAATTTAACAAACTTAAAATTAAATGTTAAAGATAACATATTAAACAAAAATAATCTAGAAATTTCAAAATTAACAATTAATAAAAAGCTAAAAGATAAACCGTTAAGAAAATATAATTCAAACAGTTTAGTTAATTCAAATTTAAAAATAAATAAAAACTTAAACTTTAAAAATAAGCTATTAAAGAAAAATAATTCAATTAACCCAATAAAATTGAAATTAAAAGAAAATTTAAATATTAAATACACTCTCTTAAAGAAAGATAAATTGACCAATTTAATTAATTCAAAATTAAAAACTTAAATTTAAATTACAAATTAAACATTAAAACTTAACTAAAACCAACTCTAATTATACAAAAAACTTAAATTAAAGACCAATAATTCAGGGGAGGCTCCAGAATAACTAGCACCCCCAAAATTAATCTACCCGACAAGGGTAAAATAAGAGAGATTACCTGGCAGGGTAGATAGGAATAGAATAAATAGGAACAAAAGTTTAACTTGACAAGTAGTACTGGTGAAGTTTTGGATGATAGTACGTTGGAAAAACTTGGGCATCGCATGTCTAGAAAGATATGGCTTCGATCTGGTGCATTTGGCCAAGTGGAACTGACCGAAGCTACCCCTTACGGATCCTAACTAGGTAGACCAAGGTTTAGTACTAAGCTCCGTGGATAGGACTATTCGGAAAACCTCGAAAGGTTGGTTACTTCTAATGATGTCCAAGTGACTCACCAAGCTTAGAAGTTTATCCGAAGAATGCCTATTTGTTGAGACCAAAGCTAAACCTAAATCTAACACAAGTTAAACCAAACTCTGTAATTAAATCTAACTCATCTCACAAAATTATATGATTCCCTGATTGATAATCTAGATCGGGTGAAATGAATAAGGATTAAATTAATTAATTTTCAAACAAATTAAAATTAAATTTTAAATTTCAAATTAAAATTAAATTTTGAATTTCAAATTAAATTAAAATTAAATTTCGAATTTCAAATTAAATTTCGAATTAAAACTAAATTACTTCTTAAAATTAAATTATTTTATAAAAAAAATATTTTAAAATTAAATTAATTTTTTTAAAAAATAATAATTTATTTTTTAAAAAAAAACCTTTTAAAAAATCATTTTAAAATTCTTTTTAAAATTATTTTCAAACTTTTAAAAACTATTTTAAAAATTCTTTAAAAACTATTTTAAAAATTCTCTAAAAAACTATTTTAAAAATTCTTTAAAAACTATTTTAAAAATTCTCTGAAAAACTAGTTTAAAAAATTTTTTAAAAACTATTTTAAAAATTCTCTGAAAAACTAGTTTAAAAAATTCTTTAAAAACTATTTTAAAAATTCTCTAAAAAACAATTTTAAAAATTCTTTAAAAACTATTTTAAAAAAATCTTTAAAAACTATTTTAAAAATTCTTTAAAAACTATTTTAAAAATTGTTTTAAAACTATTTTAGAAATTATGTATCATTTTGAAAAATTCTTCTTATTTTTCACTATAATAAAATTCTGTTAACTTAAAAAAAAATAGTAATAATAATAAATTATTTCCATAGATTGTTTTCACTTTAAAAATTATTATTTTGACTTTAAACTCATTTTTTATCTTAAACATCATTTTAACCTTAAAATTATTTTTTAATTTAACTTAACTGAAAATTAAATCTTAAATTAAAACTTAATATTGAAATTATAATTAAAATTAAAAATTTTAACTTAAACTTAAAATTAACTTAAACTTAAATTAACCACTTATATTAATTTAAATCTAAAATCAAAACTGAATCAAACGTATGTTAATTGACATAAAACATATTATAAAAATCATTTTAAATTCCTTTTAAATGCTGTTTTAGAAATCCGAAAAATGTTTTCTTAAATATTTCTTAAACTTATTTTTGAAAACTAACTCTTATAAAACTAAGTTGTTTTGGGTTTTACTTTTTGTTAAAAAATTGATTTTGAAAATTATATCTAACTTAGTTTTGAAAATTGAATTTTTTTCCCTTAATTTTGACAATTTGATTTGAAAGTTAAAATTTTACAAAAATTAGTTTTAAAAAATTGCTTTGTTATTGAAAATTGTGGAAATTAGATTTTTCAAAACTTAAGTTTACAAACTAAGCTTCTCAAAATCATTTTCCTTAATTTTGAAAATTGAATCTTTTACAAACTTAGTGTTGAAAAATAAATTTCAATCAATTTTGAAAAATAGATTTTTCAAACTTAGTTTTGGAATTTTGATTTTGAAAACTTATGTTTGAAAGCTTGAATTTTTAACTTTGACCTTAAAAACTATACTTGAAAAATTAGCTATCTTTCAAGACTTGGTTTTTTTCAAAGATTTAAGAAATAAAAGCAAAATAATCTATGTTTTAAACTCCCCCAGATTAACTTGACATTATTTTTTACTTTGTCTGAAGTCTATGTTTATGCTTACTTAATCCATACTTATTTTTGATGAATGCCAAAGGGGGAGGGTTAGGTGATTAAGTTAGCTAAACCAATTTGAAAATACAAACTAACCTTTAAAACCACATAAATGCATGTTGTTTCTTGCATATGTTTTCACTAACTTAACCATGTTGTCATTCCATCAAAAAGGGGGAGATTGTTGGTGCGGTTAGCATTAAGGATTTAACCTAGGTTTTGATGAATGACAAATCAGGTTAAGTTAGTTTGTTGTTGTCTGACACTTTGATCAAGTGTGTAGGAGAAGTCCAGACAGGTCGACGGGCTGACCGGATGTCTGGCACGAAGCCCAGCTAAGTCGACGGGCTGACCAGATAGCTGGCGAGAAGACCAAGCGGGTCGACGGGCTGACCGGACGCTTGGCGAGAAGTCCAGCTAGGTCGACGGGCTGACCGGATAGCTGGCACGATGTCCAGACAGGTCGACGGACTGACCGGACGTCTGGCAAGTAAGTGAGGTAAGTCACTGGAGGGGAGTGACTGTGAGGACGCGTTCCTGGGAAGGGAACATTAGGCATCGATCCGGCTTAGATCCATTTCGGATATCTAAGTCGAGATCGTGACTAGATTCCGGTCTCGGAAAGACGGAATCTAAGTCATACTCTTTGCTATTACTTTGTTGAACTTTAATTGTACTAACAATCTGTTTTATAGAATATACATTTGCCTCGGACTAACTCTATTTTGCAGGAAAAGGAGTTCCTGGAAATAGGAGGTTCGGGCGCCCGGAGGTAAGTTTTATCCAAACTCGCGCGTCGCCACGTAGAGCTTGCTGGTTGGACCTGCCACGTCCCACCAGGGCGCCCGAAAGGGATCCAGGGCGCCCCGAGCCTCATATAAAAGGAGGGTCAGAGGGGAGCTTCAGAATAACAACGAAAAGAAAGTCTTCTACTGCTTGCTCTACTGCTCTGCGCTCCAGCGACGCTAACAAAGATCCGACAATACGCTCCTTTCCTTTTCTTTAATTCTTGTCAGTATTTTCTTTATCTTGCTAGCATTCCTGTACTTTAAATTGTAATCATTTTCGAACTACTAGTGATTGCCCAACGAAAGTACTCACGGAGTACGGGCCTTCGAGTAGGAGTCGTCACAGGCTCCGAACGAAGTAAAAAACACCGTGTTCAGTTTGTCTAAGTTTTTTTATTATTCCGCTGCGCTTAACTCTTATTAACGCTGTTTTTCGAATCGATATTCACCCCCCCCCCCTCTATCGACGTTTCACGATCCAACAGGTGCAGTTTGCACTAACGGTCTAACTCAGATTTTGATAAATGACAAGTAAGTTAAGTTAGATTTTATTGTGATCTAACCACTTGATTAAGTGTGCAGGAAATCCAGCTAGGTCGACGAGCCGATCGGATAACTAGTACGAAGTCCAGATAGATCGACGGACTAATCGGATATCTGACAAGTAATTCAGCTAGGTCGACAGACCGACCGGATAGCTAATACAAAATCTAGATACGTCGACGGGCTGACCAGATATCTAACAAGAAGTCCAGCTAGGTCAATGGGCCGATCAGATAGCTGGCATGAAGTCCAGACAGGTCGATGGGCTGACCGAATGTTTGGCAAACTGGTAAGTTAGGGTATGTCACTGGAGGAGAGTGACCATGAGGACACGTCCCAGTTGAAGGGATAGTAGACGTCGGTCCAGTTTAGGTCAATTTGGAATCTCTAAGCTGAGACCTTAACTAGTTCCTGGTCCTGAGAGGACAAGAACTAATTACTATCTTTTATTATTAATTATTATTTATCCTAATACTTATTTTACAGATTATTTGAACTAACATTGTTTTGTAGGACAAAAGGAGAAAAATTATCTTCGGATGAACAGTGCCAAAGGCGCCCTTAAGCAGTGAAAGCGCCTTCGTACTGTTCATAGAAGGCGGCTTCTATGGCTTTGGGAGGCGCCTTCCACAGGATAAATTTTGATCGAAGTTATGGATAAGTGCCGAGCTATTCGGGATCGAATTTACCTCATTGGAGATGCCTTCCATGGCTATGGAAGGTGCCTTTTTTATAAGGCTATCTCAAGAAGGCATTGGGAAGACACTAATATACGAGCTACTGAGCATTTGTTTGAGCTTCCCTCTGCTCCAAGCTCCTGCTACGACTCTGCTGCAAAGATACTATGCCCAACAATTACTCCGAGAACTTTCGATCATGGCCAGCAAATGGACACCGACACACGTGTGCTCCTACTTCTATTTCTAGAGTGTCTGTAACCTTTCATTTTTGTACTTGATTACTGCAAAAGGATAAGTGCAGTGTGTTGCACTTATTCGAACTTTATTTTGTACTCGATTTTCTCTTCTGGAGGTACCGGAAGAGGCTATTAGTAGATTACCCGTTGATAGATCCACGGAACCTGGATCTTGGAGTAGGAGTCGCCGAAGGCTCCGAACCAAGTAAACTTCTTGTGTCTTTCTCGTGTCTTTTAAATTCCGATTTCATACGTATTTTCTACTGCGTATACTTGTGATTTTAAAACTGACAAAATGAGTTTTTTGAAAACCACGTGATTCACCCCCCCTCCTCTCACGTGCATATCGATCCAACAACTACAACTGTGTAGTAATTGCTACAACGTTATAACAGCTACTACACAATAAATGTTACATGTTGTAGTTGCTATAACATTTGTTGCATGCAATAATAGGAGAAAAAAGATAATTAATTTTATTTCAATTTAAGATGAACGAGAAAAAATTATTTATTTTAATTTAAGAGGAAAGGGAGAAAAGTTATTACATGCAAATGAGCAATGATTAAAAAAATTAGATTTTGATCGTGTTAGATCGCCCAAGTCAAATTTTGCTCACGGTCGCGCAAGAGGCATCAAGCAACCTATCAGTCTCTCTCTCTCTATAATTTATTGGGGCAAAAATCAAAATGATTCTGATTTTTTTCCATACCACAAAAGGCATCCTATTTTAATTTTTTATCAAAAAAAGATAATCCTCACTAGTAACTCATATATAATTATATAATTGCCCTCCAATAAAGTATTCTTGCTATTATCTCTCACCTATATTTCTCACCTAAATCCTAAACTGGGAGTGTGTTGTAGCAGCTACGAAATCATAGCTGATACAACATGAATGTTAAATGAGTAGGTTGAATTTATGTTACAACAACAATGAGAATGGTAGATAAATAGAGTTGAATCATATTGGAGTAGCAATGAAATGGTAACTGATACAGAATAAATATTTTTGAATAAGTTAAATATGTGTTATATCAGCTCCGATTTCATAGCTACTATAATGTGTAAGATCGATGACACGTAAGAGGGGGTAAATCACGTATATTTTAAAAACTTTTTTTTAAAACTTAAAATAAAGTGCATAGCAAAATAAGACAAGACACAGAAACAAAAAAAACGAACAAGGTTGGTTATTTAGTTCAGAGTCTTTGTTGACTCTTACTCTAAGATTCACGATATCTCAGACAGTATCGATGGACAATGCAATAAAACTTCTTCTGGAACCGCAAAAAGAGATAATCGAGTACAAGAGTAAAAGTGGATAGTGTAACAACCTACGCTTCCTTTTAAACAGTAAAATAAATAACTTTAATTAAAATTACTAACACAAAAGATGTAGAGGTGAGAGCGTTGGTATATTGGTGACAGTTTGCCTACAATGGTCGAATGTCGTGAAGTAGTAGCGTAGCAGCAACATAGCGTGGTCAAAGCAGTAGAAGGATCATTGAAACTTGAGAAAAATGAGTTCTCACTTGCTGCTGGTCAAATACTGCTTTTATTGAGCATTGAGGGCGCCTCCAAGCTCATCCGAGGCATCTCCAAGTGTAAAAGTCATCCCTTGAGCTTTTGACTCAATAAGCCTCTCAACCTGTGGTCTTTATATGCGCGAGGGTGTCTTCCAAGTACTCTGAGTTGCCTCCACGCCACGCTCCAGGGTGCCTCCAACCACATGAGAGGCGCCTTCACTCCTTTCTGGGCGGGTCTTCAACCAAGGCAATCGAATCACCTCCAACAACACAAGAGGCATCTCAAGCATTGTGTAGGATCGATGCACGTGAGGGGGGGGGGGGGGGGATGAATCATGTGTCTTTAAAAAAATCTTATCTTTTTCGTCTTTTAAAAACAAAGTTCGCAGTGGAATAAAATAACAAAGAAACAAAAACCAAGAACAAGAATTCGAGGAGTTACTTGGTTCTGAGTCTTCGGTGACTCCTACTCCAAGATCCACGATCCCTCGAATTGTATTGATGGGTCACTATAAACCTCTTTTGGAACCACCAGAAGAGGGAATCGAATACAACAGTAAACTAGGGACAAGTGCAACAACCTACATTTTCCTTTATGCAATAATTAAAAACTTAATCGACAATTTTGTTATCCAACACGAGAAGAATATCGGATCGAGCTCAATTTTGAACGGCTTCTCAGCAATAGTAGGGCATAGGAACGTTGCAACACAGCGGGAGGACAAAGTTAGAGCAGCCAGAAACTCGAAAGATCGTGTATAGAAGTTATAAACGAGTTGTATTGAATGCTTGGTAGAACAATTCTTTTATTGACCATTAAGGGTGCCTCTAAGTCCAATGAGGGCACCTTCAATAGCAAAAATGACCTCGAAAACTTCGATCTTGATAAACTCCATAGATTGTGTTTTTCATCTTCTCTAGGGTGCCTTCCAGATGCTCTAAGGCACCTCAACGCCACACTCCAGGGTGCCTCCAACCGCATGAGAGGCGCCTTTGTGCCTTTCTGCGCGAGTCTTCAGCTAAGGCAGCCGAGGCGCCTCCACTCGAGCAGGAGGCCCCTCTATTCGAATAGGAGGCGCTTAGGAATATTGTTCATCCGAGGCTTGAAGTGTTTTTTTAGCCCTGCAACATGAGTTAATCCAAATAACAGACTATACCTTGTAAAACAAAGTTAGTACAATAAAATATAATAGATTATTAATTAAATCTTCTCTTTCTAAGACCAAGATCTAGTCATGGTCTCAGTCTAAGTTTCCAAAATAGGTCTGAATTGAATCGACGCCTAAAGTCCCAATTGAGACTCGTACTCATTGGATCATTCTCCTCTAGTACTTACCTTACTTGCCAAGTAGAATCATTTAACTCCCTTTCGACCCACCAGGTCTTCCCATCAGTTGTTAGATCAATAGACCCAGTTGAACTTTTGCCAATTGTCAGGTCTTGTGGACCTAGCTGGACTTCCCGTCAGATATCAAATCACTACTTTACCTATCTAGACTTCTACACCAGCTATCAGGTCCTCCAGAGCTAGCTGGATTTCAGCCTGGTGTCAGACCCGTCAAGTCCTGCATACTTGGTCGAAAGATTAGATCACACCACACCTAACTTGAATTGTTTATCATTAATCAAAATCTAGATTTGATCATTGATGTCAACTGCATCAATACACTATTCACCCGAGCTCATCTTGTGTATCTTAGCTCTTGCAAAGCTTGTCAATCCAACAAAAAAAAAATATTTAACTTACAAAACAGAGTTAACACCAATTATAAGTATTATTAATTAGAACATTCTTATCAAGACCATGATCTATCATGGTTCTCAGCTTATCCAAAATGGCTCTAAGTTGAACCAACGTCTATTGTTCCCTTAAACGGAAACACATCCTCACTGGGTCACTATCTTTCAGTGACTTACCTCACTTATCATGTGTCGTCCTTGACTTACCTTTTGATCCACCGAGTCTTTCTGCTAGTTATCAGATCTGCAAATCTAACTGTATTTTGGCTAGTTGTCAGGTCCTACGGGCCTAGCAAAACTTTCCACCAGTTATCATATTGATAGATTTAACTGAATTTCAACCTGATATCAAATCCTTCAGATCTGTTAATTTTTACACATTTCGTAAAAAATATTAATTACATAGAACTTAACTTTAATCATTTATCATTTACGAAGATATAAGTTTGATAATTGAAACTTACTGTACCAATACAACACACCCCCGGTTTAGCATTTAGCGAAAGATAAAATGGAAATAGTATACTAGAGGGTAGTTAGGTAATTATACTTTGGGTCACCGGTGGGATGTGACGAGGTGCCTTTTGTTAAAAAAAAACGAAAGGAAAAAGGTGGGGAGCCTTTATGATTTTTTAAAAATAGGCGCTTTTGACCAATTTATTGTTAGTCCTTCAAAATTAATAATGGGCCTTGATGAATATGTTGGGCCACAAGGTTGTGTGATCACTTATTGGATAAGAACCGCCAAAATTTTAGGGCTTTGTAGACAAGGTGCCTCTTTTTATTCGGGTAAATTATTATGAATTAATTTTTTAAAATGTATAAGAAATCAATATTTAGCAATAAGAGCATCCACAGCGGATAGACCCCATTGAGAGCTCCTTCGTTGTCACGTCTGCGCCACATCAAAAGTTAAAAACCTCATACCTCCTTCCACTATCAAAAAACCTCTCAACAACTCTCTCATGAGTCTCATACTTTTCATTATATATAATTCTCATTTCTCCTTCATATTTTACATTATACACCATTAATTTTTTATAAAATTTAAATTTATAAATTGCTAACATAAAACAACATTAATAATTAAAAAAATACATAAATATTATAGTGCATCAAATAAAAAGACATAAATTATAATAATAGTCCTAAAAATAAATGTAAACTCATCTACACCAAGTCATGTCTCTGTTTAATTTTCCCACCATTTTCTCACGTAAATAAAGTTATCTTGGTGTCATCTCACTAGTATCCTTCATAAGAATTTTATAATCCTTATGAAAGATCTCGGCTTCCCGCAAAGTAATTTTTTAGATTTGATATTATTTAATATCTTGTCATTCTTTGTCGATGTTATGTTCCATTGTATCGCCCTCTGTGACTTTAGATTTGTCCTTTCTCTTCGCTGCCTTTTGCCCTATAGGACGAATGTGGACTTCAGAGTCATCTAAATCAGCACTTATATCTGGATTTGATGTTGAAGTGTTTCCCCCTGATTTGGATGTCCTTGCCTTCTTGTTAGAGTAATGAGCAACTGATTGTGGAGTATATTTCTCATATTCTTTGAGAACCCTCCACACATGCATATACTTAAAATCTTTGCCTTTGTTGTTGGCTTTCCACATATTCAATGCATTCTCCAACACATTCTCGTCACTCCAACCGCTTTGCGGATGAGTATAAAAATTATTATAAGTTGCAAAAAATTCATTTACCATCGGTGCAAACCTATAATAATGTGATTTCAACCACTGATAACTTCTCGTCATAGATCCAGTGGGGCGACGTTTGTTGTAGTAATCAGCTATACGTTTCCAAAAAGCTTGATCCTTCTGGCCATTACCAATGATTGCATCAGTGCTTATAGTTACACATGACTTCGCAAGGACCACATCTTCATCGAGAGACCAAAATCTTCGTTTCGATTCATTTTCCTCCAGCTCAACTTCACGCTCCTCTTGTGATGAGTGTGGTGGCAACTGAGTTACAAGAACAGATGATGGTGTTAGAGATTCTTTGTCGCTGATAGATGGATCAATAGTTGCCCTTCTTGATTCATTCAAATGTATGACAGGTGGTTGAGTAGGAGAAAATACGTAAGGATAAGGCATCCCAAGTTGGCTACCCATTACTGACCAATCTTGGGATGGATATATACCAAATGGAGATGGGGCGACGTTACTTGGATTCCACGTCTACAAAAAATTTTGAGAACTTTGGGAATTTAGAAAATTTGGAGAATATTGTGGAACATATGAAATATTTTGAACATTTGGAGGATATTGTAGGTGAGAGAAAATATAAGAATATTGGATATTTGGAGGAGTGTGAGTATTTTGAGAAATGAATTTCCTTCCGTATTTGAAGAATTCAAAAGATTCGTAAAGGAAGTATTGAGATTTTCATCCATCTAGAATACAAATAGGGAATGAAAGAAAGAAATGAGTTGAGAGGAAAGATTGCAATGGAATGAATGAAATTGATCCCATATTTATAGATTTTTTTATATATTAAATAATGAAATTAAAACGTTGAACAACGACTAAAAATTAACCGTTGTTCAACGGCATGCAATCTGTAAATTAACTGTTGCTCTCTTGTCCTTTTTTTTATTATTAAAAAATTAAAATATAAAAAAATTAAAAACCACGAAGAAGCGGCTCTGTGACGATAGAGCCGCTTCTTCGTGCGAGTGAAAAACCTCCTTCCCACTATGGGATGGAGGTTTCTCCCTCATGACACGTCATAGTGGAAGGAGCTCCCACTGTGTATACTCTAAGTACTTTCAATTTGGTTTGAAACTTTTTCTCTTTAACCTTCATACTTAATTTTGTAATAAATGAATGTAAACTCATTTAATTTTTGTCTCTTGAACTTAATATTCTTTGTGTAAGTTTTCTAAAACACTTTAATTTTCAAGTAAAACTGTTAAATTACTTTGTAAGACTAAAAATTGAAAAAAAAAAAAACAATTCTAAAACAATATTAAATTATTTTCACTAATCTTTGATGAATAATTTAAGCTTTTATAGTGGCTCTTTTATAGATTACTTCGAAATTTAAACTCTTTATCAGCTAAGGAGAATATAGGTAAGGGTCTAGAGATTTATTGGGGGTCACAGAGTAACACTCGATTACTATTACGGGCATGTTGTTCTACACAAGTCAATATGGTTCAATGTAATTTAAGCTCTAGATTTGTACCCCTTGCACACCCACACGTAAAAGAAGTCTCTCCTCATAAGTTTATTCACATCTTCAATATATGTGAATCAATATAAACCAACCATTATGCTAAAAAATTCTCAATATGGGACTAGAATCTCATTCACAATAAAATTTCTATCCTCTTCCATCTCTTCTCAATTCACACATATTTAAAAAAATATATAGAATTATGAGATGTGTTTTCTAAAAAGAGACATTATTAATTAAGATATAAGCAACGAGCAACCTAAAATTCTGAGAGATTTTTCTTGGTATAAATTAAGATAACAACCTAAATGGGATTTTTTTTTTTATTACGAAAAGTCAGCAGAAGGTTGTTAGGGTTTGTTTAAAGTTAAAGACGTCAAGCAACCAAAAACAAAAAAAAGTAAAAGGAGATGATGTCGGTTGGCATTGCTCAACTATCAGCGTGATCCATCCGACTATCAAATCAATATTGAGTTGAAAAAAAATTAAAAAATTGGAGGGAAAAAAGTGCTATAAGTGATAAGCATTTGTTGTCATATTAATAGGGATTACTATGAACATGCTCCCAACTCCCAAGTCTTAACGAATTACCAAGTCCTCCATGTGGATCGATTTGTTGGGTGGAAAGGATTGGATCTAACAAAGGTGATCCAATTTGAGCATGGACAAAATGAAACTATAGCACCATTTAGGCGAAGTTGAGGTTAGAATTGGCATATATCTTTTTAAGATAAATTTATCATGCACATGGTGCTCATGGACAGGAGTAAATCCAGAATTTTGGATTTGAGAAGGCAAAAAAAAAAAATTATTTGGGCAGAAAGCACATACTAAAATGATAAAAATAATTATTATACGTAGTAAAAAATATTTATCTCATAGGGTCGAACAATATATATATTAAAAAATAAAAATTTCTATATAGTAATAAGATTATTAAAATAGTTATTTCTATCATTATTTATGTAACAATGTGCTACTTTGGAGCAACATGCTTGGAAAGATTATTGACCCTCTTACTAAGAATAATGTTATTAAGTTGCTGAAGAAATTAAAACTCGCTCACTGTTTTACTATGTAAGTGACATTTAGATTACTATAATTTCAAATATTATTTTCAACCATTCTATTTCTTTGGTACTATCAATATAATATTTTTTATGAGAAAAAAATATATCTTCTAAGAAAAAAAAAAGCATCCGTTGAGGTCCAAAGTCGAAATAAGAATGGCTTTCCAAGCTCCTCGCGATAACGCATACGTGCGAACACACCCTTGCACGATCCAAACACCGAATTTTCTGTTTTTTTATTTTTTATTTTTTATTTTTTTGCATCCACTAACACCTAAATCATCAATCAATTGAGCAACAAAACACATACTGAATATAATTTCACTCAATAGATTATAATAACCTTTTTAATAAAAAAAAGTTTTTAAAGGTCATGCAGGGTTTAAAATTAAGAAAAGTAAATATGAAGAATAATGCTCATTTGATAAGAATCGATAGAAGTCTATATTAATGTTAAACACTTTTAATAAAAGATATTTAATGATCATAAAGTCTCAAAATCTTTAAAAATTAATGTGGACATACTCGGAGAGGTCCTAGTGGGATGCTCATTTGATATAAAATGAGGATCTTTAGACTTGCTAAATATTTTTTTTTTAAAAAAAAAGTTTTAAAAAATTTGACTATAATGAAGTAGTTTTGACTATGAATTGGTCAGATTAAATAAAATATTTTTTTATTTACTTTGTTTTTTAATAGGTAGGAGTTGCGGGCCATTCATGTGTTATAATCGTAAAACTCTTTCATTTATTATTTTTATATATCTATACGTTTATATGCCTTACCTTTTTTTTATATATTTTTTAAAACTTCCTATTATACTAATTAAATTTTATATAGAGAGATGTGATATATCACACTTCTTATATATATTAGGAAATAAATTGTTTATAATTATGATCAGATCGTAATTATGATCCAATTACATTTGATTACGATTGTTTTTTAGATTTATCATTATATTTTATATCGGGACAGATGGCCGAAAGTCATTGAGAGGCTGCCGATGATGGATAAATAGTTAGGCTATAGAAAACAGAGCAAGAGAGCATCTTGACGACCTCTAGTTATTCATCCTAATCCAAACTATAATATGAACTTCTAGTTATTCATCTCAATCCAAAGTATAATATGAAGGACGATAAATTTAAAAAAAAATCATAACTAATTATAATCACGACCACGATTCACTTATAATTATAAATACTACATTTCCTAATACATTTATTGTGTTTTTAAATTTTATTTTTTATTTTTATTTTTATTTCCGTAGGAAGAGGATTTGACCTCTCTTATACCGAATCACTAGGTAAGCACCTAAAAATTTTATGTAAATAAAAGGATGAAATAATAGAGAAAGGAAGATATAACTTCTAGAAAGATGTTATATCTTCTAGAAAGATCCATATTCGACAGATATTTCTAAGGGAAATAGAAGAAATAAAAGGAATCGGCCGCCTCTGTTGACTGCAGCTCATCACCCTTGTTGACCCGGCGTTCTTAATTTGAACCGCTTTGGAAATGTCACCCGTTTTAAAAATTTCCACACGTCTGAAACTGGAAATTGTGGAGCATTGACTTCCCAAGTGTATAAATCACCATTTCTTCCTCCTCCTTCCTCAACTCATCTTTTCTCCACTCCCTTTCTCTGTCTCTGCCTAATTCGTTGTTGGATCTCGCTTTTTCTCTTCCAAAACCTACTCCTCACGCCATGGGATACTGGAGGGAAGCCACCGGCATCAAAGGACCCAGCGGATTCGGATCCGGCTCCACCGCCGAGCAGGTCACCGAAGGCATCGACGCATCCGGTCTCACCGTCATCATCACCGGTTTGTCCTCCGCCCTCTCCGTTTTCTTCCTAATCTTTGCGATCCGGTCGCAAACCTGAGTTTAACTTGTGTATTTTGTGAAATTGGTCCCTTTGCTTCAGAAATCTGAATTTTTCTCACCTGATCTCGTCGCCGAACTTATTCATCTTGTTTGTTTTCTCTTTCCCCCCTCTTCCCCTCGTCTTCTAGGTAAGCTTTGTCTTCAAGTTAAGACAGGGAGTTAGTCAGATCTTGACAAAATACCAACTTGAACATAGCTTCACTTTACCAAGAAATTACCGCCAACAAATAGTGGAGGAGGTAGAAACAATTTTAAGGGGCACAATAATAATTATAAATAAAAAATATATCCGATTGAAGTTTTTTTTTTTTGATGATTGAATAGGACTTGTATCAACTTGATATAATCATTCGAGCTGAAAAAACTGATCTAATTCAACTGATTGGAATGGTTTAGTTAAATCAATGGGGTTATATAGATGGATCAAGTCTATTTGAGCTGAAAAAACTAATATAATTCAACTGATTGATTTGGTTTAGTTAAATCGATTGAACTATATAGATGGATCAAGTCTATCCGACATGAATCTTACTATCTTGATTTTATAATTTTATTTCTAATTATCCCCATTAGATTGAGACTAATACATTGTAGGACAGTAAGTGTTCTCTTATAATATAACGTAACTACAGAGGAATCAATAAGGTAAAAAATATTTAAATGTCAAACTGCTTAGTTACTGAAATTAGACATATATTATGTAAATAAGTTTGAATTGTATCCTTTAGACGTTGATCAACATTTACATTTTTCAGTTGTCGGTAAAAATAAAAACTATGCTCATATAGTATGGTGTCAATAGTGCCTTTTGTTGAGCAGATGGTATCAATGGCTTATTAACGTTGTTCAGCATAATGTGTTTCTATTAATTACTCTCATAGGTTAAATAAGGTATATTTCAAAAATTTTTGGTGTTAATTGGCACCTCTCTCTTGAACTTACCTCTTCCCACATGAGCTTCTCTACTACTAAAATATCCATGCTTCATGGATTTCTCTGCTCTTTACTAGTATTTCTGAGGTTCTTCTGGCAATCAGGTGCAAGTAGTGGTATTGGAGCTGAGACTGCGAGAGTGTTGGCACTCAGGGGAGCCCATGTCATCATTGGTGCAAGGAACTTGGAAGCTGCCAACAATGTGAAGCAAAGCATTCTAGAGGGCATCCCATCTGCTAGAGTTGACATCATACAGATTGATGTTAGCTCACTCAAGTCTGTTAGAGCCTTTGCCAACAAATTCCTTGCGATGAATCTTCCTCTCAACATTTTGATGTAAGTAACTGCATGGTTATCCTGGTTTGTGTTGCATGTCCTGTCAATTTTTTTGAGCTTAATCTCACATCTTCAATTTTTTTTTAGTAATAACGCTGGTGTTATGTACTGCCCATTCCAACTTTCTGAGGATGGTGTGGAGTTGCAGTTTGCTACTAATCATCTCGGTGTGTTTTTTCACCTTCTCAATTAAGCTTTTCTTCCCCCCAAAAGTATTCATTAGGATTTTGAGTTTAACAAGGTCCTTCTAATTTCAGGTCACTTTTTGTTGACAAATCTTCTACTTGAGAAAATGAAAACCACAGCAACAAAGACAGGAATTGAGGGCCGCATCGTGAATCTATCATCAATAGCTCATATTGGACCTTATAGAGAAGGAATAAAGTTTGACAAACTGAATGACCCGACTGTGTAAGTCATAATTAGCAGTTAGGCATTAGGATATTCATGATGACAAAAATGTAGAGTTTTCTACCATTCAATCGATTGATTGTTTTCATCATGTTTTCCCAGATACAATGATAAATCGGCATATGGGCAGTCCAAATTGGCTAACATCTTACACTCCAATGAGCTCGCACGAAGATTGAAGGTAACTGATGGTCTATAACAGATGTAGTAATTGAAAATAAAGAAGTTTTTTTTTTCTGATTCAAAACATTCATGGTTAATAGGCTGAGGGTGCAAACGTCACAGCAAATTCTGTTCATCCTGGTCTGGTTAGGACAAACTTGGGAAGACATTCTCCCATCTTCATGGGTATGCTACATAAACTTTCAAACTGATTGTTGATCTGCTTCATATTGATGATCCTTGAACTTAGATTTCAAATTTGCTTTTGGTCTCAGCGGTGTTGAAAACTGTCATGTACATCTTGTGGAAGAACATACCTCAGGTCTGTCAAACTTGTTGTATAACGGTATTACTTGCTAGAATTTGTTACCGCAATCAGTTGAACACCAACATTCTCCATCTTCGTAATTACAGGGAACTGCAACATCATGTTATGTGGCAGTGCATCCAAGCTTGAAGGGTGTGAGCGGGAAGTACTTTGCTGATTCCAACGAGGAGAAGACAACTGACATGGCCAGAGATGCAGCATTGGCTAAGAAGCTTTGGGACTTCAGTGAAGAACTTGTTAATTCAAAATAAGAAAGAGGGTTATTGTATGCTTTCTATGTTTTATGCTAGTCTTAGCACTTGTTGCTATCTTGGGTGTCTCTAGACCATACTGTTACAGTTTGGGATAAAGCTGGTACTGCTTCATTTTAAGCATATATGAAATAAGTTAGCCATATTGTTTGATACTAGTCTTGTTACTTTATTTGCCTTACAATCTCCAAATCCTAACCCTGTCTTTATATTTGCTGTCATTAGTATATCTGGTATCGGTGTTTCTTGTTCAACTTTTTCTTCTCCAAGAAAAGATGGATGTTGTTGCCTTAACTGTGCAATATGTCAATTTATTTGATGTCCAATTGGGAAGTTGACCCATACGATCAACACTAATTATGTAAATCCTTAGTTGGATTTTGGGTAAACTAGTTCATTCTTGTCACACTGTTATTCATCACTCAATTTACAGCCAACTAGTGACTGCTATACAAAGACGGTCTTAATCCAATGCTTAGAGGAACAAATAACTACATTGACATGGAATAGAAGAAGTTTTAGAGATGAAAGCCCCACTACTGAAAATAGTTGTTGATTTCATGTCAAGTGAAACTCATGGAATCTGTTTTCTATAATTCACATCAGGTTTCAGCTTTACATAATCAAGCATACGGTATTGGACGGATAAAGCCTTCAGAAATCATTATAAAATCAAGCATTTCTAATTTCCATCCTCATTATAAGCATGCAATTCATTCTCATTAATTAGTAATATATGTTTTAGAAGTGATAAATATGAAAACTTTTGTTGCAGTTCTGATCAGAAGGAATATATATCTCCAGTCTAAAAAAGTATATCTTGTGATTAGATGGATAGTGAGTGAGCAATTTAGGGCTGGGTTATTGAAGCCTTCGCAACTTTTGGATGTTCTTAACTTTTTTTTTAACAGTTTAAGTGTTCAAATTTTACCGATTAATTCTGAAAATATATGTGTTTGTTCTAATTCACCTATAATTAGGGGTATAATTTATACTCATTTAAAAATCTATCATTAAAATATGTGTTAATTTGTCTGTGCTCCGAGACCCTAGAAGGATGAGCCACCAGTGAACTAGAGGTGATGTTGACTAGAGTCACTAAATGCTAGAGAGGAGAGATCCACCGGAGAATACGCCAAGCCTGAGAAGGAGAAAAATGAAGAGAAGAGGATTAGAATGACACGGCTAGGGATCTCCTGATGTTGTCACTCCGATGCTCAAATAAGTTTCGCCGGAGGATATAGAGAATAATGAAGAAAATGAATAATAGTATGAATAAAAATGCCAGCGTACCTCCATTAGCAAGTGTGGATGCATTTTATATTTTTTCCCCTGTACTAATTATCGATGAGACATGTATTATACTACGGTAAAGGGAATGTCCCATCATATCTATTAGTGTCATGCGGATCAAGATATGAGAGTGTCCTTCACATGCTCTAACAACCCACATATTGCACGAGCGCCATATCCCATAATAGCGCATACAACCTTTGGGCCACGAGATAATTGGGTTGGGTCGGAGGTCGAGGACCTACTAAATGGACGAGTATCAGACCATCAGGGCTAAGTGGAAATAAGTAGAGCGGGCTCAATCGATATGAGTGATGTGCCCCCGATTGCTTGGGTCGATTAGGAGATAACAAGGCGTGTTCGGTTGGTAGAGACGACTGGGGAGAAGTGTAGAGCATCTGATCTAGGTTTAAGGATTACTCAAGCGGATATGCCTCCATTAGAGTCGATCGGGGAGAAGTGTAAAGCATCAGGTTGGTGGGACTGACCGAGCTTGAGAGGAGTAGAGTAGGGATATAAACGAGCCGAACCGAGCCGAACAGTATTAGGCTTGAGCTCGGCTCATTTAAGTTATATTCGGGCTCGAGCTCGGCTCGAGCTCGAATCGAGCTTTTATCGCAAGGCTCAAGCTCGGCTCGTTTTAGAATTATCAGGCTCGCGAATAGTTCGACCTCGACTCGTTATTAGCTCGATTATCAATGTTAACGAGCCTAACTCGTTAAGCGAGCTCGGGCTTGTTTAGAGCTCATTTTTGGCTCGTTTTAGAGCTCATTTTTTTGCTCATTTTAAGGCTCGTTTTAGAGCTCATTTTTTGACTCGTTTTAGAGCTCGTTTGTTGACTCATTTAAGGCTCGTTTTAAGGCTCGGTTTAAGGCTCGTTTTAAAGTTCATTTTTTTTTGCTCGCGAGCCTATAAACGAACATGTTCGCGAGCTCACGAGCCGAATATCCTTAAGCTCGAGCCCGGCTCGATAAAACTGTCGAGCTCGGCTCGATAAGATAAGCGAACGAACTCGAACGAGCTTTTTACCGAATCGAGCTCCGAATAGCTCACGAACCATTTGGTTCATTTACATCCCTAGAGTAGAGCATCCAATTGGAGTTATTGCCCGAGTGGATATACCTCCATTAGAGCCAGAGCATCCGATCAGTAGGACTGACCGAGCATGAGAGGCGACGCTCACCTGATCAGAGTTCAGGAGGGGTATCTAAGTGAATCTGCCCCTCGTTGACTCATCTTGACTTTGCCCTCCACTTGAGCATAATGCTTAACCTCGGAGACATGTGGAAGCTTCTCATATTCATCATATCAAATATTTCTAATTCACCTATAATTTGGAGTATAATTTATACACATTTAAAAATCTCTCTTTAAAATATTTAATATTCATCTTTATTATAATTCGAATTTTAATTTTTTATTTGTTCCATATTACGTAAAGAGGAGGGCAACACCTCTCAACCTCTAATGTATAGAAGAAGAGGAAGAGAGAAAAGAGATCGCGCGGAGTAACAAGACAAAGACGCACAAAAGGAGAGCAAACACGAGAAAGGAGAAGAAGAAGAGAAAGAATAAAGTTATCATGGTTCGGCAACGTGTCTGCTCCACAAAAATGACCGTAGCTTTATTAGAATTCTCTCTATACAAGATAATCACATCTAATAATTCTTGTGATTGTTGTTATATAATAAGTTTACAATTATCCCTATAAATAATACATAAATCCCAGACCTGGTAAAATCGTAACAGAATTTTGTTATAAAAAATTACAACAGAATTCTGTTATGAAAAATCATAACAGAATTTTATTACGAAAAATCTTAATAGATTTTTCTTCCATGACATCCATCGTATTGCCCTTCATCCAAATATGAGTCACCCGTCAACAATCTCCACCTTGGCCAATATTCACCCCTTCGAAGAACACGAGTGTCTGAACAAAACCCCACCTATAGATCTCTGGGTTTGGGCTTCCTTCCTCTAATATCTAGATATATGAATCAAGTTCAAGCAATGCTTGAACTTCTTTGTGGTCATTGGCTTTGTCAACATATATGCAGCATTGTCTGTAGTGTGAAACTTCTCAAGTTGAATTTCTTCGGAAGCAATCAACTCTCTGATCTTGTGAAATCTTATATCAATGTGCTTGGTTCTCACATGATACACTTAATTCTTCACCAAATAGATAACACTTTGACTATCACATAACAACTTGATTTCACTTTGCTGAACACCCAGTTCTTTAACCAACCCTGTAAGCCATAAAGTTTCCTTCGCTGCTTCAATTGCTGCTACATATTCGGACTTCGTAGTAAATAATGCAACAATAGATTGTATCATAGATTTTCAACAAATAGGTCCTCCTGTCACAGTGAACACGTATCCTGTAGTAGACTTTCTGTTATCTAAATCTCTTGCATAGTCCGCATTTACGTACCCAACAACTGAAGGATCTTCCTGTTATCTACTGAACATGATATCATAATCAGTTATATTTCTCAAATATCTGAAAATTCATTTCACTGCATTCCAATGTGATCACCCAGGATTTGAAAGAAACTTGCTTATCATACTAACTACTTGTGTCAAATCTGGTCTCGTGCAAACCATGACATACATCAGACAACCAATTATACTAGCATAAGGATCTTTTAACATCTCTTGGATCTCATCATCCCTCTTTGGACACTGTGTACTAGATAACTTGAAGTGATGTGCTAGGGGTGTACTCACCAACTTTGCATTCTTCATGTTGAACCTATTCAGCACCTTCTCCACATAGCTACGTTGAGACAACCATAATCTCCCTGCAGTTCTATCCCTGTGAATCTCCATCCTAAGAATCTTCTTGGCCTCTCCCAAATCTTTCATGTCAAATTCCTTGCTCAATATCCTCTTCAATTTGTCAATCTCTTTCATCTTTTAGCAACATCTACGTATAATAGTAAGAAAACCAATGATTCATCTTCAAGACTCTTCACATATATACAACAGTCATACTCACACATCCTCTATCCTTTTTGAATCATATATGAATTAAAATATTTGTATCATTGGCTTGGAGATTATTTTAATGTATAGAGTGATTTCTTTAACTTACAAATCAACTGATCTTGTCTGGGCTGACTAAATCTCTCAGGTTGTGACATAAAAATCAACTCCTTCAAATTTCCATCAAGAAATATCGTCTTCACATCCATTTGCTCCATCTGCAAATCGTGATGTGCTACCAAAGCCAACACCGCTCTAATTGGCGTATGTCATATCAATGGAGAGAAAATTTCTTCATAGTCAATCTCCTTTCTCTGTAAATACCCCTTTGCTACCAACTGAGCCTTAAACTGCACTTCTTATCCTTTTGACATTGCTTCTTTCTTCTTGAATATCCACTTGCACCCTATAACTTTCTCTCCTTCAGGAAGTTCTACTAGATCTCACGTTTGGTCCTTATGCAACAACTCCATCTCCTCTACCATAGCACCCGTCCACCTGTCCTTCTCAGAGCTGTGTATCACCTCCTGAAAAGATGTAGTCTTTGCTACTAGTGATAAGCGCATAAGATACCAAGTCTTCAAATCCATATCTGGTGGGTGGTTTTATAACTCATCTCGTTCTGCCACCAGCTATAGTGGGATGCTCTGTGTGCTCTGAGCTAGAATCATCAGAGTCACGAGTCTCTAGCTCCACCTACATAACATTTGTCTCTATGTTGCTGTGTTATGTTTCCTTTCCTTCTTCCTGAGTACACTGTAGCATAGCCTTCTCGTGAAACACCACATCTCTGCTGATTATCACCTTGTTTGCCTTAGGATCCCAAAGCTTGATGTCTTTAACTCCTTTCTGATACCCTAGAAAAATGCACTATTTTGACTTCGCGTCCAGTTTTTATCTTTCCTCACTAGTTATGTGTATATAGGTTGGACATCCCAAAACTCGAAGATAAAAGTAATCTACTTGATTCCCTATCCATACTTCCTCTAATACTTTGCCTTCTAGTGCTGCTCTTGGTGATCTATTAATGAGATAACATGCCATGTTAACTGCTTCCGTCCAGAAATTCTTTGCAAGCCCTGCATTCAGCCTGAGAGATCTTGCCTTCTTAATGATTGTCCTGTTCAATCTTTCCACCACCCTGTTCTACTGAGGTGTCCTATGAACTGAGAAATGTCTTATTATCCCATGCTACTCACAAAATTCCTGAAACTTTGAATTTGTGTACTCAATCCTATTGTCTGACCTAAGACATTTGATCTTTCTTCCTGTCTGGTTCTCCACTTCAGTTTTCTAAAGTTTAAACTTTGCAAAAGTTTCTGACTTGTGACGCATAAAGTGTAGCCAGACCTTTCATGAGAAATCATCAGTAAAACTCACAAAATATAAGTGCCCTTCATGTGATGTTACACTGGCTGATCCCCAGAAATCCGTATGTTCGTAGTCTAGAATCCCCTCCGTCTTGTTTGTTATCATCTTAAATTGCACTTTGCTTTGTTTTCCAAGAACATAGAATTTGCAGAATTCAAATTTGCATGTCTTGACACCCTTCAATAAATCTCTCTTGTGAAGTTCTAGCATCCCACATTCACCCATATGCCCTAGCCACATATGCCACAAGACAGTTCTGTCTAATTCAGACTCCACCGAGGTGACTCCACCTACAACTGTAGTCCTTATCAACTTGTAGATGTTTTTTGCTATCTTTTATCCTTTCATTACCGTCAGAGCTCCCTTGTTGACCTTCATCATCCCGTTTACTGATTTGTAATTGCAACCAATACTATCCAGTGTACCTAGTGAGATCAAGTTCTTCCTTAACTCTGGTATATATCTGATATCACATAGGGTTCTGATCACACTATCAAACATCTTGATTCTGATGTTCTCTATGCCGATAACTTTGCATGACACATCGTTTCCCATCAACACTGAACCAGAATTCACTACCCTATAGGTGTTAAACCACTCCTTGTTTGGAGTCATGTGATATGAACATGCAGAGTCTAAGATCCATGCATCCATCAGCTGCTCTAAACTCAACATAACTGATAGCATATCTCTATTACCGCCCTCGAAATTTTCTTATTCAATTATATTTGCAGACTTTGTCGAACTACCTTTGTTCTCTGCAACATGTTTCTTTATCTCTGGACAATCTCACTTGATATGATCTTTGCCTCCACACTTGTAGCACGTGATCACTTTCTTCCTTCTCGACTTAGAATGAGACTTGTTGTTACCCGATCCAGATTTGCTTCTACCATGCTCTTGGTTGCTATTTACCACAAGTCATTCTTCCTGAGAAACTTCATCGCTTGTTTTCTTCTTTTGGTGAAAACCTAGCAACGCACCTATGATCTCTTCCAATTTGAGAGTTTCCTTACCCCACATCAAAGTAGTAACCAAATTCTCATACGTAGGTGATGAAGGTAGAGAATTCAACAACATCAGCGTCTTGTCCTCGTCTTCGATTTTCACATCAACTCGCTTCAGATTGCTCACAATCTAGTTGAATACATTGATGTGCAAGCTCAGATCAGTTCCTTCTGTCAACTTCCACCTGAATAATTTTTACTTGAGATATAACTTATTTGTCAATGACTTTGACATGTACTAGCTTTCCAACTTTTGCCAAATTACCACCAGTGACTCTTCGTCCATGACATGTTACATCACATCATCTATAAGACAAAGTCTGATTACTGCTATTGCCTTCATCTGAAAATTTTCTCAATCTGATCTCTCTATGCTTCCCGGGTTCTTTTCTCCTAGCGCTTTCACCATGCCTTGTTGCACTAACAAGTCCTTGACTCTTTTATGCCATAATCTGAAGTTTCCAGTTCCATCAAACTTCGCAGAAGTCATCCCGACATGTTAAACAAATTCTCCAAAACCTATAGCTCTGATACCAATTGTTGCGCAAAGAAGGGGCAACATCTCTCAACCTCTAATGTGCGAAAGAAGAGGAAGAGAGAAAAGAGATCGCGCGGAGCAACAAGACAAAGACACACAAAAGGAGAGCAAACTCGAGAAAGAAGAAGAAGAAGAGAAAGAAGAAGAGTTACCGTGGATCAGCGACATGCCTACTTCACAAAAACGGCCGAAACTTTATTAGAATTTTCTCTACACAAGAGAATCACATCTAATTTCTTGTAATTGTTGTTGTACAATAAGTTTACAATGATCTCTATAAATAATGCATAAACCTTAGACCCGATAAAATCACAATAGAATTTTGTTATGAAAAAAATCATAACACAATTCTATTATATAAAATCATAATAAAATTTTATTAAAAAATTTTTAATAAAATTTTCTTCCATAATATTTATTATGTTGATTTACATTATAAGCCACCCGTCAACCTTCCTTAAATATTTTAGGGCGTGTTTGGTTCAGGGTGATTATGGATAACCTTGGTTATCTGTATACGGTTATCCATGATAACCGTGTTTGGTTCAAGGTTTTTTTAAATTCTGAAGTTTTTCTCAATTCTTACACGTCATCAAACGTCATCAATTTGGGCATATCACCAGGAATCAAAAAACCTCCATCTGCCTTGGTTTTTGCCGATTCCTGAGGTTAAGCAAAAAATATTCCCAAATTAACCTTTGATCGGAGCGAGCCGAGGTCGTCGATCTCGGTGGTCTCGTATCAACAGCGAGGCAGCGTTGAGGAGGTGGAGCAGGAGCGGGCGGTGGGAGCTGAGCAGGTGGCGCGAGCGGGCATGACGGCCGGAGGTGGCAGCAAGGGGTGGGAGCAAGGGGTGGCAGCAAGCGGCGGGAGCCTGAGCGAGCGGCGGGAGCGTGAGCGGCGCCGTGAAAGGGAGAGCAGGCGATGCGAGCAGGCATGCCGGTCGGAGGTGGCAGCAAGGGGTAGGAGAAGGGGATGGCGGCAGGCGGCAGGCGGCGGGAGTCGGAGCGGGCGGCGGGAGCGTGAGCGACGACGTGAGAGGGAGAGCAGGCGGTGCGAGGGGGCGGCGGGGAGCGTGAGCGGCAGCGTGAGAGGGAGAGCAAGCGGTGCGAGCAGGCATGGCGGCTGGAGGTAGCAGCAGGGGTGGGCGAGGGGGGTGGCGGTAGGCGGCGAGAGCCGAAGTCGGCGTGTGAGCAAGAAAGCAAGCGACGCGAGGAAGAGGGAGATACAGATATTTGTTTTTAACTTTGTTATTTTAATTAAAACCTTATTAAATTCACATAAATTGAATAGATTTAATTAAAATCTATTTAAATTTTCTAAAATAATAATAAAACAATTAAAATATTATCCAATTTTATTTATATATATCATTATTAATAATAATATTATCATTATTAAACTAAGGATAATATGATAAAAATATCATACTTTATTAAACTAAGGATAATATGGTAAAATATCATACTAGGTTATATACTAAAATCTCTAAACAAATAAAGTTTTATTGCATTACCTAAATTAAACCAAACAATATTAGATTATGTTTCATTCCTCATAATCAAGATTACATGATTACCTGAGAATCACATAACTAAGATTATATGTGATAACTTGAACCAAATCGCATCCTGTATTACATATAAGGGATGGTTGGTGGTTCGGGCAGGGTGAAGCGGAGCCAAGTTTGAAAAAAAGCTTCGATTTGGCACGGCCGCCTTTGTGGACTGGGACTCCTAGCTACCACCTTCCGGGGCCTTATTCTAATGGCGTAATCTGGAGGGCGTTTTTACGGATCTGGGAAGGCGCTACATGGCAATCGAGGAGTCAAAAGACGGGATCGGTGGCGATGCCCTACTCTATTAATGGCGCACTCTCCTCCTCTCGTGGCTCATCCTTTGCTCCTGTCGACTCGTCTCTCACTCTCTTGGCGGTTTCCTCGGCGATCAAGCGAAAGGCGGCATGGGATTCTTCAGGAGCCTCACCCGACTGCCCGGCCCAACCGGATTCGGCTTCAGTTCCACATCCGAGCAGGTCACTGAGGGCGTCGACGCTTCCAAGCAGACCGTCATCGTCACCGGTTTGTCCATCCCTAGGATCTGGAGAATCACTCTTTGAAAATCTGTTCTTGCTTAAGCGAGCTTGGCTTTTTTCGAACTCTACCTTGATTCGTGTTTTGATGCACAGATCTGATTTGTTTCCGACTTTATTTTGGTGCCTAATTCATCCAAACTCCCACTCTTTCCTTGCTGCTCGTTTGGTGATGGCTCCTTTTTATATTGAAAAAGCTTTTAAAATGTTAACTCTTATTTTAATTTAGTAATGTTGCTTGCTGATCGCTATACTAATATTATGTCAATGAATGAGAATCTCTCTTCTAGATTTAAGTATTGATACATTTGATCTTCATACTTGAAATGAATGTCGAATTTTCTTTTATGCATTGTACACGGCGTTCCTAAACATCTCCTTTTTTCAGAGTAAAATATCCTAACCCTAAGATTCTTTGTTACGATAAACGATTTAAGCATAGTATACCTGCAGCATAGTGCTGAACCCAAACCAATCATTGAGTGACGACAATGAAATTGGTACTTGCATCATATGTGATACAAGTTTCTTTCAGCTAAAAAATGGAAATATATATATATATATATATATTAAAAAAAACTAAGGTAAATAGTTTCTGAACCATTGGATCTAAAACATATAAGAATTTTCATGCAAACCCCAGGCGGAAGTAGTGGGATTGGAGCTGAAACTGCGAGGGTTATGGCCCTCAGAGGAGCACATGTCATCATTGGAGCAAGGAACATGGAAGCTGCCAATGTGGTAAAGGAGAATATCCAACAGAGTATTCCATCTGCAAAAGTTGATGTCTCGGAGCTTGAACTTAGCTCACAAAAGTCTGTCCGAGCCTTCGCAGACAGATTCATTGAAAGGAATCTACCCCTCAACGTCTTGATGTAATCACATGCTTCTCATGTTCAAATGTTGCATGCTTGTCACTTCCTTCTTCTTTTTCCCCAAATTTTACATCTTTAATTTGTCATCAGAAACAATGCTGGCGTGATGAACTGCCCTTATAAACTCTCAGAAGATGGTATAGAGATGCAATTTGCTACAAATCATCTGGGTATATCTCTTACACTTAATAAATCAATTTCATTCCCTAATACTCTGCAATAGTTTTATTGGATATTTTTTCGACCAAATTATCTTTAGTTCTCTAAATTCCTTAAGTTCATTTTAAATTCCTTTGACTCCAGGTCACTTTTTGTTGACAAATCTTCTACTTGAGAAAATGAAAACTACAGCAAAGGAGTCAGGAATCGAAGGGCGTATTGTGAATCTATCATCTCTAGCTCACATTGGGACATATAGAGAAGGAATACGGTTTGACAAACTCAATGACAAAGCTTCGTAAGTTACTAATGGTTGTTGGACAAAGTTGTATAATATAGGGGATGCATTACTTTTATTCTTGACCACTGAATGTTTGATTTATTTATTAATTGATTGGATTTCCATCTTGGATTTAGATACAATGATAAAATGGCATACGGGCAATCCAAACTGGCTAACATATTGCATGCCAATGAGCTTGCTAGACGCTTAAAGGTACTTCATCTTGCAGTGCACATTTCAATTAAATATTAATTGTATGTATCCTGTATGTCCAATAGAAATAATTATGCAGCAAAACAAAAAGATAATGCTAAACTTCATTGAAATCTTTGCCTACTTTTCCTTTATGTAACAATGTGTAACTTATATTTCCTGAACTAATACAAGCCACTTCAAACGACCACTCTATGTTATGAATCTCAAATGGCCTTGTATGCTGAACAAGAGTACTATCTCAATCAGCCAAGATTTTTTTAATTAATAATTATCACTTATAATCTTTTGACATCAAAATCTTTTTAATATTGCAAAGAACACTAATTTTTTTCATTGTCTACAAATTATCTGTTCTCTTGTTTAGTTTATGATGCGCAGACAAAAAATCAGTACAAGGATGCCTTAATGACAACTCATACTTCTCTTTGTGGAAGACCCATAAATTTGAATTTACTGGAACTTGTTTCACGGCCTGAATGTGGAAGAACTATTTACACAATAGATCATACTGAAGAATATCTGATAGCATGCACTAAATTAATTACGGAAAGTGATAATTAGAAAGGATGTTATTGCTGTATTTACTATAAATATCTTCTGTTTTTCTTCTGAGCCTTACTCATTTGCATATAGAATGGCATACCTTGCCGTCTATTCACAGATAACTCTGTTCATCCTGTCTACTTTCATGGTTGTAGGAGGAAGGTGCAAATGTTACAGCAAACTCTGTTCATCCTGGCATGATTGAGACAAACTTGATGAGACACTCTGTTGCTTTTATAAGTATGCTTCTTAATTCAATTGATGGTTTTAAACCATTAATCCACTATAAAATTAAAAGTTTCAGGTATAAACTCAGATTTGAAATTTTCTTTTGCTTGCAGCTGCATTACGAGCTGTATCTGGCTTCATGTGGAAGACTGTACCTCAGGTTTGTCAGATTTGATTGATTTCGCATAACCGTATGCACCAGGGTGGCATAGTAGATGTTATCCTCAATATTGATATTGTGTTTCATTGTACCCTAGATATGTCTCTCCATTTTAGGTATAACATTTTTAATTAATCAGTTCCTTACAAGGAGCATGTTTGAGTCTGCCCCTTTTAAATACATACCCTCTGCTTTAGTCCTAAACGTGGATCGACGAACATATGTATATGTGGTCAGACAACACCTTTCTTCCACTCATCATTTAGTTCTAGACAAACCACTTTCCTATTCATGTTCCATAGATTGAATTATCATAATCATAGAAAAATGCTAAAGTAGAAGACATTTGTCTTTCTACTTCACAGCATTGTTGAAAGTGATAAAGGGGCACTAGGTGAGGCCAACACAATATGCCTCAAAGGGACTCACATGAGCAAGGAGTAGGGATTCATCCCCTTTCCTTTTAGCTTGATTATACATGAGGTATAGGTATAAGCATGTGTTGTGGTACTGTCCTTTCCATAGGAGAATATATTGTCCATCTCAATTTATATACCACTTCCATATGGCTCTTAAGTCCAGTTGCAACTCCAACGCTGCAACTAACTTGAGATCCCTTTCCTTTTCCTTTCTGCATCTCATTAAGCTCTCACATTCGGTATTTAGCTAGGCTGACATGATAGAGGCGTTCACTCATGTAAGAAAGGGTGGCCTATGCCTCATGACATGCGTAATTCCTTCTGCATATAAATGTAAGTGCTATAAAATGTACCTGGCAAGGAATTTACAGGCTCAAATCAAGTTTATGTAAAGCTTTTGCTGGTATAATAGACTATGTCACATAAACCCAACCTGACTCAAGAACACTTCACTTGTATCAGTCTAATAAATGGTGATCAACCACCATATTCTCTTTAGAAACATACTACTGGATCAATTCAATCTTATTTGTAATAGCATCTCTTACAAAATTACTCTTATAGTTGGGCCTGGTATATAGGTAATGGAAGATTGATACAGTCAGTGGCTTTGATACTTCAGCCATTACCTGTAACTGTTGCATGAACCTTTGAAGTCATATTGCCACAACTGTATAAATTTCAGGGAGCACTAGCATTTGTAATTTGTATCTTGAATTACAGGGAGCAGCCACTTCATGCTATGTTGCACTGAATCCAAACATGAAAGGAGTGACGGGGAAATACTTTGCTGATTGCAACGAGGAGAAGGTAACTGCCAAGGCTAGAGATGAAGCATTAGCAAAAAAGCTTTGGGAGTTCAGCGAACAGCTAGTTAATTCAACTAAAGCAAAATAAGAGCAATGCGCACCACTTGGCTCTTTTCACTTAGTTTTTTGATAGAGTGTTGCTGCATTCTGTTGATTCACTACTCAAACTGCGGCTCTTATATTGTTGTGCTAGTTTTGAAATCTACTAAATGTGTTTACCATGCCATTACATTCTGCAAAAGAAATAAAACTCGTGATGCCATATAGTCGGTTTAGTGGATTAGATCTGTTGTAGACTTCCTACAGCTTAGCTTGTCTATCAATGTGAGTTATAGCAATATCAGCTGCCAAATAGACTACAAATTTTCATTTGCATAAACTAGTTTTTGAAGTTGTAGTTAAAGGGATTATTGGTCTGTGCAATGCTGTGTCAAGGTGCTTGAATTGTTATCACTAGTTAATTTGTTTACTTGAGTGGATAAATTGGAGGGAAGAGAGGAGAGGGACAGAGTTTAAAAAATGTACAATATAAAGGTACTATGGGCATTTACAATGGTGGAGAGGGTGTTTTTTTTTTCCTTGCCTCCATTAAAAATGAAGAACTAGACCAAGAGCATTCTCATTGGTTATCCTATTTAAAAATTTTATCTTAAAGTTTAGATAAGATAGTTAAAAGTTTTTACATATTATCCTATCCATTCTTTAAATTTTGTATTTATAAATAGTATTTCTTTAAATTTAGGGATTGAATTTTATTTCTTAAACATAATAGAGGTGACAGAAAAAATAAAAAAGTTGATATATTGTATAGTGTAAAATAAATATTTAAATTTAATAAAATAATTTTTTATCCTAAATTATTTATTTTGGATAAGGAAGCTAGTGTAGATGTTCTTAAAGTATTTACATTAGCTTCCTTAAATATCAAATATACTTTAAATTTTATATTTTAAATAAAAAAATATTTACCTCAGCTATCTTATTTATTTCTTAAATTTAGATTTCATAAACTCTAAATTTAGGAAATAAATTCATCCTTTAAATATTAAAATATTATTTAATTTGGGAGAAAGAAAAAATAAAGAGAATGAATTGGGTAATAAAATATAGATATTACACTAGTAGGAAAATAATAATAAAAAAAGTAGAAAGAGAGAAGAAAATTAAAACAAAATAAAGATAAAAAAAAAATTTAAAATAGTTAATGTGATGTGTGTAATGGAAAATGCTTGTCTAAATATAATAAAATTGATGATTTATCCTAAATTTTAGAGATTTTATAAAGAGATTGATATAGATGCTCTAAGGGCATCTCCAATCCTAGAGAGGGTTTCTGTTCTACCAAAAATGAAAAAAAAAAAAACAAAAAATACTAAGGACATCTCTTATAGTGATTTTTTCCCCATGTTATTAGATTTCTCTTTCCTATGTGTCATAAAATACTAAGGACAACTCCAATAGTGGATTTTTTCTATGTTATTAGATTTCTCTTTCCTCTGTGTTATAAAAAAATTAAGAAGCTGGTTTGATTTTAGTGGGTTTCATAAAAAAAAAAGACCAAATCTCTTGGTCCATAAAAAAATGGACCAAGGGATGGACTACTTATAATTGCGGTCGGATGATGGTCGTGATTCGATTATAATTAGTTGTAATTCCTTCCTGAGTTCATCGATCCCTTATATTATAGTTTGAGTTCGGATAGATGGTCGGAGGTCGTCGGCTGTGGGCAAGTGACCAAGCTATCGGGGTGGAGGGGAGGGGGGCCTTTGGCCACTCGCCCTGACTCAACTATAACCTAAGGGAATGATAAATTTAGAAATAAATTGTAGTTAATTGTGAGGTTATAATTTAGCTGTAATTGCAAATAATTTATCCCTTGATGTACCCAAAAACCCTCTCCACATTTGAGGATGTCCTAAGCAGCTGGGTTTTGAAAAGCTTCTTAGCTTTGGACGACACATAGGAAAGAAAAATCTAAAAAAGTTGAAAAAAATTTCCATTAGTTATGCCCATCAGTTGATGCTAGATCCTCTCTGGCACAAAATCTTCTGGATCAAAGAAGGCTTATAAATCCCATCTGATACGGTGCATGAATATAGGGTCTGTAAGATGATATGGCACGGAGTCAAAGTCACAGAAGGATCAAAAGTCACGTCAGCATGGAGGTCAGAAGTTTAGCCCCCGTGACTAGTCAAAAGTTACACCAGTCTGGAGGTCAAGAGTTTAGCCTCTGTGGCTGGTCAAAAGTCACGCCATCGTAGAGGTCAGGAATTTGAATTACTAGGAGGTCAAGATTCCGGCCCACGTGGCTAAAGTCAAAGTTTCAGTTGAGGGGCTGGTCAAAGGATAGTATTTACAAGTTGGGCCGGATCCGGGGCCGGATCCGATCTCAAAAGGGAATCGAAAAGGGACCCGATCCCCAGGACCAAATTCAATGGAGGACCGGTCCCATGGGTCAGGTGCAACCAGGGATTGGGTGCGACTCGGGACCAGCTTATTGATCGGACGGATATACCGAATACGACTTCCGATGAAGCGATGCAGGTCAGGGAGCTGACCCAGCGTGCAGGTTGGGACGTTCATACCATGGATAACAGCGGACAGATGCAGGTCAGGGAACCGACCTAGCGTACAGGTCGATACGTTCATACCATGGATAATAGCAAACAGATGCAGGTCGGGGAGCCGACCCAGCGTGCAGGTCGGTACGTTCATACCACAGATAACAGCAAACAGATGCAGGTCGGGGAGCCGACCCAGCGTGCAGGTCGGTACGTTCATACCATGGATAACAGCAAACAGATGCAGGTCGGGGAGCCGACCCAGCGTGCAGGTCGGGACGTTCACACTATGGATAACAGCGGACAGATGCGGGTAGGGAATTAGACCCCGCATGTAGATCGGAACATATATGCCTTGGATAACAATAAGCAGATGCAGGTCGGGAATCAGCAGGTCGTCGGGATGTATATACTTCGAATGACGCAGACGAAGATGGGTCAGGAGGCCAGACACTACATGACAAATATGTTTGCAAGGAATCGTAACCATCTGTCAGAGAACAATCATCACATGTCAGGGAATATTCTAACGGTGGGAGGCTCATACTCCTCTTGGTTCCTCCGCCAGCCTATAAGAGAAAGCCACGTGTCGACCACCGCCAGACAAAGCCTGACACCCGACATTCCCTGACATTCGCCAGGTTCCAGAAGCCTTAGTTGCAGTATAAAAAGGGATGTTTTGTCCCTTACGCAGGTACGCTCACTCGTCATTTCTTACCAGTCTCTTACTTTTCTTTTCGTCCTTTCTCTGTGATTTCTGGGGAAAAATGACCTGACTTGAGCGTCGGAGGCCTGACCCAGGGACTTTTTCCCTGGTTTTTGGGTCTCTAACGACCGGGGGACTTGTCTGAGTGTGTGCAGAGCAATAGCGTCATCATCCTGATCATTTCTCTTCGTAGAACCGCCTGCGTGAACCTTTCCAGGGGGATACCTCACTGACTCGGCATCTCAACGACTCTCCGTCAACTTTTAGTACAGCAAGGCCTACCTTCATCCACTCAGCTTCCGGACGGGATCACCATCTATTAAATAGGTAGGTATAATTCACCCCTATAAATAAATGGATGAGGTCTAAATTGATTTAGATATCCAAAGATCCCTGCCTCATTGTAAAAGGTGGAATCGTCACTTTAACGGCGGTCCGGCCCTATAGGTATCTAGCAAAGATCCCTGCCTCATACGCTTTATGATATAGGAAAGAGAAATCCTAAAAAAATCTCTCTGGGAGATGTCCTAGGAGATTTTATTTTATTTTTATTTTAAATAATTATGCGTTCTTATTTCCTTTCCTGTCTCTCTCATTTTACTCGAATCACTTAACGAGTCATTAAATGCATCCACGAGATACATTTATAAATCCAAATATACAATCTAAATTTACATGATTGAATCTCTTAAGCTTGGAGTTTCATGAGTTACATTTTCTTTAGTATAATATTGCTCTATAAAAAAAATATCGAATATAATAAAACCTTAAAAAATTTATAAAAAATTATGATAGGATTGATTAAGTGAGAAATTTGATTTTATTTATAATTTAAGAAATCATAGCTTGTTAGTTGCATTTATTTCTTATATATTATCTTAACATGAGAAAAAAAAAAAACAAACACCCATATTTGTACGCCTTGATTTGTCCTCTCTAGTTGAACTAAAAGCAAGCTATTGAAACCTAACACCACTTTGACTTGACTTACACCACCAATGTAAACACACACAGTCCGAGGCTAAGCTAAGTTCGATAAATTACAACTTAGGACTAATAATTCCTCAACTGAAGATTTTATAACGAGTCAGTAGCTAGTTTACCTTATTGCTAAACAATAGCGGAACCAAGTAATTTTTTACCCGGGCTTTAGACCGGGCTCTTTTTGTTTTTAACATGCAATAACAAGGTATCCCAATCAACAATTGGGCCTCACATGAACTTCCAGACCGGGTATATTACACTCGGTCAATATTAGGGTAGATTTTTTTTTTCCTGACTTCGTAGCTAAATATCATGAAGTTGCTCGAAGCCAAAAACTTGATGATTATAATTTTATTCTCGAAATCTTTATGCTTTCATTTCTCTGGATTCAATTGCCCGATGCTCATTGTACTGGAGTTCAGCTCGTATTAGGTTTTATTTTAGATGTTCTTTATCATTGATCCTTAAATGATATGACATGACAGAAAAGAGATAAATGATCAATTTATATCCAACCACTAAGTTACTTAAAGGGTACGAGAGATTTTTTTTACCGATCACTTCTCTAATTCATTTAATGCACCAACACTTACTATCTATTTGTCGTAAACTTATAAATTTTTTTTTGAAAAAAATAATTATTTGAATGAGACTATATGGTAATAAAAGGTAGAATTTGTCATTCCAGCGGTCTTACATCATTGACTCTATGTCTATCTATGAGGAGATAAATCGAAAAATTATAATTAACTAATACGAAAAGAACTTTTTTTAAAAAAAAAATTATCGAAATTCAAACCCATATCCTATAATAATAACTTTGTCTCACACTAACTACCTAAATCATGTCCTATATATATATATATATATATATATATAACCCTTATTTCTACCCTTTTTCTCAAGATGTTATATTTAACCATTTCATCAGCCTTCTGTATTTTTTTATTATTATTATTATATGTTATCTTTGTTAAAAAAAATCTAAGATTTTCTTTCATTTCTACCACAATAAATAACCTTGTAGTACTCATTCTTTTTTTTTAAAAAAAAAAAACTAAAATTAATGATTAGATAGACAATTTTGAATTTTACCAACTCATAATTGATATTTTTCATTATATTGTTGTTATTATCAGTTTTGTATAACCTCAATATGTTAAATAAACAACTTCAATTGAAGCTTTATTTTTATTATTATCAATATGATGACTTTATTTTTTAAAAATTTAAAAATATATATTTTTATCTTAAAAAATACTCTTATTCCAATATATTTGATCAAAGCAGTTTTGGCTCTTGTCGCAATTGTTTAATTAAGGGCATTGGCATATTGGGCCAATATTTGATTTGGCAATTCCTACTAAACTTTAATAGAGAAACATATCACATTTTGTGCGAGAATCATATAATTAAGGGCATTGGCATTATTGTTGGTGCAATCGTCTTTATCTAAGTTCATCAAGTTAACTAAATTTGAGTTAGAATTTTAATATTTGATTAATATTTTAGTTAGTCGAGTGAGATATTCAGTAGATCAAGGTTGATTGAAAACTTAAAAGTCAACCAATATATTAAGTTGATTGAGCGAAGAGTTAAGTAGGTCAAAGTTGATCAAATATTTGACAAGATACAAAAAATCCAAGTGGATTGACTGAAAGCTTAGCTATCAGAAAGTATGATATGGAAAGTCTAAGTAGGTCATGGATGACCGAACACTTACTGTCAGAAGTCCAATAGAAAATTGGCATGAGACGGGAAGTCTAAGTGGACTATGGAGAACTAAACACTTATTATGAAAAGTAAAATCTAAGTGGGTCATAAAAGACCAAATACTTTGCATAAGAAGTGAAGTCTCAACAAGTCAAGGTTGACCGAATGCCGAGCAAAGAAGTCTTAAATTCTAATATGTTGAGATCAAACAGATACCAAGCAAGATACGAATTCAACCCTGGTAAAGCTAAAAAACAAGGATTGATCGATCAACTAGTCTAAACCCCAAAATTGAGGTTTGAGGTATTTTTATGTTTACTACAGTAATTTGGGTTACTACTACAATATTTAGGGTTACTACAGTAACCAGAATTCGTTACAAATTGTAACCACAAAAAATATAATTTGCTGCAATAATTAAGGTTTGCTACCATAACCGAGTTTATGGTTTGCTACTACAGTCTTAATCAATTGGTGAGTTTTAACAATTGATTGGTGACACTATTAAAACAAATAGAATGTTTCTGATTTGATTGGTTGCTCGACTGTTCATTGGCAATTGACTGGTGACTTCTAGTAATTGATTGATAAGATAAAAAAAATCGTTCTGTAGATTAAATGGTCGGATTCGATGACAATCGATTGATGAAGGTAAGCAATCGATTGCTAGGTGAAAATTAGTTCGAATGCAATCCTTTAAAATAAGGTTTCAGAGGAAATCAAAGGTGTCGATTCTTGAAGGTTTGAGAATCAAATGCTGCATTTTTAGACCAACAAGTAATTCCAAGTAATAAAATGCGTCCAAAGTAAGATTTCATTTGTACAGTTATTTGTGGTTTCATTTGTATTTGTATATTTGTTATATTTATTTCAAAAATAAATTATAAAAGGTTTCTCCGTATCTAAAAGATATTCGATAGGGAAAAGATTTAGTAATGATAAATCGTTAGAATTAGACCTTGGATTAGTTGTCTTAAAGGACAGATATCAAGTAAAACTAAGCTATTGTACACGTGGTGTCAAATTTAATTCAAATATTCTGCTACACATTCAAATGACGAACTCACAATTAAGACAAAATAATTAAAGTTATTTACGGCTCTAGCTCGCGGCATCATAACAATTGCAACCCGATTAACTAATTGACAAGTTTCTTTATTCAAAAACAAAATCTATTGCGTTTGTCTTTGACTTTCCTGAATAAATATCAATACCTTGTGAACTAAATGTATATTAAGAATATAACCTTGACTAGAGGTGATATACTTATTTAGGACATCTCTAAATGAGATTTTTTAGCCCTCAATGTACCACATCAATGACGCATTAAAAATAAAAAATCTACTATTCTCTTTACAATAAAAAAAATCTCCCTACAACCTTTTTTATCGGCCCTACATTACAAATCATATAACTATCTATGTTACAAATCATAAATCAAAATGAAACACTACTTTATCATTAATTACAAGCTCAATTTTCAAGAGAAAAAAAATATGTTTGAGTTTTCAATAATGCTCTTGAACTACGAACCTCAAAATCTCATTTTTAGTTCAAGCTTTTTTATTGAGACTTTTTGATTTTACAAACCTCTCACAAAGCTTGCATTAGAAATACCCTTACTATGAACAAATGATCAATTCTCGATAAATGCATACTTTCGAGAAAAAAAACTCCTCCACTTTCTAGTCAACTTGATAGTTGGATATAAACTAACCTTGCAATTTACCTTTCTTAACATGACCTGAGGACGGGCTGTGAGAAATGTCTAGATTAAGATACTCTTTTGCTACCATATTAAGAATATAGTGTGTCAAAGTGCCTCTCGATATATAATCCATCTACCAATTCACATTTACACATACACCTCTCACTTGCAAATCTTTAATTTTGATTATGCATCCATGGTGATATGGAGTGTTAAATGAGAACCTTGGGCTGACGTGGAAGGCGAAGTCAAGAGGAGGTAGAGGTCCAAGTCAAGGAAAAGTGACGGTCAAAGGGTCATCCTTCGACAAAGCTTAGCCTCTCATCCAGTACTAAGACCTCCAATTCAAGGCCAGCCAACCTAAGAACCAGTCTTGCCTAGGGAACGAGCATCCCGATCCTATGTGTAGTCGGATAGGTCTCAATAACTCGACTGGATCTAAATAGTTCGAGATATTACTTCAGTAAATAAGAACCAGTCCCTAGATGTTCGGGCGTTCCTACTGAAAGATTAGTTTGATCTCTCAGGACTTAGTTTCCCCTTCTCTAGAAGACAAACAGTCATGTATACAGTAGAACGACTATAAAATTATCCGAGCTCAAGGGACCCGTTTCTATGATTTTATTCAGAATCATAACAAATGTTCGGGCAAGGGTGGATGCACATGAGGACTTGGGGTAAATCCTCCCTGATTGGAAAGGAATCTCTTTGATCTATTATAGCTATTTTCTATGTTAGTACAATAATACCTCTGAGTACACTCATCCTAATTTTAAGATTACTCTAGGGGTGCATTTGGTTCAATTTATCATGTATAACCTTTATTATGTGATTACCAAGTAATTACATAACCAAGGTCATGAGGAATAAAACATAACCAAATGTTGTTTGGTTCAATTTAGGTAATGCAATAAAAACATGTTTGTTTGAAGGTTTTAATGAATAACCGAGTTTAGTATTTTACTAGATTACCCTTAGTTACAAAACCAACTATACATAATAATAATAATAATAATAATATTATTATTATTATTATTATTATTTAAACTCTATTATATTTTACTATATTTTCACTTTTTTTTATTTATATATATATATATATATATATTTATTTATTTATTTATTTGTTTTTTTAATGGTTTTTAATTTTTAATTTTTTTAAAGTTTTTTTTATTTTTTATTTACTTTTATTTTTTGTTAGGGTTTTTTAATTTTTAGGGTTTTTTTTACATTTTTCTATTTTTTAAATGTTTTTTAACTTTTGTTATTATTTTTTAATTTTTTAAATTTTTTATGTTTTTTATATTTTTATATTTTTTTTATATTTTTGTATTTTTTTAATATTTTTGTATTTTTTAATATTTTTTTGTATTTTTTTGTATTTTTTATGTTTTTTTTGTATTTTTTTATTTTTTTTTGTATTTTTTATGTTTTTTTTGTATTTTTTTAATGTTTTTTGTATTTTTGTATTTTTTATGTTTTTATGTATTTTTTTTAATGTTTTTTCTATTTTTGAATTTGTTTGTTTTTTTGTATTTTTTTAATTTTTTAATGTTTTTTCTATTTTTTTAATTTGTTTAAAGTTTTTTTACCATTTATTATTATTATTTTATTATTTTTTATTATTTTTTAATGATTTTTTATTTTTTTTACGTTTTTTAAAAAAATTTTATTTTATTTTTTTATATTTTTCATTTTTATCTTTACATTTTATTTTTTTCACATTTTTCTTTTATCCAAAGATATTTTAGATAAAAAAAAATTTGATAACCCGGAACTCAAGAAAAACCTCACTTTTTCGAGGTTTTCCGATTCCTGGCTGCCCTTTTTACTGACGTGTCAGGCATTAAACATTAATTGGGAATCATCGATTACCTAAACAAAATAGAATTTTTGTTGATAACCTTAAATGAATAATCAAAATTATCAAGAATAATCCTTAACCAAACATACCCTAGCAGTCTAGCGCAACTACCAAGACCTTGATCCATGTAATAACTGTATTTTAGTGCTACATGCATTAATATGTAGAATTTTCACATCTCACCTCAGCCTGCCACCACCACTCATCAAATTGTGCACTTATACATTAGGAAATCTGTCATTTTAAAGTAACGGTGCTCTAGCCACAATTCATGTGACAAGTATCTAGGACGGATGGGCTAAGATTATTTTAGGATATATTGGTACTTACATTTGAATAAAAAATTTAAATGACACTTTCATTTAAAAAATAAAAATCTTCAAAAAAAATAATCTTATATTTATATTTGAATGATCCTTAATTATACAGTAATAATATCATTAGTTTATTACCGTATAGAAAATTTTCCTACTTTACTATACAGACCTTCTCTTTCGATGGTAGGATATCTTGGTATTATTCAATTCACTCCAATCTCTTACCACCCCTTTCTTCGTCCATTATGCCACTGTCGATCATCGAAAATCAAAATTAATTACATTTTCAAAAAGTCCGCGACCTAAGTTTTCTATTAGTAGTTTGGTACCAAAATCTCAAGGTAATATCGTGACCTTGAGATGAGCCGTCGGCCCTTGTTTCGTGTCGGAGCTACACATGAACTTATTCAACGTCGTCATCCCGTCTACAACTGTGCGACCTAGGACGATAATTTCTAAGAAGTTTTGAGCATGATTTCGACCCTAAATCGAGCACTACAAAAAAAACCAGTTTTACCGACTGAATTATCCGTCGGTATAATAGGCTACCGACGGAATACCGACGGATTTGTAGCTGTCGGAAACTGATTTGTCGGAAAGGTCATTACCGACGGAAGATCTTATTTCCGTCGGTAATAATATACCGACGAACCATAATTCCGTCGGAAACATTGTCGGAACAGTGTCTTTTGGCAGGAATGAATTACCGACGGAAACACTTCTTCCGTCGGTAATTACCGACGGAAACAGGTGTTTCCGTCGGTAAAATATCAATCTACCGACGGAAATGCAGTTTTCCGTCGGTAGATTTTTTCGATATTTACCGACGGATTAATAAATCCGTCGGTATTTCGTCGGTAAGCTAAAAAAAAAATTCCAAGAACGATCTGTTGTGATAATTTCCGTATATACAATTTCCAAATATACAAACCATCACAAATATAATTCATTACAATCAATCCATACAAATATATATAATCCACACAAACATATATAATCCACACATAAATTAAAACATCACATTTACACAATCCACAGTTAAACAATCATAACATTCTAACACTTCATTGATACAACTACATACAAACATATATTCCACACTTACTAACTTACATCATACATATATATATATATATATATATATATATATATATATATATATATAACAATCACTTTTACACAATCGACACTTAAACAATCACAATATCATATTATTAGAAACAACTATAATCATTTAAAACAAACTAAACTGAACAAAATATCATAGTGCATATATAAATCCTGTCAAAATGATACATAGCATAGTGCAAAGTTACAGGATACATACCATAGTGCAGAGTACGTAAAATAATACAAGAATGAAAGATAATGCTAGAAATCCTGTCAAAAGACAAATATCAAATGATCATGTTGATATTTAAATAAACATTTTTGCATATATGTATATCAAATTTTATTTATAATAAAATGATACCTGGACACAAAAAGGAGCATATGATCATATGAAGAGCCAATATGTAAATAGAACCGAACGTGACTCCTGAAACATTTAGAAATTAAATGAACATATTATACCAAATATTAAAATGGAATAAATATATTATCACAGTCTATATATGATTAATAAAAAACTAATAAAGTATAATTGAACATACCTCAGAAAATGCTAATCATCACCGGCTGATGGATCTTGAGTCTCCTGTGACTCAGAACCATGTGACCCTTGGGTGAAATTAGTCATGATCTGGCGCATCTGGGCCATGAGATCATCATTACTCTTGTCACGTTCGGCTCTTCTCTTCTCCTCATTAGATCTCCTCTTCTCCTCATCAACTCGCCACTGATCCATATCGGCCATCCTCTCATCCATTGATTTTAATTGAGTGCGCAGTTCTTGATTTTCATGTCTTAAGGACTGCATCTCACTAGATGAAGAGGAACTAGCACGACCGGCCGGATTTCTCAGACAATTAAATGTAACTTTTGCTTGAGAGCCCAGGCTATAGAGGGTAGAGTTTTTTGTCCTTCGACCGACAACATCATAATAAATCTCATTTAGAGCGTCGGTGGATAGAGACTGTGAATCTCCCCCCTCTACTGATGGCTGAGATGCCTGAGCCACCCTTTCTGTCATTTGTTGCTGTAAACAAATAAATAATATCCAATTTAATCAGTATTGCTGACTACTAATTAATATATATACAAATGAACAAATGCAATAAAGTTAATAATCTTACATGGAGAGTCTGAGATCGAGAATCAACAAATGATCCATCCTTCTTCTTATGGGTCTTGAGAAAGACCTCCATACATGTGGGCTGTCAGGCAAGCTCGCGTTCCTACATACAAAAATTTTTTGGATAAAATTATACAAGTTTGCTAATAAAAACATAATTTGTTACAATGTATAACTTTAAATTTTACTCACCAGATCCATGGTATGCTCTACAATAGATCTGGATCCTGACGTATGCCGAGCGGTTCCGGTGCTCGGGCCACCTGGTTCTGTATTTCTATTTGCTTTTGCCTTTTCAGTATTTTTCTGCCATCTTTCTGCAGCCCAGGTGGTCGTCCATGCACTCCATATCGCCTCGGAAACATACGCAGGTCTAACGCCCTTCTTTCTCATGTAATACATATGGTCTCTGTATAGTTTGGCACAATATGTATTCCATGTAGATTTAAATTCTTCTTCATGCCCATCCTCCCATGTATACATTTTCTGCAATTATAAGTTAAGCATTTAAGTTAAGTGATAACTATATTAAATATAATACCAAATATATTAAATTTACGTATCACAAATTCATTATAGTAAAATATCTTCATCTCCTGGTCTACATGCCTCCATGTAGTACCAGATGCGCTAACTCGTTCTTTGAATTTTCCCGTGATATATGTGACAACTCGATGACCATCTGGAGTGAACCTGCACAAAATAATATTAAGTTAAGAGAAATCAATTATATATTAACTTGAATTAATATAATGAAAAATATGTACGAGTCCCCGACGACTTTAAGGACCTTATAGCCACGTGGTGCTACAGGCTGCTGCTCTGCCATAATGATATCTGTAAAACAACATTAGAACACATAATAATAAGGTGATGAAAACATGATAATAAAATTACAATTTAATACGAAAGCATAACTTACTTGATGATTACTAATTATAATACTTAATCATCGTTACCATCTGACTAATCAACTCTGTACAGTTGCTATGTCCTCTTCGCTAGATGAGCTTAGTTCAACTTCATACTCACTGTTCGAGATCTCTCCATCATCAATCTCTTCGTAAGTGACATTAACATCTACAAGTAATTGAGAAGTAGATTGGAGTTGTAAATCAACTAAATGTCTCTCCACTTCATCATTCTGAAATGCATCATGATTTTGAGGAGTGACTGTGTTCGGCATCTCTATGGTTGAGCGAGACTTGATTCGACAAACAGACAACCATTCACTAGATCTTCTTCTCTTCGTAGGGTATTCAAGATAGAAAACCTGACCCGCTTGTATCCCAAAAATGAAAGGCTCAAATTTGTTGAATCTTTTGTTTGCATTAACCTCAACTAAATTATAATTTGGATGAATTCTAGTACCTATTCTTGGTGTCGGATCATACCATGAACACTTGAACAACACACACTTCTTTATTGGTAATGCAGGATATTCAATCGCTATGATCTCCTCAAGTCTACCATAGTAATCAAACTCAGTATTGTTGTTGTCCATAGATCCTTTGACGCAAACACCAGAATTATAAGTTAATCTCTGTGAATCTCTTTGTGTCATGTGAAATCTAAGGCCATTAACATAGTAACCAGAGTACACCTTAATTTTACGAAGCGGGTCTGATGCAATATTCATTATCCTATCATCTTGCACATTTGATATTCTACGGTCTTTCACCTATAAAATATAGTCCACATATAAATTAAGACACCTATTAATAGGATTGAAGGAAAATTTTTTATAAATTTTGTAACTTACATATATTTGAAACCATAGTGCAATTTCAGTCTCTAACATTTCAGCTACCTCACTTGCAGCAATTGATGGATTTTGTATATATAGTTGTTGTTCATATAAGCTGAGAAAGAATGTAATTATATAAATATTGAGATATCAAGAAAGATATTTAAAAATGAATAATTATTTATTTAGAGTAGTTAACTTACTTTATGTATGACTTGACCTCTTCACAGTTTAATAGTATGTATGTTTTTGCAGCATGGTATTCATCTTCGGTTAACCATCTAGAACGTGATGCACCCATTGATTTACCAGAAAATTTGAAAATAGAAAGCATCGATGGGTCTATCGGCTGAACATCATCAGAATTTCTAGGACATTTGCGGTGTCTTGTTTGCACACTATCAGCAAAATAATTTGAACAGAAAGAAGATTTTTCTTCAACCAGATAAGCATTACAGATTGAACCCTCAACTCTTGCTTTGTTACGAATATTATTTTTTAATTTTCTCAAAAACCGTTCAAATGGATATATCCATCTGTACTGCATAGGCCCTCCTATTTGTGCCTCGTATGGTAAATGCACTGGTAGATGTTCCATTGAATCAAAAAAACTAGGTGGAAATATGCGCTCCAGCTTACATAATATAAGAGGAATGTCTGTTTCTAGCTGAAGCATATCATCCATCATAATACATCTGACTGTCAAATCTCTAAAAAATAGACTCAATTCAGTGAGTGCTTTCTAAACATGTTGAGGAAGTAAGTCATGGAAGGCTATTGGAATAAGTCTTTGCATGAATACATGACAATCATGACTTTTCATTCTAAACATCTTTAATCTATTCACATCCATGCATCTAGCCATATTTGAGGCATACCCATCTGGAAATTTGATTTCTTTCAACCAATTGCATAAAGCTTGCTTACCATCTTTGTCTAATGTATAACAAACTTTTGGAAATCTGTTGGTTGTTTCATCCTGATGGAACTCTGGTCTATTAACTAGTTCTTTTAATTCTTCACGTGATTTTGCAGTGTCTTTAGTTCTTCCAGGCACATTCATCATAGTGTTGAAAATATTATCGAAGAAATTTTTCTCAATATGCATGGCATCCAAATTATGTCTAATAAGTAAATGCTTCCAATATGGTAGCTCCCAAAAAATACTTCTTTTCTTCCAACCACACTTGCACATCCTAACAATGTATTTATTTAACTCATCGGAACCAGGTTGAGATACTGGTAGAAATCCATAACTGTCTATTTGCTCAATGATTTCTTCATCTGAAACATGAGCTGGAGGAGATTTTCTCACAACAACATTTTTTAAAAAGAATTTCTTATTTCGCCTAAAAGAGTGATCAATTGGTAAAAATTTACGATGATTATCAAACCAAGATACTTTCCCACTATAAGGTCATGAAAATGCATCAGAATCTGTCATACAGTGTGGACAAGCTAATTTACCAGCCGTGCTCCATCCCGACAACATTGAGAATGCTGGAAAATTACTGATTGTCCATAATAATGCAGCATGCAATCTAAAATTAGTTTTACTTGCAACATCGTAAATCACTGACCCTACATTCCATAATTCATTCAACTCGGCAATCAGAGGTTGCAAGAAAACATCTATCTTCTCTTTTGGATTTGTTGGACCAGGAATAAGTAAAACTCACAAAATATAAGTGTCCTTCACGTGATGTTACACTGACTGATCCCAGAAATTCGTGTGTACGTAGTCTAGAATCTCCTTTGTCTTGTTTGTTATTGTCTTAAATTGCACTTTCCTTTATTTCCCAAGAATACAGAATTTACAGAATTCAAATTTGCATGTCTTGACACCCTTCAATAAATCTCTCTTGTGAAGTTCTAGCATCCCACATTCACCCATATGCCCTAGCCACATATGCCACAAGACAGTTCTGTCTAATTCAGACTCCACCGAGGTGACTCCACCTACAACTGTAGTCCTTATCAACTTGTAGATGTTTTTTGCTATCTTTTATCCTTTCATTACCGTCAGAGCTCCCTTGTTGACCTTCATCATCCCGTTTACTGATTTGTAATTGCAACCAATACTATCCAGTGTACCTAGTGAGATCAAGTTCTTCCTTAACTCTGGTATATATCTGATATCACATAGGGTTCTGATCACACTATCAAACATCTTGATTCTGATGTTCTCTATGCCGATAACTTTGCATGACACATCGTTTCTCATCAACACTGAACCAGAATTCACTACCCTATAGGTGTTAAACCACTCCTTGTTTGGAGTCATGTGATATGAACATGCAGAGTCTAAGATCCATGCATCCATCAGCTGCTCTAAACTCAACATAACTGATAGCATATCTCTATTACCGCCCTCGAAATTTTCTTATTCAATTATATTTACAGACTTTGTCGAACTACCTTTGTTCTCTGCAACATGTTTCTTTATCTCTAGACAATCTCACTTGATATGATCTTTGCCTCCACACTTGTAGCACGTGATCACTTTCTTCCTTCTCGACTTAGAATGAGACTTGTTGTTACCCGATCCAGATTTGCTTCTACCATGCTCTTGGTTGCTATTTACCACAAGTCATTCTCCCTGAGAAACTTCATCGCTTGTTTTCTTCTTTTGGTGAAAACCTAGCAACGCACCTGTGATCTCCTCTAATTTGAGAGTTTCCTTACCCCACATCAAAGTAGTAACCAAATTCTCATACGTAGGTGATGAAGGTAGAGAATTCAACAACATCAGCGTCTTGTCCTCGTCTTCGATCTTCACATCAACTCGCTTCAGATTGCTCACAATCTAGTTGAATACATTGATGTGCAAGCTCAGATCAGTTCCTTCTGTCAACTTCCACCTGAATAATTTTTACTTGAGATATAACTTATTTGTCAATGACTTTGACATGTACTAGCTTTCCAACTTTTGCCAAACTACCACCAGTGACTCTTCGTCCATGACATGTTACATCACATCATCTATAAGACAAAGTCTGATTATTGCTACTGCCTTCGCCTGAAAATTTTCCCAATCTGATCTCTCCAAGCTTCCCGGTTTCCTTTCTCCTAGCGCTTTCACCATGCCTTGTTGCACTAACAAGTTCTTGACTTTTTTATGCCATAATCCGAAGTTTCCAGTTCCATCAAACTTCATCATATCAAATTTCGCAGAAGTCATCCCGACATGTTAAAGAAATTCTCCAAAACCTGTAGCTCTGATACCAATTGTTGCGCAAAGAAAGGGCAACATCTCTCAACCTCTAATGTGCGAAAGAAGAGAAAGAGAGAAAAGAGATCGCGCGGAGCAACAAGACAAAGACACACAAAAGGAGAGCGAACTAGAGAAAGAAGAAAAAGAAGAGAAAGAACAAGAGTTACCGTGTATCAACGACGTGCCTATTTTATAAAAACGATCGAAACTTTATTAGAATTCTCTCTACACAAGAGAATTATATCTAATGATTCTTGTAATTATTGTTGTACAATAAGTTTATAATGATCTCTATAAATAATGCATAAACCTCATACCTGATAAAATCGTAATAGAATTTTATTATGATTTTTCATAATAAAATTCTATTATGAAAAATCATAACACAATTCTATTATATAAAATCATAATAAAATTTTATTAAAAACTTTTAATAAATTTTTCTTCCATAATATTTATTACGTTGATTTTCATTATAAGCCATCCGTCAACCTTCCATAAATATTTTCCTGTTGTATTACATTTTAATGAATGGTTGGTGGTTCGGGCAGGGTGAAGCGGAGCCAAGTCCGAAAAGAAGCTTCGATTTGGCACGGCCGCCTTTGTGGACTGGGACTCCTAGCTACCAACCTTCCGGGGCCTTATTCTAATGGCGTAATCTGGAAGGCGTTTTTACGGATCTGGGAAGGCGCTACATTGTAATCGAGGAGTCAAAAGACGGGATCGGTGGCGATGCCCTACTCTATTAATGGCGCACTCTCCTCCTCTCGTGGCTCATCCTTTGCTCCTGTCAACTCGTCTCTCACTCTCTTGGCGGTTTCCTCGGCGATCAAGCGAAAGGCGGCATGGGATTCTTCAGGAGCCTCACCCGACTGCCCGGCCCAACCGGATTCGGCTTCAGTTCCACATCCGAGCAGGTCACTGAGGGCGTCGACGCTTCCAAGCAGACCGTCATCGTCACCGGTTTGTCCATCCCTAGGATCTGGAGAATCACTCTTTGAAAATCTGTTCTTGCTTAAGCGAGCTTGGTTTTTTTCGAACTCTAGCTTGATTCGTGTTTTGATGCACAGATCTGATTTGTTTCCGACTTGATTTTGGTGCCTAATTCATCCAAACTCCCACTCTTTCCTTGATGCTCGTTTGGTGATGGCTCCTTTTTATATTGAAAAAGCTTTTAAAATGTTGACTCTTATTTTAATTTATTAATGTTGCTTGCTGATCGCTATACTAATATTATGTCAATGAATGAGAATCTCTCTTCTAGATTTAAGTATTGATACATTTGATCTTCATACTTGAAATGAATGTCGAATTTTCTTTTATGCAATGTACACGGCGTTCCTAAACATCTACTTTTTTCAGAGTAAAATATCCTAACCCTAAGATTCTTTGTTACGATAAACGATTTAAGCATGGTATACCTGCAGCATAGTGCTGAACCCAAACCAATCATTGAGTGACGACAATGAAATTGGTACTTGCATCATATAAAAATTTTCATGCAAACCCCAGGTGGAAGTAGTGGGATTGGAGCTGAAACTGCGAGGGTTATGGCCCTCAGAGGAGCACATGTCATCATTGGAGCAAGGAACATGGAAGCTGCCAATGTGGTAAAGGAGAATATCCAACAGAGTATTCCATCTGCCAAAGTTGATGTCTCGGAGCTTGAACTTAGCTCACAAAAGTCTGTCCGAGCCTTCGCAGACAGATTCATTGAAAGGAATCTACCCCTCAACGTCTTGATGTAATCACATGCTTCTCATGTTCAAATGTTGCATGCTTGTCACTTCCTTCTTCTTTTTCCCCAATTTTTACATCTTTAATTTGTCATCAGAAACAATGCTGGCGTGATGAACTGCCCTTATAAACTCTCAGAAGATGGTATAGAGATGCAATTTGCTACAAATCATCTGGGTATATCTCTTACACTTAATAAATCAATTTCATTCCCTAATACTCTGCAATAGTTTTATTGGATATTTTTTCAACCAAATTATCTTTAGTTCTCTAAATTCCTTAAGTTCATTTTAAATTCCTTTTGACTCCAGGTCACTTTTTGTTGACGAATCTTCTACTTGAGAAAATGAAAACTACAGCAAAGGAGTCAGGAATCGAAGGGCGTATTGTGAATCTATCATCTGTAGCTCACATTGGGACATATAGAGAAGGAATACGGTTTGACAAACTCAATGACAAAGCTTCGTAAGTTACTAATGGTTGTTGGACAAATTTGTATAATATAGGGGATGCATTACTTTTATTGTTGACCACTGAATGTTTGATTTATTTATTAATTGATTGGATTTCCATCTTGGATTTAGATACAATGATAAAATGGCATACGGGCAATCCAAACTGGCTAACATATTGCATGCCAATGAGCTTGCAAGGCGCTTAAAGGTACTTCATCTTGCAGTGCACATTTCAATTAAATATTAATTGTATGTATCCTGTATGTCCAATAGAAATAATTATGCAGCAAAACAAAAAGATAATGCTAAACTTCATTGAAATCTTTGCCTACTTTTCCTTTATGTAACAATGTGTAACTTATATTTCCTAAACTAATACAAGCCACTTCAAACGACCACTCTATGTTATGAATCTCAAATGGCCTTGTATGCTGAACAAGAATACTATCTCAATCAGCCAAGATTTTTTTAATTAATAATTATCACTTATAATCTTTTGACATCAAAATCTTTTTAATATTGCAAAGAACACTAATTTTTTTCATTGTCTACAAATTATCTGTTCTCTTGTTTAGTTTATGATGCGCGGACAAAAAATCAGTACAAGGATGCCTTAATGAGAACTCATACTTCTCTTTGTGGAAGACCCATAAATTTGAATTTACTGGAACTTGTTTCACGGCCTGAATGTGGAAGAACTATTTACGCAATAGATCATACTGAAGAATATCTGATAGCATGCACTAATTAATTACGGAAAGTGATAATTAGAAAGGATGTTATTGCTGTATTTACTATAAATATCTTCTGTTTTTCTTCTGAGCCTTACTCATTTGCATATAGAATGGCATACCTTGCTGTCTATTCACAGATAACTCTGTTCATCCTGTCTACTTTCATGGTTGTAGGAGGAAGGTGCAAATGTTACAGCAAACTCTGTTCATCCTGGGTTGATTGAGACAAACTTGATGAGACACTCTGTTGCTTTTATAAGTATGCTTCTTAATTCAATTGATGGTTTTAAACCATTAATCCACTATAAAATTAAAAGTTTCAGGTATAAACTCAGATTTGAAATTTTCTTTTGCTTGCAGCTGCATTACGAGCTGTATCTGGCTTCATGTGGAAGACTGTACCTCAGGTTTGTCAGATTTGATTGATTTCACATAACCGTATGCACCAGGGTGGCATAGTAGATGTTATCCTCAATATTGATATTGTGTTTCATTGTACCCTAGATATGTCTCTCCATTTTAGGTATAACATTTTTAATTAATCAGTTCCTTACAAGGAGCATGTTTGAGTCTGCCCCTTTTAAATACATACCCTCTGCTTTAGTCCTAAACGTGGATCGACGAACATATGTATATGTGGTCAGACAACACCTTTCTTCCACTCATCATTTAGTTCTAGACAAACCACTTTCCTATTCATGTTCCATAGATTGAATTATCATAATCATAGAAAAATGCTAAAGTAGAAGACATTTGTCTTTCTACTTCACAGCATTGTTGAAAGTGATAAAGGGGGACTAGGTGAGGCCAACACAATATGCCTCAAAGGGACTCACATGAGCAAGGAGTAGGGATTCATCCCCTTTCCTTTTAGCTTGATTATACATGAGGTATAGGTATAAGCATGTGTTGTGGTACTGTCCTTTCCATAGGAGAATATATTGTCCATCCCAATTTATATACCACTTCCATATGGCTCTTAAGTCCAGTTGCAACTCCAACGCTGCAACTAACTTGAGATCCCTTTCCTTTTCCTTTCTGCATCTCATTAAGCTCTCACATTCGGTATTTAGCTAGGCTGACATGATAGAGGTGTTCACTCATGTAAGAAAGGGTGACCTATGCCTCATGACATGCGTAATTCCTTCTGCATATAAATGTAAGTGCTATAAAATGTACCTGGCAAGGAATTTACAGGCTCAAATCAAGTTTATGTAAAGCTTTTGCTGGTATAATAGACTATGTCACATAAACCCAACCTGACTCAAGAACACTTCACTTGGTATCAGTCTAATAAATGGTGATCAACCACCATATTCTCTTTAGAAACATACTACTGGATCAATTCAATCTTATTTGTAATAGCATCTCTTACAAAATTACTCTTATAGTTGGGCCTGGTATATAGGTAATGGAAGATTGATACAGTCAGTGGCTTTGATACTTCAGCCATTACCTGTAAATGTTGCATGAACCTTTGAAGTCATATTGCCACAACTGTATAAATTTCAGGGAGCACTAGCATTTGTAATTTGTATCTTGAATTACAGGGAGCAGCCACTTCATGCTATGTTGCACTGAATCCAAACATGAAAGGAGTGACGGGGAAATACTTTGCTGATTGCAACGAGGAGAAGGCAACTGCCAAGGCTAGAGATGAAGCATTAGCAAAAAAGCTTTGGGAGTTCAGCGAACAGCTAGTTAATTCAACTAAAGCAAAATAAGAGCAATGCGCACCACTTTGCTCTTTTCACTTGGTTTTTTGATAGAGTGTTGCTGCATTCTGTTGATTCACTACTCAAACTGCGGCTCTTATATTGTTGTGTTAGTTTTGAAATCTACTAAATGTGTTTACCATGCCATTACATTCTGCAAAAGAAATAAAACTCGTGATGCCATATAATCGGTTTAGTGGATTAGTTCTGTTATAGACTTCCTACAGCTTAGCTTGTCTATCAATGTGAGTTATAGCAATTTCAGCTGCCAAATAGACTACAAATTTTCATTTGCATAAACTAGTTTTTGAAGTTGTAGTTAAAGGGATTATTGGTCTGTGCAATGCTGTTTCAAGGTGCTTGAATTGTTATCACTAGTTAATTTGTTTACTTGAGTGGATAAATTGGAGGGAAGAGAGGAGAGGGACAGAGTTTAAAAAATGTACAATATAAAGGTACTATGGGCATTTACAATGGTGGAGAGGGTGTTTTTTTTTTCCTTGCCTCCACTAAAAAATGAAGAACTAGACCAAGAGCATTCTCATTGATTATCATATCTAAAAATTTTATCTTAAATTTTAGATAGGATAGTTAAAAGATTTTACATCTTATCCTATCCATTCTTTAAATTTTGTATTTATAAATAGTATTTCTTTAAATTTAGGGATTGAATTTTATTTCCTAAACACAATAAAGGTGAAGAAAAAATAAAAAAATTGATATATTGTATAATGTAAAGTAAATATTTAAATTTAATAAAATAATTTTTTATCCTAAATTATTCATTTTGGATAAGGAAGCTAGTGTAGATAATCTTAAAGTATCCATATTAGCTTCCTTAAATACATAATTTATTTTAAATTTTATATTTTAAATAAAAAAATATTTATATCAGCTATCCTATTTATTTCTTAAAAGATTTCATAAACTCTAAATTTAGGAAATAAATTCATCCTTTAAATATTAAAATATTATTTAATTTGGGAGAAAAAACAATAAAGAGAATGAATTGGGTAATAAAAAATAGATATTACACTAGTAGGAAAATAATAATAAAAAAGTAGAAAGAGTGAAGAAAATTAAAACAAAATAAAGATAAAAAAATTTTAAAATTGTTAATGTAATGTGTAATGGAAAATGTTTGTCTAAATATAATAAAATTGATGATTTATCTTAAATTTTAAAGATTTTATAAAGAGATTGATATAGATGCTTTAAGGGCATCTCCAATCCTAGAGAGGGTTTTTGGTGCTACCAAAAATGAAAAAAAAAACAAAAAAAATACTAAGGACATCTCCTATAGTGATTTTTTTTCCCCATGTTATTAGATTTCTCTTTCTTATGTGTCATAAAATACTAAGGACAACTCCAATAGTGATTTTTTTTTTATGTTATTTGATTTTTCTTTCTTTGTCATAAAAAAATTAAGAAGCTGGGTTTGATTTTAGTGGGGTTCATAAAAAAAGATTAAATATTTTGGTCCATAAAAAAATGGATCAAGGGATGGACTACTTGCAATTGCGGTCGGATGGTGATCGTGATTCAACTATACTTGGTTGTAATCCCTTCTTGAGTTCACCGTTCTCTCATATTATAATTTGGGTCCGGGTAGGTGACCGGAGGCCGTCGGCAGTGGGCAAGTGACCAAGCTATTCGGGGGGAGGGGGCCTCTGGCTACTCATCCTGACTCAACTATAACCTAGGGGAATGATAAATTTAGAGAAAAATCATAATCAATTGTGATCGAATTACGATTATAATTTAGCTGTAATTGCAAATGATTTATCCCTTGATGTACCCAAAAACCCTCTCCACATTTGAAGATGTCCTAAGAAGCTGGGTTCCGAAAAGCTTCTTAATTTTGGATGACACGTAGGAAAGAAAAATCTAAAAAAGTTTCAAAAAATTTCCATTAGTTATGCCCATAAGTTGATGTCAGATCCTCTCTGGTACCAAATCTTCTGGATCAAAGGGTCTTATAAATCCCATCTTTTTAATAAAAGATAGGTGAGGTATAATTCATCCTATTAATAAATGGATAGAGGTTTAAAATTGATTTAGGTATCCAAATATCCCTGCTTCATACGTTTTATGATATAGGAAAGAGAAATCTTAAAAAAAAAAAAACTCTCTGGGAGATGTCCTAGGAGATTTTATTTTATTTTCATTTCAAATAATTATGCGTTCTTATTTCCTTTCCTTTCTCTCTCATTTTACTCGAATCACTTAACGAGTCATTAAATGCATCCACGAGATACATTTATAAATCCAAATATACAATCTAAATTTACATGATTGAATCTCTCAAACTTGGGGTTCCGTGAGTTACATTTTCTTTAGTATAATATTGCTCTATAAAAAAAATATCGAATATAATAAAACCTTTAAGAATTTATAAAAAAATTATGATAGGATTGATTAAGGGAGAAATTTGATTTTATTTATAATTTAAGAAATCATAGCTTGTTAGTTGCATTTATTTCTTATATATTATCTTAACATGAGAAAAAAAAACAAACACCCGTATTTGTACGCCTTGATTTGTCCTCTCTAGTTGAACTAAAAGCAAGCTATTGAAACCTAACGCCACTTTGACTTGACTTACACCACCAATGTAAACACACACAGTCCGAGGCTAAGCTAAGTTCGATAAATTACAACTTAGGACTAATAATTCCTCAACTGAAGATTTTATAACGAGTCAGTAGCTAGTTTACCTTATTGCTAAACAATAGCGGAACCAAGTATTGGTTTACCCGGGCTTTAGACCGGGCTCTTTTTGTTTTTAACATGCAATAACAAGGTATCCCAATCAACAATTGGGCCTCACATGTGGCAAAAAGGCGAAATCGTTCGCCCCCAGCGCCCCTGCCGTACCCGACCCAAGACCATCACGAGGGAGGTAAATCACAGCATCCTGAGCTAGCATGAACAATTGGGCCTCACATGAACTTCCACATCGGGTACATTACACTCGGTCAATATTAGGGTAGATTTTTTTTTTCCTGACTTCGTAGCTAAATACCATGAAGTTGCTCGAAGCCAAAAACTTGATGATTATAATTTTATTCTCGAAATCTTTATGCTTTCATTTCTCTGGATTCAATTGCCCAATGCTCATTGTACTGGAGTCCAGCTCGTATTAGGTTTTATTTTAGATGTTCTTTATCATTGATCCTTAAATGATATGAAATGACAGAAAGGAGATAAATGATCAATTTATATCCAACCACTAAGTTACTTAAAGGGTACGAGAGATTTTTTTACCGATCACTTCTCTAATTCATTTAATGCACCAACACTTACTATCTATTTGTTGTAAACTTATAATTTTTTTTTTGAAAAAAATAATTATTTGAATGAGATTATATGGTAATAAAAGATAGAATTTATCATTCCAGCGGTCTTGCATCATCGACTCTATGACTATCTATGAGGAGATAAATCGAAAAATTATAGTTAACTAATACGAAAAGGACTTTTTTTTAAAAAAAATTTACCGAAATTCAAACTCATATCCTAAATAATAACTTTGTCTATATATATATATATATATATAATTTACCGAAATTCAAACTCATATCCTAAATAATAACTTTGTCTATATATATATATAACCCCTTATTTCTACCTTTTTCTCAAGATGTTATATTTAACCATTTCATCAGCCTTCTGTATTTTTTTTATTATTATTATATGTTATCTTTGTTTAAAAAAAAAATCTAAGATTTTCTTTCATTTCTACCACAATAAATAACCTTGTAGTACTCATTCTTTTTTTTTTAAAAAAAAAAAAAAACTAAAATTAATGATTAGATAGAAAATTTTGAATTTTACCAACTCATAATTGATATTTTTCATTATATTGTTGTTATTATCAGTTTTGTATAACCTCAATATGTTAAACAAACAACTTCAATTGAAGCTTTATTTTTATTATTATCAATATGATGACTTTATTTTTTAAAAATTTAAAAATATATATTTTATCTTAAAAAATACTCTTATTCCAATATATTGGATCAAAACAGTTTTGGCTTTTGTAGCAATTGTTTAGACTACCTTTGGCCAATATTTGATTTGACAATTCCTACTAAAATTTAATAGAGAAACATATCACATTTTGGGTGAGAATCATATAATTAAGGGCATTGGAATTATTGTTGGTGCAATCGTCTTTATCTAAGTTGATCAAATTAACTAAATTTGAGTTAGAATTTTAATATTTGATTAATATTTTAGTTAGTCGAGTGAGATATTCAGTAGATCAAGATTGATCAAAAACTTAAAAGTTAACCAATATGTTAAGTTGATTGAGCAAAAAGTTAAGTAGGTCAAACTTGATCAAATACTTGACAAAATATAAAAAATCCAAGTGGATTGACTGAAAGCTTAGCTATCAGAAAGTATGAGATGGAAAGTCTAAGTAGGTCATGGGTGACCGAACACTTGACTGTCAGAAGTCCAATAGAAAATTAGCATGAGATGGGAACAACCCCGGTCCTTCGACTCAAGAGGCCCTGGGCGAAATAATAATAGGTCGGATAACCTATTATTGTGAATGCCGGAAAACACTATCATTATGATACTTAATGAAACAACAATACTAATTATAACAACACAAGTTCAAGTGCATAAGTTCAAGCAGAGAAAGTACTTTAGAGGTTTCTTGAACAACCAAGAGTATAAAAAACATTGTGAATTTCTATTTCTCATAGAGTAAGTGCTCAAGTGCTATAATTCTCTAAGATCTATAGTCTAAGGGCTTCAATCATAAGTCCTTTGGCAATTTTCTCTTCTTATTTTTGTAGGATTATTGATAGTTTATTTGACATTGACTAAAGGGATAGCTCATTCACCTAATTAACTAAAGGGATTTAACGAACAGAACACATAACATATCTTAATTTGTGAAGTTCAAAATTCTAGAAAAATGCAAAAGTTATTCAGTAGAGTTGAAACTCATGACAGGTTACAAAATGAAAAGGACACAATAAGAAATGTAGAATTATACAAATTGCATTTCATACCCTTTATCTAAAGGTAGTGTAAACTGTAAAGACGTGATGTTTAGAAGCTATCCCTTATTTGATGATAATCAAACAATATATATATCAAAGGAATTTACTTACCCTTTGGGAATGACAGTTTTCAGTTGAACTAGAAAAATAACAATCTTGCAAACAAGGCACAGTAGAGCACAGTAGATTGATCTAGGGCACATGATTCTAAATTCAGTTCAACTGTTCGCTTTCAGATGCCATCAACATAATTCATCAAGTCTGGACAACGAGACCGTGATGCAACTATGCATGTAGATTTACAATTCAACTTGTGCTTAAGACTTTAAACAATTTAGAGTTATAAATACATGTTACAATTTTTATGGAAGTCAAAAACCTAATAAAAAAAATCCATTTCATCTTAAATTTCTGTCACAAATCAACTTGTTGCTATTTTGTGCTACTATCTACTAAGGTCACAAGTTCTAAGGTCAACATGCGTGATGCGGCTTAGCTAATTAGTAAAATTATTAAGAAATAGTAAATTAGTAATTCTTCGAGTAAAGAAAAGAGCAACAGCACCTTAGCTTAGCCTAGCACCAGTAACCAAACACCACTGTTCTCCTCCAAAAAACAAATCTAACAAAAATTTGAGAGCAATTTTTCACAACGAATCAAGACAATAGACGATCAAAGCTCAAATTCACAATGAAAATTCTAAATCAATAGGTTGTATTTATCATCTCTGTGGTTACAAAAATAACGGTAAAAAATCTTGAGAAGTGACAGAGATGCGAGATGCGACAGATCACAGAATCACAGTCACAAAAATAACCGTTGAAGAGAAGAAGAAGAGTTAAGAGAGGCGACAGAGAGAGAAGACATACCTGATAGCTGGGAGGCGGCGTCGCAGCGGCATCGGCGCTGCAGCAACCAGCGAGTTTTCCTTTCCATCGTGTCGCGCAAGTGCAGGCGGCACTCGGCAGTTCACAGGTGCAAGCGGCACTCGGCAGTTCACAGAAGCAATTTTTTTGCCCTAAATCTAAATCTGTTTTCATTCCTATTATAACTATAAATTATTAAACATAATATTTTTTTAAAAAAAAATTTGGGCCCCTTCCAAATTTAGGCCCAGGGCCATCGCCCAGGATGGCCCTCCTCCAGGGCCGGGCCTGGATGGGAAGTCCAAGTGGACTATGAAGGACCAAACACTTATCATGAAAAGTGAAATCTAAGTGGGTCATGAAAGATCAGACACTTTGCATAAGAAGTGAAGTCTCAACAAGTCAAGATTGACCGCATGCAGAGCAAAGGAAGTCCTAAATTCTAATATGTTGAGATCAAACCGATACCAAGCAAGATACGAATTCAACCCTGTTAAAGCTAAAAAACAAGGATTGATCGATCAACTAGTCTAAACCCCAACATTGAGGTTTGAGGTATTTTTATGGTTTACTGCAGTAATTTGGGTTACTACTACAATATTTAGGGTTGCTACACTAACTAGAATACGTTACAAATTCTAACCACAAAAAATATAATTTGCTACAATAATTAAGGTTTGCTATCGTAACCGAGTTTATGGTTTGCTACTACAGTCTCAATCAATTGGTGAGTTTTAACAATCGATTGGTGACACTATAACAGCAAATGGAATGTTTCTGATTTGATTGGTCGGTCGACTGTTCATTGACAATTGACTGGTGACTTCAAGTAATTGATTGATAAGATAAAAAAAATTGTTTTGTAGATTTAAATGGTCGGATTCGATGACAATCGATTGATGAAGGTAAGCAATCGATTACTAAGTAAAAATTAGTTCGAATGCAATCCTTTAAAATAAGGTTTCAGAGGAAATCAAAGGTGTCGATTCTTGAAGGTTTGAGAATCAAATGCTGCATTTTCAGACCAACAAGCAATTCCAAGTAATAAAAAGCATCCAAAGTAAGATTTCATTTGTAAAGTTGTTTGTGGTTTTATTTGTATTGATATATTTGTTATATTTATTTCAAAAATAAATTGTAAAAGGTTTCTCCGTATCTGAAAGATATTCAATAGGGAAAAGATTTAGTAATGATAAATCGTTAGAATTGGACCTTGAATTAGTTGTCTTAAAGGACAGATATTAAGTAAAACTAAGCTATTGTACATGTGGTGTCAAATTTAGTTCAAGTATTCTGCTACACATTCAAGACGAACTCACAATTAAGACAAAATAATTAAAGTTATTTACGGCTCTAGCTCGCAGCATCATAACAATTGCAACCAGATTAACTGATTGACAAGTTTCTTTATTCAAAAACAATATCTTTTGCGTTTGTCTTTGGCTTTCCTGATTAAATATCAATACCTTGTGAACTAAATGTATATTAAGAATATAACCTTGACTAGAGGTGATATACTTATTTAGGACATCTCTAAATGAGATTTTTTAGCCCTCAATGTACCACATCAATGGCGCATTAAAAAAAAAAAAAATCTACTATTCTCTTTACAATAAAAAAAAATCTTTAATTTTGATTATGCATCAATGGTGATATGGAGTGTTAAATGAGAACCTTGGGCTGAAGTGAAAGGTGAAGTCAAGAGGAGGTAGAGGTCTAAGTCAAGGAAAAGTGACGGTCAAAGGGTCATCCTTGGACAAAGCTTAGCGTCTCATCCAGTACTAGGACCCCCAATTCAAGGCCGGCCGGCCTAAGGACCAGTCTTGCCTAGGGAACGAGCATCCCAATCCTAGGTGTAGTCGGATAGGTCTCAATAACTCGATTGGATCTGAATACCTCAAGATATTACTTCAGTAAATAGGAATCAGTCTCCATATATTCGGGCGTTCCTATCGAAAGATTAGTTTGATCCCTCATGACTTAATTTCCCTTCTCTAGAAGACAAACAGTCATGTTTATGGTAGAACAACCATAAAATCATTCGAGCTCAAGGGATCCGTTTCTATGATTTTATTCAGAATCATAACAAATGTTCGGGCAAGGGTGGATGCACATAAGGACTTGGGGTAAATCCTCCCTGATTAATGCCTCCAACATATGCTATGTCTCGATTGGAAAGGAATCTCTTTGATATGTTATAGCTATTTTCTATGTTACTACAATAATACCTCTGAGTACACTCATCCTAATTTTAAGATTACTCTAGCAGTCTAGCTACTACTAAGACCTTGATCCATGTAATAACTGTATTTTAGCGCTACATGCTAATATGTAGAATTTTCACATCTCACCTTAGCCTGCCACCACCACTCGTCAAATTGTGCACTTATACATTAGGAAGATTGTCATTTTAAAGTAATGGTACTCTAGCCACCATTCATGTGACAAAAAAATGTGGAATCAACACATTAGCGGCCTCCCTAGAGTCGGTCCCATGGATATAGTGAGAGGTAAATACAGGTACACAGCTGAAAGCGCATAGCCGGCACGCTAACCCCAGACAATGACACACCATTCATGTGACAAGTATCTAGGACGAATGGGCTAAGACTATTTAGGATATATTGGTACTTACATATGAATAAAAAATTTAAATGACACTTTCATTTAAAAAATAAAAATCTTCAAAAAAAAATAATAATAATCTTATATTTATATTTGAATGATCCTTAATTATACAGTAATAATATCATTAGTTTATTACTGAATAGAAAATTTTCCTACTTTACTATACAGACCTTCTCTTTCGATGGTAGGATATCTTGATATTACTCAATTCACTGCAAAACACTTACCACTTCTTTCTCCGTTGATTATGCCACTGTCGAAAATCAAAATTAATTACATTTTCAGAAAGTCTCTAACCTAAGTTTTCTATTAGTAGTTTGGTACCAAAATCTCAAAGTAATATCGTGACCTTGAGATGAGCCGTCGGCCCTTATTTCGTGTCGGAGCTACACACGAACTTAATCTACCACCGTACGACCTAGGACGATAATTTCTAAGAAGTTTTGAGCATGATTCCGACCCTAAATAGAGAATTCAGAGACTGTTAATTAATATGCGGTCGTTTTAAGGTAAGTAAATTTTTTATGATAATTATTTTTATCACTAAATATGCATCCTCCCAAATTTAAAATCCTAAATCCACTTATGTGTTCGAGTGTCTTTAAAGATAGGACGGGATTTCACTCAGATCTCCAAAATATTTGGCGAATCATAATAAATGTTCAGGCATCCCTAAAGATAGGGTAGGATTTCACTCAGATCTTCAGAACCATAACAGATGTTCGAATGTCCTTAAAGACAGGACGAGATTTCACTCAAAGCTCCAACATTACCACATATATATATCAAGGCAGTGCCAAGTACTAGCCAGTCTTATAAAACTCAAGGTTCCATTCATTATTCATCTTACATGTACCTAGGCAGGATAACTCCCAACAGAGATATGTTCAAGGAATAACATTGTTAGAGAATTCAACAATTTGTCAGAGAATATATAACAACCATTTGTTAGTAAATATTCTTCTGTGATGATACAGGTTCAGGAAATCTTCCTCAAAGGCGATTATGATTTCCCTCAGCGACACATTAATATTATGACCACATATTCCTTCTACTGCCTCATTGATGACGTCAATTACAAAAAGGGTACACAGGTAGCGAAAGATTCCTCGGATTGCTATACGCCTTCTAGGATGCATATATTCTACTGTGCAACAACTTCTGACACACGATATTCTCTATCATCTCATGATTGTGGAAGTCATAAAGTAAGATATAAATAGGGGGCATCTCCAGGAAGGTACACACACTTCATACAGTGTACTACGCACCCATCCTACTTTCCACTTGGAAGAAACACTAACTTGAGAGTCGGAGGATCTTCGTCAGGAACTCCTTTCTTGATTCTTGGTGATGATGTTTTGTTGGCTCGTTTGAGTATGTGCAGAGAGCTTAGCGCACCGGACAAGAGTCTTTGATTCAAATTAGAGATCTTCACGGTCATAGTTGTAGGAAAATAATTCGGACATGACATGGCCACGTTTTATTTCTCCTTCCGCAAGTTTCTCGTTCATGATTTATTTATTTTTTCTGTGATATTAATCTTTCCTATTTTAGTGGTATGAGTCATCCTATTCTTATGGTTAAATCTTATCACTTGAGTTGTATTTAAAGGGGTCGAAGATGTGAAACAAATCAGATCTCAGAACTAAAGTTTCTCCAGTTTCTATTTTTTGGTTATTTGTGCATTGCTTTCCACCTGTGCAGTTTTTCTCCCCTTGCTACTGTGTTTTTTTTTAGTGCTACGTGTGTTTTTTTTCCTTTTTCCTGCATGCTTTGCTATTCATCGATTCTGTGCCAACACTTGGTATTAGAGCGTTGGTAGTATAAGACATCCAAGAATCTACGATTCCATAAAATGTCGAGCATCCCAGTAAAGGAGAACGGCGGAGTGCCATTTCCCTATCCGATGCTAAGTCCTCACAATTATACTGTGTGGGCAATAAAGACAGAGGCGATCCTTGATGCCCAGGGATTCTGGGAGGCGGTGGAGCCAGCGGAAGGAGCCCAGGTGGATGCAAAGAAGGACAAAAAGGCACGTGCATACATCCTGCAGTGTGTCCCCGAAGACATCCTTCTCTAGATCGCAACAAAGAAGACAGCGAAGGAAGTATGGGACAGCCTCAAGACGAGGTATCTTGGTAGTGATCGGGTGAAGAAGGCACGTGTACAAACATTGAAGAGCGAGTTTGACGCTCTCCGGATGAAAGAGACCGAAACAATTGATGAGTTTGCTGGCAAACTCAGCGCCCTAAGCAGCAAGTTCTCCACCCTTGGTGCCATGCTTGAAGATTCCTTGTTGGTAAAAAAATTGCTCGATTTTGTCCTTGATAAATTCTTTCCTATTGTTGCTGGTATTGAGCAATTCTACGACCTTGAGTCTATACCATTTGAGGAGGCTATAGGGCGACTGAAAGCGTACGAAGAATGAACGCTACGACTACGCAGCAACACCAACGACACTGAAGGTGAGCTCCTATTAACTCATGCCGGATGGCAAATGCGACAGAAGGGGAGCAACGTGGACACTTCGTTAGGAGGAAAGGGTAGGGATGTAAACGAGCCGAACCGATCCGAACAGTATTAGGCTCGAGCTCGGCTCGTTTAAGTTATATTCGGGCTCGAGCTCGAATCGAGCTTTTATCACAAGGCTCGAGCTCGGCTCGTTTTAGAATTATCAAGCTCGCGAACAGTTCGAGCTCGGCTCGTTATTAACTCGATTATCAAAGTTAACGAGCCTAACTCGTTAAGCAAGCTCGGGCTCATTTTTGGGCTCGTTTAGAGCTCGTTTTTGGCTCGTTTAAGAGCTCATTTTTTGGCTCATTTTAAAGCTCATTTTAAGGCTCGTTTTAGAGCTCGTTTTTTTTGGCTCGTTTTAGAGCTCGTTTTTTTGACTCAGTTTAAGACTTGTTTTTTTGGCTCGCGAGCTTATAAACGAACATGTTCGCGAACTCACGAGCCGAATATCCTTAAGCTCGAGCTCGACTCGATAAAACTGTCGAGCTCGAAATCGAGCTCGAGCTCGGCTCGATAAGATAAACGAACGAACTCGAACGAGCTTTTTACCGAATCAAGCTACGAATAGCTCGCGAACCGTTTGGTTCATTTACATCCCTAGGAAAGGGGCGTGGGTCCAGCAGCCCTAGTCGTGGCAAATGGTGTGGACGTGGGCGAGGGCGCGGTCGTGGCCGTGGTACGCAACGCCAAGACAGTGCAGGAGGGACTAGCGGCAACAACAGTGGCACTCAAGACAAGAGACATATAAAATGTTTCAATTGCGAGAAAATGGGGCATTATGCGTCCGAATACTACAACAAGCGGCGTGATGATGAGGCTCACCTCACTTGTGCCACCGATGAAGAGCCGACACTGATGATGACCGTGTCCCACGAGGAGTCTGACACTAGGCATGAGCGGCAGGATACTATTCTGCTCAGTGAAGATAGGTTGCTACCGGAGATGTACCGCGGCGTTAAGAAAGAAGATAAAGACGTCTGGTACCTTAACAACGGTGCCAGCAACCACATGACTGGCCATCGCGAGAAGTTTCAAGAACTAGATGAAACCATCACCGAGAAGGTGAGATTTGGCGATGGATCAACCATTGAGATCATGGGCAAGGGGATGATTGTGTTCGAATGCAAGAATGACAATCGGAAGGCTCTCCACGAGGTATACTACATTCCGAAACTTTGTAGTAATATCATAAGTCTCGGTCAATTGACAGAAACTGGGAACGAAGTGCACATGGAGAAAGATATCATGAAGGTGATTGATAGGAGCGGGAAGCTCTTGATGCGGGTAAAGCGAACACAAAATCGCTTGTACAAGGTAACCTTGAAGACATGCAAGCAAGTCTGTCTCCTAGCAAGCCTAGAAGACCCAACCTGGTTATGGCACACAAGGCTTGGACATGTCAATTTTCACGATTTGAAGCTGTTAGGGGAGAAGAAATTGGCAGTTGATGTGCCTCCATTGCCCCAGCCGAACAAGCTTTGTGAGGTATGTGTGATCGCTAAACATGCAAGGTCACCATTCCCGCACCAAGCAAACTTTAGAGCGACAAAGCCGTTGGAACTTCTCCATGTTGATATTTGCGGGCCAATTTCACCAAGTACACTGGCTGGTAACAAATATTTCTTTTTGATTGTTGATGATTGTACAAGATGGATGTGGGTATTTGTATTGGCAGCAAAGAAAGATGTATTCCAAGCATTCAAAGAATTCAAGTCCGTGACGGAGAACACGACTGAGTACAAAATCAAAACACTTCGGACAGACCGTGGCGGTGAGTTTCTATCCACAGAGTTCACTCGATTCTGTGAAAATGAAGGGATCAAGCGGCACCTTACGGCTCCCTACACACCCCAACAGAATGGCGTTGTAGAGCGCCGTAATCGCACTGTAATGGCCATGGCAAGATCTCTCCTCAAGGGTACATATACGCCGGCAAGGTTCTGGAGAGAGGCAATTAGGCATGCTGTCTATCTGCTAAATCGTCTCCTAACTAAGGCGCTAGGAGACCGTACCCCATTTGAAGCCTGGTGGGGAGAAAGCCACATCTCGCCCACTTGAGAGTGTTCGGTTGTGTTGCATACGTGAAAAATACAACCCCTCACCTGAAGAAACTTGACGACAGAAGTTCACCTATGGTATACTTGGGTGTCGAGGAAGGCTGCAAAGCTCATCGTCTATTTGATCCAAGGCATGACAAGCTACAAGTAAGTAGAGATATAGTATTTCAAGAAAATAGTGAATGGACATAGACTGCAGGTGCTAACCATGAAGAAAACTTACCGGAGTTTATGGTGGAGGATGCACTCGACACCGACGAGGTGATTGTTGTAGCAGACATTGAGGCAGGAACAGAAGATGTCGCACCACCGGCAACAGCCGTGGTACCCATGACAAGAGCATCAAGTCCATCTACATCATTATCGAGCACCGATACAACTACCTCACCTGACTCTCATGAAGGGCCAGTTTGGTTTAGGTCCATTGCCGATATCTATGCCAACATTGAGGAAGTGGTTGGTATTGATGAAGAAGAGAATGAGGTAATGCTGATGATGTCTGAAGAGCCGACCTGTTACCAAGAGGCTGCAACCGAGGCTTGCTGGTACGAAGCAATGGAGGAAGAACTAGAAACTATTAAGATGAACAAGACCTGGACCCTAACTGAGCTCCCATTAGGCCACAAACCTATTGGCCTAAAGTGGGTGTACAAACTGAAGAAAGATTCAGCTGGGAAAGTTGTTAAGTATAAAGCAAGATTAGTTGTTAAAGGCTATGTACAAAGACAAGGCATCGACTTTGAAGAGGTATTTGCACCGGTCGCTAGACTTGATACTATTCGAGTCATTCTTGCACTTGCAGGGAATCGAAGCTGGGAGGTACACCATCTAGATGTGAAGTCAGTATTCCTTAACGGAGAGTTAGAAGAAGAAATATACGTCTCTCAACCGGAAGGGTTTGAGGTACAAAATCAGAAACATAAGGTGTACAGGTTATTCAAGGCCCTCTATGGACTGCGGCAGGCTCCACGAGCTTGGAACATGCGGCTGAACAGGAGTCTGGTAGAGCTCGACTTCAAAAAATGTATTCAAGAACATGTAGTATATACAAGAGGTGAAGGAGAAGCAAGTATACTTGTTAGAGTGTATGTCGACGACCTCATCGTGACAGGAAGTAACACAGGAAGAATCAACAAGTTCAAGCAACAAATGATGATAGAATTTGAGATGAGTGATTTGGGTCTTCTCTCCTACTACTTAGGGATTGAAGTGGAACAACAGAAGAGCCGAATTTTACTTAGACAATCAACTTATGCTAAGAAAATTCTGTCTCAATTCAAGATGGCAGATTGTAATGCCACAAAACATCCGATGGAACCCAAGACACAACTACATAAAGACTTTGAAGGGACTCCAGTTGATGCCACAGAGTACAGACGCGTCATTGGTTACCTGAGATATTTGCTACACACACGACCAGACTTGTCATATCCTGTCGGGATGGCGAGCAGATACATGGAAAGGCCTACAACCATGCATCACAAAGTGGTCAAATAAATTCTCAGGTGATGCAGATATATGGGGATGGCTCGGACGTAATTAGGAAGGGGAAAAAGGGCAGTTTGGTCACTTAACAAGAATAGGGTTGTGTTTTAAAGCTGGGCACGGTTCACCACAGAAGAGGGGCAGGGGGTTCGTGTTTTTGAGCCCGCCGCCACCGCACTTCTTCTTCCCCCCCTCACCAGCGCCGACACCGGCCGCCGGCGGCCGCCATTTCCCTTCTCCTCCTTGCGACTCTGTTGTGGGACTTCTCCTCCTCGCGATGACGCCGACGGATAGACCGGCCACTCCTCTCCTCCTTCACCAGTCGCCGCCCACCGGAACAGAGGCGCTGCCTCTCCTCTAGCCGGAGCCTCCGCCAAAGTTGGCTTCCCCTTGCCCGAACACCACTGTGGAGGTGTACACAGAGGGGTGAGGCGGCCGATCCATGTGGTGGTAACATGGATGAAGTGGCAGTCGCCGAAGGTGAAGGTGTTCCTCTCTGTAGTGGCGGGCACGGCGCCCTTGTCTTCCTTCGCTTCATCATCCACGACCACGACAACCTGTTTGTCGCCGGCGAGGCCATTCACGCTCTAAGGATCTCTGTCTTTATTTTATAAGCTCATCGAAGAGAGGACCTACGCCGGACTTTCAGTGAAGTCGCATGATCTAACAGCCTTATTCTTGGTTACTACAGAGTCTACTGTAGCTTCGTGATGGAATATGATATACGCATAGTGCCGGACATTATGACTCTCGTTACTACATGATCAGGAGCCAGCTACTCATACGATGGACGTTTACATATCTCTTGTGGTCACGACGATTAGATCAGCCCCGCGATCAGCTCACCCATCCATCCGAGGGCGCCCCCCTGGGCCAGGGTAAGTTCTCGTATTCAGTATCTGTTCATTTTATCACTATACTATTATGCGGTTACTTAAATGTCTGTGGGATTCGCCTCGAGCACCGAGGTACCAGAGACCGGGGGAACCCGGTCGCTGGATCAGGTACAGTTGACCGGAGGAGGACTTCTGACGATCTGGTCAACGCAGCGGACATATCATCAGCCGGGTCATGGGGATGCGGTCAACCTTCCAGACACGTCATACCGGCAGGTTCGTTTTCTCAGCTTCCAGACAGGATCATCAGGTATTTGAAAGGTACAATACATTTTGGACTTACTTACATAAAGGGACCCCAGGAAATTAGTATATTCGGCTACTCGGACAATGATTTAGCCGGCGATCTCGATGGGAGGAAAAGCACAAGTGGAATGACTTTCTATTTTAATGAAAGTTTGGTGTCCTGGAATTCACAGAAACAGAAGACAGTGGCGCTTTCATCTTGTGAGGCAGAATTCATGGCAGCCACAACTGCGGCCTGCCATGTTTTTTGGTTGAGGAGTCTTACTAGCGTATTAACCGGTGAAAAGCCAAAGCCGGTAACGTTGTTTGTTGACAACAAATCTGCTATAGCACTCATGAAGAATCCAGTATTCCATGGTCGAAGCAAGCATATAGATACAAGATTTCATTTTATCAGAGAATGTGTTGAGAATGGACAGATTGTGGTTGATTCATTAATACTGGAGAACAGCGAGCTGATGTATTGACTAAAGCACTGCCAGGAGTGAAGTTAGCTGTCATGCGACAACTACTCGGCGTTTGTGATTTAGAGTCATGTCAGAATTAGGGGGAGTAAATGTAGGAAAATAATTCGGACATGGCATGACCACGTTTTATTTCTCCTTCCGCAAGTTTCTCGTTCATGATTTATTTATTTTTTCTGTGATATTAATCTTTCCTATTTTAGTGGTATGAGTCATTCTATTTTTATGGTTAAATCTTATCACTTGAGTTGTATTTAAAGGGGTCGAAGCTATGAAACAAATCAGATCTCAGAACTAAAGTTTCTCCAATTTTTATTTTTCAATTATTTGTGCATTGCTTTCCACCTATGCACAGTTTTTCTCCCCTTGCTATTGTGTTTTTTTTTTTTTAGTGCTACGTGTATTTTTTTTTTTTCCTTTTTTCCGCATCCTTTGTTATTCATCGATTTTGTGCCAACAACAGTCACATACCTAGCGCTCCATCTTCAACTTTAAGATAGGATCAAATGACGATCCGACCCGGGCACCCTGCACTCGTTCTTCCTCAGGCTACTGCTCGCCGGACTTGAATGTGGCCCATCCAACAGTTGCACGTGCCTCCTCGCCGGAGCTCTAATGGAAAGTCACTCTCCCTAACACTCCGATCCCTTGCAGCGTTCACCCTCCTGGTTCGTGGGATTTTTATCCGTGCATGTTTTTTTATCAATATGTGATCTGGTCGATTTGGTTCCAATGTTGATTTTAAACTGCAGATAAGAACTCCGTCGAGTCGGCGTCGTCAGAGCCGAAAGAGGAAGCGTTTATTCCTGTAATTTCCTCCATTTACTACGACGCCGCCACTGCGGAGCAACTCCGCGACAAGACCTCGCGGTTTCCAGGAGCCGGCTTCGAGTTGCGATCCAGGCAGTCCACCCCTAAACTCGCCGATCTCGTTCCTCGCCCTCCTCTCCGTCGACCCCGGCTCGAAGGAAGCGCGGGAGATGATGGCGACCCTGGAACGGTGCGAGAACGCGGCGATGGCGCCGGGGGAGACGAAGCACTGCGCCCACCTCCATCGAGTCGGTGGTCGACATCGCCGTCTCGACTCTCGCCACCAACCAACCACATCAGCGCGGGGTCGACGGCGGTGAGCGCCACGCGGTCGCAATTAATTTGATAGCATTTAATGAAAGATGGAAACTCTTCGACTTCCGCGGCACTCGAATTCCCCTGCTCAATACCCACCGAGCGTGCGCCCATCCGTCCGTCCACCGCCTCCTGACTCCTGAGCGCTATAAATCCGACGTGATCTCTCCATCTTTTCTCCGCACCGGATTGAACTTGCCGAGACAGATGGCGGAGACCAAGATGACGTTGAAGCTCCTCGTCGACAAATCCTCCGACAGAGTTCTGTTCGCAGAAGCCGGAAAGGAAGTCGTCGATTTTTTTCTCGGTCTCCTAAATCTACCGCTATCCGCCGTCATAAAGCTCGTAACCGAGCAGGACACCATGGTCGGCTCCATCGCCAACCTTTACCAGACCGTACACACTTTAGAAGAGTCCTACTACCAATCTTCTCATTCAAAATCCGCCATCCTAAAAGTAGCAAACTCCCATCCTCCCTCCGTCTCTTCCAAAGGCCTTCTTCTCATCGGAACCTCGGCAGTCGGCACCGAGGGCTACGTGAAGGGCGTGGTGACGTACACGATCACGGACGACCTCACTGTGACGCCCATGTCTTCCATCTCTAGCATCACTATCCTCAACAGGTTGCACGTCAAGAATCTTGCTGCTCTGCAAGAGCAAACTGTGACGCTCGGTCTCGAACAAGTTGAGAGTCAAATTCTATTTTCTTAATTAATTAAGTTGCCTAGTTTGGTACCGATTAATCTTCTATTTAATGCGTGGTTATTGTTAGGGCGTTGAGCTGCTGAAGGCGTCTCTCCAGTCAAAGACTGTGCTGACGGACGTGTTCTTGAGCCAGCACGAAGTTGCTAGATGCTAATGACAAACTGTACCTTAGACTTAATTTTGTTTAATCATGAGGTTTAATGAAATAAAAAAATGTGGGGGGTATGCGGAAATGTGATGGCGTAACTAATCGAACAAGGGTGTTTATGGAACCTACACAAAAAAAATCAACTTTAATTTCTTGTTCGATTGAAGCAAGTGATTCCTTTGCACAGGGAGAAAAATACCTAAAGTTTCAGTCCGATCTCATAAAAGTTTTATTCTTTAACTAGATCAAAGTTTTGATTAATGACGGCGATGAGATTTAGTCCGAATACCCTAATTTGGTTTTTAAATATATTCTATTTTTTTTTTCAATTTAAGAACCCTAATCGATACGTTGCTGTACCCGGCGCAGGATTTATGGCCCCTGAAATCCCCAATCCCAATTCCGCCGGCGACTGGACCATCGTCTCCCGTCGCCGTCGCGGCCGACTCAAGCCGCACCCACCGAAGAACCAACTCACTGCCGGTCACCGATCACGGGAGGATCCCCCATCACCTTGGATCCCCCTCGACCCCTTCGTCGACCAGGAGCTGCAGTCCAGGCTGCTCCGGAGGATGGAGTCCACCATCCAGAGGCTGGAAGGATCCCCTTTCTACCGGAGGTTCCTTCACCGTCTTCGCGGCCCCCTGGTCCAGCGCGGCCTCGCTAGGGCTCTGTCATCCGCCTCGGAAATGCGCATGGTCGTATACGGCGTCGGCAGCATCGAGTCTTCTGCCCCCTCGCGCTTCCAGCTCGCCCTCGCGGTCCTCCTCCGCCGGGATCTCGGCCCGTCCGTGCCGTCCCTCGAGGTCTTCGACCCGGTTCTGTCCGCCACTGAGTGCGCCGTGTTGGCTGCGCTCGGCGGCACTGTGATACCGGTGGACGAGAGGGGGCGGAGGGAGGCGAGCGAGCCTACGCTGTTCTATATGCCTCATTGCGAGGCGTCACTGTACGACGGGCTTTTGGAGGTAAATTGGAGGCCTTCCTGCTTGAATAGGATGGTGGTGCTGGGAAACAGCTTCACGGCATACGATCAGTATGTGGAGCTGGGTCGGTCGGCTGCTTCCGCTGCCGTAGAGATGGCCGCGAGGCGCCTTCTCCAGGTTAGAAGGTATGTGACGGAAGTGGAGATGGAGGAGAAGGGGGAGGCTGGAGTAGTCCTGGAGCAGACGAAGCAGGACGAGGAAGATGGGATTTTCAAGGCCTTTCATGATACAAGTTGGCATTTCTTCGAGTTGGACGATGAAGCCAATTTGGATTTCCTAAAGCAAGGTAAGCAATTTTTTGTTGAACATGTTTGGAACCCTTGAACTATAAACCTTGAGATGGAACTTAGTCCTTGATCAAATTAGTAAAGCTTACCCTAGTCTTGAGTTTGTTGCCTATAGGTTATAAGCCTATTCTTCAATTATATCTGGATTAGTCATTAGAATTTGAAATTAGTTTCTCATGCCCAAATTGAGATTACACTCTCTCTTGATTCATCTTAGTCCAAATTTTAGTAAAAGAGAGTTGGCATTATTTAAAATCAACTCCTAAATGATTGAAAAGAAAACCTTGTTGCCATTTCACTCTTCTTTTTCATTTTACTCTCTTAAATAAAGACATAGATGGAGATAAAAGGAGGAGATGTGATGTAAGACTTTGAGACATGCTTAAATATCAAGAGGTCTCACACCTATTAGCATTTTAGGTTGAACAATGCTTAACATGGCATTAGAGTTGGGCCAAGGAGATAGAGGAAGTGATAAGAGGTAGTGACTCTACCCCTTTAGCGGCGCTATTGCTTAATGGGACTTATCAAGCATGATTAAATATTAAGAGATCATCTATTTAAGTACCTTGACATTTTGGATTAAATTGACTTTCCTCTATAGTTTTTTGATTTGATATTTGACTTTATATTTGTGAGAATACCTAGAACAAGTGTTACCAAAAGTAGTATATGCTTGTTTGTCATGGTCAATCATACGTGATAATGGTAAACTTATTACGAGGGGTTTGATTCTTGTTAGACTGTGATGGATTTCTTCTTAACTGAGAGTCTAGGAGTTTGCTTCACTTGCAGTTTGATACTTTGTTTTATATTTGCATTCAGCATCTGTGTACTTGTGCTGAGAGTGCATTCAGACATCATAGTTGGTTGAAGTACGTTTATTTCCTACCATGTTCAAGATGGTCGATCATAAGGCTGGTAATTGATTGCTTGAAGTAGTTTTTTTCTACCTGATTTATTGGCTCTAAATATTGTCTCGTTTATTGATATCTCATTTCATACTTTGTTTTGTTATTTGCGCCATTGTATTTAATTGGATCTTGACGTGTACTTATTTGTAGTAGCTATTGAATTTCTAATTGTTCATGCTTTGCTCGATCTTATTTTGAGTGGAATTCTACTCAACAACTTCGTTGACACTTCTCTATGTTTCACAGATTTTTGCGGATAAATATAAAAGGCGTTTTATACTCGGCTAATTATAGCTGGAGCAATGATAAATAGGTTGGACTACAAATTATATAGATGACTTTCATGATGCATTACATTGTAATTTCTTGTGGTTTTTGAGACAGAGAATGTTCTTGCTTTCTGGCGATTGCCATTTACGCATGGGAGATGAATCGTACTACAGAGAGAAACAAATTTTTTTTTTTTTTGTTGTCACATTGGCATTGTGGGAATTCGGAATCCAGGATCATAACATTGAATATTTACCAGTCAATTATACAGGAGAACAGCACATAGCAACTGCAAGCAGATGCAATTAGCATACAGCACACTTTGCTAATACTTGTACTAGTTTAGCAGGTCAGGCAAAGATCTGTGTCCGGAAAGCTCCCAGATTCGAGATCACAACCGCGCTGCTGGCAATATCTGAACACAGATACGGGAATTTTAGTGTCATGAGTGAAGGTGAAATTTTTTGCTAATTACAAGTGAGGCAGTAAAATATAAGAAGAAAAAAACTACAGTGAAGACACGTGACTACTGCATTAAACTGCTGTTTCACTTCATTGCTAGATTTTTAGGAAAAAAAATCTAGCAAATCATACCTAAAAAACTAGTAAGGTGGATTCATCAGGCAATCTGCAAAAGGGATTAAAATAATAAAGAAATATAACAAAGTTTCTCCTTTTAAACATTCAAATGCAACTTGGGAATCAAAAGACAATAAAAGCCATATCTTACCCCTAAGCGCTTCTTCATTCTAGCCAGTAGCTCTTGAGGATCTTGTCGGGTATGTTTATAGGCATCAATCTTGTTCAACTCCTAAAACATACATTCTTGGTTAGATATCTAGAAGTGGAAAGTGCATATTGATGATTTTGGATCTTAGTTAGAAATGGTTTATGAGATTGACAATGAGTTGATTTTATGTTCTTTAATGTTCTGGTATAATGTGACGGATGTTGGCAGCTAGAACATTCAATTTCACTATATAAATCAAAGCACCTCAATCCATAGTGCCAGTTTAGGCCTGCCACTGGTAATGTCATAGTTCTTCAACTCAGCAAAGAAGATCTGGAATCTCTCAATAAATGGAGCATATGCGATGTCAACCTGAAGAATGAACAGATTATCATGCATGCACAATCAAACACCACCTCCAGTATAGTGAATCTCCTAGTGGCTAGTGCATACTAACCAGCAATTTGGATAATGCAAAGTGTTAAAATCTGTCATTCATATCTCCTGACGAAGATTACAAGGCATTGGCTAGTTGATGACAAATCTTTTTCGGTCTTCTAGACTTCTAGCGTGGCATGATTTTGTCCAGGGCTAAAGATTTCCAGTTAAAATATGTAAAACATACATCTAGCAAGTTATTAAGTAAACAAATTAACAAAATGGTGATTATCTATTGGAAGGGCTTAATTAAGAATTCATAAATTCGCTCGTTCAGATGACAAGAAAATATTACAGGTATACAGAGTTGAGACAGAACAAGTAAATATGTCACTGTAGCATGATTTTATCCAGTGTTAAAAATTCCAGTTAAAATATGTAAAATATAAATACATCTAGCAAGTCATTAAGTAAACATATAAGGAAAATTGTCATAATCTAATGGATAGACTCAATTAAGAATTTATAAATTTCCACGTTCAGGTGACAAGAGACAGGAGACGAGATAAGAGACAAGGACAAAGACAGATATAATGCATAATGAATTGCCATGGAGAGAAAAAATATTAGGTTTTATACTTACCAAACTAAATTGGCCGAGGAAAAATGGTCCATCATCAAACTTTGAAAGGGCATCTTCTATCTTATCATAAGCAGCAACTAGCGCAGAATAGTTGAAGTGTATCAATGCCTATAATATCATTTTTGGTGTATGAGGAAATTGCAGAAATTCAGAGTCAACCACTCACCTACTTCATCACCGATATCAGCCGGCGAAGGCAATGACTTGTAATTGGCCAAGCTGAAGTCATCAGTGTAAGAAAACAACTCCTCTGCAAACTGTCGCTTTGCAGGATCCTATGGCTTCCAGTATTAGATGCAAACAGACATGGCATCCCCATTAAAGAAAGCATCAAGAAATCACTTACATCAGGCAGCAGAGCAGGACCTTCAAATGCTTCATCAATATATTTAATTAGATCCAAACTCTCTCCTTTCACCTCATTGTTATACTCCAGAGAAGGCACCTGATGAACAAGTGTTGCTCTCACCACTAAGATCCTAAAAAATAAGCAGCAAAACGCAAACTAACGAAAAAAGAAAAGGAAAATCAAGGTGCATCAAACCTTATTAGCAGAATAAACCTTCTCCTTGTACCACGCTGGCCTATTTTGCAGATCGATCGGAACTAATTTGATCTTTTCCTGCAATCCCTGTCGATCGGAGCAAAGATTGTCATGTAAGTAATACCCACGACCGTCCAAAGACCTAATCTTCTATATAATTAGTTAAAAAAAAAATCCTTATTTACTTCTTTAGACTTATCGCATCTTGTAACCAACGAAGAGAACATACCTTAACATTCCTAGTTATCCAGGTGCGTTGTGCAAATGGGCATATATAGGCTATATACAACCTACGAACCGATACCAAAGGAAGCAAATCAACAATCTTCAATCCAAAAATGTTCCTACTTTAAACATCCGGCGGCGATATTACCTGGAGGTGCCGTCGAACAGAGCAGGTGGTTCCGAGGACGAATCGAGGGACGGAGGAAGCACCTCCTTCACAAAACTGCAAGAATACAACTACAAGATCAGCAAAACCAAGAATCAAGACACAAACTAATCAGATCAAGGACTGCGAAACAAAAACCAAAAAACTAAATATATTAGAAATCCACCCGGCGCCTGCGACCGCTGCCTGTGCTGCCATCGCGAAGACCAAAAAACGCCGACGGTGAAGCACAAGCCGACCACTCGATATTTATGTCCGCACAAGCCGATTAGGTTCGGTGTCCCAAACCTGCCCGTGTGACGGAGAGCGATGACCACACTGATAGGTGTGATTACCGCAGATATTTTGCATCTTTGTCCATGGCGCAGGTATGTGTAACTGGTAAGTGACAGGCTTGGGATCAACCGGTGATTCGTAATGGGCTAGCGCGATGTATTTGACTGATATCACGTCTTGGTGCGTTCATAAATCATAACTAATGAATTAAAAAAAAACAATTGATAAAATAATAAAGACAAATGAAAAGAGGGGTCCATAAGCCAAGGGACTGGTGAGTAATTGCTTGATCCCTACTATATATATGTATAAAGATTTTTTTTATTGGGGCGCACAGTCATAAAATACAGGTTGCTAATGAGTATTTTTTAATTTATCTCAGTTGATAAAATTTTTTTGTAAAACTGAATTAATAATCCATGTATCGTATTATCTGATTCATTATTATTTTTTAAAAATATCACATCACATCACATCACATCACATGAATAAAAAAATTAAAATGATTTTGATTAAATTAGTCCAAGATTTTAATATAATATTATTTACAGTTTCAAATTTTAGATTTAATATTTTACAAATTAAGATTTAGTACAAGTTTTACAACTTATAACCAAGGAAGAGTCATATATTGTCAACCTGTGCTTTAGCCCCGAGGGACCGACCATATTGAGGAGTGTTAGTATTGGATGCACAATATATAATCTAGGGTTTTAATATATGATTAAGGTTAAAGTTAAATTAGTTATGATTTAATCAGTTGTGTCAAGTTTGCAAGTGTAGGAACAAGTGTTAAAGTCCTAGTTATAAATTAGACAGTGATTAAGTCCTAGTGAATTTAGACATCTAAGTCTTGGCTAAGCACAATCAAATTCCTAGTTGGAGGTTTAATGAAGCAAATCCAAGTGATTAAGATTTGACAAGTAAAATTTCTAACCGGAGGCTAGGCGAATCAAGTTTAAGTAATTAAAATTTAAGAGACAAATTCCTAACTGTGGCTATGTGAATCAAGTCTAAGTGATTAAGACTTGGTATATAAAATTATTAGCTAAAAACTAGATAAATTAAGTCAAGTATATGGAATCAACTCGCATTCGATTACTTGGCACAAGTGTAAGTGTGTGTAATCAGTTGGAGTTAATTGCTTGACATAAGTCCAAATGTGTATAATCAGCTGAAAGCTAATTACTTGGCAAAACCTAACTAGCCGAGTCAAATCTAGTCGAGTGTGAGTAATTTCGCATTCTATATCATATTTATTATGTGTAACAACTGTAAGGAAGCATGTTTAACAGTTCCAAGCAACCGTATGGAATTCAGGGGCGACTGACTGATGATAACTCTCGACGAAGAGATTTCGGAGGGTCCATGCAATCGTAGCTAGGTCGGAGCGACCAGGGCGTACGAGCGATCGAGGCGTGCAAGCAATCAGAATGTACATGCGACCAGATCGAACAAACAACTGTAGTAGCTTCTAAGCGACCGAGAGATGAAATTATCAACAATTCGAATAAGGTTGTCAAGATAAAGTATCTGGACCTTTACTAACTAACTCTTAATTAAAGTCTAAAATTAAATTACATTAATATTCTTTTTTCTTTTCACGTTGAAAATAACTTCAAAGTTTATTACTAATTTTAACAGATGCATCAATCAGTGATCTAAAATTTAAAACTCAGTTACGGTGTATTATTAGAAAATTTTATCATTAATCAATCTGGGATTTAGAGTTCGAGACTCAATTGCAGCGTATTATTGAAATTTTTTTCATTAATCAATCAGGGATTTAGAATTTATACTCAGTTGCGATGTATTATTGAGATTTTTTTTCATTAATAAATGAGGGAATATGTATTGTCATGGTTCTCTTTAGTCTCACATCTTAAGATTGGCAACATCATAGAAGTTTCTATAAATATCTTAGGACAACGACATCAGCAAGTATACTTTTCTCAACTTTTTGATTAAAATCAAGTATGATATTCAATTTATTTCTTTATAAGGGAGAGTTCATTAAGATTCTTGATTCTCATATGTTGTCCTTGCATTACACTACTGTATGTTTGATGCACCCTTACCAAGTCCAATTTATGAATTTTTTTGGCTAAGATCAATTGTAATATTTGTTCTTGTCGCATTTGTGTTGTACTACTACATGAGTAAATCGTATTTTTATCAAGTCTAATTTATAAGTCTACGCGATGATGATTAAAATATTAAATGTAGTCATAATATTATATTAAATTTTATTGTAAAATTTAAATAATTAGTCATCAAATATTAAAAGATTAGAGTGCGTTTGGTTTGCCCCATTTCCATTTTTATTTTTTGAAAAACGCGTGTTTTTCGTTTTTTAGAAAATGACTTTTCCGCGTTTTTCGTTTTCTTAGAAAACGCTCTCTTACTTTCTTAAAAATGAACGTGGAAAACGCAAACCAAACGCGTTTTCCAATTTCTCATAAAATGAAAACAGAAAACAGCATGGAAAACACAAACCAAACACCCCCTTAGCCTTTTAGGCTACGTTTGGTAGCGTGTAATCTACCTTGTAATGTAATCAGGATTACATTACAAGGTTGATTAATTTGTTTGGTTTAATTTTTAAACTTATAATGTAATGTAATATGGATTACAAAAGGTAGTGAAGTTTTGTAATCTGGATTACAAAGTAAATACTATGTAATCCGATTACATTACGAGGTCACCGTTTAACCAAAATTTAAATGTCGAATATACCCCTAGTCCACTCTGGCCGCTACCCATCGTCGTTGGCCGCAGTCGCCCACCGCCTTCAGTCGTCGCACCAGTAGCCACTGTCGGCGCCCCCCGCCCACCGCCGTCGCCTCCGGTCGCCACCACCGGTCGTCGGCCACTGTCGCCCGCCGTTGCCGACCGCCTCCCCCACTGGCCGCCTTCGCAACCGTCGGCGACTGACGGTTGTTGGTGGTGGCGGCTGGTAGAGGAGGCCAACGACAGCGCCCGTTGGTTGCCGCAAGCTCCGATAGAGGTGCGGTGGCCGTTGGTAGAGATCGCAGGATATTTTTATCATTTTATAATAATATGAATTACATTGTTTATAAAAAATAATAGATCAAAAATTATATCTATTACATTTCAAATATAATAATATAATATTATATTACATTATATTATAAATTTAATTACATTACACCCAATGTAATATGAGAGTTTAGAAAACCATTTACGGTTGAGAAATGTTTGTTTGAGAAAAAAAATGGAAGATATAAAAAATATATATATATATTTTTTACATAAAAAAAATACTTAACCTTGATATATTTCCATTGCCAATCTCCCGACTTCCCGATTCTTCGCAGGTGTCGTCCGAAACCCCAAGGGCTCGATAGAATCCGGGAAGGCCATGGATGCGCTGCGCTTGGAACCGGCGGTGGAGGATCCTTCCGTTGGAGTGGCGACTTTGGTGAACAAGCTTCCGCCTCCAGCTGTACCCCTGGAAAACCCTACTTTTCCCCTAAGGCAGACCGAGGTTCTTGGAATCTCGGAGGAGGTCGGGGAACCGACGGCGGCTAAGCTTGTTGGGCCCCGCCCAACTGGAGGATCCGACTCAGCCATGACGAATGCTTCGGAGTCGAACCCTGTCACTGATCTCGAGAAGAAGCTGCGGCGAGCCGAGAGATTTGGGATGCAGGTCGTGCTTTCTGAAGTAGAGAAGAGAAATTCTCGAGCAGAGAGGTGAATGTTTTAATCTATTTAAGTTTTTGATTCCCTTTGCACAGACGAATGCATAATTTTTGTTTATCTTGCTTTTTTTCTTCCTAATGAAAATGGACGCTTGCGGTTCTTGCAGAATGGATTCATTTATGCATCCAAATTGCATTTTGAACAGATTAGAACGTTTCTTGTTCTAGATCGATACTGTTGGATGTTCAAGTCCTTAAACCCTACTATCTCCTTGTCTCAAATTTAGTCTCTTAGTGAACTTCCCATTTATGGTATTGTTCATTGTGCTGTAACCTTTGGAAGGTCATATCTGGTTTATTTGAATTGAGTTTTTAATAATTTGTGTTTAGTTTTTTAAGGGAGTAATTGTAGCATGTATATGGTAACTAAATTAAAGCTTCACTGTTTGTGTTTGTTAAGTTCAATTCAAAGAAGACCTATGATGCATCTTAGGCAAGCATTGCAGAATAATGAACAAAGAGAGGTAGAGGATGACTCCAAGGAGAGTTGAAGACTTGATTATGATTATTAATGATAAACAGAGACTTATTTCTCTTTCTTAAGGCAACATATTTGTACTAAGTCAAACTTCATAGTAGGAAAAGAAGATCTTGATGTTGAATATTTCAAAATTGGGACCTTCCTGTGTTTGTTTTGAAAAGTAAACTCAAATGATTGCAAATTGTACTACTTGGTTCTTTGCGTGCTCAAGATTTTTTATTCCTCCCATTAAAATAAATTTTTTCCTAACATGAATTTCCTTTTTCTTTTCTCACTTCAATGATGATAAGCACTAGGGAGCAGTTGTGGTTTAAAATATTTTTGGATATGATTTTTTTTTTGGATGTTACAGCCATGTCTATCTGTTTTGATGTCTTGGTAATATTGCATAACTGCTGATTCATAACTACTTTATGCTTTAGGCATTGGTGTTTTGAATCATTTAATGGAATTGATTGAGTTTGGGAATGCTCTCCCAATGGTGCTTCAGAAGGCTGAAGCACTTTGGGATCGAAATATGTGTTTGGTAACCTTATGCATGTAGTCCAATCTTCTCCAAAGTACTGAATTCCCAAAGCCACTTTTTCCAATGCATGTGGGATAGTTCCCGAAAATGCTTTGCTGAAGCAGTTTTCAAATACATTTAGAATTTGGTATAAAAATTAGATGAGCAGTAAAAATATTTAAATTTAATACTATAAATATTAAGTGTAAATAATATAAATATAAATAGAACTTTACATTATATATTAGATAATATTTTAGTACTTTCAAATTTAATATGTGAATCTGCAATTGTATTAGTATAAAAATTAGAATTTTTTTTTGAGGTTATAAACCAATGAAAAATAAGTTATCAAATTATTTTGATGATTATTTTAGTTCTGAAGTGCACATATAACTAGCTACAATGTCCAATCTCGCTATTTATTGCGGATCTTTAATATGTAGTTTCATGTTTGGTGTTTGCACATGTAACTTTTGTCCTGATCATTATTCCTCTTTGGCTTCATTAGATTTGAACAATTTTTAGCGCAAGAGCTATAAATGCACTTCTCAAAACAATGTGTATATTATTACAAGGTTTGGAACTGGTTCAAACTTTAGTGGAAGTAAGATTGTTGGACAACCAGAGGAGGAAAAAAGAAAGGCACGTGCAGAGAGGTTCATACTTTTGCTTGCTGTACCATGTATTAGCCTTTTTTTCCCTCCTGATGGCAAATCCTTTAAGTCTCTTCCTTTGCCATATCTTAGGTTTGGGCTTAAGGTAGATGATGTAGCTGATGAGGAAGCAAAGAAGAAGGCTCGATTGGAACGGTTTGCACCAAACTCAAAGCTGGATACATCAGAGGAGGAGAAAAGGAAGGCTAGAGCAATCAGGTATTTGGCTGTTTCTTTCATGTTTTTATTTTTTGGTGTTTCAAACACTAAAACACCATTTTATTGATTTACTAGAAAAAATGTTCTGTTTAAATAGATGTCATTACCCTTTTATACATTCGTATCTTGTTTTCTAAAATATTGTTACATTTACTTTTCATGAGGCATAACTCTTGATTCCAACTTATCTGCACTTAGAGGGAGGCCACACTGACACCCACAACATGTTGATTTACTGACCATATTGCTTCCATAGCAAAATAGTTGGGACCCCATGCCTATCTCACAACTCAGCTAATTTGTTGCTTTATATATTCTCTTTTAAGGTTTTCACAAGGTTCAACGAAATTTAGTGGCCAAAGCAACTCTTATCTGGTATGTCTATTCAGCTAAAAAGTATTCAGGAAAATGGAATTTTTTTTCTCTCTCCTCTAAATGTATTGTTTTCCCTCTTTGCTTATTCTATTACTGATATCAGAAGGCTACGGTTGTACCTCCCACTTGATTAGGGTTTGTAGCAGATCAGTGTTTCCATGAGAAGGTAGCAAGTTTCTCCGCGGTTTCACTATCACAGCCACAAGAGTGCAGCATATGAAGTAAGCATCACTTGCTATGTAAAACATGGTATTCGTGACACTTGTGGGGCTTTCTCATGGCCGTAGGTGGTGTGAGATATGTTTTGTCAAAATGTGCTTTTGAATCCAACTGGAATACTTGCTTCTGAAATCTTCATACCCCAAATTTTGTGCTTGACCTGCGAATTATTTCCAGCAGCATTCTTGTTGACAGCCTTTATGTGGTTTTCCTTTGAGCTGACACTACTCTTGTTCATGTTCAGCAACAGCTGCACCTTGATATAGATACTGGTAGATCATGTGCTAACTGATCTAAGACGCCTCAGAAAATTTGAGAAATATAACTATTTAATTTGATTCGTTCTCAATAGCCATGAGATGATCTTATTACACTATCTTTTTACACTCATAGTTTCTAAAGGAGTATCAACTATATTTTTTGAATTGCCTGTAAAACAAATTATTGAAGTTATTAAAATTGAATTAATCTCATGCTCTACTCAGGAAAAGATTTGTGAATTTTATTTGCACACATGGGCAAGTTATCTTTTGCCAACTAAGAGTATACAAAAATAAATAAAAAAACTCGAACTAATAAATGTGAGCCACCATCTAAGATCTTAGTTAATTCATTCATGATCTTAGGGATTAATACCACAAACGCTTTATTAGCTAATGTTCAAAGTTTGCTGAAAGTTTCAAATAGATAACCTCGACCAATGTTCTTCGGCAACACAGACTTACTAGTGTTCATCTAGAGCTAATACTGCATGCTACTTTATTACCAATTGGCTGATTATTTCAATGGCAATTCCACTAGAAATGGCACTGGATGTCGTCTTGCTTTCACCTCCTTGTTCTTTTCGTGCACGGTCTGTCTTACAAATTGTCCACGGACACGCGGCCTCTGCTCTGCAAGTATTTTCCTGCTCTGGTAACGCACCTGAGAACAAAACCAACCGAACGAACAGTCCACTTCCATCCAAAGCTCCAAATTACTCAAGTGTAAAGGAATCAGAGGGCAATATGATAGAAAGAGAATTCCATGAACCATCCGAGATGTTCATGATTCTAATAGGTCCTACTCTTCCAAAAAAAATTAACAGAATCAAGGTTGACAGCATGCTACTGGCTCCGTCATTAGAAAAATAAAGAAAAAAGGCCATCTGGGAAACAAACTAGAAAATTTCCCATAAAATATTTCTTCATGTTACTTCTGAGATGGAAAGAAAAAAAAAATGTTGTCTACCTTTTTAACAAAGTTTCTTTCTTTCCTCTTTTCCCGGAACTTCTTCAAGGCTGCCTCTCTTTGAGAAAAACACATCTGAACTATTCCTTGACTGCTCCGATTGCCGTTTGCATCGCCAACTCCGAGTCTACTCGTCTCTGTAATATGATTAGCAACTAGTATTTTTAACACGACAGGGTTGGCAATTATTCTAAATCCATTATACCAATTGCAACGATGATAAATGGCGCAATTGCTTCCAGTTATGATATTTTTGCAGCACTACCTTCAAATGGCTCAATCAAGGCATTGGACGACCAACATTGCGAAGCTGGTGCTGCCATGTTAGGTGGCAAGTCATCTGGATCTGGTGACTGCTGCTGCTGTGACATATCATGGACGTGCAGGTGATGGTGATGATGGTGGATGGAGCCCTTGTTAAGGGAATCCCTTTAATGTTGTATTTGTTTATCCTTCTTTTCGAATGTCTTCATTGCAACGGCGAGATATTTAGATTGTCACTCAGGTATTCATAATTTGAGCCCCAACTATAACGAATTTGTAGAAATTTTTCCTCTAAATAAAGCACGCAACTAACGGAAGCTGGGCTCTTGGACTGCCCGTTGCGAGCGCTTCCCGATTTATCCCGGTGACTGATGAAAAACTTCCATGGGATCAAATCGATCATCCCAAACTTAATATTACCCAATTTGATTATTTTTTTTTTTTCATCTTCTCAGGCAAGGACCCTAACTCTTTTGGCAGTTAGTGGCTTTCAACCATGCAAAGTCTCCACTTTCTTATATAGACAAATATCGGGTCTCATGTCAACTTGATCATTAGTACCCAGCTTTTCCATTCATGGGCAACCTGAGAACTCTTGTCAATTGCTACCTTATAGCATTTTTTTTTCTCCTGACACACATGTACTTGTTGCCTCATAGTTATCGACCAAGGTTTGACATTTTAGCCGTGCTGACTTTGACATGAACAATATTATTTGGGTACCATGCCTACGTGACTATGGTACCAACGGAGAATTGCAAGGGTAGAAGGAAGAGATGAAAAAGAAGAAGAGGACACAAATATCTTTCTATACTTGATGAATACAAAATCCTATTTAAAATAAAAAAATCTTTATATACTTGACGAATCCAAAAGATAGTTTGCTTGTGAGGGCATTCATCATAAAGCATCTAATAGCTCCTTATAGGTGGTGAAGAAGGTAGCATCTATAGTTCGTCTATATGGTGACAAAGCATGTAAATAAAGTGTATTTCACCATATTGAATAAAACACATCCATTTCATATGTAGGAAGAGATAGTGAGATAACTAGCATATTCATGAGGATCAAAATGAAGCTCCAATTGCCCGGGCAGAGAAGAGATAATTGGAACCATTCCTTTAATTTTAGTTATGACTTCTAGTAGAATTCTAAAGTCATTAGATACGGATGCCATGAGTGATAAGACGGTGACCAAAAATGATCCTAGATTTAAATCTACATAAAGAAAAAAGATGAAAGGAATACAAGTCTCGATGTAGAGAGAATAATAGATATTAGAAAAGATCTGGAAGAGCAAGGAGCCTAGCCGAGAGAAAAAACAAGGGGGGTGGGTGTGTGCGCGTGTGCTTGGTGGGGTGTTAGATAACACTCTGAGTTGGGATCATCACAGGCATCCCAAAATGGAAGATGTCATCCATAACACAAGGGAATTACCGATAAGATAAGGGGAAAGTGGTTGAATCACACATTATGGTGGGGCAAAGTGGTAAGGGGAAATCAACAGATAGTGAAAGCAGGGATGTGACCTATCATATAGTAAGGGAATGCAGCCAAAGGATGAAAAGAGACAGCGACATAAGGGACTTATGGGACTTATGGTATGAGTAGAGGAGAATGATGGGTTGTAAGTTGAGACAGGGAGAAAGAGATGGTAGTAGAAGGTGTAAGTATCCCTAATATGATCAATCGGGTTAAGTTAGGTTCTGTTATATTTCATCCTTGTGTCTAAGTATGTAGGAACTTAGGAACATAAGAAGTCAAGCGGAAAACGCAGCTAGCGAGAATGATGACACGGGAAGCAAGTCGACGGACTAGTGCATTCAAGGGACGATGTGCTATGAAAGAGTACAACAGCGGACGAAAAGGACGCGCACACCGGTCCAAGGGATGAGAAGACAAAGCAGAAGATTGCCCGAGGAGAAGGCCCGAGTTAGGTTCGGGTGAGCTCAACTCTGGATGGCCGGAGAATCACCCATTCAACTAGAGTTGCAGCCGGACAAGTCAACTCTGTGTTGATTTGTCCATGCGCCTAAACTAAGTCCAAGCATTCGGGCCAGCCTGATACAGAACAGGTGCCTCTTCGAGCTGTTGTAGTGTGGATAGGCCTTGAGTCCATGTCAGCAACAGTCCAAGCACCTGGACCAGTCCAGGCACCTTGATGGGGATAAAATTTTATCCTAAGCCGTTGCAAAACTAATAAACTTGCACCACTGGGGGCACCCGAATCGAGTCCACACACCCAGAAGTGCCACATAATCAAAATTACTATTTCGATTAGAGGGTTATAAATAGAACCATGGTCATAAGAGTTCAATACAACACAGGTTTTCAATTGTTTTACTGCTTTCTAGTTAATTGTTTTCTGTACTTAATTGTTGTAAAAGGCTACTCCACCAGAAGGAGATTTTCAGTGGAGCGTTCAAAATCTTGGACTAACAAACTTCTTGGTTGTAGCCAAGTAAATTTCCCATGTCTCTTATTTTTCTTTTATGTTTTTATTTCTAACTAACTAACGTGTTTGTCTTTGCTAAAATCAGAAAGCAAAAGAAAGTGTTGATTTTATATTCAGGGCAATTCAGTCCTCTCTTGTCGGTCGCACCGGAACCTACAAGTGGCCTAAACAACTAATCACCTTTTAAAGAACAAATGGTTGAAGCAAACATTCATCCACCAAAGTTTGAGAGGGACTTCGCAAATTGGAAAAGAAAAATTGAGATATTTTTTTAAATTGACTTTGATATTTTATTAACTATCAAGTATGGTTTTGTAGCACTCATAGATCAGCACGGAGCTGAAAAGGAAGAACACTACTTGATTAAGGAGCAAGCGGACTTCGTGGCCAACGATAAAGTAGAGTTTCATCTGTTCAGCATTCTACCACCCTAAGAAGTCAACAGAATCGAAGCTTACAAGTCAGCTAAAGAACTCTGGGAGAAATTCCTAGAGTTGCATGAAGGAACCTCGAAGGCTAACTGGCTAAGCTAGCAAGAAGAGATCTGCTCTAGAACCAACTCAACAACCTCCGACTCGAAGAAGGGGAAACCGTTGCTCAACTACACGCCAGACTCAAAGAACTAATCACAGAATCACCAACCTCCGAGAGACAATAACAAATCAGGATTCTCTCTTATACACTCTCAATATCTTCTCAAGAACCTCGGACTAAACATCCATAGTAGATTCTTTCTACATTTCTAAGGATCTTGAGGTAAGTACCTAGAAAGTCTGTTTTCAACTTTAGAATTGCACGAAACACGATGTGCAAGTCTAAGAAATAAAAAGGAGCCAACTTAGTAGAAATGCTTTGTTGCGGACCTTTCGTCAATCACCTGTGACACTAGTTCGGGTGCCTGGATTCATTCAGTAAGTTTTTTTTTTATTTTTTTTGTTTTGTGTTGGAGTATATTATATGTATTTAGTGTTCAAGATTTTAGGATTTAGGAGTTGGGTTATAATAGGTTTGAGCCAATAGGATTTTTCCTCTAGGGTTCAGGCTTCCCTCTTGAGTTATAGTATTTAAGATTAAAAATTTTATATGCTCACGAGGTATATTATATGTATTTAGGGTTCAAGAGTTTTGTTAGAGTGTATACTAAAAGCCTAGTTTTTGTAAATATTTATTTTGAAATAAAGAATCACATTGGTCAAAAATGTCTACATTTATATGCTAAGTGTAGTTGTTCAATTAATTTATATTATAGATAATATGGTGTGTGGTGTCACACAGAAGATCATGTTATCAGTTCTTTATTAATTATAAGTAGTAGCTCACAATTAAGATGGATAGGAACAAACCATTGATATAGTCGTAGTGTAAATTGGTATTAGTTTATCTTAACTATAAAATTACACTAGTACACTCTGAGTGTATTGAGCAGGACCATTTAAGGTAAGTTCTTTTTATGTTGACTTAATAAAAGAACAAAACCTTAGTTGTTATGGAAGTGTGTGCTCTTAATCCTAATATAATAACAAGCACATATATTTAGTATTTATTTCTTTGACTTATCAAAGGGTGAGATTTAGCTCGATAAATCAAAAGGTCTGATAAGTTGGGAAATGATATTACTTATAGTGTGTGTTGTTGATTATATAAGGAAACTGTGTCCTAGAAATCTAGGTTGATAAATGTCCCCAAGAGGAACTCATAAGGATTGTCATGTTAAACCCTGCAGGTGGACTTAGTCCGACATGACAATAAGGTTGAGTGGTACTACTCTTGGACTAAGATATTAATTAAAGAGAGTTGTCAGTAACTCATTTAATTAGTGGACATTTGACATCTTAAACACAGGGAGACTAACACACTCATAATAAGGAGCCCAAAATGTAATTTGGGATTGGTACAGTAGTTTAATAATAATTCTTTAGTGGTATGAATTATTATTGATGAAATTAAGTTGGGTGTTCGGAGCGAACACGAGAAGCTTATTTTCATCGGGAGACCAAAACCAATTCCTCCTCTTGGTCTCTATCGTAGCCTCTCGTATATAGAGAATTTTACCCACCGCATACCCACCTTTCTACCCACCTTGAGGTGGTCGGCCAAGCTAGCTTGGAGCCCAAGCTAGGGCCTACCAAAGCTAAGGGTGGAGCCAATTTAAGGTGGCTGGCCAAAGCTTGGATCCCAAGTGATCCTGTCCGAACGCTGAATCAACGGACGCTGGGCACGTGACGCTCTTCGCGTTGCTGACGCAGATCCCCGACTGGACGTACGGGCCTCCGGTGAACCTGCAAAGAAGTCGGGCCGGGAAGGGGTTCCTAGCGACGACCCTCCGACGCTCAAGTCAGGCAAGTGGACAACAAAAAAGTGGCTCCGAATATGCAAGAATGTGTACCTCCGGTGAAGTGGAGGCTCCTTATATAGAGCTGGGAAGGAGCTCATGCACACATACCGAGGTGAATACGTGTCCCCAGCCCATACCTCAGTAAGGGCTCGTCAGAAAGCTTGTCTGACACCATACTGCTACAGTCAAAGCACGTCTTCCATGGGACAGCGGAACCCCTTGTCGTAAGGTTTGGAGTATGGCCTGGCCATAGAGCATGCACGCTGTCAGAAGATGTTCCTTGTCCTTTTCTCCTTACTCCATGACGGGTGTCCGGACGGTCGGCACTACACTCACATCCGACCGGTCATGTGTACTGGTCCACTTAGGAGATTCCCGGTAATGTGCTCTGTGGAGACTTTGTAGTATGCTACTCTATGCCTTCGGCCGAACGGGCTATCCGCTCGGCCATATGCCTCTCTTCAACCCGAGCGTCGGAACCCTGACTCTTCGCCGGGTGCCTGACTCTGATGAGACCCCGTCCGGCCGACCGGGCTCCCCCTTCTCCGGTCGGCCGTTCGGCCCTTTGACTCCACGTGGCGTTGACTTCCCTCAGAGGGGGGGTCCCTGTTCTTACCGCCGGATCACTTGCCTCCCCTTCAAGTCTAGTTGAAGGAGGCGATTAGTCCGACTGACTGGACCATCAGTACGGCCGAGTGGCGTGCTACAACCAACATCCGCTCGGAAATCAGGGGCAGCCAAAACGCCAGTCAACGCCACCGTTACTCAGCATCTCTTCGAATTTTCCGCCAATCTCCATCATTAAGGTCTAGCACGCGCTCATTAAATGCGTTCCAGTGGTTGAATGCCACGTGGCGACGTTGCCGTCATCGTACGGCGGCGGCATGGTGTTCTGATGGGATCGAGGCGGTTCGAAATGAACGGCGCGATAAGTGCTCCGATTCTCGTGACCTGGATCCAACGGTGGAGGCCGCTCGGGCTCCACCCTATAAAAAGCTCCGTTTTCTCCCTTCGCCGCACTCCTGCTCTTGCGTGCCTCCCAACTTATCGCGTTCCAGCTTTCCGGCGATCTCCTTCCTCTGGTTTCGGTGATCTCCGGTGCTCTTTCTTCGATCCTCCTCTTCGTTGCAAGGTTCTCTTTCTTTCCCTCTTTGTTTCCGGTGTTTTCTTTGCATTTCTTTCCCAAGTTTCCATCTTCGGGATACTGTTCCGTTGTCATCTTGCTTTTATCTCCTGCCTTCGTCTTTTTTGGTTTCGTCCGCTCGGACAATGGCCCAATCTTCTCAACCCGAAGACCAAACCCTAGGCCCATGGTACACTACCATGGAGTCGCGCTTCGATCGGCGTGACGCCAACCTTCTAATTAATACTTTTGAGATCCCCTCCAACCTTGAAATCATCTTACCCACAGATTCCGCTCGGCCAAACAAATCGCCGCGCGGAGCGTTTTGTGTTTTCCGTGACCAGTTCACGGCCGGTCTGCGACTCCCCATTCATCCCTTCTTTGTAGAAGTTTGCAACTTTTTCGGCATTCCGCTCGGAAGCCTAGTCCCCAATACTTTCCGCCTCTTATGCGGTGTAGTCGTCCTCTTTAAAATCCATAACAATCCCCTCCGACCGGAGGTCTTCTACTACTTCTATTACCCAAAACAGTCCGAGCCGGGCAAGTACATGTTCCAGGCTCGGCCTGGCTTGGTTTTCTTCAATAAACTTCCTTCTTCCAATAAGCATTGGAAAGAATTTTACTTTTACATTCGCTTTCCCGAGCGGGCTCCCTTCCGAACCCAATGGCAGGTCGGGAATCCTCTTTCCCCAAAGCTCAAAAAATTCAAGACCCGGCCGGATTATCTTCACGCCGCCAACATGCTCGCCGGCCTGCGGTTCGACATCAACAAGTTCCTTCCGGAAGGGGTCAAGTACATATTCGGCCTGAGTCCGATCAGAACCCCCCTCACGAGCAACTTCGGTAAGAATTTTACTTAGTCATTTGCCTTGATTACTAACTGATTTTCTTCTTTTTCCTTTGCAGCAAATATTGTCATGGAGTCGGTCATGGCTGGTATTCTGAAGAGGAAGGCGGCGACGCTCGAAGCCGCGGCAGCCAAAGAAATGGAGACGCTCAGCATCCAACCGGTCGGCTCACACGAAGGGGAGAGCGGGACTCATGAAGAGTCGGCCGCTCAGGTCTCTCAGCAGAACGTGGCAAGCGGAGCCACCCCCAGCGGAGGACCAACTGTCCAAGAAAAAGGTTCCGCTCGGGAAGAGGAACAACCTGACCAAAAGAGGCGCCGAGTGGAGACTCTACTCCGATCGGCCGCGTCCGCGGTCCAACCATCCGAGCGGGTTACTGCAACCGCTCGCGGCAAGGCTCCAGAGGTCGAGGCTATTTCCTCCGACCGGACCCCTTCTCAGTTGGACGCGCCGGCAGACCCTCTCGAGGCCGTTCCAGTCAGCGTCCTTCCGCCTGCTCCTCGTCAAGTCCGACGTTCGACCATTTTATCCCAGTTTTCGGCGCCAACTTCCGATCCTCTCCCATCATCCGCTCAGACGACCCCCGGTCATGGCCGCACTGTCCGGGTTACACTTCACCTTCCGACGGAAGAATTGCTACCCGAGGTCGATCGGCCAACCGCGCCCGAGCACACAATCACCCTGAAGGGGCCCCTAACCGAGATGTGGGCCGACGCTCGGGCGCGCGTCGTGATGATCCCCCTCCGCAATTTGGCTAACAACCATATGCAAGAGGCCACGGGGGTAAGTTCGTTTTCTTCCACGTTTTGTATGCCTTCCTTCTGATCGGCCACTAACAACTTCTATTCTTTCTTTTTCGTCAGAGATGGGTGGAGGAGATAGCTGTCTCCAACCGCCTGGCGATGGTGGACGAGGAGTTGAGACAACTGAAGGCTGCAAGCGGTCCGTCCGGCTCTCAAGGCCCCTCGTATGCCGAGTTGCAGAAGGAGCTGAAGAAGGCTCAAGCTTTGCTGGCGACCGAGCAGAAGAAGACGGCCGATCAGGCCCATACTTTGGGTGAGCTCGAGCGGCAAGTCAAGACGCTCGACCAAAAGATAACCTTGGCCACCACTCGGAAAAACACGGCCATCTCCGATCTGGAGAAAAAGAATGTCGAGGCCCGGGGGCTGGAGCAGAAAGTGAAGGAGCTGATGGATCAACTGGCCAAAGAGAAGGTTGCCCGAACGGACGAGGTGGCAAAGCTCGAGGCGGCTTTACAAGAACACAAGGCAGCCGCCGATGCTTCCCGAGCGACCCTTAAAGAATACCTGGAGGCCGAACCAAGCCGGGTCGCTGCCCTGCAACAGAAATACATCCGTTCGGCCGAATTTTCGGAGAAGGTCTGCGAGCGGATGTATACTGCCTTCGACCTTGCTATGACCGCCACGATGACATATTTGAAGTCCAAGGGGCAACTTCCCGAGTCCGCCGTCATCCCGGCCGCAGATCAAGTGGCGCTCCTCGATAACATCCCGAAGGATCTTTACGATTCTTTAGAGTAGAAGCTTAAATGTAATCTAGCCGCTCGGTGATAAACTATCACCTTTTGTAATCCGGCTGCTCAGCCTTAGTTTCTTTAATATAATCTCCTTTTGCTTGCTTTGTCCTTTTGCTAGTCGATATGTATGCTATCCGCTCGCCTCATATCATACCTCTCGTGTTCGAAAGGGATTTTTACGAAGTATTTTGAGTAAGTATTCCGCTCGGCTGAATATGTCCTGCTTCGCCAGAAGATGTTCGCGGATATTGAAGTACCTTTGGGTACTAGGCCGAGCGGAACGTAGGGGCGGTCGAACGATTATCGATGGCGAATACCCTTGGATACTTGTTCGCAAAGTCTTTTTTATTGCCTTCTTCCGCTCGGAAGATTTATAGACGCCGGCTCGTCTCTCGATTTTTAACGTCGGAGCTCGACGGTCTTCCGCTCGGAGGGTTTATAGACGCCGACTCATCTCTCGATTTTTAACGTCGGAGCTCGATGGTCTTCCACTCGGAAGATTTATAGATGCCGGCTCGTCTCTCAATTTTTAACGTCGGAGCTCGACGGTTTTCCGCTCGGAGGGTTTATAGACGCCGGCTCGTCTCTCGATTTTTAACGTAGGAGCTCAACGGTCTTCCGCTCGGAGGGTTTATAGACGCCGGCTCGTCTCTCGATTTTTAACGTCGGAGCTCGACGGTCTTCCACTCGGAAGATTTATAGACGCCGGCTCGTCTCTCGATTTTTAACATCGGAGCTCGACGGTCTTCCGCTCGAAAGATTTATAGATGCCGGCTCGTCTCTCAATTTTTAACGTCGGAGCTCGACGGTTTTCCGCTCGGAGGTTTTATAGACGCCGGCTCGTCTCTCGATTTTTAACGTAGGAGCTCGACGGTCTTCCGCTCGGAGGGTTTATAGACGCCGGCTCGTCTCTCGATTTTTAACGTCGGAGCTCGACGGTCTTCCGCTCGGAAGATTTATAGACGCCGGCTCGTCTCTCGATTTTTAACGTCGGAGCTCGACGGTCTTCTGCTCGGAGGGTTTATAGACGCCGGCTCGTCTCTCGATTTTTAACGTCGGAGCTCGACGGTCTTCCGCTCGGAGGGTTTATAGACGCCGGCTCGTCTCTCGATTTTTAACGTCGGGGCTCGACGGTCTTCCGCTCGGAAGATTTATAGACGCCGCTCGTCTCTTGATTTTTAACGTCGGAGCTCGACGACCATTAAGGCTAATTTTGACACTGCCGTTCGGCGAAGCTATTTGCCATCCTTTAATTATTTCTGCTTCCTGCATTACAAGGACATAGGCGACCAAAACATATATAAAATTACATCAGCGCACCTCTCACCCAGCTCGATATGGCTGAAGATGATTCGCGCTCCATGGTCGATCTAGCCGCCGACCGTCTTCATCCTCCAAATAATAAGCACCCGAGCGGAGCTTTTCAATGACTTTGAAGGGGCCTGCCCAGGGAGCCTCCAGTTTGTCGACGTCGCCGACCGGCTTTGCTTTCTTCCAAACAAGGTCGCCAACTTGGAATGCTCTACGGATCACGCGCCGGTTGTAATTCTGCTTCATTCTCTGCCGGTACGCCATCAGCCGGACGAATGCTTTGGCTCGCTCCTCGTCAACCAAATCTAGCTCCATGTTTCTCCGCTCGGCGTTGCCATCATCATAGTTCTGGATCCGGACGGACTCGACGCCCACTTCAACTGGAATCACTGCTTCAGCCCCATACACTAAGTGGAATGACGTCACACCCGTGCCCTCCTTCGGGGTCGTTCGGATGGCCCATAGGACGCCCGACACTTCATCCACCCAGCTTCCTCCCAAATGGTCGAGCCGAGCGCGCAGAATGCGAAGAATTTCCCGGTTGGCTACTTCGGCTTGACCATTGCTTTAGGGATATGCCACGGACGTGAAGTGTTGCTCGATGCCATAACTTTTGCACCAATCTTCGAACAACTTTCCCGCGAATTGCCGCCCATTGTCGGAAACAAGTCGACGGGGGATGCCGAACCGGCAGATGATATGTTGCCAGATAAACTTCTTGACCATTTGCTCGGTGATCTTGGCTAGCGGCTCGGCCTCCACCCATTTGAAAAAATAGTCGACCGCCACTAACAGAAACTTCCGTTGCCCGGTCGCCATAGGAAACAGACCCACAATATCCATTCCCCATTGGTCGAACGGACAGGACACGGTAGCGGCTTTCATTTCCTCCGCTGGTCGGTGGGAGAAGTTATGGTACTTTTGGCAAGAAAGGCACGTCGCAACGGTCCGAGCGGCGTCTGCTTGCAAGGTCGACCAAAAGTATCCGGCCAGCAGGATCTTCTTAGCCAGCGATCGTCCGCCCGGATGTCCTCCGCATGATCCTTGAAGCACTTCTTGGAGGATGTACGCCGCGTCTTCCGAGCTCACGCATTTCAAAAGCGGACGAGAGAAAGCCTTCTTGTAAAGTTGATCTCCAATGAGTGTGAACCGACCGACTCTCCTCCTCATAAGCTAGGCTTCATCTCGATCGGACGGTGTAGCCCCTGAGCGGAGAAACTCCATGATCGACGTCCTCCAATCGCTCGGAAATGAGAGGTCCTCCATCCGATCGATGTGTGCCACCAAAGATACTTGTTCAATTGGCTGCTGGATGACGACCGACGTTATCGAACTTGCGAGTTTGGCTAACTCATCGGGCGCCTGGTTTTCTGCGCGGGGTATCTTCTGGATAATGACTTCTCTGAAATTGGCTTTAAGCTTTTCGAAGGCCTCAGCGTAGAGTTTGAGCCGAGTGTTGTTAATTTCAAAAGTGCATGAGAGTTGTTGAGCGGCCAACTGAGAGTCTGAATGCAGCGTCACCCGTCCAGCTCCCACATGCCGGGCGGCCTGTAAGCCGGCTATAAGGGCTTCATATTCTGCTTCGTTATTTATAGCTCTATAATCCAGCCGGACGGATAAGTGTATCTTTTCTTCTTGGGGAGAGAGCAATAGCATGCCGATCTCGCTCCCAAGCCGGGTGGACGATCCGTCCACAAATAATTTTCACATAGCTTCGGGCTCTGGCCTTTGCACTTCGGTGATAAAATCCGCCAAGGAATGCGCCTTTATCGCCGAACGGGGTTGATACAGAATATCAAATTCGCTTAACTCCGTTGTCCATTTGATGAGCCGTCCGGACGCTTCTGGATTCAACAGCACTCTCCCCAATGAGCTATTTGTCCAGACGATGATAGTGTGCGCCAAGAAATAGGGACGGAGGCGCCGAGCGGCGAGGACCAAAGCAAAAGTCAGCTTCTCGAGTCCAGTGTAGCGAGATTCAGCATCTTTTAAAATATGGCTTAGAAAATATACAGGTTCTTCTCCACTAGCCCTTACTAGTGCCGAGCCGACTGCTTGCTCAGTTGAAAATAAATAGATACAAAGTGGCTCACCCATAGCTGGCTTGGCTAGCACAGGCGGAGAGTTCAAGTATGTTTTCAGATCTTCGAACGTCCGATCGCATTCTTCGTCCCAGTGAAACTTAGTGGCTTTGCGCAAGATTTTGAAAAAAGGTAGGCTCCGGTCGGCCGTCTTGGAGATGAATCTGGACAAAGCAGTTATCCGACCGGTCAAGCACTGCACTTCCCTCGTATTTCTTGGGGGCGGCATATCTTATAGTGCTTTCACTTTGCTGGGATTTGCCTCGATGCCCCGCTCGGTCAGTATGTAGCCCAAGAAACGCCCGCCCTTTGCTTCGAACAGACATTTCTGAGGGTTGAGCTTAACTCCATACCTCCTTAGTGTTCGGAAAGTCTCCTCCATGTCTTTAAAGAGATCGGCCGCTCAGACCGACTTGATGAGAATGTCATCCACATATACTTCCAGATTGCGTCCGATCTGCTCCTTGAACACTTTGTTTATCAAGCGCTGGTAAGTTGCTCCAGCGTTCTTCAGTCCGAACGGCATCACATTGTAGCAGTAAGTACCGTCGGCTGTAACGAAGCTAACTTTCTCCTGATCTTCTCGGGCGAGCGGCGCTTGATGATAGCCTTGATAAGCGTCGAGCATACATATCAACTCGCAGCCAGCTGTGGAGTCCACCAGTTGATCGATCCGAGGCAGAGGATAAAAATCCTTCGAGCAAGCTTTGTTGAGATCCCGAAAATCTATGCACACTCTCCACTTGTTGCCCGGCTTGGAGACTAATACTACGTTCGCCAGCCAGCTAGGGAACTGAACCTCGCGTATATGGCCGGCCTCCAGGAGCTTCTCAACCTCCGCTCGGATGATGACATTCTGTTCAGCGCTGAAATCCCTTTTTCTCTGCTTCATCGGCCGAGCATCCGGTCAGACATGTAGCTCGTGCTGCGCTATGCTCGGCGAAATTCCGGGCAGCTCGTGCGTCGACCAGACGAAGACATCACAGTTTCTCTGGAGGCATTTGATCACTTCCTCTTTCTGGCTCGCCTCCAGATCGGCCGCAACGAATGTGGTGGCCTCCGGTCGGGTCGGGTGAATCTGCACTTTCTCTTTTTCTTCATAAACCAAAGAGGGAGGTTTTTCAGTTATAGCGTTCACCTCGATCCGTGGCGTCTTTCGAGCGGAAGTGGATTCTGCTCGGACCATCTCGACGTAACATCGCCGAGCCGCTAGTTGATCTCCTCACACTTCTCCCACTTTGTCTTCAACCGGGAACTTGATTTTCTGGTGGAAGGTGGAGACGGCCGCTCGGAATTCACTGAGAGCCGGTCGTCCCAATATGACATTGTACGCCGACGGAGAGTCCACCACAACGAAGTTTGCAGTCCGCATCCTTCGGAGCGGCTCCTCTCCCAACGAAATGGCCAGTCGGATTTGTCCGACCGGTTGAACTTCATTGCCCGTAAACCCGTAGAGGGGGGTTGTCATGGGTAGTAGCTCGTCTCGATCAATTTGTAGTTGGTCGAAGACCTTTTTAAATATGATATTGACTGAGCTTCCTGTATCAATAAAAACGCGGTGAATAGTGTAGTTGGCTATTACCGCTCTGATGAGGAGAGCGTCGTCATGCGGCACTTCGACTCCCTCCAAGTCCTTGGGCCCGAAGCTGATTTCGGGTCCGCTCGCCCGCTCCTGGCTGCAGCCGATCGCATGGATCTGGAGCTGCCGGACGCTCGCCTTCCTTGCTCGGTTAGAGTCGCCTCCGGTCGGCCCGCCAGCTATAATGTTGATTTCGCCACGAGAAGTGTTACTTATATTTTCTTCTTCCCGAGAGGACGGTCGGGGCCGCTCCCTAGACATTCGGGGATTCTCATGCCTCGGAGTGTGATGTCGCTCAGGAGTCTGTTGTTGTCTCCTGTCGGCTACCATCCGATCGGCTTCACGAGGCCTCTATCGCCTGTCGGATGATGGCGATCGGCGGTGGCCACCCCGGGGCACGGGGTGGGCAATCAGAGGAAGGCTTCGACAATCTCTTGTATTGTGTGTGTCGGTCCGATGGAAAGAGCAGAACATAGGGGTCCATACCTTCCTCTTTGGTTTGGGCCGCTCGGCAGCTACCTCTTGTACATGGGACCTAGCCTAGGGGGAGCGGATTGCTTCGGCCCTCGGTCCTCTGGGCGGCTGATGAGCAGTGTGCGGCTTCCGCTCGGCAGGGGGAGCCCGTTCGGTGGGAGTTTCCTTTCTTTGGGCCGCTTGGGCTTCCTCCACGTTGATGTATTCATTGGCTCGGTATAGCATATGGTCGTAGTCTCGGGGCGGTTTCCGGATGAGCGATCGGAAGAAGTCCCCGTCCACGAGGCCTTGTGTAAAGGCATTCATCATGGTTTCCGAGGTGGCAGTTGGGATATCCATGGCCACCCTGTTGAACCGCTGGATATAGGCTCGGAGTGATTCGCGGGCTTCTTGTTTGATGGCAAACAGACTGACACTAGTCTTCTGATAGCGCCTACTTTTTGCAAAGTGGTGAAGAAAGGCTGTGCAGAAGTCTTTAAAACTTGTGATGGATCCGTCCGGCAACCTCCGAAATCACTGTTGAGCCGATCCCGAGAGGGTGGTTAGAAAAACTCGACACTTTACTCCGTCTGTGTATTGATGAAGGGTAGCCGTGTTATCGAACTTACCCAAATGATCGTCTGGGTCGGTGGTTCCATTGTATTCATCAATCGCCGAGGGCACATAGTGCTTTGGCAGAGGGTCTCGCAAGATGGCTTCCGAAAACTGACGGTTGACTCGCTCGGGAGAAGCGTCCGCTCGGGGGGATTTGCCTTTTCTGCTGTCTCGTATTGGCACTTCGTCTGATGATGACCCTCGATCACGATTAACTGCCGCGGCTTCCGGAGGCATGCAGAATTGGGCCCGGTGAAACGGAACCGTGGCCTGAGGTGCTTCCGCTCGGCCCCCTGATACTGATGTTGCTTGCTGCTCAATCCGCTCGGCTTGTGCCCTCTGTTTTTGCTCCACAAGCTTAGCTGCCCTCGACTCGATCAGAGCGTCGAGTTCCTCCGTGGAGAACGTCACCGTATGCGGTCGTCCAGCTTCGTCCATTGCTTTTGATCGGATGCAGGAGCGTTCCCACAGACGACGCCAAATTGATCCTGTCCGAACGCTGAATCAACGGACGCTGGGCACGTGGCGCTCTTCGCGTTGCTGACGCAGATCCCCGACTGGACGTACGGGCCTCCGGCGAACCTGCAAAGAAGTCGGGCCGGGAAGGGGTTCCCGGCGATGACCCTCCGACGCTCAAGTCAGGCAAGTGGACAACAAAGAAGTGGCTTCGAATATGCAAGAATGCGTACCTCCGGTGAAGTGCGAGGCTCCTTATATAGAGCTGGGAAGGAGCTCATGCACACATACCGAGGTGAATACGTGTCCCCAGCCCATACCTCAGTAAGGGCTCGTCAGAAAGCTTGCCTGACACCATACTGCTACAGTCCAAGCACGTCTTCGATGGGACAGCGGAACCCCTTGTCGTAAGGTTTGGAGTATGGCCTGGCCATAGAGCATGCACACTGTCAGAAGATGTTCCTTGTCCTTTTCTCCTTACTCCATGACGGGTGTCCAGACGGTCGGCACTACACTCACATCCGGCCGGTCATGTGTACTGGTCCACTTAGGAGATTCCCGGTAATGTGCTCTGTGGAGACTTTGCAATATGCTACTCTATGCCTTCGGCCGAACGGGCTATCCGCTCGGCCATATGCCTCTCTTCAACCCGAGCGTCGGAACCCTGACTCTTCGCCGGGTGCCTGACTCTGATGAGACCCCGTCCGGCCGACCAAGCTCCCCCTTCTCCGGTCGGTCGTTCGGCCCTTTGACTCCACGTGGCGTTAACTTCCCTCAGAGGGGGGGTCTCTGTTCTTACCGCTGAATTACCAAGCTTAAGTGGTCGGCCACTAGAAAAAAAAAAGGATTTTATTTAAAATATTTTCTTATGTGATATCATAGTTTTAAAAGAGAGTTTAAAATTTAAATCTTTCCTTCTACAAAAGATTAAGTGAAAAATTTGATATCTTTCCTTATTTGTAGTTAAAAGGAAGATTTTAATTTTTAATAAAACTTTCCTTTTTTGTAACCATGTTCATGATTTAAAAGAGAGTTTTAAAATTAAATATTTCCTTTTATAAGTTTCTACAAAAGATTAAGAAAAGATTTGATATCTTTCCTTATTTGTAGATTGAAAGGAAGATTTTAATTTTAGAGAAAACTTTCCTTTTTGGAAATCATCCACATGTTTTAATAGAGAGATTTTAATTTATAAAATTTCCTTTTATAACCAACGGATAAATTATTAGAGAAATTTTTTAAAAATTTCGGAAGCGAATTAGGAAGTTTTAATTCCTGTGTTATTAAAACTCTCTTTGCTTGGAGTTATGAGGTGGCCGACATGATGATTTAAGAAAAGGAAATTGGTTTTAATCAATTAAATTTTTTTTTCATGGTAAAGAAAATAAGGAAGTTTTTATTTAAATTTTTCTTATTTGTCATGACCAAGGATTATAAAAGAAAGGGAGGGGGTGCCTTCATGACACAACTCTATTCTATTTTCCTCTCCTCTTTTCCTTGGTGGTGGTCGGCTATAAATTCCTTGCTCTTCTCCTTTTCTCTTCCTCCTTGGTGGTCGGCGACATCAACACAAGAGGAGTCCTTGGTGGCCGGTTCCAGCTAGGAGAAGAAGGAGAGAAAGGAAGCTTTGCTCTTGCATCCCTTGGAGCTTGAAGGTTGGTGGTCGAATCTTGCAAGAAGGAAGGTGTTGGTGGTTCTCATCTCGGTAGATCGTTGCCCACACAACATCCGAGATAAGAAGAGGAATACGGTAGAAGATCAAGAGGTTATTGCTTACAAAGAAAGGAATAACTAGTAATTATTTTTCGCATCATACTAGTTTTTTTGTATGAATTCCAAACACAAGAGGCTAGTGATTTTAGATTTTCGGATTAGATATTCGGAGTTGTGTTTTTTTTGTTTTGTTTTTTCGAATTTGTGATTCGATTGTTCTTTTTGGTTAAACCTAAGATTATATAAGGAAATTAAATATTGAATTTCGTTAAGAGGCTTTGTCGAGGTAATGGTGGATGTTCCCATACTCAATAAGGCCAAGTGTCTCGTCATGTTTGACCTGGAAGTCGATTTCTGAAATAAATATTTAATTACATTTGTAATCTAAGTGGATTTGGATCTATAATATTAAGTATCGTTTGCGATCCGAGTCTAGACCACTCAGAACAGATAAGTTAAATTTGAAATCAATAATGTTAAGTTCCGTTTGCGATTCCGAATTTAATTTCTAAAGAACACAATAGGTTGTTAAGAAAGGTTCGACACTTGTACAAATTTTTTGTGCAGTGGAACCAGTATGATTTTCTTAGGACCAACCAACAAGTTTAGGATTTAGGAGTTGAGTTATAATAAATTTGAGCCAATAAGATTTTCCCTCTAGTGTTTAGGTTTCCCTCTTGGGGCATAATGTTCAAGATAAAAAAGTTTTAGATGCTCACGGGGTATAATGTTCATGTTTGAGGAGATGTTGATTTTTTTAAAAAAGAAATTGAATTCAAGCACCTAGATTAATGTGGTGTGCACGGACATGTGGCGTATCATCCGCAGCAGATCACCTCTTGCCAACTCAAAACCTAGCCTTCAAAGCTAAGAAGATCGAGCAAGAATCAAACTCCTCACTCGACTCAGATCAAGAAACATATATGGTAAGGAAGTTCAAAAAAAAATTTAGATCTAACAAGTTTAATGAGTTGTATGCCAAGAAAAATCCAAGAGACAGAAGAAAGATTAAATGCTACAACTGTGATGAAGAATGACACATCAAAAACAACTATCCAAAACTAATTAAAAGAGAAGGATAAGAACAAAAGGCCAACATGAACGAAGCACAAGAATCTTAAGACAACGTGAGATGAATCGTCTTCATCTGAATTAGATATTGAAGTTTACGCCGAACTTATAATTATAACAGGTCATCAAGAAGCCGAAAATGAAATAAGCTCATCCGAAATGAACATCGAAAACATCGGATATTAATTTATTTCATTCAGATAATTTTTTTTCCGACTAGATGTGCTCGCACACGAGTTATATTTAGTTCAGTAGCGTCTAAATCTTGGATTTGCAAGCCGTGGACTCAGGGCGAGATTAGCGGTGGCGGATATGATAAAAATCAGCTTATATTCGATGCGGAGCTTAGAAGGATCTATGTATCGCTTGTCCACAGTTCGCTTGTTGACAAAGTCATAGGACTGAAGATTATACGGGCAAGGATTAGTTTAACACATGGAGTTTTTATTTGTCTGGTACACATAAAAGATAAAAGCTATCCTCTTTTACGTAATTGCTGCTTCTATTTTTATATGGATCTGCAGGGTGCCTGCCGTCGTACAAGCCAATAACTCTTCATGCACTGCGAATTGCCGGTATGTTCATTGGAGTTTAGATCAGCGCTGGCTCATCAAACAGCGGAGAAGTTTGACGGTGGCCAACCAGCTTCCGAAACGTAGCACTCCGACGACGCTCTTAATTCAATCACTGTGGCTTCCACGTGTTGCACCATAACTTTTACATATTCCTTCTTGATTTGCGATCAGAGTTTCATTATATATCGGTTGTGTTTTTGTTTAATTATTGAATCCAATCCTCCTCGGTGCTTTCTTGGCGAAATCGAAGTGCCATCGTCGTTGAATGATTACAAAATGCAAAAAAGAATAGAGCTAAAAGATGGGAATTAAGAAATTTACACGGGCTACTTCATGGTTATCATTTAAGAAACAGTGTTGTAGTGGGACCATTCCGTGTGCTATTCAAGTTGGGTTTAGTGGACTCCACTAATATCCGATCGGCATTATCCACTCGAATTTTGGGAGTCACGCTCTATCACCCTTGGGGGTTTATCTCGTCCATCCGATCGGCCTTTAAGAGCCATCTTGAAACTAAGGTGCTTACGTTAACTTTTCTTAGACTTTGATCCCGTCAGCTAGTAAACTTGACTTTACTTTCTACTCGGGAGTCCTACCTCATTTGCCGTATCAACTGTATCTTCGGTTTCTGATGTAAAACACATTTAAATCCATTAGCAAAAGTTTGGATGATGGGCAACAACATGAAGAAAGTGGGAATCCTCCATTAGCACCTGGCTAACTAAAGGAATATTTTCAACAGTTCAGCCAGGCTGTAAGACTGCAACTCATCCATAGACTAAAGAACTAAAATTAATATCCATTTGCTTTCGTTAATTTGTAATCTATAATTAGCCGTCCAAAAGATTTAAATCCATCATTCATGCAACTAGTGGACCAATTTGATAGTATCTAGATGAATTAGCTAAGTAATTAGTTGAAAATATCAATATATTTAGATAAGAGATGATAATAGGACGATGAGACGTCGAAGCATTCAAACACATTTAAGAAGAACATGCTCAGATCGCATGAGATATTTCTGAGAATCATGGCTAGCTAGTTGAAATTGAAAAACCTTTGAATATCACTCAAAACATGTTTCAGTAAAATTTAATAAAGACATATGCTGATGTAGTCTATTTACTCAATGAGTTCTCTAATAAACTGAATTTGATTATTTGATCTGGTTTAAACAGACTTCGATAAATATTAAATGATATCTAGTAATAAATGTAAAATAAGCAGGTCTGATCGTACTCAGATACAATTTGTCCTATGAAAATCTAATCAAGCAACTAAATATAGAATTTGTTGGTGCGGTCAGCCGTATTAATTAAATTCAGATTTTGATATATGATAAATGGTTAAAGTTAGATCTAGCGTTTTTTAATACTAAGACCAAGTGCCAAATATTAGGCTGAAGTTCAGTTAGATTAGGACCAGACAGCTGACAGAAAGTTCAGATAGATCAACGAGAACTTGATATTTGGCAGGAAGTCCAGTTGGATTAGCAAGATCTGACAACTGGCTGAAGTCCAGATAAGATATATAGCAGGAAGACCTAATGTGTCAAACATCAAGTAAGTCTGCAAATGATAAGTAGAAATAAGCAATTGGAAGAGAGAGATCAAGATTCCAATGAGGACGAGTCCTCATGGGATTGTAGCCGCTAGTTCAACATAGATTCATTTTAAAAATCTAAGTTGTGACCAAGACTAGATCTTAGTCGTGTTAAACAGGATCTAATTCATAATTTTTATTATCTGTGCTAACTCTGTTTTACAGGTAATTCTATTATTTAGACTAATACAGTTTGTAGGAGCTTCGAGCAAAAAAATGAAACTCTAATGAACAATGTTTGAGGTGCTTCGAGGAGGGCGCCCTTAGTAAAGGCTTGAAGGCACCTCGAGTAAGTGGAGGCATCCCTAAGTAGATAAGAGTCAAAGATAAAACTTTAGCACTAGTGGTGCCTTAGGTTACTGGAGGCACCTCAAGTTGGAGCATTAGAGGTGCCCTCAGCCGAATGAAGACACCCCCCAAGTGGATAAAAGCCAAACTACTCAAATTGGATCAGAGTTGATGGAAACATCCCAGATAAACCAAAGCATCCCCCAATGCAATATAAAAGAAGTGTCCAACTAGTGCTTTTGATAAAAATTCTTCATTAGCTTTCAAGCTCATTTTGTTATGTTGTATTTCTACTACTATTACGCTACGACTTTGTTATGCTTAATTGCTGCAATTAGAATAACACTGACCTCGAGTTATGATCTTCAACTACTATAAGTGTCAGTAAAATTTAAAGTGTTGTTTCTTATTTATTATTGTTGTTGCATAAGAAAGTGTAGTGTGTTACATTTTATTCATTTTTGCATTAGACCTTTTTGCCCAAAGGTTCTTTGGAGGAAAATTTAGTAGATTGCCCAAATTGAAATGATCCAAGAGATCATGGGCCTTGGAATAGTAGTCGCAAAATTATGAACCAAGTAAAAAACAATATTTTTATTTTTTGCCGCGTACTTAGTTTTCCAAAAAGTTTTAAAAAGGGGGAAAAAGTTTTAAACGAGATTCAATCCCTTCCTCTCTTGTTCATTTTGATCCTATAAAATCATATCTGACCCATATTAGACCTGATATATAATTATATAGGGTCTAACATGGGTCTGATATGGAATCATATCAGGTCCAACATGGGCCCTATATAATTCCATATCAGGTCCAATGTGGGTCTAATATGAATTCCATATCAAGCCGAACATGAGTTCATGATGAGATTTAAAATCGATTCTTTTAATAATATTTTAATATTTCCAAAAAAGCTAAAATCAGTAATAGATGGTACCGTTGGACTTCTTGCAGCTTCAGAAATCCAAAGAACACGAAATGGGTTCAATCAAATCTGTCTAGGTGCATCAATGGATTTTGGTCAATGAGTCCAATTGGACCTGTCTAGGTTCATAAGTGTGTTTTGACCAACTCATTGATGGACCTAGACAGATCCGATTAGACCCATTTTAGATCCTTTGAATTTTTGAGGTTGTAAAGAGTTCAATAGTGTCCTTCATTGCTTATTTTAACTTCTTTAAAGGTGTTAAAATATAATAAGAAAGAATTGACTCTAAACTCTAATATGAGCCTGATATGAATACCTTAATGTGGGCCTGATATGATTTAAATCAGGCTCAACGTGGGCTTGATATGATTCTATATCAAGCCCAACGTGAACCCACGTTGGGATTTAGAGCTGATAATTTTAATAACATTTTAATACATCTAGAAAAGTTGAAATAAGTAATAAAGGACGTCGTTGGACTCCTTACATTCTCAAAAATCCAAAGAACCTTAAATTGATCCAATTAGACCTGTCTAAGTTCATCAATGAGTTTTAATCTATATCAGGTCCACATTGGGGTTTAGAGTTGATTCTTTCTTATTAAATTTTAATACATCCGGAGAAGTCAAAATAAGTAATGGAGAACACAATTAGACTATTTACGGTCTCAAAAATCCACATGACCTAAAATTGATTCAATCGAACCTGTTTAGGTTCATCAGTAGATTTTGTCTGAAACTTACTCATAGATTTAGATAGGTAGTCTGATTAAATTCATTTTAGATTCTGTGAATTTATGAGACTGCAAGGAATCCAATGATACCTTTCATTGTTTATTTCTATTTCTTCGAAAGTATTAAAATATTATTGAAAGAATCAACTTTAAATTCTAATATGATAAGATATGAACATATCAAACCTAATATGAACCATAGTACTTATGGATGCATGCAAAAAGAGAGAGAAAAGAGAAGAAAATTAACATGTATAAGCAAAGGAAGGAAAAAAAAATCATTTGACAAAAAGAGTAGAATAAAAAAAACACAATTAGTATGACCTTTAAAAAAAAATCGTCAAAATAAAGGGTACCTTTTAGTCAATTCGGAAATCTACGTCCACCCTGATACATTGCACTTTATTCTCATTTATTATACAATTAAATCAGTTCAGTGGACTGATGCAAAAAGACAAGGTCTCACCCGTGATGCTTTATTTCTCTACAGTTAAATTATACACAATCACCACACTCATTTTTATTCTTCGTTGCAGTTGCCCATCCTGCGCCACTCCTAAGTATTTTCGGACAGACGAACTTCTTCTTCTTCTTCTTTTTTTTTTTTTGGTTGTTGTTGTTGTGGTTGCATCCCACGCACAGGACATCTTAAACTTCTGCCCTATCGATTATTTAAGACCGTGGGGTAGGAGTGGATATGGCTTTGCAGCTTGCGTGTTGAGGGTGGGAATGGCAGCTCTTGGGATGGCAGTCGTCAAGAATCCTGATGATGCTACAGAAGTGAACAGAGGCAGTGGAATTTGGCGTTGCATCTGCCAAGTCCAGTTTGGGAGAGATTGCAATCCCCCCATTGGCCTCTTTTCTCTTGTTCTTTCCTGCATTTCGCAGACAGCATCCAAAGACCAAGTATACAAGAATTACATCAATTTCAGTGTCAAGACAACCATGGCCACCATAATAGAGAAAAACAGAAAGAACCCGTACAGCATTACCTCAGTGCTGGAATAGAAAGCAAGATTTTGATCCGTCCAAGAATGCAAAGTCTCAGAGGGCATATGGATATGAGTGGGTTCCAGATGAGCATGATTGTTCTGTAGAGAAAAGAGGATTGATGCCGATCAACATATAAATGGTAGCTATTTTAGCTTACAGTTAAACTTTTCTCATAGAAAAGAGCATGCTATTTGCTCAGCATTAATTTTTGTCATTTGCAATAACTTAAAATATTAAGTTAATGCTGAGCATGCTATAGACTCTGACATGAGAAGCAACATGACAAATTAGTGTATATACCTTTTTAGCAGAAGAGGCATTAAATGGAGCATTATGGAACAGGAAATTTTGCTGATTTTGATCCCTCTTTGGGTTGTGTATAGAAGAAGGTTGAGAAATTCTCAAGTTCAAATCCACTTTAGGGCCTGAGAGGATGACAAAACCACCCAAGGGATATATAAGCTACAATACTAAACCCCTTGTATTTGTGAGGGGGGGAAAAATAGTCTACAGTTGTGGACTACACCTTCAATGTCAGCCTCACTGAAAAGATCTCCCTTATATGCACTCAAGTCAAAATTGGTCACAGCTTCCCTACCATTGCATTTTATAGCCGCCATGTCGTATGCCCTAATGTCGAAGAACAAAAAAGAAACAAAAAAAAGAAGAATGTTGTTAAAGGAATGTATGCCAAGTCATGTGTAAGACCAAGAATATTATTGTGAAGAATGAAGAAATTTCATCCTCAGTTAGACCTTGCAGCTTCTATTTCATTGTCAAATAGCCCAAGATATATGTACCTGCACGACCAAGAATTGTGTTTCAAACTATGGGTTTCAATTTTTACTTCTCGAGAAAGATTATCATACAAAATGTATATAGTATATTTATCATTACAACTTACAGTTGACCAAAAACATGTAATAAAAAATCTTAAGATTCAGTATTTGTTGCTGGAAAGATTAGTGGTGTTGATCCAACAACAAGGTCTGGTCAGCTCGACGATGAGTCGAGAACTTGAACTAGTGGAGTTCGGTATAACGTGTACCTTGTCCCATTTTTAATCTCGACCTTTTTCAGTTATCGAGATATTCCTTCGGGTAATAAATGTTGTTGGACCTCGTGGTTGTTTTGATGTGATCAACCAAGTTTAGGTTAGGTCCTGTTTGTCTGATCCCTGTGTCTAAGTGTGCAGGAGATTAGAAGCGCAGAAAGTCGAGCGGAAGACGCAGCTGGCGAAAAGGATGGCACGGGAAGGGAGCCGACGGGCTCGGTGCGTCCGAAGGACGAGAGAGCTACAGAAGAGTACACCGGTGGACGAAAAGAACGTGTGCAGGGTTCGAGGGACGTAAAGCTGGGACGGAAGACTGCTCGAAGAGAAGGCCGGGAACTGGGTTCGGTTGAGCCCTATTCTGGATGACCGAAATCACCCAAGTGAGCAGAACCAGAACAAGTCAACCGAAACGTTGACTTGACAAGTGTTCGGTCGACCGAACGTCCTTATCGGTCAACCGAACCCCTATCATCAGAAAGCCAGCTGTTGGTGACACGTCAGAAGCCACAACAAGCAGCCAGCCGTAGGTGAAGTGATCGGTCGACCAAACCTTCTGATCGGTCGACCGAACCGAAGATAATCAGAGACTTGGTCGAGCGATTTGATCGGGTCAGATAGAGTAGAGACCGTTGGTTGATCGGTCGACCGAACCTAAGCTCGATCCACAGAGCCTGCATCCAGACGGAAAGCTGGGAAAGTTCATCAGGTTCGGTCGACCGAACTTGGGGATTGGTCGACCGATCCCTCTCGAGTCAAATCCTGATCCCGAAGATCATGTGATCTGGATAAGTGTTGGAACCCCTATATAAAGGGGTCTCGAACAGCTATTTGAGACCACGAAAAGAAACTCTGTACTTTCATTCTTAGCAACTTCTGTGCTCTTAAAGTGTAAAAGGCTTCTCCGCCTTCAAAGAAGGAGATGTTTCTAGTGCGCTTTCCAACCGCCTTGGATTAACAACCGTCTTGGTTGTAACCAAGTCAAATAGCTGAGTCGTCTCTCTTTTTGTTTCTGTTATTTAATTTATAATACTCTTGTTGCTTTTATTTTGAGTTAAAGTTCTTTGAGGAGGGTATACTCTTTGATTGCAGACAATTCACTCCCCTCTTTCCGGCCCCGCTGCACCAACAAGTGGTATCAGAGCCCAACAGCCTCAGAAGGACTAACCGCCGTCTGAAGCACAAAGATAAGGACAATGGCCGGCGCGAACATTCATCCCCCAAAGTTCGACGGAGACTTCGCTACATGGAAGCGAAAAATGGAGGTATATTTTAAAATTGAATTTGATATACTCTTAATAATGAAATATGGATATAAAGCGCCAAAAGACAAAGAAGAGTACAACTCGACGAAGAAGGAACAAGCAGACTTCGTCGCCAACGGAAAGGCTGAGTTCCACCTGCTCAACGTTCTGCCGCCTCATGTGGTAAGTCGGATAGGAAGCTACGACTCCGCGAAAGACCTCTGTGAAAAATTCCTGGAGCTTCACGAAGGTACCTCCAAAGCGAAGCTTGCAAGACGCGACATCCTCCGGACTTAGCTTACGAACCTCCGGATGGAAAATGGCGAGAAGATAGCGCAACTCCAAACAAGGATTAAGGAGCTAATAACTCAACTAAGCAACCTTGGAGAAGAAGTAACGAACCGGGACTCGATCCGGTACGCACTCAACGCCTTCCCCAGAACTCCAGAATGGACATCCTTAGTAAATGCATACTACATCTCTAAGGACTTCGAGGTAAGTACTTTAGAAAATTTATTTTCTACTTTTGAACTTCACGAATCTCGAGTTGTAGAGCCCAATGGAGTAGAGAAGACTAGTTAGAACATTACATTAAAGGCAAGAATAAACGGTTCTGACTCCGAAGCCTCGATCGACGAATCCGAAGCGGCTCTATTGGTAAGAAGTTTCAATAAATTTTTTAATACTAATAAATTTAGATCGCAGACAAAGAGGCTTCAGCAAAATAAAAGGGCGATTTGTTGCTACAACTGCAACGAAGAATGACACATCAAAGATGACAGCCCAAAATTGAAAAAAAAAAAGGAAAAAGGAAAAGAAAAGCGATAATCTTCCTCCAAACAGAAGAACCTGAAGGCCACATGGTCAGACTCATCCTCCGAATCAGACGTCGAAAAAGTTCGGGGCTAGCGCTAATGGCTAACCATCAACTGGAAGAAGAGTCGAGCTCAGAATGAGCATAGATGGAGGGGGAGGAACATCAGAAGAAGAAAGCTACGATGAAGAGGGAGCTACGGAAATACAGGTAAGTGAGGTACGTAATCTAACTCCCAAGCAGTCTTTTAAGTTTATTAAATCTCTTTCTAAAGATTTACTTAAATTAGAAAATGAGAACGTTGATTTAAGTAAATTGCTAGATAATTTAAAATCAGAAAATGATCATTTAAAAATGCAAATTGAAAAGTTGAAATCTGCTGCATGTTCAAATGTTTTTCAAAAATCTAAATTAAGCATTTTTGGTAAATTAAACTGGTATATTAGAAAGCATCAAGGTCAACTTAGGAAAATTCCTAAAACTTATGCACCCCCATATTTTTTATTAATCCTGTAGGAAGGAACCTCTATTAGGTTCCAAAATCTGTGCTAAATTAAAATTGTCATTAAAGCTGTTAGAAAAGAGATTAAATGTTTAAAATTTCTTTATAAAGCTTTGTCTAAGGAAGTGATTGTTGCTCCAACAACCAAGAAGGCCTAGTGCCTCACCACGACCTGGAAGCCGAAATATCGAAATAAAATGTTTAATTTCTGACAAAACCATTAAAATTTAAATTATATAATGCTTTGAAAAGTTTTTAAACATTGCCTTGGAAAATTTTTTTTTTTACTTAGAAAATTTCTTTTCCCCGTTTTTGCTATGATCAAAGGGGGAGGGTTAAGTAACAAGTTTAGGGAGAGTCAGGAAAATTAAATTTTTTTAGTTATAATTTTTTTAATTTTTGTGCTTAAAATGTTAGTTTAGTAATTTTTAAAATTACTATTTGTTTGTTTTTATCCTAACTTAAACTTGGGTTGATGCACATCAAAATGAGGAAGATTGTTGGACCCCGTGGTTGTTTTGATGTGATCAACCAAGTTTAGGTTAGGTCATGTTTGTTTGATCCCTGTGTCTAAGTGTGCAGGAGCTTAGGAGCACAGGAAGTTGAGCGGAAGACGCAGCTGGCGAGAAGGGCGACACGGGAAGGGAGCTGACGGGCTCGGTGGGCGAGAAGAACGTGCATGGCGTTCGAGGGACGTAAAGCCGGGACGGAAGACTGCTCGAAGAGAAGGTCGGGAACTGGGTTCGGGTGAGCCCTATTCCGGATGGCCAAAATCACCCAAGTGAGCAGAACCAGAGCAAGTCAACCAAGACGTTGATTTGACAAGTGTTCGGTCGACCGAACGCCCTTATCGGTCGACCAAACCCCTATCATCAGAAAGTCAGCTGTTGATGACACGTCAGAAGCCACGACAAGCAGCCAGCCATTGGTGAAGTGATCGGTTGACCGAACCTTCTGATCGGTCGACCGAATCGAAGATAATCAGACTTGGTCAAGCGATTTGATCGGGTTAGATCGAGTAGAGACCGTTGGATGATCGGTCGACCGAACACAAGGATCGGTCGACCGAACCTAAGCTCGATCCACAGAGCCTGCATCCAGACGGGAAGCTGGGAAATTTCATCAGGTTCGGTCGACCGAACCTGGGGATCGGTCGACCGATCCCTCTCGAGTCAAATCCTGATCCCGAAGATCAGGTGATCTGGATAAGTGTTGGAACCCCTATATAAAAGGGTCTCGAACAGCTATTTGAGACAACGAAAAGAAACTCTGTACTTTCATTCTTAGCAACTTCTGTGTTCTCAAAGTGTAAAAGGCTTCTCCGCCTTCAAAGAATGAGACGTTTCTAGTGCGCTTTCCAACCACCTTGGATTAACAACCGTCTCGGTTGTAACCAAGTCAAATAGCTGAGTCGTCTCTCTTTTTGTTTCTGTTATTTAATTTATAATACTCTTGTTACTTTTATTTTGAGTTAAAGTTCTTTGAGGAGGGTATACTCTTTGATTGCAGGTAATTCACCCCCTTCTTGCCGGCCCTGCTGCACCAACAAATGTATCCTTCTTGTTAGCGTTATTAGCGAGTCTTTTTTCTTTTAGACGATATTGCCCCCGCTCAGGTGTTAATGATTTATCAACAATCACCTCCTAAGATACAACGACCTACATCTCAAAATAGGAGTACTTTAAATTTCGACCCCTAACGAACTTTCGAAATCTTGAAACTCTTAAGAGAATAAAGGGAGAGAGAAGAGAGCTAGAGTAGATTTTACAATTTAAATTGGCTTAAATATTAAGTGAGTTGAGAAGGAGTGAGGTTCCTTTACAGGAATGAAAGATTACCCCCTAAGATTTCTTCTGAATGGTGAAAAAAAAAACCTAGGACTTGTCTTTTTACTTAAAATATTATCAATTATCATTAATTGATTCAATTAATTAATATTTGTCATATACATTAATTAATTAAATTAATGTTGCAACCAAAATTAATCTATTAACCTAATGTAAATAATAATTAATCAATTAATTAATATTATAGCCACCAATTAATATTTTGACGAATCAATTAACCTTTATCCATTAATCAATTAATTGACGATCAATTGATTAATTTCTATTATTTTGCAGTCAAATTTAATTCTAATTTCACTCAATAGTTTCACATGGATTGACATTTAGGTATACTCAGTTAGTATTCATGTAATCTCATCCATGAATCTAGTTTATGTGCGAGCTAAAACTTCTGTCTGATTATATTGGATCAATCTTTCTTTATTCAAATGATTTTAAATATTAATTTATCATTCACTCGAGAAATTGATTCACGTTTTAAATATGAAATAGTCATCCTATCCCTATTCAATTTACTAATTACGAAAATCAATTTTCCAATAATAATATGTAATATGCAAGAGCAAGCACTCTATCCAATAAAATATATTTCCAACAAATTTTTTTTGGTCTCAAACTCAGTTGGTAAGTGCATGGGATAATGACTGTAGTAGTCGTGGAGCCTCCATGGGTCTCTGCCCATGCACTTGCCAATTTAAATTCCCGCCGAACTCCCTCTCAATGACATGGGGCCGTCATGAGGGGGCCGCTAACGTGGCGGTACCACGTTTTCATTAAAAGATATTTTTAAAAATAAGCAAAAAATAAACACAGATTGAGTTTCTTACTTTTTTCCTAGCAAGTGCCCCATGCGAGCTTCCCATCGACCGCACTTGTGAAGAGTCACCCCTCTATATTTGGAGCTTCCCCTTGAAAATCCATTGCTTCGTCTCCGAAGTACGTGCACGAATTCTTCTTTTGTCAAATTTCTCATCTAACAAGATAGAAAGGAGTTTATCAGTTTTACTTATCCATCTATAAGAACTATTAAATGTTACATTGCCACGACATATTATTACTTGTTTCATATCCTCCTCGTAGTCAGTGGGAGTAAAATTAATATCAGCATCAACTCCCCTGAACTTGATGGCAGCACGATCATATGCTCTGAAATTATAATCTCAGAACACTTAGATTACTGAAACTTGGAAAAGAAAACAATCATTCTGATAATCATCATGACAAGACCAACCTTGCAGCCGCATGATCAGTGTCAAAACCTCCTATTAGTATCATATCCAACAAGAATAAAGACTGTGAGAGAATTTCTACCATAACAATTGCCAAAATTCAAGGAAAATAAAATGGTTCATGAAGTTCTTACCCAGATACACCTGCTTTCCACAATCCCTGATGATTAGATAGTTCGAGTTTATTGATTGCAAGAATACAGAAAGGCAAAGAGATTCGAGGCACAAGATGCTGACCAGATATGAGATTCCCATCTTCCTGTCCTGCGGTAGAACGTGACTCCCCTGTACTGAGAGCTCCTTGATCGAGGCCCTCTCCTAATCTTCTTCACCTGTTGTTGGTTTGGCTGTAGCTGCGGCAGTGGCTGTGGCGGCTGCGGTTGTGGCAGCCCTGGCCGTTGATGCTGCTGCCAGGATTGAGGACGAAAGCCACCTACCTGTGACAAAACATTCTCCTGGTAGAAGTTAAGCTTCATCCACTGCGGCCTTGATGATGATGGCAAGGAAGGTGCCACAACTACTGCCGGTTCCGGTGGAAACAGCTGCCAGGTAACTAAGCCGGATTCCTGTGAAAGTTCGTTCCTATCCTCGTCTATCTCCACATGGTTCTCGCCTTCGCCCGATGAAGAGCTCTTCCAAGTGCCAAATTTCGGCACGGTGGAGCACGAGTCCTCGTAGGCCGCTGCATCGGCAGAAGCGGCAGCGTTAACGACGGATGATTCAGAGATTACCGAGGCAACCACCAGCGCGCCGCCGCTGACTTCAGAAAATGCCTTGTCTTCAACAGCCGTCGGCTCGCCCACAGACTCCACATTGAGGTCCAACATTTCTTTTCTTTCCAACTGAAAAAGCTTCAACCTTTATTACCTAAATCAACCCAATGGTTTCTCCCCAGCTACTCGTCTGCACTCCGAATCTAGTTCTTGGTTATTTTCGGAAGAAGAGTCAAAACAAGGATAGGTAGAAGCAGGACAAGGCGGAATCGTTCTTACGGAACGTCTATTTCAGACCTCAATGATCATGTCACAAACAGTACTGAATATGCCCTAAAGCAATGAATAAAAAAAGAAATAGAAATGAACTATAGAACTGCCTAAACTCCAAATCCAATCGTTCAGGAGAGCTAGCAATCAACACGAAGACTTAACAAAGACACAAAGAGACTGAAGGAATAGAACTCACCCAAAACGGGGACGAGAGAGGCGAATGAGCCCAACGGAGTAACGAACGCGTAATCGAAAAGGCCGACAGTGACGGAGCTAGAGATGGCCGGCGACCATCGGTGGCAGCGGAAGGAGCCACGAACAATAAGCGATATATTCTTGTCAAAGAGGACAATAACCGATATATAGAGGCGGAGGCGGAGGCGGCCGCAATAACACGGTGTGCGTACCGACAGCGAAGGCGGTATCCCGATTTCGCTGGTGTCCGGGCGCGCAAGAGAAGACATCGGCCCGGTGAGAAATCGTGACCGTCAGACTAGATCGGGCGGATGGTAAGACGTTACGTGGCAAAAGATTAATTAATTAGTTGCTGCCTCGGAGGAACGAAAGGATAAGAGCCGTACACGTTCCATGGCCAATTTTTCTGATGCATGACCAAATCGACTACTCTGATTCTCTGTACCCGACTTTTACCGGTCGTGTGGTTCGGGATATCGCAGAGGGATGAACAAGGGTCCCACGAGTTGCTCTCAGACTGGTCAAAGTGGGTAAGGGATATGGCGGCAAATACAATTTTAAAGGTGGGTTAAAACGGTAAGAGATGGTCCCCTGATTCCAAAAATATCAACAAACGGATATAATATTTTAAAGAAATTTATCAAATCACCCCTTTTATTTTTCAATTTTGCTCATCATGCCTTATCGACCCTTCAAACTCTCTAAAAAGAAATAAATCATAATAAACATTTACAACGATCCTTTATGAAAAAGTTAAGATATCTGATAAAATATTTTACATCCGCTAAATATGTTAAAATAATTATCCATATAAATACCACCAACCTTCGCGCCTTTTTTCTCTTTGTAATAATGAGCCTAAGGCTTTAAATGAACTAACATTCAGTAATAAATTTATTTATATATTTATTCAATATATATAATTAATTAAATAATATATTAGACTAAATACTATATGTTCAATTCGTAAAAGATTATAAATAATATTTATATATAATATTTACTAATAAAATTTATAAATTCTTATTAAACTTAAAAATAAACAAAGAAGCTCATAAATAAATTTGTAATATTAAATTTATTTTAAAAGTTCATTAAAATAACTTAATTATTCATTTTGATTCAAAATATTGTGTTCGATTTTTTCCATCCCACAGGGTGATTTGGTAAACACGGAGAAAAGCAAGTACTGTTGACAAAAATATAAAAATAAAGGGTGCGATCCGTTAAATTGTCAACAATTTCCAAAACGGGTTACTAAAATCAAAATCTAGGTGGTGGTGCTCCATAAGAGTGATGATGATAATGATAAATGATAATTATACTCATCTCCTACCAACTATATCATTATCGTAATAATCAAACCTCTGATCTATTTAGTCATTTATTTATTATTTTGACAATAACGTATCACCAACCAATTACTAAAGAAATTCACCAAAAAGAAAAGAAAAAACCTTTCCAAACATTCTTCTAATTAAAAATTGGAAACATAAAATTGACTAAATGCCAGTCCTACCAAAAAGGGTAAAAAAATGTACCCTTAATTTCCTGAAATGGCAAGGATCTTCTCTCGCGCTTGCCTTAAAAGGCGTCCGCACAACGGCGAGTAAATAAATACGATGTTTAGGAAAGGAGGAGGCCGCACGTCAAATTGAAATAATGAAGGCACGTGAGGCATCATGTGCGGAAGAATTTAGTCAAACACACAATGGGTCCAAGTCTAATGAATATAGGCCACGTGTTTATTTTTTATTATTATTATTTTTAAATGTATTTACACCTATTTTCGCCCTACGGGCAATTGGAGTAGCGTGGTCCGACCGAGGTCTCATTTATAAATTCGACATTTATAAATTTAGGTAACAAAAATATATTTTTTAAATGAGTAAATTGTCATACATTAATTTTTCATTTAAATGAGAAATTAATGTCCGGAATGAAGAACTAATTTTGGTTTGATCAAATAAAAGCATTTATTGACATAAATGTTAACTGGAATGTATATAATTAGGCAGAGAGTCTGAACCACAACAATAATAATTAAATTTATATTCTATCAAATGGGATTAATTATATGAATTCTTTTAACCTCGTATGTTACATATCCTAGTCTTACCTTAAGTGATCAGAGAGTAAAAATATAATCATGTTATAATTGTAACTACCCCTTTATTGTATATATTTTTTTAGTTATCATTGAATATTCAATTTATACTTACTAATATTAAGGACGATCGATCCCGACTATCAAAGTAAATTGTGAAACGTTCACAGCGGATCAATCTCACGAAAATTTCCCTTTGATTGTAATGCATTATATTGTGAATTAATCATGTCTTAAAGTAAGGGAGATGGTGCGCTGACTAGGGGTGGTGACGAGGTGACTTGTATATTAATTGGAAGAAAACTTTGAACTGTGACAAGATGACTCTAAGCGAGAACCAGGGAAGGAGTCTTTGACATGAACACTTCGATGCTTAAATTAGAATAGTAGCCGAGTGAAATGGAGAAAATAATAAACAATAGAACAATAATATAAATGAGTGAGTGTACAGATACGTATACATTCATACGTGAACCTAGCTAACAAAGAAGACCTTTTTTTTATACCGCCTCTCATAATCACCATATTATAAGGTGACAGAATGTCTGGTGTCAAGTATATCTGGTGGTGGAGTATGTACGACAACCTTCTATAGGTGGAGGAAGACTCCATTAATATTGCATGCATGTGTCAAAGTGTTGTTTCCGGTAAATTCCGGAGTATGCAAACTGATCGTCGAGGCTAGTGTTCGACACTATCTCCGTAAACGATATTGCTCCGCTACGGTGCTTAACGGATTGTTGCAATTCGTTCCCAAGATACAACGACGACAATCGTCTCGGAATCGTAGCACTCCGACTTCCGAGACCAGCGAACCTTCTCGTAGGCTTCTTGGACTCTTGAATGCACAAGATGAGTGAGTGAATACTTGAGGAAGAGAAGATTAAGTTGAGTAATTTGATTCCAATCTGGAGGGTTCTATTTATACAGAAGGAAGAGGCTTTAGGGAGGGGTGTGACCTTTGGGTGGATTAATCTGGGCCGTCCGGACTGAAGAGTTATAACCCTTCACATAGCCCCTTTAATCTCATCCATCAGATCTAAGAGTTGTGACCCTCAGATCTATCAGCCATCGGATCTGGATCCATTGATCCGATGCTTCAGATCATGTCTCATCCCAAGCCGTCAGATCGTGACTCATTGTGATCCAACGCTCTAGATCGCATCACAAGCGATCCACCATACTTCTTTGATCAACGTTGATCAACGGCTGCCATCCGTTCGCCCAACCAACTGTCCAGTCATCTCCCTTTGCCCACGAGGATGCCACATAGGCACTGCCATGTCAGGTACTAGCCTGACACGTCACCCGAGTGCCATGTAGGCACTGCAATGTCACCTGGAGCATAAATTTAAGCTCCTCAATGCTCCTCGCCTACAAAGCGCCCAAAGCGCCCATTGCGCCCATTGCACGTGGCGGGTGACGGGCTCACAGGTGCGAGCACCTGCTCGCCCCTGAGCAGAGAGTACCTGGTACTTTTCTGAGTTAACTCCAATAACTCAACATCATTAATAAGTAAGGAATGCACATCGGAAATTTCCGATGTGGGACTATTCTCCCTTGCATTTCCTTAATGAATAACCAACGTTATTTTGGGCCGACTTTGAACATTAATTTCTCATTCACCCTTAATCGGTTTTGAGCAAATTAATAGTCTAAATCTATCTACGCGAAACGTAGATTTCATTTTTGAAGTCAATTACGACTTTCAACAATTGATGGCTTCCGATTTTTCCTCCTCAAAATCGTATTGGTCCATTTAGGCCCCAATATCCAACAATCCCCCACATGAATGGAAATTAATGTAATGCGTGTATGCATGCTGACACTTTACAAGAGTCCAATCGATAAGTCACTGCATCGGGAGAGGTAGCTTGTGGCTTTGAACCTTCCGTAGTGGAATGCTATCGAGTATACTAAGCTGCGCAGTGAACGTGATCAGCTGTTTTTGTATACTAAGACAATAACACCCACACAGAGACCTATCTCACCTACTTTAGGTTCTCATGGTTGGTTCCGTTTTGGCCATGGACACCATCTTGGATTCATGAGTGTTTCATTGAAGCGGCCTGTCTTCACACTCACATAGGTGACACTTCTATCAAGAGTATCCTACCATACTCCACCTTATAAGGTATAGAAGTCACTAAAAGCATAAGCTTAACCTCACTACATGAGGTAGGACAGCACAAATTCATCCTAGGATTGGGATAGAGATAAACTATCTCCTGTGCTGAACCACAACTTCTGAAACTTTGTTGTCCCATTGAACCAAGATCTTGGGATCTCCAGTCAACAAGGTTGGGTTTTCCACTTCAGTCGTTTTCAGTTGTAGATTTTTAATCTCATTCCTCTTGATGAGCAGTATACTTGATCTCGACTCAACCCCTTCGTTAGAGGATCTGCCAAATTATCTTTGGACTTAACATAGTCGATTGCAATCACTCCATTCGAGATCAACTGCCTAATGGTATTATGTCTACGACGTATATGTCGTGACTTCCCATTATACATATTACTCTGTGCCCTTCCAATCGCCGATTGACTATCACAGTGGATTAGTACGGCAGGCACAGGTTTCATCCAGCTCGGAATATCTTCCAAGAAATTCCGCAGCCATTCAGCTTCCTCAGCTGCTTTGTCTAGTGCTATAAACTCGGATTCCATAGTTGACCGAGCAATGCAAGTCTGCTTAGTGGATTTCCAAGATACTGCTCCCCCACCGATCGTGAATACATATCCACTAGTGGATTTGGAGTCTTTTGTATCTGATATCCAATTAGCATCACAATATCCCTCCAACACAGCGGGATATTTTCCATAATGTAATCCATAGTTCATAGTATATTTCAAATATCTAAGAACTCGCATCAATGCCTTCCGATGGGCGTCGTTTGGATTACTGGTGAAATGACTCAGCTTGTTGACCGTACAGGCAATATCCGGACGTGTGCAGTTTGTAAGATACATCAAACTGCCTATTATCCGAGAGTATTCCAACTGCGATATGGTCTCACCATGGTTTTTCACTAAGTGTTGACTTAGATCCATAGGTGTTTTTACAGTAGAAAGATCGTACGCATTGAATCTTTTCAATACTGATTCTACATAATGGGATTGTGTTAGAACTATCCCCTCTGATGTCCTGAGAATTTTAATTCCCAATATAACATCTGCTTGACCCATATCTTTCATATCGAAATTTTTTGTCAACATTTTCTTTGTAGTCATGATTACATCATGATTACTGCCCATTATTAGCATGTCGTCTACGTACAGACAGACGATTATATAGCCTTTGGGTGAGTCTTTGACATAAATGCATTTGTCACATTCATTTATTCTGAATTACTTTGTCAAATTTTTCGTGCCATTGTTTAGGCGCTTGCTTAAGTCCGTATAACGACTTAACAAGTCGACACACCTTTTTCTCATTTCTTGGAGCTATGAACCCTTCGGGTTGCTCCATATAAATTTCTTCTTCCAACTCACCATTTAAGAACGCAGTCTTAACATCCATTTGATGTATTTCAAGGTCATACAGTGCTGCAATGGCTATTAGCACTCGAATGGACGTAATCCTTGTCACCGGTGAGTAGGTGTCGAAGTAATTAAGGCCTTCCTCTTGCTTGTACCCTTTGGCTACAAGTCTGGCCTTATACTTGTCAATTGATCCATCAGCTTTATACTTGCGTTTTAGTATCCACTTACAACCTAATGGTTTATTACCAGAAGGAAGGTCTACTAATTCCCAAGTATGATTATTCATGATAGACTCAATCTCACTATTGACAGCTTCTTTCCACATTGGAGCATCGGGACTAGAGAGAGCCTCACTTAATGTTCTTGGTTCCATTTCTGACATGAAAGTCATGTAATCTGGCGAACGATTTCTCAACTCTAGCCCGTTTGCTACGACGTGGCTCTTTGTTTTGATCGTCAATAGTTCTTTTATAACAGCTAAGTTTGGTAACGACATTCTCGTTTGAACTTCCGTTGTTATCATTTTCAACATTTCCCTTCTTATTTGGGAATACGTTTTCAAAAAATATTGCATTCCGAGATTCTATGGTTGTTCCCACATGAATATCAGGAATGTCTGATTTGTGAACTAGGAAACGATATGCACTACTATTATGGGCATATCCGACAAATACCGCATCGAACGTTTTAGGTCCGATCTTTACTTGCTTTGGTTTAGGTACTTCGACCTTTGCCAAGCACCCCCACACTTTCAGGTATTTGTACGATGGCTCGCGGCCTTTCCATAGTTCATAAGGAGTTTTATCACTTTTCTTATGAGGGATTTTGTTGAGAATGTGATTTGCCGATAATATTGCTTCCCCCCACAAGTTTTGAGGTAAGCCTGAATTTATCAACAAGGCATTCATCATCTCTTTTAGTGTCCGATTTTTACGTTCGGCAACACCGTTCGATTGAGGTGAGTAAGGTGCCGTTGTTTGATGAATAATGCCAGATTCTGAACAAAATTCATTAAACGGTGCACCATATTCTCCACCTCTATCGCTACGAATTATTTTAATTCGTTTGTCAAGTTGATTTTCAACTTCTGTTTTATAAGTTCTAAATGCCTCTAGGGCTTCGTCTTTACTTCTTAAAAGAAAGACATAACAGAACTTTGTGCAGTCATCGATAAAAGTAATAAAATACTTTTTACCTCCTCTAGTTTGCACAAATTTCAAGTCGCATATATCACTATGTATTAACTCTAGAGGAGTCGTTGACCTTTCCACCGAATGAAAAGGTAGTTTCGTCATTTTTGCTTCCACGCACACTTCACATTTGTGTGTTCCGTCAACATTGACGTTTGGTAATAAATTTAATTTGACGAGACGTTTAAGAGTATTATTATGCACATGTCCGAGTCGATCATGCCACAAATTAAAACACTCAACAACATAGCTGGAAGCATTTATTTTATTACCATCAATATTTCGGAGTACAGGCATTACAACCATTTTGAATAGACCCTTTTCTAGGTACCCCTTTCCTACGAAGATATTATTCTTCGTAAGTACAAAGTTGTCTGACTGGAACACTAGCCTAAATCCGGCCTTAACTAGTGCCACTCCAGAAACTAGGTTCTTACTGATGTCGGGAACATGGACTACATCAATGAGTGTTAGCTCCTTTCCGGACGTCATCTTCAGAACAACTTTCCCGAGTCCGACAATTGGCGGCGTCGTGGAATTACTCATATAGAGCTTCCTGCCATTTATCGGAGTATACTTGGAGAACATCGCCTTATCGGAACAGATATGACGAGTTGCTCCAGTATCAATGAACCACTGCTTCAGGTTGGTATCCACCAAGTTGGCTTCAAATACAACCGCAGTGAGATCCAAGTCCTCAAGAGAGGTTGCGACGTGGTTCGCAGCATCCTTTGGCCCCTTGGTTGGCTTCTTCGGGCGTCTGCAGTCCTTGGACAGGTGTCCTGCCTTTCCACAGTTGTAGCAGGATCCCTTGAACTTCTTCGCTTGTGCCTTCTTCTTGAACTGTTTCGGCTTTTTAGCGTTCGGCTCGACCAGGTTGGACATATCGTCTATAGTCCGCTTGGTTCCTCTGCAATCGGATAACTTTCGATTATCCTCCTCTATTCGTAGCCTCAGGATCAGGTCTTGCAGCCCTATCTCCTTTTGCTTGTGCTTTAGGTAATTCTTGAAATCCTTCCATGACGGAGGGAGCTTCTCAATTACCGCAGCAACTGCGAATGACTCGTTCAGCTTCATTCCTTCGGCGTCCAGATCATGCAGTATTAATTGCATATCTTGGACTTGAGATGAGACGCTCTTTGAGTCCACCATCTTGAAATCCAGAAACCGGCCGACGATGAATTTCTTCAGTCCGGCATTTTCGGTCTTGTATTTCTTCTCAAGCGATTCCCACAAAGATTTCGCTGTCTCCAATGAACAATACACGTTATACAACGTGTTGTCCAAGGCGTTGAGAATGTAGTTGCGACACAGAAAATCTCCGTGCGTCCACGTATCGCAAGCAACCTTGCTTCACGTAAAAACCGTACAAGGTTTAGCGTTGTTAAGTAGAACAGCATCTTCTGCTGCCATCTTTTGAAGTCGGCTCCGGTGAATTTCTCCGGCTTTTCTCCGTGCGGAATGGATGTCGGAACGGCGGTCGGAACGGCCGTCGGAACAGCGGTCGGAATGGCGGTTGGAACGTCGTTGGTAGCCATATCAGTTTGTACGGAATATCGTTTACGACTGTTGTTTCCGGTAAATTCCGGAGTATGCAAACTGATCGTCGAGGCTAGTGTTCGACACTATCTCCGTAAACGATATTGCTCCGCTACGGTGCTTAACGGATTGTTGCAATTCGTTCCCAAGATACAACGACGACAATCGTCTCGGAATCGTAGCACTCCGACTTCCGAGACCAGCGAACCTTCTCGTAGGCTTCTTGGACTCTTGAATGCACAAGATGAGTGAGTGAATACTTGAGGAAGAGAAGATTAAGTTGAGTAATTTGATTCCAATCTGGAGGGTTCTATTTATACAGAAGGAAGAGGCTTTAGGGAGGGGTGTGACCTTTGGGTGGATTAATCTGGGCCGTCCGGACTGAAGAGTTATAACCCTTCACATAGCCCCTTTAATCTCATCCATCAGATCTAAGAGTTGTGACCCTCAGATCTATCAGCCATCGGATCTGGATCCATTGATCTGATGCTTCAGATCATGTCTCATCCCAAGTCGTCAGATCGTGACTCATTGTGATCCAACGCTCTAGATCGCATCACAAGCGATCCACCATACTTCTTTGATCAACGTTGATCAACGGTTGCCATCCGTTCGCCCAACCAACTGTCCAGTCATCTCTCTTTGCCCACGAGGATGCCACATAGGCACTGCCATGTCAGGTACTAGCCTGACACGTCACCCGAGTGCCATGTAGGCACTGCAATGTCACCTGGAGCATAAATTTAAGCTCCTCAATGCGAAGTGCGAAGTGCAAAGTGCGCCTACAAAGCGCCCATTGCGCACGTAGCGGGTGGCGGGCTCACAGGTGCGAGCACCTGCTCGCCCCTGAGCAGAGAGTACCTGGTACTTTTCTGAGTTAACTCCAATAACTCAACATCATTAATAAGTAAGGAATGCACATCGGAAATTTCCGATGTGAGACTATTCTCCCTTGCATTTCCTTAATGAATAACCAACGTTATTTTGGGCCGACTTTGAACATTAATTTCTCATTCACCCTTAATCGGTTTTAAGCAAATTAATAGTCTAAATCTATCTACGCGAAACGTAGATTTCAATTTTGAAGTCAATTACGACTTTCAACAATTGATGGCTTCCGATTTTTCCTCCTCAAAATCGTATTGGTCCATTTAGGCCCCAATATCCAACACAAAGTAACGACATATTTCCTAACGGATTATTACGATTCACTGATAATACTATCTCCTAGAAAGAGTCTGACGAGCTTTGGGTCGACTGGCTATAGACTAAGAGTCATACTCATATAGGGAACTAGGTCCCAGATGTCCGACCGATGCTGGGGCTGGGTGGATATATGCTGAGGGTCTTGTACTTGGAGAAGTGGGGAGCTAAGCCTCTGAGGTCCGACCGATCGTAGTCGACTGGGTTTATGCTTGAAGATTCGGAATCCGCTCAGACTTTATGTCAACGGTTGATTTTGCACTCGACAGCTATACTTGTATATAAAGTTCGATCCAACCGAGTGATGTGCCTAGTGTGTCCAATCGATCTTTTGATCAAATTAGTCGGAACACTCGACGGTGACACTAGACTTATTTTGACAGAGCATCAACGCGACCGAGAATTGATCCTTTCCTGACTTTGATTACTATATTATTCAACTTTCTTGACGTCCAATCCAACTTCAAACCCCAACTTTAAAAGTCTCACCTTGATGATCTTCTTTGGGACTATAATAATGAGATAACCCGCCATTAAGTTATTAAACTATTAAATTTGTCACCTAATTATTGTGTTAAACGACTTAACGGTGTCCATCACCGGTAGGTTACATGATAATAAAATTTAAAAAAAGTTAGAATTTTAACGAAGGATCTTTAATTTTGATTGTTAATAGACAATCTTTATCTGTTGGCACTCTCTTGGTTGCTAAGGCTTTATTAGGGAATGAAAAAGGCAATGGAGTCCACTTTGGTGGTATCAGCGCTGACGGCCTGTGAATTTTTGACCAATAAACGAGCCTTTCCAACTCATGCGGATGTGGGCAATAGACTAATGTGTTCGTCCACAATGACTCAATCAATCTGTCGATCAATATTAGAATGTTCATATAAATTATTTTATCTAAATATTTTATTTTAAATTTTAGATAAGATAATTAAAAAATCTTTACATCAATTATCATATTCATTCTTTAAATTTAAATTTGATAAATAATTATTCTTTAAATTTAAAAAATAAAATTCCTTTTAATATCTCTTTCCACTCAATCTTTTTAATCTATCTCCTTCTATTAATTTCATAAATATAATAATAAAAAATAAAAGAAAAAGAACAAAATAATAAAAAATTAAGGATGATGAAAATTTTAAGATAGTTGATATAGTAGATAGTAAAAAATAATTATCTAAATTTAATAAAATGAATCATTTATTTTAAATTTTAAATATAGTAATAAAAAAATTGATATGGATGTCGTAAGATAAATTATAGATGGTAATCTTTATAATAATAAAGAGCGCATGAGAGAACATCTTTTTAGCTCAGGAGATAGCAGCAAGAGGAAAGTAGGGATGGGTCGATCCATAACAAGATGGATTTATCCATCAAAAAATCATAATCAGATGGGATGAGACCGGCCACTCCATCATCCTTACCTATTAAAATTGTTTCAATCCAATTCTATCTAAGATAGATGACAGATTAATTGATCAATACACGTATCTATCCAAAAATAAATAAGTATAATAAAAAAATTTAAATTTGAATTACTGATTAGACCAGTCAATTCAACTCACAAGCCAGTTGAATTTTAAATTTAAATTTAATTTTTTTAAAAAAAATAAATTCTCATTCCTCCAGCCAGCCAGCCACAGACTAAATCTTTTTTAAATTGATTAATAAAATTTCAATTTACAGTTCTAGGGTAGAGTAATAGTTTGGATGGATCTATCAAGTACAGTCTGCCCTTAAAAGTCACGACGAAATTTACTTTAAAAAAAAACAAAAATGGAAAAGGCTGTCCGTAGAAAAAAAATACAACTTATTTAATATTTATCTTAATAATACTCTTATTGGCTGTTGTAACAGTGCAGCTGTCAGTTTAATATTTTTAATTTAATATAATTAAAATTATTATGTATAAATTACTCTTATATTAAAATATTACTTATCAATTGAATTAAAATTACTCGAATTTAAATACAATAATTTTACCATGAATTTGATAAATTGAAAGGATTTTGATTAAATTTAAATAATTTTGATAAGTTGAACTAATTTTACTGCCAAAGATGTAAATTAAAGTGATGGAAGTTTTCTAAAACATGAATTCTAATCCTCATTAATTCAACAAAGAAGAAAATATACACAAGATCTGACATCATCGAAATCTTACCGTGGAAATTAAATTGCACAAAGTTAAGAAGATGAACCTTAATACAACGAAATAGTCATCATCTTTGTGTCATCCTTGAAATTCTGTGATCCTGGGAAGAAGTACAACGCGTGGATCTTCTGTAGAAATTTACACGGCAATACCAATGGATAGTAGGGAGATATTGAATTATACAATCATATCAGAAACATGCTCTATTTACAACATTGATAATAACAGAATGGGTTAATAGATTCTAAATTCAAATCTAATAACACAAATCTACAATAATAATTAATAGATCACTTAATAAATTTATTATGATATTAATTAGTGTGTTAGAGTATCCATAATGTGTCATCATTATAACACTCATTACTTCATCAAAAAATATGAGATCTATTATCACATACTTATTATAATAACATATCTCTTTCCTACATATTTTTTTTAATATTAATATTCATTATTTATGGGTCTCATCGTTCACTCAATTCTTTTAAAATTATATCATATTAAATAAATATATTTTAAAATATTTAAATTATTATTATTATTTTAAATAATAATTTTACTTTTTAAAAAATTTACTGTTTTTAAAATATGGTGTCTGTGGTTTTTGATTTTTAAAAATAAAAATAATTGAAAAGCCAGTAAGAGGGGAGATGCGATTGAAAAAAAAAAAGTATTTATCCAAATTGAGCACAGCTGTTTGGTCAAATACTTCAGTATTTGTCAGAATATTTCCCAAGCAATTTGATGAACTGAAATGATCGAAATTAATTTCTCAAATTTGCCTTTAAGAAAAGATAAATACTCATTGAATTAAAGAGGTCTTTAAAATTGATTTTCAAAATCAAGGTAAAACAACTTTGGTCCAAATGGATTTTTTTACTAAATAGATGAGGATGCCAGAACAGGTCCAATAAGTAGGCCAGCAGGCTATACCAATAGAAGGAACGGCTTTGTGTGTGTGTTCTTAAACAAAACTTAAATTGGCAAGTGGCTTGCCATTTTGGTGGGGATACTGTCGGCAGAAGGAAGGAGAGATACGAGGAAGAGACGTGGGTGCTGTGTGTCCATACATGGAAAGTCTTCTTGGCCAATGAAACTCCACACAGACCATTTCTTATTTCCCAACAAAATAAAAGTGTTCACTGGCTTCCTCAACTTTTTTATTGCAACATTCTATTCTCAATTTGTCCACTGAGAGTTAAATAAAAGGTTCAGTTCGACCTAGAGATGCAAGACCTCGAGGGAAAGAAGTTTGATCATATATATTTGAATTCTTCAATATTGCAATCAAATACAATGTTTCTGACTCGTAAGAATGCGAAAAGTTTAGGATAGAGTTCCATGAATCAGTAATGCATGGATAAAGAAAAACATCTATTAAGAGTGGATCCACAAATCTCAAGCAATGAATTTGTTTTTGTGGACTTCCTCAAATCTCTAAGCATTTGACTAAATCTTTAGAGACACTTTGATCTTGCCTATGATTATTTTGGTAGTGTCATAGTAACAACAAGTGCTAGAGTATGCTAAAACCCTAATGAGCAATATCAAAGCATAGCACAAGTTACCAAATTTTAGCGCAATATATGCAACAAAAGCTTTCTGATAGCTGGAATATTTAACACAAAATCCAAGGATAATAGCGAATTTCTACATACATCAAAAGGTTTTCAGTTTAGGTATTCGAAGTGATTTCAACATAGATCGAAGGATTTATAATTGCCACTTGTTTGACAATTATAGATATCAAAATTGGTAGTAGCATAAAAATTTTGATTTGAAAATAATATCATTAATAGTGGAAATAAAATGTTTTAGGATGTTATACAAGGATAAACGGTGTTATATTATATGTATTATATTAAAAGAAGGATATATAGCCTTTAATGGTGGATGATAAAGATCTAATGTAACAACAAAATACATTTCACAGTTTTATACATAAGTTAGCAACAGCTGAAAAGAATAATTCATATTCGGTGCAAATTTTCATGAGTTTGCTATTTATTCATTTGATCCTCTCAGGGAGACTCTAAGTGGGCAAGAGAGACAAGATGACCTTACAAGACATAATGACTGAAGCTATTGGATATACTATTTCAAGGATGAAGCTTTGTTTCAAATTCTAGTGGAAAGACACAAATGATGAGATCAAAGTACAAGAGATTCAAATCTGTTATAGGATGTCAATAGGGCGATAGTTAAAACTTGCAATTCAAATGATCAATTAATTCTGAAAGGAAAATTCAACCAATCAAGAAAACAATTTGCCAACTTACTAACAAGACTAGCAAGAAAAACCTATAGATACATCAACGAATCTCAAAAGAAAAACTTATATTTATCATGATGGAGAGCTCTTCTATTAATAACCACAGCTCAAGCAACACTTCACTAGTCTTACAAAACAAGCACATTGTACACTCACTGTGGCAAAAGACGAATACATTCGCCGCTAGCGTCCCCGCAAATCCATCCCAAGGCCAACACGGAAGAGGTAAATCACAAACGACTACTAGTCTTTGGAATAGTGACTAGCACATAAGGGAGGAAGGTATTTACCTCGACTTTGCCGAGATTCAAACCCTAGACCTCATTGTGGCAACATCTCATGCGCTAGTCACTAGATCCATCCGAGGGGACATGCACATTGTACACTCACGTTTCCTAGGAGTGTACACTAAAATGAAATTGATTTACATTCATTGAGATAATATAATGCACAGTATAATTATCATCAAAAGGGAGGAAAGTTCAGCCAACCCACCTGTTGTATAATTGCTGTCAGATTATTCATCCATAGATTTGGTCTTTTATCTCCTTCCAAATTCAATTTCACTATGAATCAAGTATTATAAGGAAATGCAAGCTAATGCGAAACTCAGAGATAACTGCTCATGAAGATGCAGTAGCAATTTCCGTTGGTGGAGACGTGATTGTAGACATGACATAGTAATAGTTTGACTAAAACAACTGTAGCAATGTGATTCTAGGACAACATATCCTGATGTATGCATAAACTTTCAAGGAATACCATGCAAAAGACCAGTTAGAACATACACAATCATGTAACAAGAGTGTGAAGCTACTAAAACACAAGTGAGACCAACTACACTAAAAAGATGGCCTGCTATTTCAAAATTATATGCTTCCGGAATCCAGACTTCAAATTCATATGCACAGCCTGAAAGCTCCAACACCAACCGAGAATACAACCTTTTCAGTAACCTACTTAAACAACAATCAAGAAGTCAAAGATGTGCTAGCTGAGCACTCCACAGTCAACTGGCGAATTCTGTAAATTAATAGCACCATTTTATGAAATGAAGTTTCAGAAAAGTCATGAAAAGCTTGAAATTAATTATGATCTACTCTTTATCATATTAAGCTAGTGGCATGTAAGTACTCTTGAATAAATGTGAAAAACAAGCAACTTAATCTAATTATTTGTCAGTTAAGGAGAGCAGAAAAGTTTAAAAAGGTCAAAACCAGCTTTCACCCTTGCCCACTTTTTACATCTGGACTGTAAAGTAGAAGCTGCAGAGAGTGTGTGAAATACTATTGCTTTAGAAGGCAAGATGAAAGTTAAAATTAAGCATGAAATTTAAAATTTTTTGACATTTAAAAATTAACTATCATACACATAATCAGAGTGATTGTAAACTCTCAAGAAGCTTTGCCGACAACACACAACATTGTAAATAATATAGGCATCTCAAAACTCAGATCTCCGTCTTGAAATGCCAGTATTTCTTTTTCCAAGAAGCAAATATAAAATAGATCATATAGGCAACGAAAGTCGAAGTCAAATTGCAAACATGTATTGAAGAGAACAAGTAAAAATGTTGAAGAAACTTTAGCTTCTAACAGAAGATTATGGTGATCTATAAGTCTGCATGCTATCTTCCACATGACCAATATGATAAATAATCAAAATGAATGATGTCAAATGCACATTTAATTTAATATACAAATTACAGAATCAATTAGATGGAACACTTATGTAGGATGGTTTCTGTCATGTGCTATTTGGAAGCTTTCTTCATGTCGTCTCAAAATACCTAAGCCTGTGGTTAAATTAACATGCCATTGGTTTTAACTGATCCTAGAATGGAATTTTTTTTCCTATTCCAAAACCTCCATCAGCATGCTTAATAATAATAACTCTATCTTCTCTGCCCTTATGAAGGCCATAGCTAACAAAAAATTTAAATAAATTAAGACAGACATACTAGGGACAGTTATAAGAAGCTGATGGGACTGCGATCATAGACTTCTATATTATCTTGGAGATTTCCAGCTTCAAATTCATTTGCTACATTAACACAAGCTGAACCAGTCTGTAAACACTCTACAGCACTTGACATCGAGCAAGATGGAATGAATAACTCAGTTTGCTTTTTGAGCTTTCTCCTTCTTCTTCAGTCTCTTCACTTGTGTTTCTCCATTTCCTTTTGAGCTTTTAGATTCAAGTTGTTCATCCAAATTGCTACAAACAATAATATCAGACCAATATGAATCCTGAATGAAGCAAGGTGAGGCCAAATCTGAAAGGACTGTCTTGGATTTTGACAATTGTGACCTGCTCTGTTTTCTAGAACCTATATCCTCTACTCCCTTGTCTTCTGAAGAACAAGATACTACTCTAAACCCATTGAAAAAACTGTCTGTTTTATCTGTTTTGTCCATGTTAAGTGGATTGATTGCAGCTAAGCACTGTCCTGAGGACATTTTATAAGGTGAGCAGTCCTTTAGTTCTGTCTTTTCCAATCTTCCAGTCCCCATTTGTGAATTAGGATAATCAAAAACTGCATTTCTCTTTTGGCTTAATCTAGGTGAATTCCTTTTTATGAAAGTAGGGGACTTTTTACTCTTTCCCATAATTCGGTCATTGTGTTCTTTAGCCCTGAACTGTTTACTACAATTTAGAGATGCCATTGTCATATCTCCTAAAGAATCAAGTTTTTTCATCTTACGCTTCCCCGAGATGACAGGATAAAAACAGGCAATCTTTTGTCTCTTAGTTGATGAAGTCAAAGGATCTCTTCTGTCAATACTATTTCTATGACAATCAATATGGTGAGGCAAGCATTTATCATCCGTTAGCTCAGATAAGCTCTTTCTTTTTCTATGCCCACTTAGAACATACATCTTGTCTCTCTTAGTTCTTGATCTGCGCCTTAATTCCTTATTAACAAAACAAGCAGCTGAAGAAACTGGACTCAACATATCAGCAATACCATTACAAAGATTTATTTCTGTAGCTGGCAAACTCTCATCATTATCCTCTAGCTCTTGATGCAGGACAGAAACAGGGAGTTGAAGACAACCGTTAGTGCAATGAAAGGCCTTCAGATGAGCTTTTGCTATCACAAGATCCAAGGTGTCGGCTCCTCTGCATGGGGACATAGCTAACAACCGAATATAGTCCATCATTTTCTTAGGTTCAAATGAGTTCATGATCCAAGATTTATTAACAGCACAACTACATGTTCCTTCCTGAACTCCAGCATTCTCAACCCAAAGGTCCTTCAGAACAGCATACGCTTCATCTTGTGAACAAATGCATCTCATTCCCAGCTCCAAATGTCTTGAGACCTCTGCTAATGCATCATTTACTGCAGTACCAAATACATCACCCCTGCCTTGCTTCTCCATCTGAGTGAAGTACCTCTGGAAAGGCTTCAGGTTGGATTCTTGGCACCAAGCAAAAGTCTTGTCACCGAAATAGAGTACCAGATGGTGATCCTCTTTCTGAGTACTCAACGCAATGTCTGATGCAACTGATGGGCCAAAGATCCAACCAGGCCACCAAGGGTGGCTCCTTACCTTACCCCACACCAGATCCGAGATTGCAAAACTGTCCTTATTCTCATCTTGGAAGGGTTGCAAATACCGCACAGTTCGTCTTTCTTCTACAATGGTGGAACGTCGCCGCCTTCCTCTCCTTCTCCTTTTCCGCAGTTCGTGTTCCTCCACTTGCGCATTCTTGTCCCCGAAGGCAGCTGCATCCGCGTCGATCTTCCCACAAAACTCAGCATTAAAAACGTCACCTTTATCCATCATCGTCTCTCCATTCAACTCGACCGCTGCATTCTTCGTTTCAGTTTCCGCAATGACCTTCATCTCGTCCGCATATCTCAAATCGCTCTCATCATTTTCTTCCATTTCCTTCTCGTCTGGCGCCGCCTCTTTAGCAACATCCGCACTACCACCAACCGCACTGCCCGGACTCTCATTTCCGCGTCGCCGAACAACACAATCAATCGCCAGATCCCGCGCTGCATCTTTCTTTGCTAAGAGATCCTCCCCCGCGGAAACAGCTAGGGTTTCCAAACAAAGTATCCCAGACTCCGCCATAGGACAAGCAACAAAGGCCTCAGGACTTGCAAAATGGAATATCGGTAGGTGATGCCCAATATCGCCGACGGAGACATCATCCGGTGGATCTGACGACATCTGCGATAAGAAACCCTAGAAATTCCTCTCCCGAGTAAAGGAATCAATTCGAACCAGCGCTAAATTCCGCAAAGATTTTGAGGGCAAGAGAACAAACCAACGGCGGTTTCGATTCGACCGCAAAACCACAACAAAGAGAGGAAGGCAGAGAGAGAGAGATTGATCGAGCCGCTGCCTGTCACCTTTTTGAAGGTAGGGGTGCGATCACCGCCGCCCTTCCACCCGGAGTCTCCATCTGGGATCGGCTCCGCGTTCGACCTGATGAGTTGTGGAGGCTAACCAAAGAGGGTGAGGGTTGCTCACTGATGGAGTTGGACGGTCATAACTGAATTTTAAGATTGAAAATAAAAGATGGATTGTAGAAGAACGTTCCATGTCCTGCTTCCACGAGCAAATTCACAGGTGAGCGATAAGCAAGGGGAAAGGCGGTGTCACGACTCGAGGGTTCCAAGTTGGAAAGTTGTGCCGCGCGCATCGACGTTACCGCCAAAATTGTTGGGTTTTTTTATAGTTCGACTACCGAGCCGGCTTTTCATCCGCCCAATTAAATTTATAATTTACAAGTACTTAAATTGTTATAATAATTTTTAAGATAATTTTAAATATATAATTTTAATTAAATTTAAAATTAAATTATAATTTATTTTTTTTTGGGTAAAAACAAAAAAAAAATGCTCTTTAGTTTTTTGAGTAATGATGGTGCCCACTTTAATTTTTCATTAAAAAAAATTCTATAGTGTAATTACTTAATTATCTTCAATTATAATATTTATTTATGATTCACATATCTTAGGACTAAATTTTAAATTAGTCTGACACATTATAATAGTTACAAAATATTATATAGTTTTAGCAACTATGATTTCATAACTACTACAATAATATTGATCCGGCAGTAAGGACGGGGGACCCTCTTTGAGGGGAGTCAATAACACGTAGAGGTCAAAAGTCAGAAGGGTCAACCTGAGAGCCAGCCGATCGGAGAAGGGTCGGGTCAACCGGCCGAACGGGTCCGGGCGGAATCAAAGACAACCTGATGGGGAGTCGGGTTTCCGACGCTCATGGTGAACAGGGTCGCCGGGCCGAGCGAGTAGCCCGCTCGGCCAAGGCGTAAAGCGGCAATGCTGTGAAGGAACAATCTCAGCCGAGCACGCGACCGGGAATCTTCTCGGTCGGACGGATACCTATGGCCGATCGGAAGTGATGTGCCTGCCGAGAGGCTGGACGCTCGGCTCGGGGAAAAAGAGACAAGGACAAGGGGACATTGGGGAACATCATCTTCTGACAACAGGCATGTTCGGCGACCAGGCCATACGCAGAATCGTACGACGGAAAGTTGTGCCGTCCCATCAGAGAGGTGCTCAGATTGTAGCAGTATGGTGTCAGGCATGCTCCTCTGGTAAGCCCATGCTAAGGTATGGTAAAGGACACGTGTACACCTCGGTAGGTGTGCATAAGCCTCCTCAGAGCTCTATATAAGAGCCCACAGACTTCGCCGGAGGTATGCGATCTCTCATCTTTGGAGCCACTTCATCGTTTTCCTCTTGCCTGACTTGAGCGTCGGAGGGTCGTCGCCGGGAACCCCTTCCCAGTTCGACTTCCTTGCAGGTTCACCGGAGATCCATACGGCCGATCAGAGATCCACATCATCAATTCGGAGAGTGTCATGTGCCCAGCATCCATCGACTCAGCATTCGGACAGGATCAAATTGGCGCCGTCTGTGGGAACGCACCTGCATCCGAGCGGAAGAGATGGACGAAGCTGGACGACCTCACACCATGATGCTCTCCCAGGAGGAGCTTGACGGTCTAATCGAGGCAAGAGCAGCTAAGCTCGTGGAGCAACAGAAACAGAAGGTGCAAGCCGAGCGACTGGAGCAACAAGTGACGTCAGTGTCAGGAGGCCGAGCGGCAGCAGAGTTCCGACCAGAGAACATCTCAGCATGGGACCGAGATAAGGTTCCGATCGGCATCCAAGGAGAAGCACCGCCTGCCCTGATTCCATTTCATCGGGCCCTATTCCGTACGCCTCCTGAAGTCGCACCAGCTAACCTTGATCGAGGATCTTCATTCGACGAGGCGCCCAGGCGAGACTACAGAAAAGGCAAGGCTCCCCGAACGGATGCCTCCCCTAAGCGGATCAACCGGCAGAGAATGAAGCAGAACTACAACCGGCGCGTGATCCCTAGAGCATTCTAGGTCGGCGACCTAGTGTGGAAGAAAGTAAAGCCGGTCGGGGACGTTGGCAAGCTGGAGGCTCCTTGGGCGGGCCCCTTCAAAGTCATCGAAAAGCTCCGCTCGGGTGTCTATTATCTGAAGGATGAAGACGGACGGCAACTGGATCGACCATGGAGCGCGAACCACCTCCAGCCTTACCGGGCGGGGTGAAAGGTGCGCCAATGCAATGTATGCTGTATACTTTCCGTTCGGATGTATACTTGAAATGCAGGAGTAAAAAATCAGAAAATTAGCGCAAGTATAGAGCATCGTCAGCCGAATCGGAAGGCCGTCGAGCTCCGACGTTAAACATCGAGAGTCGTACCGGCGACTATAAATCCTCCGGCCGGAAGACCGTCGAGCTCCGACGTTAAATATCGAGAGTCGAGCCGGCGACTATAAACCCTCCGGCCGGAAGACCGTTGAGCTCCGACGTTAAATATCGAGAGTCGGGCCGGCGATTGTAAACCCTCCGGTCGGAAGACCGTCGAGATCCGACGTTAAATATCGAGAGTCGGACAGGCGACTATAAACCCTTCGGCCGGAAGACCGTCGAGCTCCAACGTTAAATATCGAGAGTCGTACCAGCGAATATAAACCCTCCGGCCGGAAGACCGTCGAGCTCCGACGTTAAATATCGAGAGTCGAGCCGGTGACTATAAACCCTCCGGCCGGAAGACCGTCGAGCTCCGACGTTAAATATCGAGAGTCGGACCGGCGACTGTAAACCCTCCGGCCGGAAGACCGTCGAGCTCCGACGTTAAATATCGAGAGTCGGACCGGCGACTATAAACCCTCCGGCCGGAAGACCGTAGAGCTCCGACGTTAAATATCGAGAGTTGGACTGGCGACTATAAACCCTCCGGCCGGAAGACCGTCGAACTCCGACGTTAAATATCGAGAGTCGGGCCGCCGACTATAAACCCTCCGGCCGGAAGACCGTCGAGCTCCGATGTTAAATATCGAGAGTCAGACCGGCGAATGTAAACCCTCCGGCCGGAAGACCGTCGAGCTCCGACGTTAAATATCGAGAGTCGGACCAGCAACTATAAACCCTCCGACCGGAAGACCGTCGAGCTCCGACGTTAAATATCGAGAGTCGGACCGGCGACTATAAACCCTCCGGCCGGAAGACTGTCGAGCTCTGATGTTAAATATCGAGAGTCGGACCGGCGACTATAAACTCTCCGGCCGGAAGACCGTCGAGCTCCGACGTTAAATATCGAGAGTCGGACCGGCGACTATAAATCCCCCGGCCGGAAGATCGTCGAGCTCCGACGTTAAATATCGAGAGTCGGACCGACGACTGCCGGAAGACCGTCGAGCTCCGACGTTAAATATCGAGAGTCGGACCGGCGACTGTAAACCCTCCGGCCGGAAGACCGTCGAGCTCCGACGTTAAATATCGAGAGTCGGACCGGCGACTGTAAACCCTCCGGCCGGAAGACCGTCGAGCTCCGACGTTAAATATCGAGAGTCGGACCGGCGACTATAAACCCTCCGGCCAGAAGACCATCGAGCTCCAACGTTAAATATCGAGAGTCGGACCGGCGACTATAAACCCCTTGGCCGGAAGACCGTCGAGCTCCGACGTTAAATATCGAGAGTCGGACCGGCGACTATAAACCCTCCGGCCGGAAGAACGTCGAGCTGAGAGTCGAACCAACGACTATAAACCCCCCGGCCGTAACGAAAGACGCTTGAAGAGGAGCGGCAAGGGAAATTAGTGACAAGTCATATGCCGCCTACGCCCGCTCGGGAGGCCTAGTTGGCCGAGTTGTGTGTCATAGGCCCCGACCAATCACCCACAAGCATGCAAAGTAAAAACGAAGTTGCACAACACAGATAAATTTTTCATTGAAATTAGAGGAATCAAGACCGAGCGGCCGAATTACAAAAAGGGAAGTTTTTGCCCGAACGGCCGAAGTACATAAAGACTTCTATTCCAGTAAATCATAAAGGTCCTTAGGGATGGTGCTAAGGAGCGCCGCAAAGTCTTGGGCCGGGATGCTGGCGTAGTCAGGGAGCTGACCCTTGGACTTCAGATAGTCCGTCGTGGCGGCGATGGCAAGCTCAAAGGCATTATACATCCGCTCACACACTTTTTCTGAAAATTCGGTCGAGCGGATGTGCTTCAGCCTCAGCGCTGCGACTCGGCCGGGTTCCGCCTCTTGATATTCCTAGAAGGCAGCTTGGGAAGCTTCGAGAGACTCCTGCAAAGTCTTCAGTTCATCCTTATGTTTAATCGACTCACCCGAGTGGCTCGCCTTCTCACCATCCAGATGCTCCATCAGCTCTTTGACTCGTTGCTCTAGGCCCCGAGCCTCGACGTTTTTCTTCTCCAGATCCGCGATAGCCGTTTTCTTCCGATCGGTTGCCAGGCTTATTTTTCGATCCAATGATTTGACATGTCGATCGAGTTCAGCCAGAGTAAGGGCCTGGTCGGCTGTCTTCTTTTGCTCAGCCGCCAACAGATCTTGGGTCTTCTTGAGCTCTTTCTGCAGCTCGACGTATGAAGGACCCTGGGAGGGCGCGCCGCCTGAACTCCTTAGCCTCTTTAACTCTTCGTCCACCATGGCCAGACGATTGGAGACAGCGATCTCCTCTACCCATCTCGGCACGTGCCCGAGCGTCGGCCCACATCTCGGCGAGGGGCCCCTTCATGGTGATCATGTGCTCAGGCGTGGTTGGCCGATCAGACTCGGGCATCAACTCTTCGGTGGGGAGATGCAGGGAGACACTGATGGTACGGTGCCAACCAGGAGTCATCTGGGCGGAAGCTGGGGAAGGATCGGAGGCCGGTGTAGAAAACTGGGACAAAATGGCCGAGCGTTGGACTCGGCGGGAAGAGGGCGGAAGGGCGCTTATAGGTATGGCCTCTAGGGGATCCGCGCACACGTCCAGTTGGGATGGGGTCCGATCAGACGAGATTGCCTCAACCGCTGGGGCTTTGCCGCGAGAATCGGCGGTGGTCTGTTCGGACGGCTGGACCGCGGAAGTAGCTGATCGTGAGGGAGTTGTCGGCCGACGTCTTTTTTGCCTAAGCGGGCGCTCCTCCTCCTGAATAGAACCTTCCTCCCGGACGGAAGGCCCTCGGCTAGAAGTTGCGCCAACAGCTGGCTCCGGGAGAGAAGCCTGAGCGGCCGACTCCCCCGCATTTGTTTCGCTCTCTCCCTCGTGAGAGCGGACCGGGGTGATGCCCAGTTGCTCCATCTCCTTGGCGGCTGCCGCCTCTAGTGCCGCCACTTTCCTCTTCAAAATCCCGGCCATCACGGACTCCATGACAATGTCTGCTGCAAAGGAAAAAGGAGAAAATCAGTTAGCAATCAAGGCGAATGCACAAGTAAGATTCTTACCAAAGCTGCTCGGGAGGGGAGTCCGGATCAGACTCAGACCAAATATATACATCACCCCTTCAGGTAAGAATTTATTAATGTCGAACTTCAGACCGGCTAGTATGTTGGCAGCGTGAAGATAGTCCGGTCTTGTCTTAAACCTCTTTAGCTCAGGGGAGGTTGGCGGTCCGACCTGCCACTGGGTTCAGAAAAGGGCCCGTTCGGGAAGACGAAGATAGAAGTAGTACTCTTTCCAATGTTTATTGGAAAAGGGCAGTTTATTAAAAAAGACTAAACCGGGCCAAGCCTGGAACATGTAAGTACCCAGTGTGCTCGGACTGTTTAGGATAATAAAAATAGTAGAAGACCTCCGGTCGGAGGGGAATGTTGTGGATTTTGAATAAGACAACAACGCAACATAGAAGGCGAAAGGTGTTAGGGACTAAGCTTCCGGGCGGAATGTCGAAAAAATTACAGACTTCTACGATAAAGGGATGGAGTGGAAAGCGCAGACTGGCTATGAACTGGTCGCAGAAAAAACAGATAGCTCCGCGCGGCGGTCTATGTGGCCGAGTGAAGGGGGTGGGTAAGATAAGTTCAAAGTCAGAGGGGATGTCAAAATTGTCCATCAGAATCTCGGTGTATCTCTGATCGAAGCGCGACTCCATGGTGGTATACCACGGGCCGAGGGCTGGGTCGTGAGGTTGAGAAGAGCTGGCCATAAGCCGAGCGGGAAAAGGAGCAAGAGATGGACGAAAGGACAAAAAGCTTAAGAGAGGGGACCGAATCGTAATCAGGAGACGAGAACGTGAAGAGAAGAAGAAAGCACGAGGAAAAACAAGAAATGAAAAGAAGATGGCAGAAGGACCTTACGGAAGCAGACGAAGATCGAAGGAAGAATACGAGAGGTCGCCGGAAGAAGCAACAGCAGGATCACCGGAGCAGGAACGGCAGGGAAAACTTGTGGGCACGCGAAAGCAAGAATGCGGCGGAGGAAGAAGGCGAAAGCTTTATAGGGTTGGGCCCGAACGACCTCAGCCGTCGGATGCAGGTCGCAAAAACCAAGGACTCTATCGGGCCGTCCATTTCAAACCGCCTTGGTCTCGTCGCCCGCGACGCCGCCGCCATACGATGACGGCAGCAGCGCCACGTGGCATTCGGCCACTGGAGTGCATTTAATGAGCGCCTTCACAAGGCACAAAGCGCATGTCCGGCCTTAATGTCGAAGATTGGCGCAGATTTCGAAGAGATCCGAGGAATGTTGGCGTTGACTAAGGTCATAGCTACCCCCGTGGGGGTCGAGCGGAGGATAGTTTCACAGAGACGTCGCTCGGCGTGATTGGCGATCCAGTCAGTCGGACTAATCGCCTCCTTCAACTAGACTTGAAGGGGAGGCAAGTGATCCGACAATAAGGACGAGGGACCCCCTTTGAGGGGGAGTCAATGACACGTAGAGGTCAAAAGTCAGAAGGGTTAACCTGAGGGCCAGTCGATCGGAGAAGGGTCGGGTCAACCTGCCGAACAGGTCCGGGCGGAATCAAAGACAACCCGACGGGGAGTCAGGTTTCCGACGTTCATGGTGAACAGGGTCGCCGGGCCGAGCGGGTAGCCCGCTCGGCCGAGGCGTAAAGCGACAATGCTGTGAAGGAACAGTCTCAGCCGAGCACACGACCGGGAATCTTCCCGGTCGGACGAATACCTATGCCCGGTCGGAAGTGATGTGCCTGCCGAGCGGCTGGACGCTCGGCTCGGGGAAAAAGAGACAAGGACAAGGGGACATTGGGGAACATCATCTTCTGACAACAGGCATGTTTGGCGACCAGGCCATACGCAGAATCGTACGACGGAAGGTTGTGCCGTCCCATCAGAGAGGTGCTCAGATTGTAGCAGTATGGTGTCAGGCATGCTCCTCTGGTAAGCCCATGCTAAGGTATGGTAAAGGGCACGTGTACGCCTCGGTAGGTGTGCATAAGCCTTCTTATAGCTCTATATAAGAGCCCGCAGACTTCACCGGAGGTACGCGATCTCTCATCTTTGGAGCCACTTCATCGTTTTCCTCTTGCCTGACTTGAGCGTCGGAGGGTCGTCGCCGGGAACCCCTTCCCGGTTCGACTTCCTTGCAGGTTCGCCGGAGATCCATACGACCGGTCAGAGATCCACATCATCAGTTCGGAGAGCGCCACGTGCCCAGCATCCATCGACTCAGCATTCGGACAGGATCAAACATAAAAAAAAGATTAAAATTATTCGGAGTATTCGAAAAAGATTTAAAGGATGTATTATAGCTTGAAATTGGATTGTTATCAGTTTCATACTCTAATCAGTGGTAGATTTTTGAATGAGCTTCAGTTTGATATATTGTGTGTCCTGTAATTCAATCTGAGTTAAAAGTTATGGTCTTTCAAAGTTTAGAATTTCGAATTCATGTTGTATCAATTACTAAATTAAATAACTTAGTTGTAACAACTACAAAATCATTATATATATATATATATATATATATATATATATATATATATATATATATATATAGAGATCGCTTTGTTTTTTTTTTTGTTTTTTTAATATTTTAAATTTAAAAAATCAATTAAAAAAATTAACATTTCCTTATATAAATTCTTAATACATTAATATATCCCCTTAACATATTACAATACTCAATAAATACTTAAATTAATTTTATTTTAATTTTTTTTAAAACCAAACACTATAATCTAATTGGAAAGTCTGAACCCCAAAGGTAAAATCTAAAAAAAAAATAACTTTGATACTATAACCCAAAGCCTGAACCCTAGAAATAAATTTTTAAAAAATATTTTTTTTAATTCAAAAATTAAAAAAAATTAAAAAAAAAACTAAAATCACTGATATCCTGCACGTGCACAGTCGCGAACTGTGCGGACGCGCAGGATATCAAATATATATATATATATATATATATAGTTAACTTTCATTAATATAAATTTTATTTTATATGTATTTTATCCTAAATTTTAATTAAATAACTAGTACAAATTTTATAAAATGAAACAACATTATTCAATGATAATATGATTTATTTTATAAAAATACAAATTATTTATAGTCTGATTGATTAATGAGAAAAATTCTCAATAATATGATTTATTCTATAAAATACTAAAACAGAGTCATTAGTATAAAGTACTTGTCTTTTGTGAATCCAAATTGCGAGGGTGATGCTTGAGAAAAGTATGTTTTCTAACGTTTTCGGCTCAAGGTATTTATAAAAGGTTCTTTGCTCATAGTACTGTCAATCCTAATATATGCGACTAAGATAACCAGTATATATTTTTTATATAAAACAACTAGAGAAAATTACTGATAAGAAAAATTCTCAATAATACGTTGCAGATGTATCCCGAACTGTAGATCCCTGATTGATTAATGAAAAAAATTCTAATAATATAACGCAACTGAATTTTGAATTCTAGATCCCTGATTGATGCATATGTGAAAATTACTAATAAACCTTGAAATGAAATTATTTTCAGTGTAAAAAAAATATATATTAACATAATTTAATTTTGGACTTCACTAAATTAAATGAGAGTTAGCTAGCAAAGGCTCTAGATTCTTAATAAAATAGTAAAATTAATAGACCTAGTAGTTAGTGTTGATGCAATATCCCTAGGTCAAGTTGACATGGTTGACTAAACTTGAATTGGCTCAAGCTTAAGTCTTGATATTTGAGAATACATGGAGATTGCAGATGCAATCATCCGATTGGGAAGATTGTTGATACAATTTCCCTCTGGTCAAGAACTGACCAGTTAGATGTGAAGAAGAGTCAAATAGGTCAAAGGGTTGACCGGATATTTGACTGGGAAAGTTTTAACTGGAAGTTAGGCAAGAGAAAGTCCTGATGAGTGAAACCAGACAGTTGGAAATCTTGGTGAGTGAAATCAGGTAAAAGACCTAGTGAGTGAAGCTAAGCAGTTGGAAAATCCTGGTGAGTGAAGTCAGGTAAAAGACTTAGTGAGTGAAGCTAGGCAGGTGAAAGTCTCGGTTAGTGAAGTCGGACAGTGGGAAAATCCTGGTGAGTGAAACCAGATGAAAATCTTAGTGAGTGAAGCCAGGTGAAAATCCTAGTGAGTGAAACTAGGTGAAAGTCCTGGTGAGTAAAGTCAGACAAATGGAAAGTCTTGGTGAGTGAAGTCAGGCAGATGGAAAGTCCTGGTGAGTGAAGCTATACAGATAAAAAGTCTTAGTGAGTGAAGTTAGACAGATGAAAAGACATGGTGAGTGAAGCCAAGCACGCGGAGATCTAGGTGGGTCAAGGTTGACCAGACACCTTGTGTTGGGAAGCCTAAATAGGTCAAAGGATTGATTAGATACTTGGCACAAGGAAATCCAAATGGGTCAAGATTGACCAGACATCTGGTGGAAGCCCAAGTGGGTCACGGAGGACCGGACACTTGGCACGGGACGGTAAGCCCAAGTAGGTCAAGATTGACTGAATACTTGACACGAGGAGAAAAGTCCAAGTGGGTCAAAGGATTGACCGGATACTTAGTGAAGAAGTCCCGACAGGTCAAGGTTGACCGGATGCTAGGCATGAGAAGATCCAACAGGTCACGATTAATCAGATGCTGGATTTGGGACCCTAGACTTGAGTTAAGCAAGTCAAAGGGAGGTCAATCGATCAACCGATCGATTGAACCGCAATCCAAACGATCATTTGATTAATTGGAGGTGGCTGTGAGTGAAAGTTGGCCCAATCGATCAGGCGATCGATTGCGAGCCTGAACCGTGACCACAGAAGCTTGCCTAATCGATCAGTCGATCAATTGGGCACCGCCAATCGATCGGCCGATCGATTGGGGGGGATGAAAATCGCGCAAGTCGTGATAAATGCTGAATCGATCAGTCGATCGATTCAAGTTTCTCCAACAGAGTACAGAGGCGCTCTGAATCGATCAGTCGACCGCTTCAAGCCTCCCCAATCGATTGGGATATGATCGTTGCTAAGGAAATGCTCAAAGCCTTCTTCCTTACAGCGATTCGATAACCCTTTCCTCTCCATTTTTTTTTTTTTTTGTGTTGTTCTCACAGGTTCATGCCAGTTCTTAAAGTTTTCTTGGAGCAAAGTGTTGTTGCACTTCCAAGGTCAAGAGGTGTTCCATACAAGAAGGAGAAGCAAACTAGCTAGGGTTTTGCAGATCTTGTAAAATTTGATATTATATTAGCTTATTTTTCTTCCTCTTGTATATCTGTGTGTGTGAGTTTGTATAAGGCTTCTCCGTCTTCGGTAGTTACCGTAAAAGAGTATTTTCATAGTGGATGAGTGAGTGAGGGTCGAATCATTGGATTAGTCACCTCTTCTTGAGGTGGATACCAAATAAATCCATATTGTTAACATTGGAGCTTGCTTCGAGAGTATTTCGCTGCACAACATCATCATCATCATCATCATCAATCGACCCTAATAGTTAGAGGTAATCAATTGATAGCTGTAAGTTAATTTGCTTATTTCATTTTATAACCTTTGTGTATTTTAAGCAACTATACGATAATCATTATAAAAAGCCAATGATCTTTAGAAGCCAATTTATAGGATTTCAATTGAAACATCTTGACAAGTAGAGTGTTAATGGAGCACATGACCAAAGCTAATCATATTTACTTAATTATTCTCGTGTTAAGAAATATATCTCGTGTTTACGATAAAATAAATAAATAAATAAAGCACATGTAATACGTCAACTCGAATACCCACACTACCTATACTACTAATCAAAAACAATTTACTTAACAAATATATGCTACCGACTAATAGAGAACCTTGAGAAATCTCTAATATTTTTTAAAACTTTGACTACTCTTGAGATTCTCTCAAGTAAAATCATTTATTCTTTGCGATGTCGCAAAAAATTAAATAAAATAGCAATATAATACAAATAGGGACGATATTATAAATAAATCTTTATTTGAATGAGTGAGGTTATTTAAACTAGCAATGCTATGACATAATTCAAAATTAACCTAATATTATCATACACAAAAGTAAATTATTATCGAAAATCTTATAATTAACTTTGGCCTTACAAAATGCGTTCCATTGGAAATGGGTCATATTGAACTTGATAGTACCAGGCCATTTCCCAAACACTTTGATGGGGTGTTTGGGTATCGGTTGGACCAAGCATTTGATCTTGGTTCTCAGATACCAGGTTCCATCTAGCACCTGACCTTGGTGCTCATATCCTAGGTTCCACCGAGTACTCGGCCTCGATGCTTAGATCCCAAGCTCCACCGAGCCCTGGGATTCACTGTTCAGATATTAGATATTAGGTTCTACCAAACATAATTTGACCTTGGTGCTTAGATACCAAGTTCCATTGAGCACCCGACCTTGATGCTCAACTATCAGGTTCCACCGAGCATTCAACTTTAATGCTAAGATCTTAGGTTACATTGAACATCCGATTTTAGTGCTCAGATACCATTTTCCAACGAGCACTCCGATTCAATATTCAAACTTGGCCTCCTGATCGCCTGCGAATGAATACGTGGTGGCATCTTCTAAATAAAAGGGGAGTTGTGTGTTGGTGCAATTTTCCTAGATCAAGGTTGACCAGTATGACTAAATTTGAGTTGACTCAACCTTGAGTTGTGATGTTTAAGTTTTGATGTTTAACAATATATGGAGATTGCAGGTGCAATTGTCCATTCGGGGAGATTGTTAATGCAATTCGCCACTGATCAATGTTTGACTAGTTTAATATAAAGGAGAATCAAGTATGTCAATGTTAACTAGATACTTGATTGGAAAGTCCAAACTGAAGACTAGGCAAGGACATGTCCAACGAGAAGGTTAGCAGAAGTTGAAAATCCTAGTAAATGAAGCTAGGTAGGTGAAAGTCTTAATGAGTGAAGCTAGGCAGAAGGAAATCCTGGTGAGTGAAGCCAGGTGAAAATCCTAGTGAGTAAAGCTAGGTAAAAGGAAATCATAGTGAGTAAAACCAAGTGTAAAACCCTGGTGAGTGAAGTCAAACAGTTAGAAAGATTCAAGTGGGTCAAAGGATTGACCGGATATTTGACATGAGACGGTAAGTCCAAGTGGGTCAGGTTGACCAGACACAGCACGAGGAGAAAATTCAAGCGGGTTAAAGGATTGACTAGACACTTGGTGAAGAAGTCCCAACAGGTCATGGATGTCATACAATGAGGAGTCCTAACAGGTCACGGTTGATCGGATGTTGGCAAGGAACCCTAAACTTAGTTTTGGAAGTTAGAGTTCGGTAATCGATTACACTAAGCTTAAGCGATTAAGCATTTTTCTTAATCGCTTAAGAGCTGGTTTAACGCGAGTGCATAGATGTGCCTAATTGATTAAGTCAATCGATTAGACACAGCGTAATCGATTAGAGCAATCGCTTACAGCTCCTTTTGCTTTCAAATAGAATGTTTCTGTTCGAAACTTAAGCGATCAAGTTAATTGCTTAAGCTATTTCTCGTGATCGAACAGAATGTTGTTGAATCGATCTGGCTAATCGATTTAGCAAGGCTTAATCGACTGGGGTAGTCGATTAAGGTTGAAAATATAACTGTTATGTAGGCAGAAAAGGAGTTCATATGCACTGTTCACTGTATCTCTTCTCTTCCACTCTCTGTATCGAGCACAAATCTTCACACCAGTTCTTGGAAACAAGTGTTGCTGCACTTTCAGCGTTTAAGAAGTGTCTACAAGCAAAGAAGAGAGCAAGCTAGGGTTTCTTCATTGTAAATCTTATAAGATTTCATTTCTGTCAGCTTGTATCTTTTTCTTCTTGTATCTACTATGTGTGTGAGTTTGTACGATGCTTCTCTGCCTCCGAAGTATTTTCGAGAAAGAGTATTTTATTGTCGATATGTGAGTGAGGGCCGAATCTTTGGATTGACCACCTCTTCTTGAGGTGAATACCAAGTAAATCTTTGACGTTAGCGTTTGCTTGCTCTCAAAGTGACCCAACATAGTGGATATCAAATTTGGTCACATGATCGTCTGCTGATGGATAGTGGCACCTTCTGAATGGAAAAACTCAGTGGATGTCAGATTTAGTTTTTGGTAGCCCCTGTTAGGATACGTGGCATTTGATAAATGAAAAGGCAGCTAACGATTGTCAAATATGATCCCTTTACCATTTTCTATGAGGAGAAAGAAGGAGCACACGGTAGCTAACGCGGAGTTGCTCTTCAAGATAATATCTATATAAGCACCAATGAGGGTAGGACACAAGGATGATATATATTTTTTTGTAAGCAAGGTAATTCTTTTCAACTAAGCTTAAGGACGATAATATTTCTTTTTGTAAGTGGAGGTAATTCTTTTCTACTAAGCTTTCCCCTGGCTTGTCTTGTCTTTTGTAAAATCTTAGATCTCTCCCTTATTGATAATTAATTTGAGCATCGAAGTAGTCATGCCAGTAGAGTCGACCAATTTTTAACTTATGTTACCTCTTAGATTATCGGATCTCACGAGTTAAATAAGTTGTCTAGCTTTTTGAAGAGGAGAAGCTTGAGTAAGAAATAAGAGACCCCATCAGAACCATTGGAATTAAATGGATTAGCTTGTTTACTCCGAGCAATTGAGCATACCATTAGGTGTACTTGCCCATCCCACCCTACAATTTGGCACATCCTCCCTTTTCTTTAGCTTTAAGTGATGAATTGATTTCCCAACCATGGAAAGTAAGGACTTAGCTTTCTCTTTAGGTAACAATTATATCACTCATTTTTTTCTATTTTCTAAAAGAAATAGATGGAATATGTTATAATATTAAATTGAGAGCTCAACTCACGACGCCAATCATCAATATTTCCTTCTAATTGTTTGTGTGCATAAATTGTATTTTAGATTTATTTTAATTGGTAAATTTAAAAGAAAATCATTTAAAAATAAATTATAAATAAGAGCCAATTCAACCGTTAGCCTCTCCCACCCTTTTTAACCCAACCACCTTCTTTCTCTCTTCACGGCGAGCCAAGATGGGCTCCGGTGACCGGGCGAAGAAGCGGATCCAGCTCTGGAAGAAGGCCTTGATCCACTTCGCCCTCTGCTTCGTCATGGGCTTCTTCACCGGCTTCGCGCCTACGAGTTCCGTCTCCCTTTTCACCGGCCGCGACACGGAAGCTCTCCGGGATAGGATTGCCGACACTGGCGACGGCGCTAACCCATCCGCTGGTCACACCGCAGCGGACGCCCACCGGCAGTTGATTGTCGTGACCACGACCAGTTCCGGCGACCGGTGGCGGGATGCTCTACTGAGGAGGATGTCAGACACGTTGAGGCTGGTGCCGCCTCCGATTCTCTGGATCGTCGTCCAACAGGTCGCCGCCGCCGACCTGGACGGGGCGGCCGAGGTGCTGAGGAAGACCGGCGTCATGTACCGCCACTTGACGTTCAAGAAGAATTTCACCGACGCGGCAGCGGCGGCCGATCACCAGAGGAACGTGGCTTTGAGCCACATCGAGCGCCACCGACTCGCCGGAATCGTGCACTTCGCCGACCTCTCGAACGTCTACGATCTCCAATTCTTCCGAGAAATTAGAAACATCGAGTAATTAATTAATAATTCTCCCCTTTTGATCTCCATATCATTCAATTCATCAGCAATTTAAGCTATATATATATAATCTGTGCAGGGCTTTTGGTGCTTGGCCAATGGCCATGATGTCAGCAAATAGGAAGAGAGTGGTGGTGGATGGACCGATCTGCAACTCCTCCAATGTTCTAGGGTGGATCTCTGAGGATTTATCCAACGACAAGTTCAGAGATCTCCGGAATCTGATGAAGTCTGCAGAACCTAAAATGAAACCTACAAAGATCGACATCTCAGGCTTTGCATTCAATAGCTCCATTTTGTGGGATCCTGAGAGATGGGGTCGTCGATCCACTTCAGTCCCAGACACAATGTCTGATCAGGTTTGACTTAATTCCAAGACTTGCCATTAGAAAGAATTCCAGTTACATGATCTTTAGTTTTGGCTCAGGACTCGATCAAATTTGTGCAAGAAGTGGTGTTGGAAGATGAGAACAAGATGATGAAGGGCATCCCTGCAGATTGCTCCAGGATCATGCTGTGGCATCTCCACTCACCAAGATCTAGCAATTAGATTTTGATGAAGTTGTACAGATGAAGATCCAGAGAGAGAGAGTGTGTGTGTTTAATTATTTCACCATTATAGTACTGTGCAAATTTTATAATGAGCAAATATTATTTATTCGCAATTGCTGGTGTTGTATGATATATCACTGGAGACCGATTGATCATCTGAGCAGGTGAGTTTAATTATGATCCAAGCATTATTTGTCTTGTAGCCACCGACTGACGGGACGGTAGCAGAGTTAGAACTTGAATGATGGAAATGCAACACAAGAGCAAAGTTGATTGATTTCCTTGGGGAATAAATTCCTCCTATTTATGAGACCGTTCAATATCTTAATTTATCATCCTTCCACACTTGGAACAAGTCTTGTAGGGACATCTGGGATTGTGAAAGATTGTTGGGAAATTCTTTCATAGAGAACTCGATTTTGGAACTGCCAAGGCACTTGATATATTCGACCATTATTGAATTTATCAAGACTCTCAGTGTCGACAGGCAGCATCGTGGAGGGGACTTCCACTCAACCCTGCAATTGTGTGGACAATGTGGTGAAAGCAGATAAAACATACGCTTCTCTTTCTTCAGGTAAAAAAACTGAATTTAATAAATTGAAAAATACCTCTGCCTCTGAATTCACCAGTGCAACAGAGGATCTTGTTTTTTTTTTTAATTTTTTTTCCTTTTCTCAATTTCAAAAATATCAGTTCTCTCTCTAAAAGCCAAAAATGTTTATAGCTACTCTAATATGTCTCACTAATTCATGATTTAATATATTAGTGGGAGTTTGGCGATGCTATTTTACAAAGAGGACTGATGGAGTGTGATTCCATCTTAATAAAAAATAAAAAAAGATGCTTTTTTATTCTTGCCCACTAGTAATTACCACTATAAAACGGTCTCAGAAACCGTTACGATTAGCGTTATTTATGGCAAACAAAACAATGGTCACATGGTAGCGCATGGTGTGATGGTACGATTCACAGTTCAGCGTTCGCAGATTGTGCCTCCCATCTCGAATTAATACTGCATCCTCCTCCTCCTCCGCTTCATTTCTCCACCAACCGACCAAGCTGCCATGAGCGCGGCAGTGACGGGGGTGGTCAAGGTCTCTCCGAGCCCGGGCCGCGGCAAGGTTGGCAATGGCGGCCGCCGCCGCCACGGGCACGCGTTCCGCAGCAACAGCGTCGGCCGCTCCTCGGCCGCCGCGCAGTCCGCCATGGCGGCTGAGGTAGCCGAAGAAGCGGGCGGGGAGCCCTCTTCGCCCAAGGTCACCTGCATTGGCCAAGTCCGGGTCCAGCACAAGAACCCGCCGAGGGAGAAGAGGCCAGCGGCCCCGTGGCGGAGACGCTTCCGCAACGGCGCCGCGCTCCTCGGCTTCTTCGCGGCCTGGAAGAAGCCCACGTGGTTGGGCGGGATCCAGGGCAGCAAAGAGGGCGAGAAGAGGCCCAAGTGGTCCCCTGTCGACGTGTCTCTCTTTCCAGCGGCTGAGTCGGCGGCGGCGGAGGAGGAGGAGCTGGATGAGGAAGACGAAGACGAAGACGAGGAGGGGAGTGTCCCCGAGGCGCGGCGGCCACTGGTCCTGACTCGCTCTGCATCGGAGCCAGGGAGGAGGAGGAGGAGATCGACGACGTAGGCCCACTTAATTTGTGCGGACAATGAATTTGACTGTACATATTTTAAATTTTAGCATCATGTAGTTCGAGACTTGTTTGTGAGCATTTGAAAGCTATGATTTGCTTGATGTCTTCCTGATAAATGATTCAGTACTTGTATCTGCTAAATGATTAATAAGAACAGTAAGAACAGATAAAAGGGGGAAAAAAAAGGTAATTATAAATACTCAAACAACTCTAGTGTTAAAAGTTTGTATAGTATGGGATTTTATCTTTTGACTTCTTCTATTCATCGAGCTTTGGTGATTCCCCTTCAGTCTCGGAAGGCTCCGCCAGCTCTGGTTTGATCTCCTCCAGCTGCTGCATCACCTGCTGCACCTCCGGGCGCGCGGCCGGGGCCGGGTCGACGCAGTGAAGGGCCAGCTTCAGCGTGTTGAGCAGCTCGTCGCCGGTCGCGGCGGCGTCCCTCATTAGCTCCGTGTCGAACACCTCGTTGATCCACTCCTCCTTGACTATGGACGCCACCCACTGCGGTAGGTCCATGCCGTTCGTGGAGTCCGCCGGCGGCTTCCCCGTCAGCAGCTCCAGCAGGATCATGCCGAGGCTGTACACGTCGGTCTTCGCGTTGGCTTTCTTGAGCTTGGCCAGCTCCGGCGCGCGGTATCCGACCGCACCGGCCGCGGCGCCGACGTTGGAGCTGGCGGCGGCGCCGGTCATGAGGCGGGCGAAGCCGTAGTCGCTGATCCTGGCGTTGCAGCTCTCGTCCAGGAGCACGTTGGTGCTCGTGAGGTTGCCGTGGACGATGGCGAGCTCGGTGTGGAGGTGGTGCAGGCCACGGGTTATTCCCATGGCGATCCTCATCCTCGTCGGCCAGTCAACCATGCTGTCTGGTGCACGAGCTGATGTCAGAATAGTGAAAGATATTAGATTCGATTAGAACGAACATCAGATTCGGAGATAACTCGAATTTTATCAAAAATTCGAATCTTTTACCGTGTAGAAAGGCTGCGAGGCTGCCTTTGGCCATGAAATCGAAGACAAGAAGCTTCTCTCCTTTGGGCCCCAAGTAGAAGGCTCTAAGAGCCAACAGATTGGGGTGCCGGATTCTCCCAAGAACGCCGACCTCCGCCTCGAACTCCTTCTGCCCCTTCGCGATCTTCTCCCTCAACCGCTTCACCGCGACTTGGCTGCCGTCCTCCAACGTCGCCTTGTAGACCGTCCCGTAAGTGCTCTTCCCCATGATCTCCGCTGTGGCGCACAGCAGGTCATCGGCGGTGAAGGCTAGCGGGCCGTCGAAATGGACCAGCTTCCCTCCGGTGTCACCTCCGGTCTCGACTTCCGACCCCGTCTCCTGTCCTGACTTCTCGCCTCTCCTGGCCGCCGCCTCTCTTGCGGTGCTCTGTTTTGCAGCTCTGTTTCTAATCATGCAGTAGAATAGAAAGGAGAAAAGAAGGATGAGGAGCGCAAGGAAGACCGCCACAGCGATGAGTATTAGTGCCTTGGTACCGAGTCTTCTCCGGGTGTGCTCCGGCGAGGTGGAAAGAGACTTCGGATAGGTAGGAGGAGCAGAAGGGCATGGAGCGGCACTGTAACCGCAGAGCCGGAGGTTTCCACTGAAAGAGCTCGAATTGAATTTCTCGGAGAGGAGAACAGGAACAGGGCCAGATAAATTGTTGTCGGACACATTGAAGAAAGTGAGGTTGGTGAGGCTGTCAATGGAAACTGGAATTCCTCCGGTGAGGTTGTTCTCCGACAAATCCAGCAGAGAAAGGCCGGAGATGTTCCCCAGCGTGGGAGGGATTGGACCAACGAATTGGTTCTTCTTAAGATCGAGCAAAGATAGATTCGTTAAGCCATCAATGGACTCAAGGATCGGGCTTTCGAGAAAGTTACCTTCGAGTTTGAGCTCGACCAAGGACGAAAGGTTACACAGTGACTCAGGAAAGCTTCCGCTAATGGAGTTTTTGGAAAGATCGAGCGTTTTAAGCCTCGGGAACGTCCCGAATTCCTCAGGAATACTGCCTTGTAGCTCATTGTTGCTGAGAGAGAGGTCTTCCAGCATTGGAAGGCGAGAGAGAGAGATTGGGATGCTTCCGGAGAGGAAATTGTGCTCTAGATGCAAGCTTTTGAGCTGGAAACCTGAAACATTGTTGCTGCTGCTGCCTCCCCATGTGTCGGGGACAGAACCGGAGAGGTTGTTGTGTTGGAGGGAGACGAAGACAAGAGCAGGAAGGCGAGTGACGGCGGCGGGAATCGACCCAGAGATATTGTTGTAGCTCAAATTAAGCCTAAGGAGCCGGGTATTGTTGACAATGGAGGCAGGGATGCTGCCGGAGAGCGAATTGGTGCTGAGGTCGAGCGTCTGCAGAAGGACGCATCCGGCGATCGACCGAGGCACCTCACCGGTGAAGCGGTTGTTGAACAAATAAACTCCGCGAAGCTCTCGGAGGAGGCCGAGGGCCGGCGGGACGGGCCCGCCAATGGCGTTGTCGTGGAGGTTGAGCTTGCGGAGGGAAACGAGCTGGCCGACCTTACTGGAGAGGCGACCGGAGAGGCCGCGCCACGGGAGCTGGATGGCGATCACCTGGCCGCGGACGCACTTGATACCGGTCCATGCGCCGGAGCAGGCGTCAATGCCAGTCCCGTTCCAGATCCGGAGCACGCCTCGGCGGTCGGTGAGCTCGGCCTTGATGGCCTGCAGCCCCTGGAGGTCGTTCTGGGTGATCGCTACCCCGTCCCACTCGAGTCCCATAGCAAACCTAGACGAAACCAATAAAAGTAAGACCAACACCAGCAGCGGCAGCGGCGGCGACTGCTGCCGTTGGAGGCTATCCATGAAGCAGGGAACTCACTGCTCTGCGTTGGATCAACGCGAGACGAAGTACAAGATCAAGGGAGAGCAGATGAGAGAAGAAGATTAATTGGATTCGGGAACGAAAGGAGTGCGATTATAAATTGCCGGAGATGGAAATTATTATTGTTGTTTTGCCCTTGGAGGAAGCCAACGGCTAGTTTTCCTGCGCCGCTTCATCATCTTCTTCCTCTTGACTGCCGGCTACGACTGAGCGGAGAGCGCGAGGGCAAAAGCGAAAACAAAATTGACGAGTGAGGAAGAGCAACGGCTAGATTTTGGGGGCTGCGTCCGGAAGCGCTAGCTTGCGTCACATCCACATCGTCGGTGGGAGTGGTTTGACTCCGATCTGCCATTTCAACGGTCCGATAGAGTAGGACGGCCCCTGGGAGGAATTAGATTCTGTGTACAATGCACCAGGTGATGACGTAATCTGCGGTTGTTTTGACGTCAGGAATTATTGAAAACTTTTTGCCAGGCCCTGTAAAAGGTTGAAGTAAAATGTTGGTGCAATTCCAGACAAGGAATCTGCCGTATTCGATGAATATGAAACGTCGTAAATTTAGAATATACCTTTCATTTTCACAAAAAAGATTAATATACTTATTTCTTTCAAAATCAGTAGAATTTTGCATGAATAACAAGAGTGTTGTTAATAGTGGTACACAGCAATTGTAAAATTAAGAAATTAAATAGCAAGAAATGGTCTTGTGATCTCCCGTAAACATCAAAACGTGGAGCTTGCAATCTCCTCCTGCCAGTTATTCGGTCAGCTAATCATTCAGCAATGTAACAATAATGGATAAGCACCTGCTTATCGATGGGTTTGATTGTGAACCTGTTCGTTGTTGTCCGACAAGCTTATTCTTATTACTCGACCCACGATGACAGTGATGTCGTCTAACTTGCCCCCTGCGTCAAACAATCCAGTGATGCATCAGATCACATGGAAGGCATTAGCATGAACACTAAGAGCATGGAAATGGGAAAAATTCATCAAAACAAGAGGTTAAGAATGTCATGCCAACTAGTTTTGTTCCAAGGACTTTCTTCCACCAGGGTACGTCAAAGCCCTGCAAAGTAAACATCATTTATTCAGGTCTAGATAACATGTTTTCTACAATTACATGTTACGTTTAAATGTTTACATGTACCACATAATAGGAACAAAGGCACGGTGAATATTATTTCAGATTCTTGTGTTGAATTTGTTTGGTATGATAGTTGTGAAATAGAGCATCAATGCTATCCTTAGACAACAAACAAAACATAAAACAAGGTGTCAGTACCCTGCTTCTGGCTTCCAAGGAATACGGTGAATCAAAATTTGAATCCATAGAGTGATAATGTGCTAGATTGGCTAGTTTGTTTGCTACCATCACAAGAAACATATTGGTTAGAAGGAATAACTCGAAGCCAAATTGCGAATTTAGTACTCTAAACAAACCAGCTTCGGAGACATCTTGAGATCCAGAGAGAGCTGAAATTATTTCATGATCAAAGATATTGTCAAAAAGGCCATCTGAACCCATGACAACTGTATCTCCTTCAATCAACTCTAAACTACATACCTGTTGAATAAGTTGCCGCATTTGATTGTCAGTCCAAACAATAATATTAGAAAGAGAAAATAAATGTAGCTGCGGCATATAAAGCTAAAAGTAGAATTCCTGAAAAGTGCAAATTTTGTACTTCATAAATCACTGTAGACTCATCTGAGTAGGATATTAACTAGAAGAGAATTTGAGTGGACAAATATGTAAACTAAAAGCAGACTGGATAAATTTGAAACTATAACCATGCCGCATCAGAATTAAGAATGGTCTGGAAACAGACCTACTTTTCCACTACTTGTGCCATTTTAGAGCAACCAAATCTTAGCTTCATCATTCCATGTACAGCCATTCAGTTGGCAGTGATAAAGTAGATAAATTGGACAATGAACACCAATTGCTTCTCCTTATGCACGAAAATTCTACAATTTAAGTTGAAATACATAGGCAAATTTTTTTGGAATCATATGTCATCATTGTTAACCACAGAATTTCCATCTTCACACATTTACACAGAGTCCAGCAAAATAAAGAGCTTGTTTTTCTTCTTGTTAATATAACCTTGTTGCTTTATACTTTAGCTAAAGTTTAATTTGACCCTCCACTCATGATGTCAAACCTTAAGTTTAGTTTGTATCTTAGAAAATGATCAGAATTGACAATATTTAGTAAAAAAGCTGAATAAGTACTGAACAGAGTCATGGATCATGCAAATAATTTCTCCGAGTAAAGCAAAGGTTTAAGGCTTCAAATGAATAATTGAACTGAAATTTTGTTATATGGACACTGGGACATTCAGGCTTCGTATTTTTGTTCTTTTTGGATCAGTGCAGAAGATATCAAAGCAATGGTATGCTAAGGGATGATGATGATAAAAAAAAGATTCTGGAGTACAAAAGAATTTTACTCTAAACTAAAGATAAGAAGTCAAGAAAAGAAAATTCATATAGAGCAAGCAACAGCAGAAGAAAAAAATGAACGTAACGAAAACGAAGTCAAACAAGCAATACCGTGGCATCCTGATACGTTTGGCCATAAATCTCTGAGCTCAACTGATATGGACAATCAAAATAGTGATCTTGTGGAGATGTAGCAAAAACTACTTGGTCTGTCCATCAAATGGCAGGACAAAAAAAAAATTAAAATCACAAATATTCTAGCTGCTGACCTCAAAAAAACTGATAGAAGTCAGTTCATCTCTTGGTAAATCACCTCTCCGAATAAGTCGCAACCCACAATCTCCAACATTTGCCACTTTAAGGATTCCGTTCTTCTCTAATATTGCAATTATACTATCCATATTAGCGAAGCAGTAAGTAGTTGGCCTCAACTATCAAACCTTTCAAACAAGGCATAAAGCAATGAAAGAACACAAACCAGGCACCCATGGTCACAAAAAGTAGAACATTGAAAGAAACAAGTTGTTGAACACTTGTCGTTGTAGGATCGAGACACGCTAGAAGAGGGGGGTGAATAGCGCTCATGGCTTCTTCACATTCGTTTAAAATCGATCGAGTAAAATGGCAACGGAATAAAGACAAAAAGAAAGAAAGAGACAACGCTAACACACCAAGAGTTACTTGGTTCGGAGGCAGTGGCGACTTCTACTCCAATGCCCGCACGTGAGAGTGCTTTCGATGGGCAAATACTAATCAATCCGATGATTACAAATATAATTACAGCTTTAGTACAAGTAATTTGAATAACAACAATACCAACGACTTAGAGAATCAAATCTTGAGCGCAATCATCGTCGGAGCAACTTTCGAGCGTTGAGGAGGCGCTTTCTGAGCAGCGCGCAGAAGCAGAAGTTGTTTGGAATGTTGTTATCCAGGTGTTGATCGAATCCTCCTTTTATATCCCATTCCGGACGCCTGAAACCTCCCCCGGGCGCCCCCACAAGGCTGACGTGGCGTGCTCTCGTCGAAACTCGATCTGCAAAAGTTATCCATCTCTGGACACCCGAACCACCCCCGGGCACCCGGACCGTGACGTAGGTCCGCCAATCATCGCGCTTCAGCTTACTGTGAAGATCGATTTTCGATCGTCCGGGCGCTTGGAACAACTCTGGGCGCCCGAGCCGCAAGGGTGCTAGCCAGGCACCCTGCTCCGGGCGAAGCCTAGAACAACTCTGGGCACTCGAACCGCAAGGGTGCTGGCCAGGCACCCTACTCCGGGCGAAGCCTCCCCGGGCGCTCGGACTCCATTTTCTGCCAACTTCTTTTTCTACAAAACAAAGTTAGTCCAAGCAAATAATATTTAAAGAATGACACATTTTGACAGCCTTCGGACTGTCCGGTCCTGATTTTGAGTTTCATTGAAACTCTATGTCGAACCAACGCCTACTATTCCCTCTTCGGGAAACACACCCTCACCTATTCCTCTTAGAAGAAATTACCTTTTGCTAGACCGGTCCTCCAAACCGTCTGGACTTTTGCTTATTATCCGAGACTTCAGGACTTCATGCTGAACGTCTGATCCACGACTCGTCCAGACTTCCACCTGGTGTCCGCGACCCCAGGATTTTTACCTAGAGTGCTTGACTCTAGAATTTCGCCCAAAGTCCTCGACCCGCCAAGACTTTGCTCAATCCCCCGGACCACGATTTAGTTGCCTAAGCACAGCTAGGACTTTCCACCTGCCTAACAGTACTTAGGACTTTCCTGCACACTTAGTTCAACTTGTTAGACAACAAGACAGCTTAACTTTGAACCCCTTTGCCATTATCAAAACACAGATTCGATCGTTTGGTGTTCCCTGTACCAACAATCGTGTTATGTAAATATCATGACTATGAACTATGGTATTCGATGAAATAAGGGTGGACGAACCCCTTTTTGCAGCAAACCCTTCTTCTCTGTCCTTGTAGGGATATTTCGGGGCCCCTAAATGTGATTCTCTGTCCCTGTGTATTGATTTGGGGCTCCGATATGGGTTTTATGAGGCCCCCTCCTTAAGGTCCTTGAAGTTGGTCCAAGTATTAGCTATAGGAACCCTTCGATCTTTCCCTATTTGATAAAAGTATCAGCTTTGGAGAATTCCCTTTGGTCATTCTCAAGTTGGTAAAAGGATTAGTTATGGGGAAATCCTTCAGTCATTTCCTGAGTTGGTCCAAGTATGAGCTACTAAGAAATCTCCCTTTAGTCATTTCCTTGTACATAAAAATTATTCTGAAAAAGATAAATTTGCACATGTTGTGAAATTTTCTCCAATTTTTTTTCCTAAGGAGAAAAGAATCTAAAAATGAAGAAAAATAAAAGGATTGTATTGTAAAAACTATTTTCTTAAAAAAAATCCTTACAGAATTCATCTTCACATATAGCTTACTTTCTTTTTGAGATAAATTTGTAATTGGACAAAAAAAATACAACAACATCACCTAACGACCTAAGTCTATCAGCTTACTATTCCACAAAGTAGATAAATAGCTGCAGTACTTTGTTGACAAGGCATAAGGAGTCTAGATAGGTACCCATTTCGACAAACATCACCTCTATAAGTGAAAGATAGACTTGAGGTCACCACAACTAGCCAAAACCAAGATTAACTAGACATGATCGAGAACGAACTAAACAAAGGCCCTCACCCACTGTAAATCACTAGACAACTTTTCTCACCCTTCTCAATGATTCTAGTAATCCTCCCATAGAAAGAATAGTTTAGGATCCCAATGAATTAAGTCACTTGGACTCAATCTACCAATGATGTGCTCGTGTCTCACACAACATTGACACCGACACTGAGTTAGGGACTGACACCTCTGTTGAGCATAGCTAATATTCTCACAAGATATGATGTTAAACACCTAGATCTATATGTTGGATACAAGCACCCATGTCAGAGTAACATAGCAAATTAGCAATGGAGAGACTATCTACAGATAATTTTTCATGTAACTACTCAAAACAAAGTCAAATCTGTCCATCCATGGTGCTTGTAGAGGTCAAGGGTAAACATGTCTGCGACCTAACACCATAAGATAGAAAAGTAAGACTTACATGATACTTACACGGTAGCTGAACCTATAGAAGAGGTAGCAGCATGGGCCTTTCTCATGAGTACTTGAGGATTATAATTGACCTGTCAAATGGAAGATGATTAGAAACGATTGCAAGTTCAATCTTAATTATAAGCATATTTCAAAATGGCTTTTTATTTAAGTAGAATGAAATAGTTAAAGCCACATGGGCCAAGAAAATATATTCATTTCTTGATTTTCATACTGAGAACATTGAGGCTAAAATATATGTGAGACAGTTAAAAAGCTTAATTGCTTTCCAAAACACTAAAACATAGTCTCTTTTATTTCTGATGCTAGTAGTTTGAAAAAGTCATGAAATTCTGCAAACAAAATAGAAAAAAAAACGTGAGTAAAATAAAAAACTATATTTATGCAAGCTCAAAATCAATACTGATCCAATGCATGCCAATTTACTCCCGTTTACTCAAAATATACTATCAATTTCACAATATCTGAATCCTCACCTCTTCATCCACTATTAGTTCTGAAACATTTGCCATCAGCTCCCTTGAAAATAGAGCAGGATCCACATTCTGGTCCGCCCAACTATCAATCATCAAAACGACGAAAAAATATAATACAAAATTACACTTAAGCACATAAATCTTCATCAAAGCTTTTAAGAACTAAATACAGTACCCCGAAACACCATCGGCAATTGCAAAAACTCCCCCATTGTGGTTGCTCACCAAGAAGGCATCCTCACCGCCCTTATCAACCTTTGAACCAACTCACAAAAGAAGAATCATTTCAAGAAAATACACGAATAAAATGATATCAAATGGAACGAAGGGGGGAAAACTCACTTTTGCAGGGTGTGGGATTAGATGACTACCAAATGACAAAGACAACTCCGACCTACAATGAATAATTATTTTCAGGGGAAAAAAAAAAGCTTGACCAGAAGCCCTAAAATTGCAAAAATTAGGAATTGGAACGAGAGGAATACTTGCGCGATTGAGGGAAGGAGTGAATGATGATTACCTAATTTGACGACGAGCGAAAGCGGAGAGGCGCCGTGACTGGCGAATGGAGGAAAGACGAAGGGGGGAAAGTGAAGGAAGGAGGCGGAGGGAGTGGAGGATGGAAAGCCTCCCCATCTGCCTCTTCTTGTTCGAGTGAGAAACAGCGCCACGTCCGATATACATTAGCGGAGTCGTGGAGGCGCTGCCACAGCACAGCAGTGAGATTTGATTGGGCCATTAATTTGGGCTCTCATGGGATTGGGCCGAAATAACCACTGGCCATCGTCGGTTGTTCGTCGGCGTAGAGAGGGATCGGAGATGAGCGGAAGCGCGTTCAATGCCTTCAAGGCGCGGGTGCCAATCGCGTGGAGCCCTCGCCTGTCCATAACGTTGGTGCGCGGCCTCCCTGGCACCCGCCGCCTCCACCTCCGCCGCTGCCACCAAATCGTCATCCACCGCACAACCCCATCTCTCCTCGGCATGCTCAACCAGCTTCCATCCCTTTCTCTCCTTTTTGATCGCCTCCTGGATTCTCGACTTTCTTCTCATTTGTATTCATTGCTGAATGGCCAAGTGAAGCGATTGGTCGCCGTGGAGACGGACGAAATGTACAATGCCAGGAAGCAGCAGGAGGCGGAGCACAGGGCTCTGCGCCCGCCGATCTTCGTCAGTCAACGCTTTTCCTGCGGCTTCCTCTTCTGCGGCCGAGTCAGCTAATTAGCTGTTCTTCTCAATGAATCTACTAGGCTAGCAAATTTACGTTGCTTTCCTCTTCTCTCTCTTCTGCGGTTGGAATTGAATAATTGAGACTCCTTGAGTTAAAAACTGTCTTTAACTAAGGTTACGGATACAAAGATTTGTTTATAACTTTAGAACTCCTCTAATAGATACTGATTAAGGATTAAACTGGAGATTCTTTCATATTATCCTCAAAAGTATGGTGTAGGGCTATAATAGCGGAGAAAACTACAGACTAGATTCGAGCTCAAGTCAAGCTTGAGCCTGACTTGAAAAAATAAATTAAAAACATGTGCAAGTGAGATTGAAACCATGGACCTTAAATATATAAATGATATGTTTGGACCATAAACTCTTTCTATAATAATTTTAATTATTAAAATATTAAATTAATCTGACCCAACGAGCCCTCGAGCCCGTGTTAAATGAGCTCGAACTCGACTCGAATGTTAAATGAGCCGGTTCGAACTTGACTTGAGCTTAGTCAAATTCAACTCGAGTCGAACTTTGATCGAATTGCTCATACGCATCAGTTCATCTATGGAATAATCAACTTGTACCAGATTTTTGTGGTCTTCATAATTTGTATAAAATTCAAGTGATAGTGCTACTTTGGTACGACCCTTTTTTTTTTTTTAATTTTTTTTTTTTAATTTTTGTGTGTGCTTGACAATCAAGAGGATTTTCATGAGAGATTTTGTTAGAGACTATTTTGACCCGCCGTTAAAGGAGACAAGTTATGTAGTTTGGATTTTCTATCCCAAACACCGCATGTCTCCATGTCCCCTCGTTGATCGGACAGTCGTGGCATCCTCAAGATGTGTGTAACATTCTCGTAATGTGTATTGTATTCTTGAAATATGATCTAATCCGCCCGATAGACAAGAAAACAGAAAGTGTTTGGGATAGAGAATCCGAACTCCAAATTATGACAATGATGTTTGGAGTTCACTTGGGAAGTAGGCGCCGGATATCTCTTATTTATTTATTTTTTATATTTTTAAAAATTCTCTAAAATATTATAGTTTAGTCCTCCTAAAGTTTTAGATTATAACAACATCTCTATTTAAAAATAAAATAAAATGTAATTGTCTCCTCAAGTCATCATATACATGTCATATATCCTTAAAATAATTCTTTTAGTCCTCATTTTTTTAATTGAGTCCCTAAATTTAACCTATTGTTAAAGATATCATATTTTCAAAGTATCTCTAAAATACTTTAAATTTTCATATCACGTTAAATTTTTAGTCAAATAACACTTTTTTAACCTTTGAAGTTTTTAAAATTTTATTTCACTATCTAAATTTCATTTTAAATCCCACAATTGTATAATTTCATCATTTTCCCGAACCGTACGTTAATATTGTAATTTAGTCCTCTAATTTTTTTTATATTTTTACTTTCATTTTAAAATTTTACACCATTCTTGTAGTGATAGAATTTTTAATTTTCCCATATATATATTTTTTGTATTTCATCCTTATATATTTTCACGTAAAATTAGACTTTGCATCTCATTAATAATTTAGTCATTATGTCAATAATAAATTATTTAACAATAACATTTACTCACTATGACAATAATAAATAATTTGTTAATAATCTAATTAATTTCATTGATAATCTGTTTATCTTTTTAGTATGGTTCTAGTTTGTTATATTTTATAGATATATTTGTATAATAATATAGTTTTTCTATTAATATGATAACTTCTACTATGAAAAATATTTTATATCAAAAATATTTTTTTTTTACTTTTCGTCAAAAAAAAAAAAGAGTATACAAACTGTGAGTTTATTTATTTTTCCAAACAAGATTTTATAATTTTCAATCTCTTTTATAACTTTTTTTGTTGGTTTTTATCAAACAAAATTAAAATTTGATTGAAAATTTTTCTTCTCAAAATTTTTAGTTTCATTGAAAGAAATTATAAGAAATTCTGGATTCCTGGGCGAAGTTATCATTTAGAGATTCAAAGCATTTGTGAGAAAATTTGAGCACTAAAAGCACATCTTCCAACAAGGGAAAATTCATAGGACAAACTTTCATGATAACAGGCAAAGGCAACCATTTAATGGCTGCTCATGTCACTTTCATGATAACAGGCAAAGGCAACCACACATAAGAAGCCTCATCCCACCTTGTAATAAGCATTTCCAATCCTTCTCCTTAGTTGCAAGTGCCTTCCCCTCCCCTTAGAACCTCTCTTTCTCTTCTTCCTTACCTCTTAAAATTTAAAAAACCTTTGCTCTGTCCTATCTCCTCCCATCTTGCTTCAATCTTCATCAATTATCAAAAGAAAATATGTACTTCCCCCATTCCTTAACATATCACTCGTCACTATCCCTAGTAGTAGCCACATTTCATAGTTGGACACTTAATCTACTCCCTTCATGGTTATATCAAATCCCAGCATTCCTAGTGGATAGTTGATACATCCCTATTGATGATGTGTCAAACCTTTATGAAATAACCTAGTCACTTTTGCCATATGTTGACTAAGATGTCAAAATAATAAAATGTTGGCTTCATCTTAAGCCAACTGAGTTTTGGTCCTATATTTCCATGGACAAAAAACACACTAATGAATATTGTGTTTTTATGTAATGAAGATTTATGTTTTTTTTTGTTTTTCCCTTTCCTATTTTCATTTAAGGAACACAGGAAGATAATAAGTGTTTTAAAAGACAAGATGATTATGTTAGTCATTGTGTTTATCTATCTAGGATTTTACGACTTGCACATGTGCTGTGGAACTCTCCCTAAATGCAACATGTGTGCATCTGTCAGTTCATCATTGAAATTGAGTAGTTTATCAAAGTATGGACGTACAACAAAAATGGCTTCCTGTACCGTGTAAATTCGTTTTTCGCAGTGCGCATTGCACGCTGCATAATTAAAAGTTATTGAAAATTTTACATTATTCACAGCATGTGTTACATACTATAGATATTATTATCTGCAACGTATAACGCACGCTGCAGAAAATAATATCCGTGCGCGCTGTAGATATTATTGTTAGACAAACAATTTGTCAGAGATTTTGAAAATTAGTAGAATTTAAATACTTATATGTCAAGATGACCTAAGTAGACAGGGCCATCTCAACCCTTTTTGAGGCCCTAGGCAGAAAAAAAAAAATAAGACATTAATATTTTTTTAAAATAAATATTATTAGAGATGTTTAATTTTATTAGTTATAGTAAAAAGTAGAAGTTGCCACCCTAGCAACTTAACACGATCAATCTTATGATCATCTATGAGGAGATAAATCAGAAAGTTGTAGTTGACTACTGTGGGAAGAGCATTTTTCTTAACTTTATCAAGATTCAACCCCTTCCCATTGTGCATTAGCCAACTCAACCATGTCTTGGGATGGTATTTAATTTTATTAGTAAAATTTAAAAGAATAATTTCATATATTGCCAATAATAATATATACAATTGAAAGTTGTGACAAACTATGCCACTTATCAATAACATTATCTTGTGTCAAACTTCGCTTCTTTATTTGTAAAATTTAAAATATAAAAAATATTTATGTTAACTAATTTGGAAACGAGTAGTAAATGATTATAAAATTATTAATATGCATTTTAATTGTTATTTAAAAAAATATCAAACAATTTTAACTTTGAGGAAAGAAAATCTTGACACAACAATAAAAATATTGTATGTAACCTAGAGAAATAGGTTAAAGTACTAAATATAGTCATTACGTAAAATAAACTCTTTCTTGAAATCTTGTATTGGAGAGAGCTTCGTAAACTAAATTATCTTTTTATTAATTTTAATTTTGATAAATTATTAAGAAAAATTATTTAACCAAAAATAGTTAACTAATAAACATCAAAGGTGAATTATTAAAAAAATGAAAGAAAAATAAAATTTTTAAAAAATATAATGAAATAGTAGATAGAACAGAAAAAAAAAAATTTAGAAAAAAATAATAGTGTAATATTAAATTTTTATAAAAAATATCAATTAAATATAACTCATAAATATTTTTAATTTATTAACAAAACTTAATTTTGATTAATAAATTAAATTTTTACTAGTAAAAAGTTAAAAATTACTAATTAAATTTTAATAAAAAATAAAAATAAATTATTAACCAAATCTAATTTTAATGGTAAGAAATTAAAATTATCAATTAAATTTAATAAGAGTAAAAAAAAATAAAATGATATAGACTTTAATATATTAAAAGTTAAAAATTATTGATTAAATCTAAAAAATTTAAATTACTAACTAAATATAATTTAGCTAGTAAAAAAATTAAAATTGCTAATAAAAATAAATATTAAATTTATTTTAGTCATAATTTTAAATATTTAATATATATGAAATTTGGTGGGCCCCAATATAATAGGGGCCCTAGGCATAGGCCATTATGCCTTAAGTCGGCCCTGTAAGCAGATAATCTAGACTGCCAGCAGAGGCTGATTTCTATTAATTGCTTAAGTGGAGACCGAGCTTCGAGTCCGAGCCGCAAAGTCCGAGCAAACTGAAGGACTGGCCGGGGAAGCAATAGATTGGTCAACTGGGCTGACAGGTCGAATGAGCTGTTAGATCGAGCGGGTAGTTAGCCTTATAGTGGACGGCAGGGCGGCCTAAAGGTAGAGAGGTCGAGCAGTCCAAGCAAGCGGTCAGCCCGAGCAAGTGAACGACCGAGCGAGTTAGCAGCCCGAGCGGATTAAGCGGTCGACCGCGACGATACGGTCGAGCAGGAGAAGTGTGTTAGAGTGTATACTAAAAGCTTAACTTTTGTAAACATTTATTTTTGAAATAAAAGAATCACATTGGTCAAATGTCTACATTTATTTGTTAAGTGTAGTTGTTCAATTAATTTATATTGTAGATAACATGGTGTGTGGTGTCACACACAGAAGATTATGTTATTAGTTCTTTATAAATTATAAACAGTTGCTCACGACTAAGATGGAAAGGAATAAACCATTGGAATAGTCGTAGTGTAATTAGGTATTAGTATATCTTGACTAATAAATTACACTAGTACACTCTAAGTGTATTGAGTAGGACCATTTTAGGTAAGTTCTTTTTATACTGACTTAATAAAATAACTAGACCTTAGTTGTTATGGAAGTGTGTGCTCTTAATCCTAATATAATAACAAGCATATATATTTAGTATTTATTTCTTTAACTTATCAAAAGGTGAGATTTAGCTCGATAAATCAATAGGCCCGATAAGTTGGGAAATGATATTACTTATAGTGTGTGTTGTTGATTATAGAGGGAAACTATGTCCTAGTTATCTAGGTTGAGAATGTCCCCAAGAGGAGCTCATAAGGATTGTCATGTTAAACCCTACAGGTGAACTTATTCTGACATGATGATAAGGTTGAGTGGTACTACTCTTGGACTAAGACATTAATTAAAGTGAGTTGACAGTAATTCAATTAAATTAATGGGCATTCGATATCTTAAACACAGGGAGACTAACACACTCATAATAAGAAGGAGCCCATAATGTAATTTGGGATTGGTGCGGTAGTGCAATAATAACTCTATAGTGGAATGAATTATTATTGATGAACTTGAGTTGTGTGTTCGGGGCGAACACGGGATACTCAAGCTCGTCGGAAGGTCAAAACCAATTTCTCCTCTAGGTCTCTGTCGTAGCCTCAATGAAACCTTAAATCCACTCATAAAAAACACATCTTGGTGTTTAAGAGGGGGCCGACCCATGGCTTTGTGACCAAGCCATAGGAGTCGACCACTTACTTCTCAAAGGGGGCCTGCCCTTTGCTTGGTACCCAAGCAAGAAGGGGCCGACCACTAAAATTTAAACTAGGAGGGGTGTTTTAAATTTTTTAAATCTTCTATTTATAGATATCTACAAGTTTTAAAAGAGAGATTTTAAAATGTAAAACTTTCCTTATTTGAATTAGGTCACATGGTTTAAAAGAAAGTTTAAAAGTTTTAAAACTTTCCTTTTTTAACCATCCTCATGGTTTTTAAAAAAAAAGGAAGAGAAGTTTTAAATTTGAAACTTTCTATTTTTGTAACCATGTTAAAAAAGAAAATTTTAGAAGAGAAGTTTTAAATTTTAAAACTTGATTTTAATTTTTAAAACTTTCCCTTTTTAACATCCACATTAGGAAATTAAAAGAGAGTTTGTAAAATTTTATAAGAGCTTTTCTACTTTGCTTATAAAATTTTTACAAAAGATTTTATTTCTTTCCTCTTAGGGTCGGCCACCCTTGCTTGGTGCCCAAGCAAGGGGTCGGCCAATCAATTTAATCAATGATTGATAATTGAATCAATCAAGAGGAAGGAAAAGGAAAAATAAAAGGGGAAAAGGAAAAATAAGAGGAAGATTTTAATTTTTGTAAAAATCTTTTCCTTATTTGCCTTGGGCAAGTAATATAAAAGAAGGAGAGTGGAGACTTCATGATTTATCAATTCTTATTCTCTTGTTGGAGCTCTTCATTGTGGCCGACCCCTCTTCTTTCTTTTCCCCTTGCTCTCTTTTGTTCCTTGGTGGTGGTGGTGGCCGAATACTAGAGAAGGAGGAGAAGTTTTGGGTGGTGTTCATCTTGGAGGATCGTCGCCCACACAACGTCCAAGAGGAGGCGAGGAATACGGCAGAAGATCTCGAAGTTATTAGCATACAAAGAAGAGGTATAACTAGTAATTATTTTTCGCATCATACTAGTTCTTCTTTGTTAGAATTCCAAACACAAGAGGTATATGATTCTAGAATTTCGGATTTGTTTCGAAGTTGTGTTTTTTTTGTTTTTCGAATTTATGATTCAATTGTTTTTTTCGGTTAAACCTAATGTTATTTTAGGAAATTAAATATTGAATTTCTATTAAAGGCTTTGTCGAGGCAGTGGTGAATGATCTCATACACAACAAGACCTAGTGTCTCGCCATGTTTGACCTGAGAGCTGATTTTAGAAATAAATATTTAATCAACTTTATAACATAGGTGGATTTGGATCAATAGTGTTAAGTTCCGCTTGTAATCCAAATCTAAACTATTAAAAACAAATAAGTTAAATTTAAAATCAATAATGTTAAGTTCCGTTTGCGATTCCTAATTTAATTTCTAAAGAACACAAAATCAGCTAATTAGCTATTCTTCGCATGGCTTGACAATGGATCTACTAGGTTAGCAAATGTATGATGTTTTCCTCTTCGCTGTCCTCTCCTGTTGGAATTGAATAATTGAGAGTCCATTGTTTAACTTATTGTTTGGATGCCAACATTCTGGATGTTACTATTGGTTGTGATTTTTTTCAGTTAATTCAATTAAGAACTCACGGATCAGTGTAAGGTGATCTGGAAATCAAAAAGAACTGGAAAATCTTAAACTAGCGATTGTTCACCAAAACAAATAAAAAATTTCATTTTTCAAAATTTCAAGTTAAAAACTATAATTGTCTTTAACTAAGGTTACGGATACAAAGATTTGTTATAACTTTTAGAACTTCTCTGATACTGTTCAAGGATTAAACTGAGATGCTATTGGTTTAGTTAGTTCATCTAAGGAAGACTCAACTTGTATCACGTTTTTGCGGTTTTCGTAACTTTTTTGTGTTACCTTAATTACTCTAACTCCAGATTACAGATAAAAGCGTATCAGCTGGCATGATTGCGTCTTCTCAATTTCCTATCATGTCTGATTGGAAGCCTTGATTTATATGGGATCACAATTTTAATCTAAATTGTATTAATAATCATGGTTATGGTACTACATCACTATAAGATGTGTGCTTCACTAAGTATTATCCATTGGAACTTTTGTTTTTGCTCAAAAGAAATTTGTGAATATCCTGTATATCAATGCTAATCGTCTATATAAAATGCCTGGATTCCTACAGTTCCAGATCAGATCAGATTCTGTTGTTTCCCAGAGTGTGGGATTTTTATTAAATCAAATTGCAATTTCGTGTACCAAAGATGCCGAGTCATTCCAATACTAGTATACTCCTTAGAATGGTGTTCTTAGCTACATACCCTCAAACATTGACATCTCTGCATATGAATATCTATGCTTCTTTAGGTGGCAGACTCTCACTTCATCCCTAGTTTATGAAGATGAATATATCACATGTATGGAAAATTTGCATGGGGTAAAAAGTTGAATTCTAGATTCTGGTGATTCTGAGCATTTGTATGAAAATAACTCACTTTTCTCTGGTCATATGCCTACATCTCATCCTATGATAGATGCTCTAGCAAATGGGTTATTCTCACTAATTCAAGATGTTGGTCAGATCACTTCCGCGCCATCCTCACCATTTTCTTCACTTTAGATATACCCAAATTTTTTTCAATTTACATTCTGTTGCAAAACTCATGAAAATGCAAAAATGTCTAGTAAGCTTTATTGTTGATCCTATTTCAACTTTGGGTTCACAGAATAGAAGAGTATTCACTGTAGGTAAAGAGTCTGGAGAATCATATCAATTGACTATATCTTCAAATTCATTTGCATTAGTAGCTAGCTATCCTCCACTTCAAATTCATAGCTGTCTAGGACCTTTTGTTGGGTAGTCCTACGAAAACGTACCGGTTTCACTATACAAAATTTTTTTGTATAAGTGTCGAACATTTCCTTAAATAACCTATTGTGTTCTTTAGAAGTTAAATTAGGAATCGCAGACGGAACTTAACATCATTGATTCCAAATTTAACTTATCTGTTTTTAATGGTTTAGATTTGAATCGCAAGCGGAACTTAACACTATTGATTCAAATCTACCTATGTTATTAATTCCATTAAATATTAATTTCCAAAATTGACTTCCAGGACTACATGGCGAGGCACATGGCCTTCTTGGATATGGGAGCAACCACCGCCTAGACAAAGCCTTTTAAAGAAAGCTAATATTTAATTTCCTTAAATAACTCTAGGTTAACCAAAAAGAACAATCGAATCACAAATTCGAAAAAGAAGAAAATACAAACTCGAAAAACTAGATTTAATGCCTCTTGTGTTTGGAATTCTTACAAAAAAAAATAACTAGCATGATGCGGAAAACAATTGCTAATTATACATTCTTTTTGTAAACAAATGACCTCGAGATCTTCTGCCGTATTCCTCGCCTCGCCTTGGACGTCGTGTGGGCGACGATCCTCCAAGATGAACACCAGCCAAAAGCTTCCTTCCTCCTCCTCTAAAATCCGGCCGCCACCACCACCAAGGAGAAGAGAGCAAAGGGAAAAAGAGAAGAGAGAGGGTCGGCCACCACCAAAAGAGACTCCTCCAAGAGAATAAGAATTGTGTCTCATGAAGCCTCCTCACCCCTTCTTTTATAATACTTGCCCAAGACAAATAAGGGAAGAATTTTTACAAAAATTAAAATCTTCCAAGAGTTTTCCCTTTTCCCTTTTAATTTTTCCTTTTCTTTCCTCTTGATTGAATCAATCACCAAAAATAAATTTGATGATTTTATTTTTTTTTTAAACATGGCCGGCCACCTTGCTTGGGCACCAAGCAAGGGTGGCCGACCCCCATAAGAGGAAAGGAATATTTTATTTTCTTTTATAAAATTTTACAAGAAGAAAAACTCTTATAAAATTTTACAAGCTCTCTTTCCTAAAGTAGGAGTTAAAAAACGAAAGTTTTAAAAATTAAAACCATGCTTTAAAATTTAAAACTTCTCTTATAAAATTTTCTTTTTTAACATGATGATAGAAAATTTAAATTTTAAAACTTATCTTCCTTTTTTTCCTTAAACCATGAGGATGGTTAAAAAAGAAAAGTTTTAAAACTTTAAAACTCTATATTAAAACATGTGGCCTAATTCAAATAAGGAAAATTTTAAAAATTAAAATCTCTCTTTTAAAATTTATAGTTTTCTACAAAGAGAAGATTTTAAAAATTCAAAACAACCCTCCTTGTTTGAATTATTGTGGCTGACCCCTGCTATCTTGATTACCAAGCAATAGGGTCGGCCCCTTGGAAGAGGATGTGGCTGACCCTTGCTTGGTCACCAAGCATTGGACCGGCCCCCTTCTTGGACACCAAGATGGACTTATATTTGGATGGACTTGAGACTATAATGAGACTACGACAGGGACCTAGAGGAGAAATTGGTTTTGGCCTTCCGATGAGCTTGAGTATCCCGTGCTCGCCCCGAACACACAACTCAAGTTTATCGATAATAACTCATTCAACTAGAGAGTTATTATCGCTCTACCGCACCAATCCCAAATTACATTATGGGCTTCTTCTTATCATGAGTGTGTTAGTCTCCCTGTGTTTAAGATAACAAATGTCCACTAATTAAGTAAGTTACTGACAACTCAATTAATATCTAGCTCCAAGAGTAGTACTACTCAACTTCATTGTCATGTCGGACTGAGTCCACCTGCAGGGTTTAATATGACAATCCTTATGAGCTCCTCTTGGGGACATTTTCAATCTAGATAACTAGGACACAGATTCCTTCTATAATCAACAACACACACTATAAGTAATATTATTTCCCAACTTATCGGGCATATTGATTTATCGAGCTAAATCTCACCCTTTAATAAGTCAAAGAAATAAATATTAAATATATGTGCTTGTTATTATATTAGGATTAAGAGCACACACTTTCATAATGACTAAGATTTAGTTCTTTTATTAAGTCAGTAAAAAAAGAACTTACCTAAATAGTCCTACTCAATACACTTAGAGTGTACCAGTGTAATTTACTAATCAAGATAAACTAATACTTAATTACACTACGACTATTCCGATGGTTTGTTCCTTTTCATCTTAGTCATGAGCAACTGTTTATAATTTATAAAGAACCATCAACATGATTTTCTGTGTGTGACACCACACATCATGTTCTCTACTATATAAATTAATTGAGCAATTATATTTAACAAATAAATATAGATATTGACCAATGTGATTCTTTTATTTCAAAAATAAATATTTACAAAAATTAGACTTTTAGTATACATTCCAACACCTTTAACCTTCAGATGCTTCAAAGATTTTTCATACTTTGTCCAATCTTCAAAATCTTGAATATGACTCGTGTCAATTTGGATTTGTTCTTTATTTTCTCCTAGTATTCATAGACATGCTACTACACTTTTGTCCTTCATACATTCTAACATGTGAGAAAGCATACTTTTAAATATTTTGTTTTCCTCATAGATCACTATTTCAAAATGACATGGCTTTTCTTATTGAAAAACATTACGTTAAACTATTAAACATTCTTTATTCCGATGTGTTGAAATTAGAAGTCAATTTGAATTCTATTAAAACTTTAAGCAACAATGTCAATAAAGTTTTCTTCATATCTTTGAATCTGTTCTTTCGAGCCAAGGTCCCCTTTATCAATTTCCATATTATTTTACATCCCAACTGAATCGTATATTACTGAGGGAAAGAAGGCATTTGATGAAACAGCGTATACACTATTATCATATATAGGAGTTTCTCTTTAAACTTATACACAATTATTATATCATTCTTCCTGCATACTACCCAATAAATCTCATATCTTTTTCTCTTTTTTTTTTTTTCATGTTTACATCTCCTTTGCAATTTTTTTTCCTTATAAAGCCCTTTACTTACCTTCATATGTATGGACATACTTGTTTTATTTTTATCTTTTATCTCTAGTAGAGATAATTGTGTCCTAGATTAGTCACATCTAAACCCAACTATGCTATAGAGATTCTTGTTGGTCTCATCGTGATGCTTCCTATTTCTACTTTATTGTCCCTTCCAAATTCTACTTCTGCAAAGATTTTAACGACAATCCTAATGATGACAATTTGCTAGCCTCAATCATGGAAATAGGTATATTTATATAAAATTGATTTGAGAGATAAAGATTCGCAAATCGAATGTCGAAACATACATGATAGTTAGGAGTTTATCCTCTGTAATTGAGGTAAACTCTTTTATCATCACTCAATTCACTTACATCATCATGCACTCAACTTCCCTCTCACCATCATGCTTCACGTGGGACAATCCACAAGCAAAAACCAAGTCAAACCAATCTCCAATCACACACACACAACATCACACAAACACCATTACATGCAATACAAAATGATGAACAGTTGGTGTGGCAATAGGTGTGGCAATCAAACACGGACAACAAGCAAGAATACTCAACCATGAAGAGCTCTGACAGCAAATGGAGCATCAAAAGCACAAACAGCAAGCAGAGCATCAAAAGCACGAACTAAATCTATGGTTGTCATCCCACCATAGATCGTCGCCCCACTTGTAGCAAGTGGTCAGCTATCAACGGATTTATTGTGTCTTTATCGCGAGCTGTTTCCTATGGACTAGATAGATCCTTATGCTGGATCTATGAACCCTCTTGGGTTAATCCCCTCATCATAGGAAATGTGTACAAAATGTAAACCCTCACCACACACAGTAGGATCCCTCACTATACAAGTTCATCTCACCCCCAATCACAAGACACACACAAAGTCCACATTTTGACTCACATGCATACACTCAAGCCCATAACTTGACTTGCATGTACACACACAAGCCATGAAAAACACGAACAGCAAATGTAGCTTCAAAACCATGGACAGTAGGTGGAGCATCAAAAACACGGACATCAAACTCCTCACGGGCAGCAACGTAGAATGCCCCTTCAACTTCTGCATAAGTCCACAAAATGATAAACGTGAATTTGGATCTTACGCGACGTCCTATCAATATCAGGGACTATCCCCTCATAGCGACATCTGTTACGGGCTTCCCACATAACATAGATCATACTAGAAACTCCAAGATACCTTGCCTTCATTCTCCGGCTCGCACCTCTGTAGTGTTGGCCAAGAATGTGAAATAACTCCTCTATTGAATTAACGTCATGATTTATCTCTAACCATCTTCGCACCATGTTCCAAAGAGTACATGTGATAGGGCACTCAAAGAACAAGTGACTATTCGACTCATCTTGACATTGGCAAAACATACAAGTCTTGTTCTCCACATAAGGCATTCTATCTGTTGTTTGTAGTTTCCCATGAGCAAGTAACCATAGAATGATTCGATGCTTCAGCATAATTTCTGGCCTCCAAACCAATGATGCCCATGCCACAGCAGGACCTCTCAGCATAAAGAAATCATATGCATTTGCAGTCCCACTTTTTCCTCCCGCAAACCACTCACCAATCAACAAGTTTGCCTCTCCATTTCCATTTGTAGTCCTTCAAATTTTGTTTCGAATGTCCACAAACCATTTAATAAGAGGAGAGTCCGAAGCTTTGACCTCCCATTGCCAAAAATCAGTACCCTTGAGATAATGATGGTGCAGCCATCTTACCCATAGTGAATCCGCATTAGTTTGGATCTCTCATAGTGTTTTACTAAGAAGTGCTTCATTTCATGCATGTAGGTCTCGTAGTCCATAACCACCATCATGTCGAGAAAGACACATAGTGACCCAAGGAATAGGAGGGTGCTTTGATAACCACACAAAGGTACGACATATTACTTTGATCTTTGCAGTGACAACGCTAGGAATAGGGAGCATGGAAAGCCAATAACACTCCACACCTTGAAGCACCGTCTTCACCAACTCCAAGCGCCCCACATAAGATAAGGTGTGATTTGGCCAAGAATTAATCATCCTTGTAATAGTATCAAATAATGATCCATAGTTTGTAATCCATAACTTCTCCGCCGCTAGTGGAATCCTCAAGTACTGACATAAAAATGTTCTTTCCTGAAATCCAATAAGTTGGAGTAATCTGTTCTTCATTCTATCATCAATCCCCGCCATATACATATGAGACTTCAATGAATTAGCCCGAAGTCCTGCTTCATTGCCAAAAACCTCCAAACAATTTGCTAATACTTTTATTGAGGGCTCATCCGCCCGTGCAAACAACATCAAATCATCGACATATACAAGATGTGTGATGCCAACCATTTTACACATAGGATGGAAGTGAAAGGAGGGTGACAAGAAGGCAACTTGCAACCTGTGTGATAATACTTCGATGCATAACCCAAAAAGTAGGGGAGATAGGGGGTCACCTTGCCTTAGACCGTGACTGTTAGAGTAGGTGCCCTGCAAAGCCAACTGTTGGCTAGGGCTTTATGGACTCTTGTAAATAAATAATATTTATTTTAATATAATTCAATTCAGTTTGGCATTACTTTATCTTTATATTCATGCTATATGCATAGATAAAGTCCTTGAATATACTATAGTGAGATGTGGTGTACATATGATGGTCATCATGAAATACATCAATATTCACTGTATATTCTAAATTTGTTCCTAGTCAATTGGGTTGCCTAACAAACAAGGATAAAAGGTTGCTTGAACTAGAGACTAATGTTGGGGTTGCAAGGTTACAAACATAGTCCTATATTGGAAACACATGGGAAAGATCATGGGTTTATAAGAGAAAAGATATCTCCATTGGCATGAGGCCTTTTGGGTAGAGCCCAAGAGCAAAACCATGAGGGCTTAGGCCCAAAGTGGACAATATCATGCTATTGTGGAGATATCTAAATTCTTTTCGATCCAACAAGTGGTATCAGAGCCCGGACTGCCAGAAGGTTTAACCGCCGACTGTGCACAAGAGCTATGGTCTGATTGAGCCATGTGGGTACAATATTGACCTCAAACAAAGGAAGTGGAGGCTCCTATGTTCGGATCAAGAGGACCAGACACCAGGCAGGAAGTCCTAGTTGCGACTAGGCAAGGAAGTCCTAGTAGGTCAGGTGGACCGAGGGGCAGGAAGACCTGGTGGGTCGAGGATTGGACGTGGGAAGCCTATGGTCCTTTGTTTGAGGGGGGGGGGATTGTTGGGGTTGCAAGGTTGCAAAAATAGTCCCATATTGGAAACACATGGGAAAGATCATGGGTTTATAAGAGAAAAGATATCTCCATTGGCATGGGGCCTTTTAGGGAGAGTCCAAGAGCAAAACCATGAGGGCTTAGGCCCAAAGTGGACAATATCATGCAATTGTGGAGATATCTAAATTCTTTTCGATCCTACAACTAGTATCTGTGATGTAGTGTACCATGTTTCATTGGTAAGGACATAGAGATGTTTAACCATACAGATGGGTGATCATATGATGAGTTTATCGAACATGCCTCACACAGATTTTCCAAGTGGTTATCATTTATCGAGTGGATAAGTCTTTGGTTGTGGTTGTACACTAGTAGTCCTTATGACCCAGGACAACACTGAGACTCTATATGTTGGGGTTGTACTTTTGCTCATTTATCGACTCTATTAGGGTCATCAGGTGGTGAGATTGAGTGTAGTAACGAAACATATATAAGTCAGTATGTTATAATCGGGGAATCACCGCACACCTACAGGTGTGGATATCCTATGTAATATATTGTTTTATAGTGAATGAAATCTTTGATCAGAGCTGTAAGATGTACTTTAGAAAAGGAGTTTCTTAATTACACTTGCAATATCACTATAAGATATATCACATAGTTATCGAATCAATATACAATCCTCGATGTACCAACGGTTGTAGATTCGACCGGGATATATGAGATGAAGGGACATGACTGTACGTTAACCATAATCGACTGGTTCTTACATGCACTATTCAGTGATACCTAGGGAATCATAGGGCGGTGCTGCTAGACGCTCTTACTATGATTCATTGGGTGTTAATCAGAATTAGTTCTGATATCCTATAATTAAGGAGTTAATCATATGATGGGCTATTAAGGGTATGTCCGATAAAGAATAAGTATAGTCCTGAATCACAAAGAGTTGTGAACTCACGGCTAGCTGTGTCCCTGAACCATTAAGGGTCACACAAGTATTGATTTCCCTATTTCCCGTTAAGAAAGTCAAATTCAAGGAGTTAATTTGGCGAATAAAGTTTGATGTGATCAAACAGTGTATTGACAAATAAAGTTTGATATGATCAAATGTTATATTGATTTCAAATCAATAGAAAACAAGGAGAGTAGAAGAGTTCCATATAAACTCTATAAATTAGATTTATATTATTGTAATAACAAGCAAATACGTATATTGTGTCAACGATATTGGATCGTTGATATGATTATAATGGACTCGCATTATTGGATTCTAGAAAAGTTCTAAAATCCAATAGACCAAGATGAATGAGATGTTGGGCTTTGAAAATTTAAACCCAAGAAGAAATGCAATTATAATTAAATTGCATTATGAAAAATAAATTAAAAAAAGGAGAATTTCATTTCAACGTGAAATGAAATCAAGAGAAATAATTAATTTGTTTTTCCCTTTACCCTCCACGTTTTGGAAATAATAGGGCATTTCTTCCACTCATCCACTAACCCACTTCCACCACATCTTGGAGAAAATGAAACCACGATTTTTGTTTTTCCTTACGTATAGAAAATAAGATGTTAGTTGGTCCTAGGAAGATCGTATTGGTTTCACTGTACAAAAATTTTGTACAAGTGTCGAACATTTCCTAAACAACCTATTGTGTTCTTTAGAAGTTAAATTAGGAATCGCAAACGGAACTTAATATTATTGATTCCAAATTTAACTTATCTGTTCTTAATGGTTAGACTTGGATCACAAGCGGAACTTAACAATATTGATCCAAATCAACCTATGTTACAAATTCAATTAAATATCTATTTTGAAAATCGGTTCCCAGGACAAACATGGCGAGGCACATGATCTTCTTGGGTATGGGAGCATCTACCACTGCCTCAACAAAATCTTTTAACGAAATTAAATATTGAATTTCCTAAAATAACATTAGATTTAACCAAAAAGAACAATCGAATCACAAATTAAAAAAATAAAAAAAATAAACACGAATTACAAATTCGAAAAACTAGAATCTAATGTCTCTTGTGTTTGGAATTCTTACAAAGAAAAATAACTAGCATGATGCGGAAAATAATTACTAGTTATATCTTTTCTTTGTATGCTAATAACCTCGAGATCTTCTGCCGTATTCCTCGCCTTGCCTTGGACGTCGTGTGGGCGACGATCCTCCAAGATGAACACCACCCAAAAGTCTTCTTCCTCCTTCTCTAAAATCCAACCACCACCACAAGAGAACAAAAGAGAGCAAGGGGAAAAAGAGAGAGAGAGGGTCAGCCACCAAGAGGAAGCACCAACTTGAGAATAAGAATTAATTATACATGAGGCCTCTCCTTCTTTTATATTACTTGCTCAAGGCAAATAAGGAAAGACTTTTTACAAAAAATAAAATATTCCTTTTGTTTTTCCTTTTCCCCTTTTATTTTTCCTTTTCCTTTCCTTTGATTGATTCAATCATCAATCTTTGATTGGTTCAATTGATTGGCCGGCCCCTTGCTTGGGCACCAAGCAAGGGTGGCCGACCTCTTAAAAGGAAAGAAATAACCTTGTAAAAATTTTTATAGGCAAAGAAAAAACTCTTATAAAATTTTACAAGTTCTCTTTTGTTTTCCTAATGTGGATGTTAAAAAAGGAAAGTTTTAAAAATTAAAACCATGTTTTAAAATTTAAAACTTCTCTTCTAAAATTTCATTTTTTAAACATGGTTACAAAATTAAAAAGATTCAAATTTAAAACTTCTCTTCCTTTTTTCTAAAACCATGAGGATGGTTAAAAAAGGAAAGTTTTAAAACTTTTAAACTTTCTTTTAAACCATGTGGCATAATTCAAATAAGGAAAGTTTTATATTTTAAAATCTCTCTTTTAAAACTTGTAGATATCTACAAAGAGAAGATTTTAAAATTCAAAACACCCCTTCTAATTTGAAATATGTGGTCGGCATCCTTCAATTGCTTGTGGTCGGCCACCTCAAGGAGTTTATGGTCGACCCCTTTGGCTTGGTCACCAAGCCATGGGTCGGTCCCTTCTTGGACACCAAGATGAGCTTTTTATGAGCGAATTTAAGGCTTTAATGAGGCTACGATAGGGACCTAGAGGAGAAATTAGTTTTGACCTTCCGATGAGCTCGAGTATCCCGTGTTCGCCCCGAATATACAACTCAAGTTCATCAACAATAACTTATTCCACTATAGAGTTATTATTGCACTACCGCACTAATCCCAAATTACATTATGGGCTCCTTCTTATCATGAGTGTGTTAGTCTCCCTGTGTTTAAAATATTGAATGCCTATTAATTTAATTAAGTTACTGACAACTCACTTTAATTAATGTCTTAGTCCAAGAGTAGTACCACTCAACCTTATTGTCATGTCAGACTAAGTCCACCTACAGGGTTTAACATGACAATCCTTATGAGCTCCTCTTGGGGGCATTCTCAACTTAGATTATTAGGACATAGTTTCCTTCTATAATTAACAACACGCACTATAAGTAATATCATTTCCCAACTTATCGGGCCTATTGATTTATCGAGCTAAATCTCACCCTTTGATAAGTTAAAGAAATAAATACTAAATATATATGCTTATTATTATATTAGGATTAAGAGCGCACGCTTCTATAATAACTAAGGTCTAATTCTTTTATTAAGTCAGTATAAAAAGAACTTACCTAAAATGGTCCTACTCAATACACTTAGAGTGTACTAGTGTAATTTAGTAGTCAAGATAAACTAATACTTAATTTAATTTTAATTAATTAAATTTTCCTTTTCATGGCAAAGAAATTAAGGAAGGTTTTATTTAAATTTTCCTTATTTGCCAAGACCAAGGATTATAAAAGAGAGGGTAAGGGTACCTTCATGGCTAATAACTCTATTCTATTTTTCCTCCCTCTCTTCTTTAGTGGTGGCCGGCCCTAGAGCTTCTTCTTCTCCTCTTCTCTTCTTATTTAGTGTCCGGTTTCATCCCTCTCTTAGAGCTCTTGTTGGTGGCCGGTTCAAGTTAGGAGAAGAATGAGAGAAAGGAGGCTTTGTTTCTTGCATCCCTTGGAGCTTGGTGGTGGTGGCCGAACCTCTACATCCTTGGAGGAGTCTTGGTGGCTGAAACTTCGTGAGGGAGAAGAAGGACTTGGGTGGTTCTCATCTCGGTAGATCGTTGCCGACACAACATCCGAGATAAGAAGAGGAATACGGTAGAAGATCAAGATGTTGTTGCATACAAAGAAAGGTATAACTAGTAATTATTTTTCGTATCATGCTAGTTTTTCTTTGTATGAATTCCAAACACAAGAGACATATGATTCTAGAGTTTCAAATTTGTTTCGAAGTTGTGTTTCTTTTGTTTTGTTTTTCAGATTTGTGATTCGATTGTTCTTTTCGGTTAAACCTAATGTTATTTTAGGAAATTAAATATTGAATTTCTATTAAAGGCTTTGTCGAGGCAGTGGTGGATGATCTCATACCCAAGAAGGCCTAGTGCCTCGCCATGTTTGACCTGGGAGCCGATTTTAGAAATAAATTATTAATCAACTTTATAACATATGTGGATTTGGATCAATAGTGTTAAGTTTGGCTTATGATTCAAATCTAAACCATTAAGAACAGATAAGTTAAATTTTGAATCAATAATGTTAAGTTCCATTTGCGATTCCTAATTTAATTTCTACAGAATACAATAGGTTGTTTAGGAAAGGTTCGACACTTGTACAAAATTTTTGTACAGTTGAACTAATACGATCTTCCTAAGACCAACCAACAATGTAAACGAGCCGAACCGAGCCAAACAGTATTAGGCTCGAACTCGGCTCGTTTAAGTTATATTCGGGCTCGAGCTCGGCTCGAGCTCGAATCGAACTTTTATTACAAGGCTTGATCTCGGCTCGATTTGGAATTATCAAGCTCGCAAACAATTCGAGCTCGGCTCGTTATTAGCTCGATTTGGAATTATCATAGTTAACGAGCCTAATTCGTTAAATGAACTCGAGCTCATTTTAGAGCTCGTTCTAAAGCTCGCTTTAAGGTTCGTTTTAGAACTCATTTTTTGGCTCGTTTTAGAGGTCGATTTAAGGCTCGTTTTTTAGCTCGTGAGCCTACAAACGAACATGTTCGCAAGCTCACGAGCCGAATATCCTTAAGCTCGAGCTCAGCTTGATAAAACTGTCGAGCTCGAAATCGAGCTCGAGCTCAGCTCGATAAGACAAACGAACGAACTCGAACGAGCTTTTTATCGAACTGAGCTCCGAATAACTCGCGAACCATTTGGTTTATTTACATCCCTAACTTTAATACATATTTTTTTTATAATAAGTGATAATCGTATATTTTTTTTTAACTGTGTAGGGATGCTTAGGAGCCTTAGATGGAATATTAATTAAAGTTACACCTCATACCGAAGATAAACGTTATTATCACACTAGAAAAGGGTGTATTTCAACAAACGTATTAGGTGTTTGTTGGCCAAACATGCAATTCATATATGTATTCCCTGGTTGGAAGGGCTCAGCACATAATGGTCGTTTGCTTCGAGATGCGATCTCAAGACCACATGGTCTAAGGGTCCCTCGAGGGACATTTACGTTGCAATGTATAACTTGCTATGAATTTTATTTTTATTTTTAATATTACTAAACAATGTCATTTATTATTCAACAATGAAAGTTGTTATTAATTGGTTGACTCTGGATATTACAATGCAAATGGATTTCTTGTTATATACCGAGGATAACGATATTATCTAAAAGAAGTTCATGGCCATCGACTGGAGACACCGGAGGAATATTTCAACATGAAGCATTTCAAAGTTAGGAATATTATAGAAAGATATTTTAGATTTAAAGGGAAGATGGAAGATTCTTACATCATCATCATTTTTCTCCATTTAAACCCAAGTTCACATTATCATGACATTTTTAATTTTTAAAAATTATCTCTCTATATCTTAATGATTAATTACATCTTTAAAATAACATGATTAAATACTTTAGATTATTTTTAATTGATCAGATTTTAGCCATTGAGATTTACCCTTAATTTAATTTATGGGATATTTTTTAAGGACGTTGGACAGTTGGCAGGGGTTAAGTCATTCAATCAAATAATTAAGTCAACAATATACCATGATTTATAACTTAGCATCCAATGTTTCTGCTCCACTTTGATGAGTTTGAGACACTTTGGAAATGGTTGGGTTATTAATCCTCTTGGTCTGGAATTTAATGCTGAAATAATAGCCCAAGACTAATTCTGCAAGCTATATTGCACAAAGATAGAGATGCAAATGTATCAAGATGATGCTATACACTGAAGAAAAGCAAGTGCTCATGTGGTGGGTTTTGAGCCAACAATATACCATGTCTAAATTAGGATATCTTCAATGTAAAATTTTTAAAGAACTTTGTATAAAATAAAAAAATTGGGAAAAAAAAATTTTAATCATTGTGGGTGTAAAATTTGAATTTTATATTTCAAGAGCAGTAGTGAAATTTCAAAGTTATTTTTTATTTTGAAATTGATGTAATATGCATGTAACCATGCAATTACATGTTGTTAATTAGACCACACAAAAATCATTTAGCACTCTAACTATTAGAGATATTTCAATAGTTTTTAGAATATTAATGTGGCATGATGTGATATATTGGGATCATAAAAAAAGTTTTTGTAGAACTCTAATCATTGAAGATGCCCTTAGTATCCCGTGTTTCTATTTAGAGCATCTCCAATAGTTAGAGTTTTACAAAAACTTTTTTTATGATCACAATATGCCACATCATGCCACATCAACATTCTAAAAATTTATTGAAACATCTCCAATAGTTAGAGCTTTAAATGATTTTTGTGTGCTCTATTTTATAATATGTGATTGCATGATTACATGCATATTACATCAATTTCAATACAAAAAAATAGCTTTGAAATTTTATTACTGCTCTTTAACAACAAACTTCAAACCTTACCTCCACAATGATTAAAACTTTTTTATTTAGCTTTTTCATTTTACAAACCTTTTTAAAACCCTTGCATTGGAGATGCTCCTAGATGAGTTTGAGACATGTTGAAAATGATTGGATTATTAGGGCATCTCTAATAATTAAACCTCTCCATAAGCTTTTTTGTAGTTTTCAATATGTCACATCAAAAGTAAAAAAATCTACTATTCTCTCCACAATAAAAAAAACCCTCCATACAACTTTTTTGTGGGTCCTACATTTCAAATCACATATCTTTATTTATAATTTTTTCATTTAATATCTCTATATAATTACTTAATATTGTTATTAATTCTCATCTTTAATTTAATTTATTTGTACTTTTTAATTAATAAATTAATGAACTTATGATTTTTAATTTAATTTAATTTATAATTTTTATTTAATATTTAATTAACTTATGAATTTTAATTTAATTATAGTCATTTGTATTTTTTTAACTTATCAAATATATTTATTTTCAAAAACAAAGTTGTATAATTTAACTACAAAATAAAATATTTAATGATTTTAAAAAATGAAACATGTAATATTATTTTTTTTCAATGATTAATAGTTCCATCTAGTAAAAAAAACGGATTTAAAAAAAAATCAGCTTTGAACTAAAAACCTCAAAGCTTAGGGCATCTCCAATAATTGGAGCTCTAAATGAGTTTTTTTCATGATTCCAATATGTCACATCAATAATATGAAAACTTATTTAAGTATCTCCAATAGTTAAAGCTCTAAATGAGTTTTTTTTATCATCTCATTCATAGTATAAGTTACATGGCTTCATGCATATTGCATCAAATTCAAGACAAAAAAACAGGTTTGTGTTTTCACTAGGCATCTCCAATGGTTAAACCTTTCAATAAGTTTTTTTGTAGTTTCCAATATGTCACATCAATGCCACATCACAAGTATAAAAAGCTTTTAAAATATCTCCAATGGTTAAACCTTTCAATGAGTTTTTTTATAATTTTCAATATGCCACATCATGTCACATCACAAGCATAAACATCTACTATATCTCCACAATGAACAAATTTCCATACAATTTTTTGTGTGTGTCCTATATTATAAATCATATATTGTTATTTATTAATTTTTTTATTTAATATATCTATATATTTTTCATTTAATATTTTAATTAATTTATGATTTTGATTTTATTTATTTATAATTTTTAATTAATAAATTTATGATTTTAGTTTAATTATAATCATTTCTATATTTTTAACTTATCTCAAATATAGTTATTTTTAAAAGAAAAAAAAATCATTTTAATTATTATTAACTATTTATGAAATAAAATATTATAATTAAATATTACACCAAATAATTTATTTTTAATTATTTAGAAATAATCACTTTCAAGAGAAAAAAATAGATTTAAAAACTCAAATATATTTTTAAATTAAAAATCCCAAACTTCACTTACACAATCATAAAATCTCTTTTTAATTAGATATTTCAATTTTACAAATCCTTCACAAAATTTGCATTGGAGATTCTTGTCATCAGCGTAAGTTACTTAATTTGTGGGTCCTACATTACAAATCATACATCTTTATTTTTATTTTTTCATTTAATATCTCTATATAATTTTTACTTAATATTTTATTTAATTCTCATCTTTAAATTAATTTATTTGTATTTTTTAATTAATAAATTAATAAACTTATGATTTTTAATTTAATTTAATTTGTAATTTTTATTTAATATTTAATTAACTTATAAATTTTAATTTAATTATAGTCATTTGTATTTTTTTTTACTTACCAAATACATTTATTTCCAAAAGAAAAGTGTATAATTTAAATATTAAATAAAATATTTAATGGTTTTAAAAAAATCAAACATGCAATATTAATTTTTCAATGATTAATGGCTCCATCTTCAAGAGAAAAAAGCAGGTTTGAAATATCAAACCTGCTCTTAAAATAAAAACCTCGAAGTTTATGTCTCCACTCATTAGAGCTTTTTTGTTGAGCTTTTTCAACTTTACAAACCTGTTAAAAAAGCTGCTTCAGAAATGGAGCTACATTCCTTTTCAATTTTCATTCAAGAGTTCCTATGTGTTTCCACACCCTTTTTTGAGACCTCGAAAAAGAAAATGGACAAATTCCTTTTCTTAGGAATACATACAAGAAAAAGGATAAAGGTAACTCCACCATTAACTACTTCATTTTCATTTATTAATTTCGTAGTTATAGAAATATTAATTTCATAGTAATAGAAATACATGTCCTACCAAAACAGAATTTGTAACTTACTATCCTCTTGCCTAGCAGGCAAAGATTTACCTCTGTGGAAAGACTGATTCATTCGGATCGACACGAGGATCCAATTCCATTGCATTGTCGGAATCCATGTTGTATATTTGAAGCAGGTTGACCTCTTTGCTTCTCTCATGGTACAACCCTCTTCCCGCTGAACCCCCTTTCTCCTCGGTCCACAGAGACAAAATGTAGGACTGATGCCAACAGTTCATCACGGAAGAATATGGACAAATGGAAGTTTAACTCCTAAGGAAACACTTTATGAAGCTTCTCGTAATTTGATTGATTTATTTATTCCTTTTCTACATGGGGAAGAAGAGAACATTAGTTTTAAATTAAAAGAAAATAAAAACAGGTTTATTCTACCGATTTTTATTTTTCAAGATAGATTACAATCAATTAGAAGAACAAACAGGAATTACTGAATTATGCACACTTAGCTTTTCTCTTTATCTAACTTATCTACTAGTTCGAATTCGAATTTGATCTCTTTCCATACTTCACAAGCAACGGCTAGTTCAGGGCTCCATTTGGAAGCTTCACGGATAATTTCATTACCTTCACGAGCAAGATCACGTCCCTCATTACGAGCTTGTACACACGCTTCTAAAGTCACCCTATTAGCTACTGCACCAGGTGCATTTCCCCAAGGGTGTCCTAAAGTTCCTCCTCCAAACTGTAGTACGGAATCATCCCCAAAGATTTCGGTCAGCGCAGGCATATGCCAAACATGAATACCCCCCCCCCCGAAGCCACGGGTATAACACCTGGCATAGAAACCAAAACTACAAATCTCATACCTCACCTCTACAATGATTTAAGACTTTTTATTCAATTTTTTGGGATTTTACAAGCTCCAAATAAACCTTGCATTGGAGATGTCTTTATTATCTACATAGCTTTTTTAACTTTGCAAGTCTGGAATTTAATGCCGAAATAAATGCCCAAGACTAATTTTACTGTGTTTTATTGCAGAAAGATAGAGATGCAAATGTTTCAAGATGATGTATACGCATGAAGAAAAGCAAGTGTCATGAGGAGGGTTCTGTCTTCCAAAGTTCTAATTACAAGTGCAGATAGCGTGCTAAGTGTCAAGTTTTCTATCCTAATGGTTGTTGTGCCTGATGATGACGTGTTAAGGGTGGATTCAAAGCCTAAACAATTGATTCTTCCAACAAAAACAAACATTATCAATCTTCATCAGAAGTTTCAACACCCAAACCGTGTTCTTCGCCAATTCAAAACAATTCGTTCTAGAGCAGCCCTTCCCAAGTTAATATTGCAAAAGGTTAAAGATTGAACAAATATCACCAAACTTTGGAATATAAGATATCTCACACCCATTAACGCAGATTACTATCGTATAGCTAGCAAATTAGTTAAACAATCCCAACATGATAATTCAATGAGAGTTCAGCAGAAATTAGCTGGGAGCAATGAATTCCATTCTGGGTTCCCAAACATGAGATGCAGTTTAAATTATTTAAAATTTGTCTTTATTAGAAATGCCATTCTTTTTATAAATTGGTTCCTAAGTTTGTTTAGAACTTTATTAACGACGTTTCACCAAGGGGAAAAAAAAAATGTTTGGACTGATAGGGTGTCATGCCAAATCTTATCTGACCCAAAATATGGGACGGCTCCGGTTTCTGCTCCGAATTTTAACCTGCTCAATCTCTCTCATGTCAATTCCGCAATATTTGGTTCATCTGCATCAACTGTTTGCTTAAATTCTAAATGAAAAGGAGAAAATATAATCCATCTTGTTAGTTGGAGCAACTCTTACTAGTAATAAAATGATTTTTTTGCACTATGAGTACGACTTTTCATTGAGATTGTCTAAAGCTAGTGAACATCTGCATAATCACAACATAAATACTCTAAATGATTTCCGGTACTAGACTACTGGAAGTAATGTCACATGTATTTTTGCTTCAGGGAATTATGATTCATCTGTACAAATAATACTTGTTTGGTTTGATTCATTTCGGCGGCGTTGATTGTGATTTCGGTTTGAGAATGTGTTAGTTATTATTCCAAAAGTTAATAGTCGCCTATGATTTACCTCCTCCGTATTATTCCTACGATAGATTGATGGAGACGCTGGGACGAATGTATTGATTTTTGCTATCATTGTTTGAGAATTGATTTGGGCTCTCGTGGGTAGGCCGAACTATCCACTAGAATTTTACCCTGCCTCCAATCCGACCCACTAAAGGCCCAATAGATTTTGGTGAACTTCGAAGAAGAATACCAAATATGGTTTCGGAGTCGGACTTGACTTGACCCGCAAGGCTATCGATTCTTCGCCTCCAAGGAATACGACACCCACGCCCTTTCTTGAACTATCTCGTCCTAGATATAAATACGGCCCGATGCTGGCGTAAGGCTTCTGGGCTTTCAAGAGAGAGGAGTTCTCGAGAACGCGAGAGAGGCCGAGAGACTTGAGCATTAGAAGAAGACAACGAGGGGGATGGTGATGGAACAAGAAAGGTAGGATCCAGATTGAATGTTTTCCTCTTGACATTTCTAGAGTTTTTTTTCCCGTTGTTCTTTGTGTGATTCTTTCTGTTCTTGTTTCAATCTAAGTCTGTGGTTTTGGTTGTGGATGTTGTGGGGGTGGAAACTGGAAACTGATCTAACAGTAGTCTTTGTTCTGGCAAATGAGTTTTCGTTTAATGAGGTAACAAGTAGTTTGGAAAGCAAGCGTGATTCATATTGCCTCTGCAAAGCTGGTGATCGGGTTTTAGTTGGCCGCTCAATCTCGATTTTGTGTTTGGTCTTAGATCTCGATTTTCGTTATTGGCAAAGAGAACAATCCAGTGCTTGCATGAATATATTAGTAGAGTCTACGTTGTTGCGATATCGGTGTCAACTCTCTGCACATGGTTAAACTATTTTGCGTTGGGTGATAAATCTTTTGGATTCATTTTGTTCAGGAAAAAGAGACAAAGACAAAGAAGAAAGCGTGATGGTCCAAACTCTGTAGCAGAAACCATTGCTCGGTGGAGAGCGCAGAACGATGAAGCAGAAGCGGAGAAACGCGTGCGACGTGCCCCGGCAAAAGGATCAAAAAAGGGGTGCATGCAAGGCAAGGGAGGCCCAGATAATCCAAATTCCAGTTTCCGCGGTGTGAGGCAGCGTACATGGGGGAAGTGGGTAGCTGAAATTCGAGAACCCAATCGCATTAGCCGACTGTGGCTGGGAACATTTCCGACTGCAGAAGAAGCTGCACTTGCATATGACGAGGCTGCCAGAGCTATGTACGGACCCTACGCGCGTCTCAATTTCCCTGATCAATCTAATGACGGCCATGTTGCCACTGTCACTGAGTCGAGTGATACGTCGATACGGCCAAAGGTTGAACAGACTGACGACGATTGGAGGATCGACGTTCCTTCTGATGTCTTCTGCCTGGAGGATCTGTTGAGTACTACTGACTTTGATGTTTCAGATGATGCGGATTGCAGGTTAGGGTGGAACGCCAGTGGTTCTTATTGGATGGAAGGTGATGCTTCGAATGTGTTGTTCTACCTTCAGAGGCCTGACTCTGAGATGTTTGGATCACTAGTTCCCGATATGTAGCAAGGTTAATTTTAGCTAATGAAATGAAACAAAACAAACGTGTCTTCACGTTGTTATTCGACCCAATCCCGAAGGCTCTTACAAGCTCCCACGTCCGTCGTCACTAATAATCCATCTATAAATACTCTAGCCGTTAATTCAATCAGCACCCCAAGTGTTCGACGAAATGCCTACCAAAGCGGCCTTCTTCCTCCTCCTCCTCGCGTTGGCGGTGGCCGCGGTGACAGCCTCCTCGTCCACGTACAACTCCACGAAGAAGGTGGTGGCGGTCGCCGAAGGTTTGGTCTACTGCCAGAAGTGCAAGTACGCGGGCACCTGGAACCTGCACGGCGCCCGGCCCTTGGCGGGCGCCAAGGTGACCATCACCTGCAGGACCCCCCACCGAAGGGTCGTCTTCCACCGCGCCGTCTCCACCGACAGAAACGGATACTTCTACTCCTCGTTCGAAGGCGGACGCGGGGGCCACTTCGACCCCGTCAAGGCCTGCGTGGTGCGGCTGCTGGCCTCGCGGGAGGCGACGTGCAACAAGTTGACTAACGTCAACTACGGGATCGAAGGCGCGGCGGTGCGGTGTGAGAACAAGACGTTCGCGGGGAGGGAATACGTGAAGGATTTCTATGCGGCCGGACCGCTAGCGTTCAGGCCTGTTCGCTGCGCCCCGAGGTACTAGCGAATAGCGATCGAGGAGGCGTGAAGATACATTAATGTCGATATGTTCAATTTGCGATGTGTTGTGGGGAGAATTGAGTGCATCATCGATATGTTGTTCAATTTGCTATTTTGTTTCTGGTGTTTCGCTGAGTCCATGTTTGTAATTGGCTTTAATATATACTAAACCTTCCTTCGTGTACATTGCTCGTGGGGCTGACACGAATGGTTCAGGTGGGGGTGCACAATCTCCCTTTGATTATTTCACCTCTGGTGAATTTTATGGTGAGATATTGTCATATGAGATTTTAAGTTTAAAATTTAGTATGTATGAATATGTCTTTATTCGTGTCTCATCCATGTTTATTTAGAGACCGATTGATGAAGACATTGACACCGAACGAATCACTTTTTATCATATGGATGAAATACTCTGTGATTTATCTCCTATCAGTGTGAGGCTGTCGGTGATAGTTTCACCTTTCATCACAGTGTACATTGTCAGTGGGAATGACAATTTCAAAATGTTTGTTCTTAAAATTAGGGACGTAGACTAGAGTTGAATTAAGTTTTATGCTATTCAAAAATATTTGGTAAGATAATTGAGTTAAATCAAATCAAACTTTAATGAATTTAAGTTATAAAAATAATTGTTTAAATTTAAATTGGTTTTAATTTGGCTTAAATTTGATTCGATCTTAGTTTGTTCCGTAATGTTATCAAACTTCAAAAATATTTATTAATAAATTCGAGAAATTTATTAATAAATATAGTTCATAAGTTTTATTTCTATACACTATTCATCAATGTTATTCACTAATAATTTTTAATTTTTCGATTCATGAGATATTTATTCAAACTAGTTCATTAAATTTGACGAATTATTTAAATGTATTCATTTAATTAATATTTATATGATAAGACATATACAAAAGCTCTTACCAATTTGAATACCGAACTTAGAACGTTTGATTCATTTATACAATACATAAAATGCATTAGCAGTTGATTAAATAAAAAAATGATCGAAGCGATTTGTAAAAAAAAACAAAATATTCGAACCTTTAAACTTTGGCTAGAAACTTTACAAATTTAACGGACAACTGTTGGTAAGAACCTAATTGGCATTTAGGAATCTACTAAAATTTGTTTGGAGGTCAAGAGCTGATTAAGGCGTTAAATCTTAGATTGACCAAATTAGATCGGAAGATATTGAAATTATTAAATATCTATTTTTTTATTATTTATGATCCTGTCTGAAAGTTGAAGATGGTGCACTGAGTGGATGATTGCTACGTTGACTAGACGAAGACTAGTCTTAGATCGTAAGAGGAGTCGTGAGCTGACGAGCAAACAAGTCGTCAGTGCTAAAAACCAAAGAAGGGGTCCTGATGAAGGTCCTCTAACGCTCAAATCAGTGTATTATCTAAGTGGAAAGTAAAACAATAAATCGATAGTAGGACACGCCCATAGCAGAGTATAGTAATTGTGTAATTGTGTGAGCGTACTTAAGCGTACCTTGCTCTCGGAGAGGACCCCATTTATATATCACCTCTATAACTTTCATAATCATGAGGTGACACAGAATGTCGGGTGTCAAAAGTCATTGAATAAGGGAATAAGAATAGCTTGGGATGTGTACCTTCACTGTCCGAAGAATCTTCCGTTACTCGTGTGCACTCTTTTGGTAGCTAACGTCATTAATGAAGCAGTTAAAAAAATATGTTGTTATAATGTGTCGGCTAAAGGAAAATATAGAGTCACTTTCGATGAAGATTCCGTTAAATGCCTTCATAAGAGCAGAAGAATATTCCCTGACAAACGGTTACTATTTAATGACTGATTGTTATGATTCTCTGACAGTGTTGTCTCCTGAATACATCCCGATCGAGCACTTTGTCGGTCGGCCGCATCTTGCATAAGCAGAATATTGAATATGCTAGGGTGTTTGGCCTTTATGGCTACTCGGATATATGTCGAATGATGTAGATCTGATTATATAAATAGGGAACCGAGCCCCCTAGGTTCGGGCAATTCTATGATTGACCGACATTAAGCGGGGATGCTCGTTTCTAGAGAATAGGGAATTGAGCCCCGAGAGGCCCGACCAATGCTTTCAACTGACCATTCTAGTATTCAGAGGCATGCCCCTGAAATAATATCCTGACCTCTAGGAATTTGGTCTGGCTTTTTCTAAAATTTGTCTTGTATATTTATCTTGCATAGATAAGGAGGCCAAGCCTTATAACCCTGGTCATTTTTTTACCCGAACGCATGTATATAGGAGGATGGGCGAATAATGAACAATGAGGGCCCATTTGTTAGATCGGTCAGATATGGAGATATATATACTTTGAAAATGGAGGAGCTAAGCTAGACAGCCGAATATACATTTAGTGTCAGTAGAGTAAAACATTGGGTCTCCTAGGTCTGATTGACTTTAGGACCAGTCATCCTTAAATTGGGAGCCCTAGCACTAGGTGAGAAGTTAAGCTATATTGAGAGTGATCCTTTGACTGTCATCTCCATTTTGCTTACATTGTCATCTCACCTTATTTTAATTGTCACATCATATTTGGATCCATTCATAATCCTGTATCAATTTATTAAACTGATTGTCACAAAAGAATCGTTAATGACGAATCGAGTTTTGTCCAATCAGCTGATTTAATCGGTTTGATAAAAAAAATATATCAATTGAATTGGATTTCATTTATCAGTTCAATTGCAAGGCAAAAAAAATAAAAAATAAAAAATTCATATAAAAGGTATGAAGCTTCAATATTTAGTACAGCGTGTCATTTTTATCCGATTAGAAAGAACGATGGAACATATAATAGTTGTAAAAAATTATCTAAATAAAAAGGTAAAATAATTTAGTCGACAAATTAAAGCATCGTATTTTATGTTCATCATCTTTGGAGTGTTTCAGTCAAGTAGATCTGCCACCTGTTTATCTCGATGTGGATTATCTCCACATTATCTTGAATATATATAATAACATAATTAAGAATTGTGTCGTCGTTTTCTGTCGTCCCATCCACGTCCAAGTTCGCAATGCTATTTAATCCCTGCCCTACCCCAATCCAAGGCATGAATATCGTGCACGCATGTCATTCGCTTAAAATGAGTCGGGTAATTAATGATTCATAGGACGGATTCATGCATGTAAACAAAATCCCAGACGAAGAGAGAAACTTATTGAGTTCCTAATTCATTAATACGTTCCGGTTAAATACGTGGATGATCAAATTATAAGTCAATAAATAATCTAATATGTGCGCTCTTTAGAAATTGTATGTGAAGAGGATGAGGAGAACTCAAACGTACTTCAATAAAGGGATAGACTGATGCAAGGGAGAGATACTTTGATGCTTAAATTAGTGTTTGCTTAAGGTATGAACTTAATGCAGAAGTAAGAAAAAGAAAAAGGTGCAAGACTTTGATGGTAACCGGAGAGAGAAGAGAGTATTAGCCAAAGAGTTCTCTGGTGCTCATCTCCTCTAAGATTTATGTAGTGTCAGAAAAGCATCTCTACATCAGAGCCAATAAAGAGACCAAATCTAACAATTGTTATATGTTTCTTCATCTATTAAGTGTCACGTGTTTAAAGGATGGTATTTAAGAAATTAAATCTGACAATCACATAACCACTTCTCCATTCACTCGGTATCACGTGTTCTGAAATATTTATCATTGTTGTTTTCATGTTCAAGGAAAAGCAATCTCATCATTGGGGGTTTAGTGTGGGCTTGATCTGAGGATGGACGACGAAGTGACATCGGCGTTGAGTGGCCACAAGGAGAAATGAAGTCAACAACTGAAGCCGAGATAAGGAGGATGTCGGTGACTTAGGTCGAGACAGAGATGATGCTCGGATCGAAAACTAAGGCATGGAGGATGTTGACGACTGAGACTGAGAGTATGTCAAGATTTGAGGCTAAAACATAGATGTCGACGATTAAGGCCAAGAGAAGTGTGGTGTCAAGACTTCAGACTGAGACGTGAAAGATGTCAAAGACTAAGGGCAAGAGAAGTTGATGCAGGCTCAACCCTTATTGAAGCTTAACATGACACTTTAAACTTCAAACGGACATAACTTTTCCCGCAGGACTCGAAATAAGGCTTTGTCTATCGTACTACGTGCAGAATTCGAAAACCTATATGTGTTACCGGTGAAACCATAACCGTCAAATTTCCAACCGCAAATTCCGCAGTTTAAACCCTTTTTACGGTCATTTTGTTATTTTTTGTAATTTTTATTTTTTAGGTATTTAGGGTAATTTTCATATTTCTAGTATTTTTTTAGAGGATTTGTCTTGATCCGCATCTTGATTTGAGTTAAGATCATTAAGTTAATTATTTTTCTTTTCGAATAAAAATCTATTTTCTTTCTTTACAATATTAGAATTAAGATTTGATAATTATAATTTATTTCCTTATTTAAGTCTTAGGTTATGGTCTATATAACCCTCTATTTAGATGGGGTGAGCGAAAGTTTATTAATAGAATTGGAGAAAGGAGGGGAACGGAGAGAAAGGAAAGGAAATTAAAGTATTTATATTTTCCTTATTTAAGAGGGAGGGAAGGTTTAACATGTGTTACTGTGTTAAATATATAAAGTTATAAAATTACCCTCATTTTTATTAAAAACACACGCGTTCAAAAATCCAATACATTATGTATATATTTATTAGTTAAGACTTACGCATTCAAGCAATTGTAGCTCATTTATTAAAGTTGCGTTGGCATTGGCGTCGATGTCGACGTCAGCGACAAAATCAGCATTGACATCGAAGTCAAGGTCAAAGTTGGTGTCGGCATCGAAGTCGGTGTCAACGTCAAAGTGGGTGGTATCATCAATGGAGTGCAAGCGTTGGGTGGTACAAGTCAGGCGATGCGAGTATTTTTCATCGTGACGCAAAGAATATCTAAAACAAAGATTTTTAGAATTAATATAATAAAACAGAGATAAAATTGGAACATAATTTTTTTAATTTCTCTTACCCTTCCTTACACCCCCAAATCAGAGTGTAAGAAATTATTTCGTTTCATGGATAAAGAATGTTAAAGCATACCCTTCCTTACCTTTCCTTTCCGTAGTTCACTTCCTCCCAAATTGGGTTTTAAGTTTCCCTTCCCCTTCTTTACCCTTCCCTCACCTCCTCCCAAACAATACGTAAGAGTCATGATGTTGAGGAATTAATCCTCTAGTTTTAATAAAAGTTTCTTCTTGAAGGTTCCTCTTCTTGTATTCTCCTCATTTTTCTTCTTATTATCAGCCCGTAGGATAATCGTTATCCTGCTCGGTACCAGTTGGTATCAGAGAACAAGAAGATTATCAACAAATCCAACGATGGGTCGTCGTAGTCATAGTCACATTCGCAACAACAAACATGCTTTAGGGGAGGAAGTTGTGCACAATGATCATAGCATCCGAGACATAATGACAATTGAGGATTTACAGAAGCAAATTGCAAATTTAACCGAAGATCATGAGATTTCAGATTGTAGATATGAGTCTTACTTCGAGAACTCATATCATCAGCGGGACTCACCTTAAGACCACCGTGGATGAGAGGAACCTAATCAAGACTTCAGATTTCGGGATCTGCCCGAATTTTCTAGTTCGTTGCGAGCAAAGGAATTCATTGATTGGATCAAGGAAGTAGAGCCGATCTTTGACTACAAGCAAATTCTAGATAGGATGAAAGTGAAGTTAATTGTCATCAGACTTAAAGGGCAAGCATCAGCATGGTAGGAACAGATACGGCACTATCGGGACAAACAAGGTAAATCCCAAATAACAGTCTAGAAGAAATGAAAGAAAGCATGAAGGAACACTTCCTTCTCATGCTACTTCACTCGTTAAGATAGGGCATGAGATTGGTCAACGAATATATGTCACGCCCCAGAGGAGTCCCTGTCCGAAGAAATTTCGGCAGCATCTCCCCTGTACGACGGACAATCTGAAACTTTCTACATACATAAATACCTCAGCCACAGGCGGCTGGAATAATAACAGTAAATAAAACCAATCACCACGCAGTTTATATAAGTATTCAGCCTCTGGCTGTCACAACCATGCAGTTAATAAAATAGTAAACAAAACAATAAAACTCTGACTCGAAATCCACCCTACTCCACTACACTCGTAAAGCTCAAAACCGACGAACCCACCTCTTCTGCCATCCAGGCAGGCATATAGTAGAATAAAATCCAAATCATATCAAAGGTCCATCAAACGAAAGGATTCCATACAATATCCATATGAAAAATCCAAAACAAAACTAAAATAAAGTCTGATAGCGAAAAGCTAAAATGAAACAACTCAAAAACCAGCAGCGGAGTAGCACTACGTGCAGTGGGGACTAGCGACTGGAACTCCCTCCTGACAGCATCAACCTGAAAATAACAACAATGGAGGCGGGGTGAGTCCAACACTCAGCAGGTACAGTTGATATGCAAAGTAAAGAAATAACACCTAGCACTAATCATGCGTACAGTCTCCTGATGAATAAAGGTAAATACCAAACTGAAGTAAGCAGGAGAGAAACTGTACTAACCAGGACCCGGTAAAAGGACAAACAGTCCGAAAGGTATAGAAGACCTGTATGCATGTCAATCAAGGTATCCAAGCAATGTGCAGCATATAAGTGCAACAAACACAAACACAAACAATAAATGCATCATGCATATGATGCCGATGTCATGGTCACCCCTGACGCCAGTCAGCCGACTCACATCAACAGTGGGACCGAGTGGGTAGGGCTGTGACAACCGTGCAGTGATCGAGTGGACGGGATGCTGTCGGAGTACATACGTACTCCTACCCCAAATCATAAATGGGGGAGCGCAATGCTCTCAACTCCCGGTACGCTATGACGGGGAGGAATCTCTAACGTGCTACACGCTGCGTCACACTACCCCTGAGCGGATCAACGGAGCACCGGAAGAGTCAAACTGACGTGCTACCACGCTGTATCTCGCTACCCATGAGCGTCACAACGGAGCACCGAACAGTGATGAAACTGGCAAAGTGCTCGACAATAAAGGAGCAATCAATCACTCAGCATGCAATCATGCGAATGGTGCATGTCACTAAACATGGTAATATACTAACCCAATCTCTGGACATATCATAATGTGCACCAAAGCGAATGAATCATATCAAGGTATCTGATTCTATAAGGTATCAAACCTAGGTCCTGACATGGTAAAATATGGTTATATCACTACCCATGAGCATGTGGAATCAGGTACATATTCATACAAGATGTAAACAAACAATCAATCAACAGGTAGCATGTATTGGGCAGTGATTAACCGAAACAAGTAAGAAACACAATTAATGCATCTTGTTAATTTAATTACTAAGCATATCAAAGACAATAAGTCAAAAGTACCCGCCTCCAATCAACAAGTCCAATATGGTCCAAACACGACGTCGAGATACCCGTCTCGCGTCAAAGTCCTGTGTCACAATATACAGATTTAGCTACTCACGTATAAATTAGTTGGCCAAATCAAATCCCCTAATCACTAACTTACATCACATATGTAATTTATCCATTACATATGTTATATATAACTAATATCAAATTCGAAACATGACTCTAATTTATCATGTATCGAAATGTACCTAAATCACCCTATACCAAATTATGTATGTATCATTTCATACCTAAAACAACATGTATCAAGAGTGTGCCAACTCAATCCATAAACTAAACCCTTACCTTACTGCTGCTGGACCAAGATGCTGCTGGAAAACAAAACTTTACTGCTAGCAAAGATAAATTGTTACTGTAAATCAAAAGGTTGCTGCCCAAACAAACACATGTACCCAAGTTAACAATTCTTGCTAACACTTCTCATTTACAACAAGGATCTGTTACCCTACATCTTACCTAGATTCACAGTCGTCGTAGGAACCAGTAGCCACTGAATGGAGAGGCTATCAGAACCGAGTAACTGCTGGAAACCCAATTAACGCCCTACAAATGGTGATGCTTGAATCCACAGCCAACATTAACCTAAGTCCAGAACTTCCCATTAACAAAATTAGAATTCTGATACCAAACTCCCAAATTAGGCAAAAACCAAAGTAATCAAATCCCAAATGCCCAATAAGGCTTACCTACTCGATATCCTCTCTTCCGGCAACTGATGATGTGAAAGTATCTGAAGGATCAGATGAGGAAGAGGGAGGAGTCGGCAGAAGTGGAAGGAGTTCGGTTAGGGCACAACGGGAAGAACTGATGTCAAACAAATGCTAGACACAGCGGCTGGAGGCTAGGAGAAGGGCCGGCGGTGGTGAACTAGGGCACAGGGACGGCATCGCTGGAGTCGGGGCAGAGGCTAGAGTCGGGTCCTCGGCTGCGTTGGCTCGAGAGTCGCCGGCGCTGTCCCGTGCGGCGGCGTCGCTGTCGGGTAGAGAAGGCGGCTCGACAAAGACCCGAGAGAGAAGAGGCTCGGCAGAAGTCGGCAGCGTTGAGATGCTCCGCGAGTGGTTTGTGCTGGCAAAGGAAGAGGAGAAGAGGAAGGAGAAGAACCGCCGAGTGGCCGGCGGTTAGGGCACGTCGGCGGTTAGGGCAAGGAGAGGGTGCGGCTCGGGGTCGGGGGAGAAGAAGGGAACGGCGTCGGGGAGAGGAATAAAAGAGAAAAGAAAAACAAATAAAAAGGAAAAGAAAATAAATAATTTTTCCTCGCCTAAATGGGGTAGCCTAAACAGGCTTTCCCGGGCCCCGTTCTTATCCCCGTTAACTCGTCCATACGAGCTCCGAAAAATTCCCGAAAAATGTCCAATAAGGGAATTTTCTGGAATTTTACAATATATAGAAGAGTTTTTCCAACTGGTGGCCAAAAATGACCTATCTAAGACTGAGGAGCAGCAGCTAGCACGTTACTTAGGGGGTCTATGCTTGGCCTTGCAAGATGTCATCAATCTTCATTCACTCTCGATTGTGTCAAAGGCCTTTCAGGGTGCACTGGCGGCTAAAAAGCAACAAAACAAGAAATCAATGGGGAGAGACGACCAGAACAATCGGCCAGCTCGCCCTCAAAATTCTTGTCATTCACAGCAGCAACCACCGTAGTAACCATCACAACGACCACTGCAATGGTAACCATAGGTTTACTCTAAGGCTCTTGTTAGATATTATCAATGTGGTGAACAAGGACATATGGCGCACCAATGCAGGAAGCCCTCTTCTACTTATCTGAAAGGCAAAAACTTGTTGATCGGGGAAGAAGTAATAGAAGATACAACGACAATTGGCAATTCAATGTATGAAGCATCTGACGAAGTGATTTATGGCAATAATCATGAGACTTTGTCCTTTCATAAGATTCTGTTGACTATAAAGGGTGATTCAAGGGATAATTGATTGAAAACCAATATTTTTCATACTACCTACAACATCATAGGTAAAGTCTACAAGATGAGTATCGACGACAGCAGTTGTGAGAATATAATATCCTCAGAGGTTATCCAGAAATTATAATTAAAGATTGATCGTCATCCTAAACTCTACAAGTTAACTTGGCTGAATAAAGAAAGCTAGGTAACAGTTGACCGACGATGTCTCGTTTCCTTTTTAATTAGCAAATATTTTGATAGTGTTTGATGTGATGTGGTGGTCATAGATGTATATCATGTATTGTTGGGGCAACCTTGGCAGTATGATCACAGTGTTGTTCATGATGGGCAAAAGAATACATATACACTTAACGTTAAGGGAGAAAAAATTGTGTTGGGGCCCTAGCGGAAAGGAACTACTCTAATTCTGATAGCTAAAAATACTAATATGTTTTCTATATCCAGGTTTTTAGATGAAGTGGAGTAAGGAGTTGTATATCTTTGCTACCATGTCAAAGCATTGCTCTGACCATAGATACTGAGTTACCAGCCAAGTACATCAACTATTAGTGAATTTTGATGAGCTGATGTCGAAGGATCTTTCTTTTGGGCTACCGCCTATGTGAGATATCCAGCATCAGATTGACGTTATTCCATGGGCGAGTTTGCCTAATCGGTTAGCTTATTGCCTTAGCCCTAAAGAAGCAGAAGAATTGCAACATCATATAGTGGAGTTGCTTGAAAAGGGACACATCCGAGAGAGCATGAGCCGCTATGCAGCTCCTGCTCTACTAGTACCAAAGAAGGATGGCTCGTAGCGTATGTGTGTTGATAGCAGAGTCATCAACAAGATTACAGTAAAGTACAAGTTTCTAATCCCTGCTTGGATGACATGTTGGATTTATTCAGTTTTAAAGTTTTCTAAAAAAATGATCTTAAAAGAGGATACCACTAAATCAGAATAAGGCTTGATGATAAATGGAAGACGGCATTCAAGACGCAACATGAGCTATGTGAGTGGATAGTCATGTCTTTTTTATTGTCCAATGCTCCCAGTACCTTCATGAGGTTTATGCATAAGATTTTACGACTATTTATAAGAAAGTTTATGGAGGTTTACTTTGACGACATCTTCGTTTATAGTCTGATATGAGCATCACACTTCAATCATCGTCGTGGCATCTTCGAAAAGTTGAAAATAGAGTGATTATTTGTAAACAAGAAAAGTGCTCTTTCTTTACTATATCGATAACTTTTCTCGGCTCTATTGTGTTTACTGATGGTATATATGTAGATTAAATAAAGATAAATGCAGTCCTTGAGTGGCCTCAACCGAGTACCTTGCACGATGGCAAAAGTTTACATGGCTTAGCTTCTTTCTACCACTGGTTCATCAGAAATTTTAGCACTCTATTTACTCCTATCAACGAGTGTCCTAAGGAAAGGGATATCAAGTGGTCTGAAGAAGCAGAGGCTAGATTTCAACTGGTCAAACAAAGGATGACCGAAGCATCAGTTTTGGCTCTTTCTAATTTTGATAGATTATTCGTGATCAACTGTGATACATCCGTCATAAGTATCGGAGGTGTTCTGAGTCAATTTGGGCAATTAGTTGCTTTCTTCAGCGAGAAGCTCTCAGGGTCAAAAAAAAAAAATTTATTTAACCTATGACTTGAAGTTCTATGTCATTGCGCAGTCCTTGAAGCATTGGCGACACTACCTAGTATAGAAGGAATTCTTCTTGTTCACTGATTATGAAGCATTAAGGTATATATCAATGGTCAACACAACCTAGAGCAGGTGGCATGCCAATTGCCAAATAGGTGGCTTACTTGCAAGAGTTCACCTTTACACTAAGGCACCAAGTTAGAAGTCTGAACCGTGTCGTAGATACCCTGAGTTGGCATTCTTCATTACTCACCACCATAAGTACTAGAGTTGCAGACTTTGAAAATTTTCCAGATATGTATACAACTGACCTATCATTCAGAAGGATATTCTAGGAGATACATGATGGTTACCGATCAACATGATTTTATTTTGCATAATGGTTATTTATTTCATGGGTTGTAGTTGTGCATTCCATACTGTTCTCTAAGGCAGCAGATTATGAGCGAGCTTCAAAATGAGGAGTACTTTGGACGTGATAAGACATTAGCCTTCATCTTTGCCAATTTATATTGGCCCAAGTTAACTAATGATGTGGCTCACTTTATTGATCGATGTTCTGTATACCAACGGTCTAAGGGGTTCTAACCAATGCAGACTTGTACACTCCCCTATCAGTTTCCTAATTCTCTTTAGCTCAATGTTAGCATAGATTTCGAATTGGAATTACCCTGCATCCAACGAACCTCAGACTCAATTCTTGTTGTTGTTGACAGATTCTCAAAGATGACACATTTTGTAATTTGCAGGAAGACTATGGATGCTACTTGGATTGTCATCTTTACTTTAAGGAGATCATGCGTTTACATGGCATTCCTCGGTCAATGACTTCAGATCGATATACCAAATTCATAAGTCACTTCTGGAAGAGCTTATGGGGGAGATTAGGAACACAGTTAAACTTTAGTAATGCTTACCATCCTCGGACAGATGGACAAACCGAGGTGGCGAATCGGAGTCTAGGCAATCTTCTGAGATACTTTACAGGAACTAAACCAAAGCAGTGGAACTAGCATTACCTCAAGCAGAGCTTGCCTACAATAGATCAAAAATAGGACCACAAGATTGAATCCTTTTGAGATTGTCTATAGTCGGAATCCACCAGGAGTTCTAGACTTAGTGTTGATCGTAAAGACACTAAAGGGGGTGAATATCATTTGTCGCAGATTTGAGCGTAGCTTGTCGGAGCAACTTTTTGATATTCTGGAGACCTTTTCGGAGCAGCGCACAAGTACAAAAGTTGTTGCAATTGTTGTATTGAAGCTGCTGGTCGAAGTATTCTTTTTATAGCCCTGCCCGAGCCCCTGGATCCCCTCTTGGGTATTTTGTTTGTGCTGACATGGCGAGCTCTTATCGAAACTTCATCTTCGAAGTTTATCCACCTCCAGACACCCGGACTCCCTCCGGGTGTTTCGGTCCTCTAGACCCATCAAGTCCGCACACTTGGTAAAAGGTTAGGCAAACAACATCTAACTTTAGCCTATTTGTTATACATCAAAATATTATTATTAATGCAATATGCATCAACACTTAGCCCCAGTTCCACGTGTAGGGCAAATTAGTCCTAAAGAAGATGAGATGACAGACCATCTTCGAGGTATTCATGAGCAGATAAAACAGGTAATTATGGAAAGCAATACTAAGTATAAAGCTCGGGTCGATGACACATTAGATGCTTTTTCAGATTGGAGATTTTGTTTGACTATATTAACTCGTGATCGTTTCCCTATTGGAGATTATAAAAAGCTAAAGGATCGAAAAATTGAATCATGTGAGATATTACAAAAGATTAACGACAATGCCTACAGATTGCACCTTCCTGGACATCTAAAGACTTCTGATGTCTTCAATGTGAATCACCTAACTCCTTATTCAATGGTTGCTAATGAAGTTAATCTGAATTCGAGGGTGAATTCTTTTCAAGTGGGGGATACTAATGCAGGCCCAACCCCTGTTGAAGCCCAATATGAAACTTTAAATTTCAAACGGACATAACTTTTAACTAGGGACTCGGAATCAGACTTTGTCTGTCGTCACACGTGCAGAATTTGAAAACCTACGTTTGTTATCAGTAAAATCGTAACCATCAATTTTTTAGCCCTAAATTCTACCATTTAAACCGTTTAGTATTTTTATTTTTATTTTTTGATATTTAAGGTAATTTTCATATTTCTGATATTTTTTTAGAAAAGATTTAATCTGTGTCTTGATTTGAATTAAGATAGTTAAGTTAATTATTTTTATTTTCGGATGCAAATATATTTTCTTTCTTTATAAAATTGGAATTAAAATATGTTAATTATAATTTCTTTTCTTATTTAAGTCTTAGGTTGTAGTCTATATAAGAGTTATGTTTATAGGTTGAGAAATTAATTCTCTAGTTTTAATAAAAAGTTTCCTTTTGAAGATTCCTCTTCTTATCTTTTCCTCAATTTTCTCTTCTCGTCAGTCCGCAAGATAATTAATATCTTGCCCTATGTCAAAAGTGTGATGTTAGGACTTGAAATTGAGTGCGAAAGATGTCAACGACTAACTGGAACATGAATGACGTCGAGACCTGAGATTGAGGCATGTAGGATATTAGCGACTAAGATCGAGACAAAAATAATGTTGAAATTTAAGATTGAGACACGGATGAAATTGCCGACCAAGGCTGAGCAAGGACGAGCCGGGATTTGAGAGCGAGACAAAATAATGTCTTGTCTTTCGACAGATTATGTCTCCAGACAAATTATATTTTTGAAAACGAGTGTACAGAGTAAACTCGATCAAATTTAAATCTTATCCGGCCTTTATCCTTCGGGTCACATCTGATCCATTTTAACTTTAATTAACAACTCAGCATAGCTTCACGGGGTCGAAGGATTCCATCACATGAATATATATTTAATTGTATGGGCTTACTTAAACCTTTATGCCATAACAAGAAAAAAAACACTTTTCTTTTGTGTTTTAAAAATGGAAGAAGGACCATCCCTTCGCAAGCGTCGCCATTATGAATTAATGGTAAAGCAATCGACCGGTCGACGCTCGACAGTGATGCGTTTGGCTCAGAGACATTAATATGCGCCACAACTGACGCCATTGAACCCCATGAATCAACGCTAAACTGGCCATAACCCACTTACTAAATTTCTCCATCTATTCTTCTTCCTTTTTTTTTTATTTTGAAAAAAAGTGTGTTACTTAGGAATCACTCAATTTTTATTCTAAACCAAATTCGCCTTCCACCAACTAAAGAGTCTAGTGGTATTTTCAGTTTGCCCCCACAAAGTCAATATATTGTATAATCAAGAAAATGATCGATCATAAGGGATAAACTCTGGGGTAGTGTATAGTTACTTGAAATATCTTATCATTTGGTGGTACAGTGAAAATTTCCCTAACAATTTTGGTTCTTTGTCCTTCTATTTATGAACCGGGTTCAGAGTATGAACCGGATCGATCGTGTTTGTCGTTATAATCCGCGGCACCTGCCTTTCGATGGAAGGGAGCATTTGTCCTTCGTTTCGGTAGATCGTATGGCGACTAAGATTTGGTGCGCGGTGCTGGCGGCGGCGGTGTTGGCGGCGGCTACGACGGCCGAGGCGGAGGAGATCAGCAAGAAGGTGATCGTGGCGATGGAAGGGCTGGTGAGCTGCCAGGGCTGCGGGAGCGTGGGCACGTGGGATCTGTCGGGGGCCCGGCCTCTGCCGGGGGCGAGGCTGGTGGTGACGTGCCGGGACCACCGGGGCCGGGTGGTGCTCTACCGGGCGGCCAAGGCGGACAAAAACGGCTACGTGTTCGCGGAGCTTTTCACGACGACGATGCGCGGCGGATACTTCGACCCCGCGGAGGCGTGCGGCGCGCGCCTCCTGGAGTCGCCGGACCAACGTTGCAGCGCCGCCACCGACGTCAACGGAGGCCTGCAAGGGGCGCCTCTCCGATTCCAGAACACCACCGTCCCGGGGCAGTACGCCGACATCGACGTCTACGCGGCCGGGCCGCTGGCCTTCCGGCCGCCGCACTGCCCGCCCAAGACCTCCACGCAATCCCAATCGAGCGATTAGCTAATTAATTAATCTTCTCTGTGATAGTTTAAGGTTTCAATTTTTTGAATCGTCTTGAAATGATAGATCATGCATGTAACTGTCAGTTACAAACGCTGTTCATGGGGCATATCTGAGTGCCAAAATAATAATATTGTTATCGAATACTTTACCATCAGAATTTTCAAATTTTTTACCGAGAGATAAATTCGAAAATTAAATGTCAAACTGTATCTGTCTGAGGAAGTCCTAAATGGGTGTCACGTTCAGGCGTGCTTCGTCTTTCAGTTTTTTTTTCCAATCTCCAAGACTCTGACAAGCCGCGACACTTTATAAATACAAACAATAGATTATATTAAGACTTAACTAAAGACAACTTTTGAGAAAGGAAAAAAAATCACTTTTTTTTTCCAAAATGGTCTTAGTTAATTGGAATAATCACGGCCAGATGAACGGGTTTGCAAGCACTGCGACAAAACGCACTCATCCGACTTTGGAATGTGGATCGTGTTGACTGTGGTGGATACGTAAAGTATGCATTGTGTATGGTTACCTACAAAAAGCAATTTATTTGTTTAAGTATAAATAATAGAAGGTTAGAGCCACCATCAACTAGATTTGTGCATATCATGATGGGGTTAAGTGCGTTGTCACGCCACCAGCGAAGTGTGGCTTAAAATAAAAACGCGAGTAGATAGAGACGAATTAACCAGGAAGGAAGAAGATAAATGTGGGAAATGAGCATGAGGTGGATCAGGAGTATGGCATTGGATAAATGATTCGCCTGCTCTGTCAACTCGATTTGACTGGTCAACGAATGAAGACAAGACAGATTCCTCTGTCGATTATTTGAAAAATAATAATAATAATAACTAATACGGAATGTTATACGCCGATACGGTCAAAATTAAGATGACATAACTCCTCATCCGACCAACGTTTGCTCTTTTGAACATGCGCAAAGACGATTTTTCCTTCCCTTCGTAGCCTTTTGTCAGATTTAAAATCTTCTTTTAATTGACGTCCGAATTATATGTCTAGCATATCATCTCTCTAACTTTCAAATAAGATTAATAATGCTTCTGTGTTTTTTTCCTCTCTCTGTCAGTGAAAGAGTTACTCGAGGGAAGCAGCAGTTCTTTCCTCGGTAAAAGTTTTCAAAGGAAATCTTGTAAAACTTTTTTCCCCCTGCAATATAAGCTTGTCGTTCCAGTACTGGATAGTTGCTCAAGGGAAGCAGCAGTTTTCCTCGATAAAAATTTTCAAAGAAAATTTTCTAAGAGAATTAAAAAATAAAAAAAATAAGTTTTCTAAAACCTTGCATGTTTTAAATGGATTGACTCGATTTAATCTAATTAAAATGGATGATTTAATCTACTTCTTCTGCCTGAGTATGTTTTAAGCATAGCAGGAACTACTGACCATATCTCATCCATCATACCTGTAAATAATAGGAAGAACACAATCCAATATTTACCATAAACAGTCTTAACAGTTTGCACGATCGTCTATTACGACGCACCCAACTTTCCTCCTGCTAAAAATATGCAATGTTTTGATCTCATAAGAAAATCTTGCTACAGTCAATATGCCTCATTTGGAGACGTTTAACTCAGAACTGGGTCTTCGATTTGACACTGAGATATACGAGAACAAGCCAAATGTCAAACATTTTTGGGGAAACTCACAGTGTTGTGTACTCATTTTGGTACGGAATACAGGAACAAAATTACATATAAAGTTTAAATAATGTATGTCTTTTCGGTAATTTATCAAAAGGTGCACTTAAAAATCTAAATTTATCAAAAGGCGTACATTACTTTGGTATTTACCAAAGAGCGTACTTTTTTAAAAACATTTCCTATTTTACCCTCCTGATAATTTGACTTTTCCTATTATTTTTCTTTTCTTCATTATATTTCTCTCACTTCTCTCTCTCCTCTGTCGGCAGAATATAGGAATAGCATTAGTCAATCTTTAATCACATTTTAATACATTTGAAGAAGCCAAAAAAAATAATGGACACCATATTTAGACTCCTTGCAATTTTAGAAATCCACAGGAACTGAAATGGGTGCAATCGGAGCTTTCTAGGTCGATCAGTGGGTTTCGGTCAAAACCCACTGATGGACCTAGAGAGCTCCGATTGCACTCATTTCAGTTTCTATGGATTTCTAAAATTACAAGGAGTTCAAATATGGTGTCCATTATTTTTTTTTGGCTTTTTATAGATGTTAACAAGCAAAATCAAAGAATCGGCATAAAAGCCCACGTTGGGCCTGATATGGAATCATATCCAACGTGGGTCTGATATCATTCCATATCAGGCCCACGTTGGGCCTGATATGATTCCATATCAGGCCCAACGTGGGCTTTTATGCCGATTCTTTGATTTTGCTTGTTAACATCTATAAAAGAAATAATTGACACAATATTTGGACTCCTTGCGATTTTAGAAATCCACAGGACCTAAATGAGTGTAATCTGAGGTCTCTAGGTCCTTCGGTGGGTTTTGGCCGAAACCCACCGATGGACCTAGAAAGCTCCGATGCACCCATTTCAATTTTTGTAGATTTCTATTTCTGTAGATTTATTATTTTGCAAGCTTAGTGGTGGACCAGAGGTTTTTAAAAACCCTAAATTTCTCTTTTTTTTTTTCCTTTTTTTTTGTTTAGGCTTGATATGAAGAGATATCATGCCCATGTTGGGCCTAATATCTCTTCATATCAGGCCCAATGTGGGCTTGATATCTCTCCATATCAAGCCCAATGTGGGCCTGATATGGGAGATATCAGGCTTAGATACAACAAAAAATAAAAAAAATAAAAATAAAAATAAAGAGAGATTTAGGATTTTCAAAACCTCTGGTCCACCACTAAGAGTGCCAAAAATAATAATGGACACCATATTTTCACTCCTTGTAATTTTAGAAATTCATAGAAACTGAAATGGGTGCAATCGGAGCTCTCTAGGTCCATCAGTGGGTTTTGGTCAAAACCCACTGATGGACCTAGAGAGCTCCGATTGCACCCATTTCAGTTCCTATGGATTTATGATGTTGCAAGGAGTTCAAATATGGTGTTTATTATTTATTTTGGCTTTTTATAGATGTTTATACATAAAATCAAAGAATCGGCAAAAACAACCCATGTTGGGCCTGATATGGTCATATCAGGCCCACGTTGGGCCTGATATGGAATCATATCAGGCCCAACGTGGGCCTGATATGGAATGATATCAGGCCCACGTTGGGCCTGATATGACTCCATATCAGGCCCAACATGGGTTGTTTTTGCCGATGATCAAAACCCACTGATGGACCTAGAGAGCTCCGATTGTACCCATTTCAGTTCCTTTGGATTTCTGATGTTGCAAGGAGTTAAAATATGGTGTTCATTATTTATTTTGGCTTTTTATAGATGTTTATACATAAAATCAAAGAATCATCAAAAAAACTCATGTTGTACCTGATATGGAATTATTTTAATACATATGTTGCATTTCTTTGATTTGTTTGTATCCTTGAATCAGTAATAGTTACATTCATAATACTGAATACATAAACTTATAGTAACTCCATTTGAGATAATGATAATGAATGTTGTGCTGGACTGAAGGGAGATCAATTGGGATAGGGACACAGCTCCAACCCTGACCAATTGAACAAGTTATTCACAACCTCAGAGTCCAACCGAGCTTGATTTAGTCATGCAAAATTCCATTCATCATGCAGTTTTCACTACGAAGGAGCATTCCCATTCATCACCTACTGATCCATTTGTTGCAACTCAACATTCCGAATTAATACTTTTTGCAAGGAAACACACGAGAAATGGAATTGTGCAACCGAAATAGAGAGGAATTATTTATTGATCTAGGCATAGATTCAGGCAAAGAATGTATTAGAGAATCACTGAGAGTCCTGTTGGACCTGATATGCTTTCATATCAGGTCCAAGTTGGGCCTGATATGGAATCATATCAGGCCCAACATGGGCTATTTTTGCCGATTCTTTGATTTTATGTATAAACATCTATAAAAAGCCAAAATAAATAATAAACACCATATTTGAACTCCTTGCAACATCAGAAATCCATAGGAACTGAAATGGGTCATCGGAGTCCATCGGTGGATTTCGTCAAACTCACCACGGACTGAGAGCTCGCACCCATTTCAGTTCCTTTCGATTTGCGCAAGGAGTTCAAATACGGTGTTCATTATTTATTTTGCTTTTATAGATGTTTATAAAATCAAAATCGGCAACAACCATGTTGGGCGATATGGAGTCATCTCGAGGCCCGTTGACGATATGATTCCATATCGAACGCGGGCCCGATATGACTCCATATCAGCCCAACATGGGTCATTTTGCCGATTCTTTGATTTTATGTATAAACATCTATAAAAGCCAAAATAAATAATAAACACCATATTTGAACTCCTCGCAACATCAGAAATCCATAGGACTAGATCCATCAGTGGGTTTTCACCAAAACCCACCGATGGACTTAGAGTAGTCCCATTTCAGTTTCTATGAATTCTAAAATTACAAAGAGTGAAAATATGGTGTCCATTATTATTTTGGCACTCTTAGTGAGAGGTTTTAAAATCCTAAATCTCTCTTTATTTCTTTTTTATTTTTTATTTTTGTTGTATCTAGGCCCGATATCTCCCATATCAGGCCCACATCATATGGGGAGATATCAGGCCCACATTGAGCCTGATATGAAGAGATATCAGGCCCAACGTGGCGTGATATCTTCATATCGCCTAAACAAAAAAAAGAAAAAGAAAGAAAGAGAGATTTAGGTTTTTCAAAACCTCCGGTCCACCACTGAAATAAATAATGGACACCATATTTTCACTCCTTGTAATTTAACATAGAAACTGAAATGGGTGCGATCGGAGCTTTACAGGTCGATCGGTGGGTTTGGTCCAAACCCATGGACCTGAGAGCCCGATCGCACCCATTCATTTCTAAATCAAGGAGTCCAAATATGGTGTCCATTATTTATTTTGGCTTTTATAGATGTTAACAAGTAAAATCAAAGAATCAAAAACCCACATCGGGCCCGATATGGAACGTTGGGCCCGATATGATTCCATATCGTGCCCAACGTGGGCTTTTATGCCGATTCTTTGATTTTGCTTATTAACATCTATAAAAAGCCAAAAAAAATAATGGACACCATATTTGGACTCCTTGCAATTTTAGAAATCCACAGGAACTGAAATGGGTGCAATCGGAGCTCTCTAGGTCCATCAGTGGGTTTTGACCGAAACCCACTGATCGACCTAGAAAGCTCCGATTGCACCCATTTCAGTTTCTGTGGATTTCTAAAATTGCAAGGAGTCCAAATATGGTGTCCATTATTTTTTTTTGGCTTCTTCAAATGTATTAAAATATGATTAAAGATTGACTAATGCTATTCCTATATTCTGCCGACAGAGGAGAGAGAGAGAAGTGAGAGAAATATAATGAAGAAAAGAAAAACAGTAGGAAAAGTCAAATTATTAGGAGGGTAAAATAGGAAATGCTTTTAAAAAGGTGCGTTCTTTGGTAAATACCAAAGTAGTGTACACCTTTTGGTAAATTCAGATTTTTAAGTGCGCCTTTTGGTAAATTGTCGATGCCTTTTTGTTTGTTGTAGGATGATTCATCTGTCGAGTGTTAAGGAGTAGTCATTAATCCCATGCAATTAGCCTCAATCTATTCACTCTAAGAAGTGGAATGTGGTGGTGTTTTTATAGTGATAGATCGTGTATATGTGTTAATAGGGGTGGAATTAGAAAATTTTTTACAGGGGACTGAATCCACTCTGCATATATAGGTCATCCATTATTGTCGCCACCGATTGTATGTACAGACTCACTTCAACGTGTCCTTTTGGGTGGGAAGAAGGACGGGGAGGAGACGGAAGGTGAAAGGCCTGAAGCTCAGGTTGACTCCATTTCTCCACCAACACCACTCACTTCATCACCTCCTTGCATAAAAATATGTTGGAGAAGAAGATTGGAGAGCTGCAAAAGCAGCCCCCACAGTCAAGAACCGTCATACTAAATGGTTCCGACAAACTCGGGGAGGAGGAGGGGGGCTAAAGCCCCCCTTAGCCCCCTCTTTCGGTCCGTCCCTGTATGTCAAAGTCACAGAATCTACTTATCTAATATGTCGATACGTAATCTTGACGTGACAATCTGTGGAGTACTTAGAGGTTTTGTTAGACGTATCCACACATCCTTATTGGCACGCTCGCAAGTGTATCATCTATAAAGGACGGAGTCACATGCATGACTACCTATAAGCCGGGTAGCCCACGATGGGGAAAAATATAATAATGGAAGAAAAAGAAAAAGTAAGAAACATGGATGATTAGCCCGGGGTGGCGATGTCGGTGTCAGTGGCTAGCTTGGGGCAGTGACGCCATCGTCGACGGCTATCTTGGGGCAGTGACATCATCGTCGACGGTTAACCCTGAACACTGACGTTGATGATCTTTGCGTCAACACTTGTGACCCACATCTTGAAATCAGCCCGGGTAATTCACCCGGGCCGGCTCCGCCATTGCATCTATAGATGTTTACAACATCAAAAATTATGATTCAATATAAATCAGCTATATCGTCTCTAAACTTTAAAACTCTTAATATAAAACTAAATTCTTCTGCACACTAAGAGATCATTTTTCCATTTATTCAAAATTGAATTTCTCATGATGAATGATAATCAAACTGTTGGGATCGATTATGTAGCTAGAGGGGGAGTGAATAGCTCGGTGCGCTCGTCGTGCTCTTCGTTGCTTGTTTCTTCAAGGATATGCAGTGGAAAATACAAAGAAAACAAACACAACGCTAACACTAAGGAATTACTTGGTATCCACCACAAGAAGAGGTGACTAATCCAAGGATCCACATACTCACATACCCTCCACTAATAAAACACTCCTTTTCGGTAACTACCGAAGGGGGAGAAGCCCTACAAGTTCACACTAAAAGAAGAAAGGGAAAGGAACAAAATACAAGCAAAAGCTTACAAGTTTGGGCAAGAAAACCCTAACCCTAGATTTCTTTTTCTACTGTAGATCCGCCACTTGACTTGGACAAACCTCTAAGAACCCTCAAGATCTGACGGTGGGAACTTTGTGAAGAAGCTTTGGAAGCCCTGTGAAGATCTGAGATGAAACAGTGTAAGTTTTGCCGAGAGAACAGCTCGCCAGCAGCGAAATACGACGCCAACGGTCGGATCCCGATCGATTGGATTGCTCCCAATCGATCGGGAAGGCTTTGGATCGATCGGCTGATCGATCCAGAGCGCCTCTGTGCTCTCGAGAAATTGCCTGGATCGATCGACTGATTGATCCAAGGCTTATCGTGCGAAATCGCCGCTCCCAATCGATCCACTAATCGATTGGGGGATCTGGATCGATCGACCGATCGATCCAGCGATGTTCTATGCGATCGTGCACTTGTCCCAATCGATCCACTAATCGATTGGGAGGAGGTTTGTCGCGAAGACTCTCCCAATCGATCGACCGATCGATTGGGCATGAGCCAATCGATCAGCTGATCGACCCAGCTCATGATTTCTCCCTAAAATCAAGTCTAAAGCCTCCTAAACCAACATCTGGTCAACCATGATCTATTGGTTCATCGTGCCTAGCATCCGGTCACCCTTAACCTGCTAGAACTCGCTCACCAAGTGTCCGGTCAACCTTGACCCACTTGGACTTATCTTCACTAGGTGTCCGATCAACCTTGATCCACCTGGATTTTCCTTGTGCCAAGTATCCGGTCAATCCCTTTGACCTACTTGGACTTCCCACCACCAGATGTCCGATCATCCTTGATCCATCTGAATTTTCCTTGCCTGGCTTCACTCACCAGGACTTTCCTTCTGCCTAACTTCACTCACTAGGACTTCATGTCTGCATGGCTTCACTCACCAGGACTTCTCTTCTGCCTAGCTTCACTCACTAGGACTTCATGTCTGCATGGCTTCACTCACCAGGACTTCTCTTCTGCCTAGCTTCACTCACTAGGTCTTTCGCCTGACTTCACTCACCAGGATTTCTCTTCTGCCTAGTTTCACTCACTAGGTCTTTCACCTGGCTTCACTCACCAAGATTTCTCTTCTGCCTAGCTTCACTCACTAGGACTTTCACCTGGCTTCACTCACCAGGATTTCTCTTCTGCCTAGCTTCACTCACTAGGACTTTCAGTCAAGTATCCAGTCAATCTTGACCTACTTGACTCTCCTTCACACATGAACGATTGCACTTGCAATCTTCATGTATTGACTACATGTATTGTCAAACATCGAAACCACAACATCAAGACTCGAGCTTGACCTGGGAAATATTGCACCAATAATCTTTCCCTTTTTGATGTTTGACAATACCTTTTTTAAGTTAGGCTAATCTCATAGCCTCAACCTCCTTCATGCCACTAGGTAATGAAGACGTAAGTTAAACCCTACATTCTCCCCCTAAGAGGGCGAACTCCCTCTTAGATAATGAAGGCCTAACTTAAACCCTTCATTCTCCCCCTATTGGCACACATCAAATTCATTCCCAATCTTTGGGCACTGATAACCATGAATTTGGCTATATTATTTTGAATCATAATGCATGTTGTTATTGGTTTATTCATAGTTTAATCTCACATTAGCATCATATCTCAATATTGCATTTGATTATGGACCTAATTGCAAATTAGCTAATTTTCATGATATTTGGTGCTAATATTTTATTCTTATTTTATAAGCATCAAAAAGGTCATGGACCCTATCAGATCAGGCTGCATTTGGGCTCAAATCAAGGGCTAATCAAGTTGATCAAGCCTCGGAGCATTATAGGTTGTTCATCCAAGATTGAGTAGATCTGAGCCATCCGTTGAAGATCCGACTCATCCAACCTAATGAGGGATAGATCTGAGCCATAGATGAGGATCCAGAGGTTTTGATCCAGATCTGAAGACATCATAGCCGTTGATCAAGCTAGAAACGACCTGGACCGTCCGATCAGATCTTAGGAGTTTAAAAGGCTTCGCGTGAGAAGCTACAGTTGGAGCTCGGCGTTTTCACGAGCACTGTTCCTGCGTCTTCTTCTTCTCCGCGACGCTGCAGCCTCCCATTCCACATTTCAGATCCGTGAGCAATCCTTCATCATCGTCGGCGATCTCCTAGCTATCGGTGTTCATCAACCGAGGACACAGAGAGCGGACGAGGGTGGTTCCCAGTCCGTGAGCTCGATTCTGATTCCAGTTCCGCGGTTCGACAGAGGGTGTTTCCCCAAGATCTGCGATCTCCATCAGCCAATGGAGCTCGAAGGGCGTTTCCCAGAAGCTTCCGATTTTGATCCGACTTCACTTCATCTGCTGCATTCGAACCAATCTGATCAGTTGATCGGATGAAGTAATTTCCAGAAGAGAGCTACTGTTCTTCATGCGATGTGAGTGTCACCCAATCTGTGAGCCCGAAGGGTGTTTCTCAGAGGCTGTGATAGGAAGGATGCACTAGTCGGAAGCTTGGTTTGTCGTCGGTGGTCACCCGAAGGGCGTTTCCCAGAGGTACTCTGTTTTTGGCAGATTGAAGAAGATCTGCTACGGGTTTGGTTGTGGAATGCTTAAGGTTTAGGTTTTACTTTGAATTGTCTTGAATCTGCTCAGATCTTCAGATCTGATAATTTCTTTTACAATTTGAATTTCTGTTTGGGATTTTGTGTTTTCGAGTTCGATTTCTTGCTTATAAACCCCATCTTAGATCTAATTCTGATTAGTTTTGCGATTCCGATACTAACAGGTTGTAGAGTTTTGTGATTTAGTTAGCAACTTAATCTTTGAGACTATGATCTTGTTTAGGTGTTGGATGCTTAATTCGATGTTTAGATTGCTACTTCTATTCTATGTTATTGTGAATGAATTCTTGAAATGGTTGTTGAAGTGATTGAAATTAAGGATTGTATGTAGTTTGGTCAATTAAATGGTGTCTAAACTTTGAGTTTACTTGAAGCTGTGATTGCTAGTTGAAGAAATTGATTTTATGATTCTTGATTGATGATAATGGCTAATAAACTTTGTCGATGTGAGAAATCAATTTTGAATCAAATCTAAAGTTCGTACACACGTTTACTAGTTAGCCTTTGGAAAAATACGACTTGGGACTCGTTACTACAACATTTGTTTTAATTTTAATGAGTTCAAATCTTTATTAATTTGGTGAGCCTTGTGACATGCAAAATGACCGACACCAAATTTTGGCGCCGTTGCCGGGGAAGACTAGCAATGTGTGTTTATTTTAGATTGATCATTGATTGGTTTTATTTTGTTAGCATATTTCTTGATTGATTTGATTACTTATTTTTTTGTATTTTCATGTTGATTTGTTCTTGAATTTTTAAGTGCTTTACTGTTCATGTTTTTCATGTGATTGAAACTTTATGCTCTTGAATCTTCTAATCTTGAGTTTTAATGTTGTAGTGTGAAGAACAAGAGATTTCTTTAGCATGGATCCATATTTTCAGAATTTTGGAGGTGGAATGGAGAGTTATCAATGTTTTCAGCCTGAGTATCAAATTTACCCAAATTTGGATCAACAAAATAGGTATGAGTCATTTTCAAATGGTTTTAATGCTAATTGGGTAGATAATTCATGTTTCAGGTATGAAAGTGCACAAAAATCATTTATTGAGTCATATCCACCTTACCAGAGTTCATATGGGTTCCAAGAAGTTTCAACAAATTTTATCCCACAATCTTTTCAACAAAATGAACCTCAAATGGATGAGTCAACATGGAGACTCAAGGAGATCATGCAACAAATGAGTGAACATCAAGAGCAACAAATCTCAAGGATACAGAACCTACAGTTACAGTTAGATCAAATTGCATCATCCATCAATCAGCTGCAAGCACAAAATTCCAGTGGAGAGATAGAAAGTAGCGATTCTGTCAGGCCTAACCCTACTCCCATTACTTTACATGATTTTTCTAGTATTTTTTGTGATGATTATGTGATTATGCAAATTTTTGATCCTAATGATTTTGTTGTTGAATATGTTGTTAGTGATTCAGGTTCTGAACATAATTTTGAAGATGATTTAAGTGTAGGGGATTGCTTACTGGAAGCATTACCTCAAGAATCATCAAGAATTGAAGATATAAGTGTAGGAACTTGTGCTACGGAGTCAAGCACCCAAGAATCACTACATGAGGATGTACATTCACCAGAACCACAGTTTGAGCCATATCATAATGAAGAGGAGGAAACAATCATCACTCCAGGTTTTTATCAACAAGACAAGGTGAGTAATTTTTGTGATACATCAGAAAATTTCATTAAGGTACCAATTATTGACTTTATTAAATGTGATTCATTTCTTGATACATATTTTACCCACACTAATATTCTCCTATCTTTTTTTTACCTCACATGCATGTGGGAGACGTTTTCTTTGATTGATGTTGTAGGAGAACATAAGCTTCCAGAGTAGATGCTTACACTGAACCGCCTCAGACCTCCAGAGAGAATTTGCATTGGGAAAATGGTCAATAAAAAGAAGTTGATTGCAAACAAAGAAACTCCATTACCGGTGTGGATTTTGTTGCTAAATCTTCTTCGACCACCGGAATTAAAGGGGAGTTGGTTCTAATTTCACTTTCTTTCACATTTTAATTCATGCTTTGTTAATAATTCTTGCTTCATACGTGTCTTTAGTTACATACTTTGCACTTGCATTTTGTTTCCACACTTTGCTTTCATACTTTGCATTTTTGTTAGTACATAGCATTTTCATTTTGAATAAAAGTCTCCATGGGAATTTCTTAAGTAATGCTTTTAAGATGGTAAAAGTCTCTTAAATTTGATCATCAATTATAGGTCATTGGACATGATTGGATACTCTACTTATATGATATTGGTTAAAATGGTGATGATTCCAATTTGATTAATTGGGCTTGTTTGCATGAAATACCTAGAGAGGACCACTTTAAGCCTACACTCTATTATTTTCTTTGTTTGGCATGCACTCATAGCAATTAAAACTCTAGAACTTGCTTAGTTTCTTTTCAAAGTCACAATAACATTGGTATGCATGGAAATTGAGGATTTTGTCAATTTTGTTCCCCTTCATACTTTCCAATTCCTTTCCTCACAATTTTCTTGAAACATTCTCATCAAGTATTCTAATTCTGGATCACTTTGCGTTGCTTTCATTTCATTGGGAGTTTTGGTTGAATTCTTGATGAGTTTGATTGATTAGATGAACGAAGAATTAAGTGTGGGGGAGAATTGTGTATGTTTGAGATTGATAAGGTTTCTTATTTCAAATTGTTTAAAAATTCTGAAGTTGTGAGTTCAAGTTGATGTTGTATTTCAGTTTGATTGAAATATGAGAAGTGCTGCTAAAAATACATTTAATTGAATTATTTTGTGCCAATTACAAGTTGGAAGAGCATATTTTGGGAATGACCAAGATGTTCATCAGAGAAGAAAGGAACTAAATTTTGAAATTAAAGCTGTTGAATAATCAAAATCCAGAATTCAATCTCATTAAATCTAATTTTGGGAACTGTGGAACTTTGGGCAGCTATAATTCCTTGAATTCTTAAAGAATCTGATTTATAAATAGTTAAAATACAGAACTACATTTCTGATCAGACTGAGCTGCAGGGACAGAATGAACAAAGTGCAGAATTCTGTTGTGAAATGGAAGAGCTAGCTAGATTTGATACTGCACTTCACAACTGCAGGAATTGGGAAAGCAGAGGAAGGGTTGTCATTAGTGAGCTATTGGAGAGACTAGAGCAATGACAGGAAGCAGAAATTGACAAGAATTTAAAAAAAAAACAGGAAGGGAAACAATTCAGACAGTGTGGTGACAGTGATGTATTAATAACTCATGAGCAATATCAAGAAATTGAAGCAAGAAGATCTGGTGAAGTGTTTAAGTGAAAAGGAACAAATGGTGATCTTGCTTATTTCAGATTTGTATTAACTTTGTTCAAGATAGAGTGAAGGAAACTTTATTTTGAAGATTATTATCAACCTTTAATGCAAGATCTGGAATTTGAAACTCATTCACATAAACTAGAAATTGAATTGAATTGCTAAATACTGTCGAAGGTGTCTGAATGCTAGAGGATACTGAATTCTTTGATGTTATTGATCAACTTCTGATAGCCATTCTGAAGCAGAAACAACTGTAATTCATTTATAGAAAAATTCATTTATGACAGAATGTAAGAAGTCAGAATTCAGGAAGTGAAATCAGAATTTAAGGATTGCAATTGAGGTATCAACTATTGCATGTATGTGCCAAGTTTCTGATGAAGATTTATGATCAGCATAGAAGTCAAGTGGAGTCCTGTTTTGTGCAGCAACAAATGTTATTCTTGCCTTCTAAGACCTTTAAAAACTCTGGATAGAAGAAATTGCAGAAATAGAAAAGCAGTGAGGTATGCAATTTTTGAAATGTGGAAAGTTGTACCAACTGGATCTTTCTGGTCTGAATCTAATGGAGTTTAAGCTTTAATTGATTGAATACTAAATGAAACAATATAAAGAGATTAAACATTGAGCTTGAATTGAAGCATCAAGGAGATCAAAAATCAAAACTGATGTAAAGAAATAGAATTATAGAATCTGTTTGAATATTTAAGTTGAGATGGAATCCTTGATCTCTGTTTCCAGAGATTGTACAAGATTAAATCAAGGAGCATATAAGGTTTTGATGACTGAAATTTTGGAAAGAAATGCCAAGTTATTTCAAGATTTAAACTGAGAACAGATTGCTAAGTGCATAAACTGAGTTGCTGATTTAGAAACTGAGATGTTTGAAAGCTGCCAATTTGGAAATGAATTGTGATGAGCTAGAATTGATGAAACTTAGAATTCTCTCAGTTATATATTGCATAAGGTCTTAAGAAACAAGATGAAGTAGTATTCAAATTTTTGGTAGATAAACAGTGACAAATTGATACAAAGTTCTGAATATAAAGAAGGAACTGTAATTTACAGATTGTTGTGTAAAATGGAGTTTAAGGCCATTAGTTCCTGGAGAATTTGAAACCCAGCTGTTAGTTTAATATTGATTAATGGTAAACTGAAACTGGACACTAGTTCTGCATTTCTTCTCTCCAAAGTTTCAAGAGATTTCCTGTATCCCAATTCCGGAATACAACAGACTTGAATAAAACAAAAGTATTCATTTGGCACTCAATAAAACAGACTAGAACTTAAGCTGCTAGCTGATAAATTGAAGTAAACTTTGGAACTTAACCAGAATTTTCAGAATTCACACCTTCAGCCTAATATCAGAATTCTTCCTTTCCTCTGTTCCCTGCATTTTACAGATTCTTGGCATGATAAGTTGGTTTCTGAACAATTAAGTTGGTGTCCAAATTGATACACAACTGCTACCCTGCAACCAATCACTTGACAGTAGAAGAATCTCTCTTACCAAACTCAATTCGTGCCTTCAACCACTACTGTGATCACAAATTGCAAATCCCAAACTGCAGAACTGTTAACAATATTTTTGATAGAGATCTTTTGACACAAATTTTGAATCTGTTTGTTTAATTCATACGAGTTCTTGCAATGTGGATGTAACTAGGGAGTTATGACAGAATTAGATTTAATCTTATTAATAAGTTTTTGAAGCTCCATTGATTTCAAATTTTCAATGTTGAAAGTTCAAGAGAAGAGGAGAAATTTAAGTCAGTTTTGGGTTGCAATAAGCTATTACTGCAGTAAGCTTCTGAACAGCAAGAATTCATGAGGAGAAATCTGATACTCGAATGAAGATATTGCTGAGAAGGTTAGTTGCTAGTTTTGGAGATGTGTTGAATTAATGCTGAGTGTTGTGATCAATACTGCTACTGGTGATTAATGGCATGTCCTTATTGAATATGCCAAAGACAGAAACAGAGAAAGGAAAGACAATCTGCAGAATGAGGAAAGATAAAGAAAATGGAAAGGGAAATATCAATTCAACCTAAGTTGTTCAGACAATCCAACTTATCAGATGGATTCCATAAACTGGAAATCCAGATTTATTAGAACCTTGAATGAGTGCAGAGTTTTGCACCCAGGTGCTGTAATTAACAGTAATCTGTTGATGCATGATCATCTATGTGTTTTGCAATTTCTGAAATTTCTGAAACCTTGGAAATTCATTGAGTATCTTCTGAAGATTCATTGAGTCTAGTATCAGAAATACAGCAAGATTTTTGAGGCTGCCAATGAATTCAAAAACTAATTTGCATGACCATCTATAATACATTTCAAAACTTTTGACCCTAAGCTCATCTTTGCATGACTCAAGCCCAGATTTCCTTGAGATCCAGTTTCTGAAACTAAAATTTTGAAATTGCAGACCTTTGTTAAAATTCTGTTTGGGCCGATTTTGATGAGTATTTAGCTGTTAATTCATTCCATTGGCAATGGTGCCAACTTTCAACCCATTTACTGATCAGAATTCCTAAATTTCAGAATCTATTTAAATTACTATTTTTGATTTAGAGGGATGTCAAGCTCTGATGCAAGTTTCGGACCAGTAAGAGTTAAAGATGAAGATTTGATTTTCCACTACCAATCAAAGGTGAATCATGAATCAATGCAATTGCAATGGAATTGATTTTCTGAAACTTTTCAGTTTCATTGCAATGTTGTTTATTCAGATCAAGTTTTGAAAATTTTTATTAAATAACTCAGTTGGTTTTGACAGCCGTTGCATAAAGGAAATCTGTTTGCCAAAGACTTACTCTAAATTCTGTAATTCTAATCGAAATTGAATTCTGAAAATCATGAGCTGAAGTGTATGTGTTAGACAACAGAATCATGAGCCGCTGGAATATGTTCTCATTTGGCATTGCATTATGATTTGGTATTCTTTTCTCCAGAGGTTCCTTGAGATGAAGACTTGTAAATTTTCTAGAAACTGATTTCTGAATTGAGAAGCTAATATCTGATGCAGAATTGATCCAAGAAGTCTTTGAGTTTAAATCTAAAATCTGATTTGACATCTGAAACATTCTTTTTGTACTCTTTAAGTTGATTCATTTGTCAAAATTTCTAATAGAAGATGTTATGTGCAGAAATGAAAAGTTTCAGTTGCTATGAGCTCAGAATTGTAACTGGATGTTTCTGCAGATTTAAGAATGCAAACTGTGGTTAAAGTGTATTAAGATTTACAAAACATGTTGTATTTTATTGTCCGAGACGGACAATACTTTAAGTGTGGGGGAGGGAACTCTTCTTGGCTAGTTGATGTGAGATTATTTGAGTTTCAAAATGTTGAAATTGAAGTGGAAAAACAGTGAAAACAGAGAAAAAAATAGTGGCAAAGACTAAGTGTATCAAATGATGAGATAGAGTATCAAGATTTTTTGTTTACCATCAAATTGAAGGAGAGTTTAGCTTGATCTCTTGTATTGATAATGACAAATGGTATTCATCTTTTACACATAAAAAATGGTCAACTCATCAAGTATATTCCTCCAATACTCTCATCTCCATAATTTTCATTGAATTCTTTTCTTTCGCCTATTTTCATTCACTTTCATTGTTCTTTTTGCTTCCATTTCAATTCTTCATGATTAAATCCTTTTGATTCATGTATGCTATGTTTATAGTAGTCGAGAATTATAAAATAAGCAAGCTTATGGTAGTGAAATGTTGTGAGTTGCATTGAGTGAGCACCACTAAAATGTATTTTTGAGTGTGAGGGCTAGAATAGGTAAATCCCTTGTGAATGTGAGTGCAACTTGCTTAATTTTTCAATTGGATTGAAACTACCATACCTACTGATTATTGTTTGGATTGTGTTCATAATTGTTTGTGATCTTTAAGATGACCTTAGTTAATTACCTTTTACTATCTTCTAGGTATTGCTAGGGAATTTGTTTAGAGATGATTTTTAGTTTTCTTGACTTGAACAGGACGTCCAAGGCTAAGTGTGGGGGATTTGATAACCATGATTTTGACTATATTATTTTGAATCATAATGCATGTTGCTATTGGTTTATTCATAGTTTAATCTCACATTAGCATCATATCTCAATATTGCATTTGATTTTGGACCTAATTACAAATTAGCTAATTTTCATGGTATTTGGTGCTAATATTTGATTCTTATTTTGTAGGCATCAAAAGGGTCATGGACTCGATCAGATCAGGCTGTATTTGGGCTCAAATCAAGGGCTAATCAAGTCGATCAAGTCTCAGAGCATTATAGGCCGTTCATCCAAGATTGAGCAGATCTGAGCCATCCGTTGAAGATCCGACTCATCCAACCTAATGAGGGATAGATCTAAGCCATAGATGAGGATCCAGAGGTTTTTATCCAGATCTGAAGACATCACAGTCGTTGATCAAGCCAGAAATGACCTGGACCGTCCGATCAGATCTGAGGAGTTTAAAAGGCTTTGCGTGAGAAGCTACAGTTGGAGCTCGGCGTTTTCGTGACCATAGTTCCTGCGTCTTCTTCTTCTCCGCGACGTCGCAGCCTCCCATTCCACATTTTAGATCCGTGAGCAATCCTTCATCATCGTCGGCGATCTCCAAGCTATCGACGTTCATCGACCGAGGACACAGAGAGCGGACGAGGGTGGTTCCTAGTCCGTGAGCTCGATTCTGATTCCAGTTCCGCGATCCGGCAGAGGGTGTTTCCCCAAGATCTGCGATCTCCATCAGCCAACAGAGCTCGAAGGGCATTTCCCAGAAGCTTCTGATTTCGATCCGACTTCACTTCATCTGTTGCATTCAAACCAATCTGATCAGTTGATCGGATGAAGCAATTTCCAGAAGAGAGCTACTGTTCTTTGTGTGATGTGAGTGTCACCCAATCTGTGAGCCTGAAGGGTGTTTCTCAGAGGCTGTGATAGGAAGGATGCACTAGTGGGAAGCTTGGTTTGTCGTCGGTGGTCACCCGAAGGGCGTTTCCCAGAGGTACTCTGTTTTTGGCAGATTGAAGAAGATCTGCTATGGGTTTGGTTGTGGAATGCTTAAAGTTTAGGTTTTACTTTGAATTGTCTTGAATCTACTCAAATCTTCAGATCTGATAATTTCTTTTACAATTTGAATTTCTGTTTGGGATTTTGTGTTTCCGAGTTCGATTTCTTGCTTATAAACCCCATCTTAGATCTAATTCTGATTAGTTTTGCAATTCTGATACTAACAGGTTGTAGAGTTTTATGATTTAGTTAGCAATTTAATCTTTGAGACTATGGTCTTGTTTAGGTGTTGGATGCTTAATTCGATGTTTAGATTGCTACTTCTATTCTATGTTATTGTGAATGAATTCTTGAAATGGCTGTTGAAGTGATTGAAATTAAGGATTGTATGTAGTTTGGTCAATTAAATGGTGTCTAAACTTTGAGTTTACTTGAAGCTGTGATTGCTAGTTGAAGAAATTGATTTTATGATTCTTGATTGATGATAATGGCTAATAAACTCTGTCGATGTGAGAAATCAATTTTGAATCAAATCTAGAGTTTGTACACATGTTTACTAGTTAGCCTTTGGAAAAATACGACTTGGGACTCGTTACTACAATATTTGTCTTAATTTTAATGAGTTCCAATCTTTATTAATTTGGATGTGCCACGTGACATGAAAAAGGGCAACACCAGGCACTCATAAAAAAAACAAACTCTCCTCCTGAAGAGTTACCCTTCGTTATTTACAACTTCACTCGTTGCTCACAACACAATAATGAAGGTTTCATTCCCTTCATTATTCTCAACGCTCATCCTTGAGCATATACCACTTGGTATATTTACTTGTTGTGTTCACACACGATTCCACTATTAAAACCACTTGTTGTGTGAATATCACTTGTTGTGTGATGAATACAATTTGTTGTGTCAAAGCCACTTGTTGTGTTCACACACAATTCAAATGAATGTCCCATACCCTTTGTTATCATCAGATGCTCATCCATGAGCATGCACCACTTGAACAATGAAGATATCCACTCTCCATTGAAGTCAAATGCCCAACCTTGAGCATTTCCACAAAAGAAGGTTAACCACCTTCCAAGGTGTATGAAAATTAGATTTTCATATCCTTAAAAAGTAACTCCCCCTAAAGACATGCATGTAACTTCTGTCATTGCACCAACAATGACTTGAAATCCCTAAACCTTTGGGAAATCCAAAATAGAAGTTTTGAGGTTCATAAATTCAATAATGAAACCAAACCTCAACCTAAACCTCTACTTAGTCTTCCTTAACCAATTCATCCTTGTTTTCATCATGAAAACTCCCCCTAAATGTATACAAATGTGTTTTGAGGGGATAGGAATCGTTACCTAGACTGAAAATGGTCCAAAATGCTGAAATCAGGCTTTACCAGCCAAAATCAGCATTCCCAATCGATTGGAGTTGGGTCTCAATCGATTGAACCTGCTTGAATCGATCAGTGGATCGATTCAGGAGGGCTGGATCGATCGGTGGATCGATCCAGGAAGCTTCTGTTCACAAGAAGCTTGCTCTCAATCAATCGCCCGATCGATTGAGACCCTTCAATCGATCGGGTGATCAATTGAAGCTCTGAAAAAGCTGAAATTTCATTTCAGTCAATTTCAGAAACCCCTAGAAAAATCTACAAAATTCCAAAAATTATAAAAATCGTTGTAGACATTATTTAGGGCATATATTATCAAGGAAAAATAGTTTTCTGAGAAAATACTTTATATTTTTCAAGATTGACACAAACTATAAAACTTGTAAAAACTTTAGTGTTTTTTTCTAGTTTGTGTCTAACTTTTCAATGATGATTACTATCAAAAAATAACCTTCACCAAGGTTTTCCAAAAGAATTTTAAAATAATTTTCAAAACCAATATCCAACCATGTTCTTTGGGCTCAATGCACACGACTTGTACATTAGCTTTCCCAATGATTGGAAAACACATAACTATATGTTTTGATGAACTTAAAACTCACAAGAATGCACTAAATTTAATAACTCACATAACTAACATCTCACTTGTATTTAATGTGTACTAAAAACACATACAAGTCACCTTATAGTTTGTGTGAGATGTAAAGTTTTGGTTTTGTCCTAATCTAGGGATCATGAATAACTATCTAGACATTTTGAGGTTATGAACATCCACCAAGGATGTTACTAGTTAATGAATGCCCTTTGTCCTTAAATTGCAAGGAATTAAAAAAATGCATGATGATGTTATGGCATACATCAAAAAGAAATAATTTTCAAAAGAAAATTTCCTATAACTATATGATGTATGTATGACATGACATGGTATTTTTATATTTTTCATAATAAAGTATGAATGCAAAAGCAAATATGATGTTACGGCATATGATGGGCAAATAAAGCATGAAAAATTAGCATAAAAGAAATACCTAGATTATCTATTTAAGTTGTTGGTTGCTACTCGGAAAGCCTAGAGGTTCCACTGTATAAAAATTTTGTACAAAGGTCTGAACCTTTTCCTAGCTACCATGTGTTCTTTTAAATTAAATTTTGGATCGCCTGCGGAACTTAACACGTTTGATCCAAAACTTAATCTATTTGTTCTTTTAGGTTTTGACGTGGATCTCCTGCGGAACTTAACACGTTCGACCCAAATCACCTTAAGTTATTAATTCCATTAAATATTAATTTCCATAATCGGTTCCCAGTACTGACGTGGCGAGGCACATGGCCTTCTTGGATATGGGAGCAACCACCACCGACAAGACAAAACCTTTTATAGAAAGCTAATATTTAATTTCCTAAAATAACTTTAGGTTAACCGAAAAGAACAATCAAATCACAAGGAAAAGAAAAAAAATAAAAAAAACACAACATCGAAAAACATATTCGAAATTCTAGAATCGTAAGCCTCTTGTATTTGGTATTATTTCCAAAAATAACTAGTATGATACGGAAAGAAAAATTACTAGTTATACCTTTTAGAAAGACCTCTTGATCTTCTACCGTATTCCTCTTCTAACCTCGGACGTTGTGTGGGCAACGATCATCCGAGATGAGAAACCACCAACCACCTTCTTCTCCTCCTAGCTAGGTTAGGCCACAAAAAGCTTAACCAAGGATGAAGAACAAAACACCAACCAAGCTCCAAGAGATGCTAGCTTTCTCTCCTTCTTCTTCTTCTTCTTCTCCAAGTAGTATCCGACCGTCACAAGAGCTCCAAGTCTTTGAGAGTTTCGGCCACCACAAAGAGGGAGAGAGGAAGAGGATGGTCGGCCACTCCAAGGAATAAAAGAGGGAGAGAAATAATAGAGGGTTGTCCCTCATGAAGGCACCCTCACCCCTTCTTTTATATTCCTTGGCCTAGGCAAATTAAGAAATTTAATTTCAATAAAATTTCCTTAATTCCCTAGACATGATTTAATTGAGAAAAATAAAATAAAATTTCCACAATTAATCTCTAATGGCCGGCCACATTAAAAGAGATAAATTAGACAAGTTTTAATCAACAATTAAAACTTCCTAATTTGTTTCCGGAAATTTTAAAATTAAAATTTCTTTTTAAAATCTCTTCATGGTTGATAAAAAGAAATTTCTATAATTTTAATTTTACCAACATGTGGATAATTTTAAAGAGAAAATAAAATATCTCACCAATCTACAAATAAGGAAAGAGATCTAATCTCTTTCTTTAATCTTTTATAGATATTTTACAAGAGAGATATTTTAATTTTAATTCTCTTTAATAAATTATTTCTTCCACATAATAAAAATTAAAATTTAAATTATTTTTAAATTTAATTTGGCCGGCCCAGGGCTGGCCACCTTATACCCAAGCTTAGGCCCTAGCTTGGTTCCCAAGCTAGCTTGGTCGGCCACCTGGTGGGTATAGAAGGTGGCTATAGGTGGGTATAGTACTCAATAAATAAGAGGTTACGATAGGGACCGAGAGGAGGAATTGGTTTTGGTCTCCCGATAAAATTAAGCATCCCGTGTTCGTCCCGAACACACAACTTAATTTTATCAATAATAATTCATTCCACTAAAGAACTATTATTGAACTACCGCACCAATTCCAAATTACATTTTGGGCTCCTTCTTATTATGAGTGTGTTAGTCTCCCTGTGTTTAAGATATCGAATGTCCACTAATTAAGTGAGTTACTGACAACTCATTTAATTAATATCTTAGTCCAAGAGTAGTACCACTCAACCTTATCATCATGTCGGACTAGGTCCACCTGCAGGGTTTAACATGACAATCCTTATGAGCTCCTCTTGAGGACATTATTAACCTAGTATCTCTAGGACACAGTTTCCTTCTATAATCAACAACACACACTATAAGTGATGTCATTTCCCAATTTATCGGGCTTATTGATTCATCGAACTAAATCTCACCCATTGATAAATTAAAGAAATAAATATCAAATATATGTGCTTGTTATTATATTAGGATTAAGAGCACACACTTCCATAATAACCGAGATCTTTCTTTCTTTATAAAGTCAGTATAAAAGAAACGACCTCAAATGGTCCTACTCAATACACTCTAAGTGTACTAGTGTAATTATACAGTCAAGATAAACTGATACCTAATTATACTACGACCTTCTAATGGTTTGTTCCTTTCCATTTTGGTCGTGAGCTACTGTTTATAATTTATAAGGTACTGATAACATCATCTTCTGCATGTGGCACCACATACTATGTTATCTACAGTATAAATTAATTGAACAACTACATTTATCACAAATGTAGACATTTGACCAATGTGATTCTTATTTCTAGATAAATGTTTTATACCAAAAGCTAGACTTTTAGTATACATTCTAACATAAGTATCCTTAACCCTTAGCTAAATTAAAGCTTAAACCCTACATTGCCCAACATGTCCCAAGAAATGCCAAAATCTAATTTTGACATTTTTCTCCCTTTTTCCAATTTGTGCCAATGTAAATTAAACATATTCCTCAATTTTTGGCATAAATTTCTCTTTTAAAGAGTAATAATTCAAAATAAGGCTTAGATTTTCCTTTCACTTTCCAAAATAAATGTCAACATCCCAACTTGGCATTTCTTTACACTTGATTTCTTGTGCCAATTAAAGTTTATATCAAATTTCTCAACCTATGACACATTTTACCCTTTCCAAGAGTAAACCATTAATCCTTATCATTTTCAAAGGTTAACAATAACCTTGAAAATGCTCTTGGAGTGCCAACTTCATCATGATTAGGTTAACTACCCTTTCAATTTGAGTTGATACTCTCTAACCCATCTAAGGGGTAGAAAAAATGCTCCTAGGAACCCAAAACCTATTGGTGCTCTTTGGATGCTCTAGGTATTCACTAGGGATAACTTCCCTAGATATCTTCCTAGTGACCATATTAGGCTTCTTAGAAGCCTTGATTACTTTTTCTAGGTCAACCCTAGGGATTTCTTCCCTTGTGACCTTTTTAGTGATTTTGTTAGACTTCTTAGAAGTCTTAGTCACTTTAGTTGCAAAAATACTCCTAGGGATAACTTCCCTTGTTCTTTAGACTTGACCCTTAGACCTAGACTCGGTTCCATAGCTATATGGAACCCTATGGTAAGTGTTGGGACCCCAAGGTTATTTTGGTGTGATCAACAAGTTAAGTTAGGTCCTGTGTGTTTCTAACCTTGTGTCTAAGTGTGCAGGAGCTTAGGAACACAGGTAGTCGAGCGGAAGAGCTTAGGACGCAGCTAGCGGACCCAGTATTTTCACCAGATCGAGTCAAAACTCGATCTGAACATTGGGGGATAAAATTTATCCCCCAAGGGCGCCCGGAACCCTTCCAGGCGCCCCGACCAAGGCTATAAATATAGCCTTGATCCAGAAGCTTTTCATCAATTCAGAACTCACGCATTTCTTTCAAACACTTGTACGCTTTCTGTAGTTAGCTTCTGTTGTGTGCTTCAACTTTGTAAGAGGCTTCTCCGCCTGAAGGAGAAATTCTAGTGCGATCATCTTTCTTGGATTAACAACCTCCCCGGTTGTAACCAAGTCAAAACTTGGTGCCTCGTTTTCTGTTCTGATCTTAGTTTATTGCTTTGATTATTTTACAAGTGTCAGTTTAAGAGTTCGAGAAGGGTTGGTTTGTGTTTTGATTTTTGCATGGCTATTCAACCCCCCCTTCTAGCCGGCCTAACGGTCCTACAAGTGGTATCAGAGCCGAGGCGCTTCAGGAGGACTAACCGTCGAACGAAGCAACGTCATGGCCGGACCAAGCATCCATCCGCCGAAATACAAAGGGGACTTCTCTACGTGGAAAAAACTGATGCAGGTATTTCTTACAACAGATATTGAACTATTTTTAACAATGAAATTTGGCTTTGAAGCTCCAGAGGACAAGAAAATAGATAAATGGACAAAAAAGGAGCAGGATGACTTCGTGGCGAGCAATGCAGTACCATCGCTGGCGTTCTTCCTCCTCAAGAAGTCAACGGGATCGGTAAATACAACTCCATGAAGGAACTTTGGGAGAAGTTCCTCGAGTGCACGAAGGTGCGTGCGAAGCCAAACTCGCTGAGCGAGATCGCCGCAATCAACTCACTAGCTGCGACTTGGGAAGGCAGGGCGATCATCGCACTCGAATAAAAGAAATCATCACGGACTCACGAATCTCGGAGAAAGGTAAGTAACGAGATTCGCTCAGTACGCTTAAATTCATTTAAGAAATTCAAAATGGGCATCGCTAGTAGATGCTTTTTACATTTCGAAGGACTTAGAAAAATTTCATTAGAAGAATTTTTTTCAACATTTGAAGTGCATGAGACAAGATGTACAGGAATGAAGGAGCCCAAGAACAACGTCGCCCTCAAAGCTTCGAGAGACGAACCTGAGTCGGAATCTTCTCTCGACGATGAGGAAATGGTAATGATGGTAAGAAGATGCAAGAAACTTTGTAAATCCAGATCTACTAACCATCCGCAGGGGAAGAAGAAAAGGACGATCCGCTGCTACCATTGCGAGGAAGAAGGGCACGTCAAGGACAATTGCCCCAAGCTGAAGAGCAAGAACAAGGAAAAGGGTAAGAAGCCTATCCAAAAACGAAAAGCCCTAAAGGGATGATACGTCGTCGGAGTCGGAAGTCGAGGCATTCTCCGGACTTGCTCTAATGGCAAGTCATCAAAACGACGACTGCGAGTCAAGCTCTTCCGAAATGAGCATCGAGAGCATCGATGAAGGGGGAGCGTCGTCAGAAGAAAGCAGTAGTTCAGGGGGAGACACGGAAAACGAACTCGATAAGGTAAGTCAGGTACGTTCTCTTCCTCCCGATAAACTTTATAAATTTGTTAAGTTATTAACTAAAGACTTCTGTAAATTAGAAAAAGAAATAAAAAATTTAAAAATAATTTTAGCTAAGTCTTGCCCTCTAGAAGAATTAGATAAATCAAAATTGGAAAATGAAAAATTGAAACTTGAAAATAATGACTTGAAAATTCAAGTAGATAATTTGAAAAACCATGCATATTCATTTAAAACCAATGGTAGAAGATTTAATAATTTAAATTGGTACTTTAAATATCACCCTGGACAAATTAGAAACATTTCAAGAAACTATATTCCTAAAAACGTTTTAGTTAATCCAGTAGGTTGGAACCTATATTGGGTTCCTAAATCATGCTTAAACTGAATTTTAAAATTAAAATTAGCGTTTTAAGTGAGAAAATTAAACAAAGAATTTCTTTATGAGGCTTTGTCAAGGAAGTGGTTATTGCTCCAATAACCAAGAAAGCCTCGTGCCTCACCACGACTTGGAAGCCAAAATATTGAAATAAATGTTTAATTAACTTACTAATGAAGCATTAATACAAGAATTAATTAGTTCTTTAAAAAGGGTTATTCAAAACATTTTATTTCAATTTAGAAATTTACTTACTTAGAAATTTTTAATTGCCTAGTCATTTATGTGCTTAAAAATTCTCAAAAATCATTCTTTCTTAAGTTAAAAGATTTTCTGAAATTAGAAATTTATGCTCAAATTACTTAGAAATTTTTTTTAAGTTAGAAATATTTTTTTAAAAATATTGACTTAGATTGTTTCTCTTGGAACCCCATTTTTTTTGTGATCAAAGGGGGAGAAGGGAAAGTATAAGTCTAGGGGGAAGTAGATAGATTTAATTTTTTGTCTATCTTTTTTACTGAGGTAGATAGAGTTATTTTTTTCTATCTTTTTGTACTTAAATTGCAAATTAAGTTAAGTTACTTAATTTTATTTAAAGTCTATTTTACCCTAGCTTAACTTGGGTTGATCACACCAAAAAGGGAGAGATTGTTGGAACCCCAAGGTTGTTTTGGTGTGATCAACAAGTTAAGTTAGGTCCTGTGTGTTTTTAACCTTGTGTCTAAGTGTGCAGGAGCTTAGGAACACAGGTAGTCGAGCGGAAGACGCAGCTAGCGAGAAGGACGACAGTCCGAGGGACGAGGTGCTGCGGAAGAGTACCCCAGTGGACGAGAAGGAAGCGTGCAGTGGTTCCGAGGGACGAAAGCCGGAGCGGAAGATTGTTTGGGGAGCAAGAGACGCAGCTAGCGAGAAGGACGGCACGCGGTGCATCTGAGGGACGAAGACTGCAGATGAGTACGCCGGCGGACGAGAAGGAAACACGCGGCAATTCCGAGGGACGAAAAGTCGGAGGGAAGCCCGCTCGAGAAGATCGGAAGTTGGGTTCGGGTGAGCCCTTTTCCGGATGGCAGAGATCACCCAAATGAGTGGATCTAGAGGAGAAGAACCTGACCGAGGCGGGACTGAACCAGAGAAGAGGTCCCGGATGAAAAAGTCAACGGCTGTTGACTTTGGGCTCCGGGGCGCCCGGAACAGTCCGGGGCGCCCGGACCCAATATTTTCACCAGATCGAGTCAAAACTCGATCTGAACGTTGGGGGATAAAATTTATCCCCCCAGGACGCCCGGAACCCTTCCAGGCGCCCCGACCAAGGCTATAAATATAGCCTTGGTCCAGAAGCTTTTCATCAATTCAGAACTCACGCATTTCTTTCAAACACTTGTACGCTTTCTGTAGTTAGCTTCTGTTGTGCGCTTCAACTTTGTAAGAGGCTTCTCCGCTTGAAGGAGAAATTCTAGTGCGATCATCTTTCTTGGATTAACAATCTCCCCAGTTGTAACCAAGTCAAAACCTGGTGCCTCGTTTTCTGTTCTGATCTTAGTTTATTGCTTTGATTATTTTACAAGTGTCAGTTTAAGAGTTCGAGAAGGGTTGGTTTGTGTTTTGATTTTTGCAGGGCTATTCAACCCCCCTTCTAGCCGGCCTAAGGGTCCTACAGTAAGAAGTTACATCCTTCTTAGCCTTGGGTTTGTATCCCAAACCTCTATGGCCATTGGATGATCTTTGTGCTCCTAAACCTAAGTTTTGCTCATTTTGCCCTTTTAGGATATTTTCCATCCTTTTTAGGGTCTTTTCTAACTTATCAAGTCTTGATCTCAAGACTTGATTTTCCATCCTTAAGTCCTTAGCTTTAGGTTTTTCAATGAATTCATGAGCATTTTTATTTTTAGGCTTGTAACTAAAACTCTTAGTTTTCTTGCCTAGATTTTCATCTACCTTCCTAAACCTATGTGTGGTAGTTTTAGCATGTAGAGCCACATGTTTTTCTTTAAAGCTTTCATGCTTTCTATTCTTATGGTAAATAGCATTGAAATGATAAAAGTTAGAATTATCATGCTTTTTACCATTACTTAAAGGGGTAGGCTCAATGAATGATACCTTTCTTTTTACCTTGGAGGCTCCCCCTTGAGTTGTGCTTCCTCCATGAGTCTTTACCGCTTTCTTCCCCTTGGGACATTGGCTCCGGTAATGTCCCTTTTGATTGCACAAAAAGCACACAACGTGCTCCTTGCTCTTCTTTGTTGAGGGAGCGGTCTCTTTGGGCTTTTCTTTGCCCTTTAGTGCCACTTGGCCCTTCTTCTTGGCCAACTTGGGCCACTTGCTCTTGTAATGCCCATGCTCCCTACACTCAAAACATATGATATGATTTTTATTTTTAATTGAAATGTTTATACCTTCATGTGTAGAGATGATATCTTCTCCTTTTGATCCGGAGGTAGAGACTTCCTCTTGATCCGATAATGATGCTCCTCCAATAAATTCGACTTGACTTGTGGAGGTGGAAGCTTCTTCATCCTCTTCTTCTCTTGACCCGGATGTGGAGACTTCTCCTTCTTCTTGATCCGGTGTCATCGAAAATTGCTTCCCCTCAATCCTAGAGGTGGAGGCTTCTTCATCTTCATCTTGTACATGGAACAAGGAGTAGGCCTTCTACTTGCCCTCTTCATTGCATTCCTTTGAAGATGAGGCTTCTTAGACTTCTTCTTCTTCGGAAGTTGAGCATCTCTCAACTTCGGAGTCCTCTTAATTTTGATCCATCGAGTCACCCTCTTTGGATTCTTCATGATTTGGTACAGTGGAGGGGATCTCATGAATCTTAACCAATTTGCTCCATAGCTCTTTGGCATCCTTGAATTCCCCAACTTGAGCCAAAATGTTGCTCAGCAATAGATTGACCAAAAGCTTGGTCACTTTATTATTTGCCTCACATCTTTGGATTTGTTCTTGGCTCCATTTGCTTTTCTTGAGAGGCTTGCCCTTGGAGTTTGTTGGAGCTTCAAATCCTTCCATGAGAGCAAACCATTGCTCTATCTCCATCATTAAGAAATTCTCGATCCTTGATTTCCAAAGATCGAAACTTGTTGAAATAAATGATAGAGACACCCTTGTATCGAATCCAAGCCCGTCTTGGAATTCCATTTGAAGTTGAGCTTCTTGTGATGAAGTCTTCGACTTGTAGAATTGCTTCAACCTCTTCACCCTCTAGCTCTTTGCCCCTTCCGGCGATGATTCCAGTGAAGAGCGGCCTCGCTCTGATACCACTTGTTGGGACCGATTATGTAGCTAGAGGGGGAGGTGAATAGCTCGGTGCGCTCGTCGTGCTCTTCGTTGCTTGTTTCTTCAAGGATATGCAGCGGAAAATACAAAGAAAACAAATACAACGCTAACACTAAGGATTTACTTGGTATCCACCTCAAGAAGAGGTGACTAATCTAAGGATCCACACACTCACGCACCCTCCACTAATAAAACACTCCTTTTTGGTAACTACCGAAGGCGGAGAAGCCTTACAAGTTCACACTACAAGAAGAAAGGGAAAGAGAACAAAATACAAGCAAAAGCTTATAAGTTTGGACAAGAAAACCCTAACCCTAGATTTCTTCTTCTGCTGTAGATCCGCCTCTTGACTTGGACAAACCTCAAAAAACCCTCAAGATCTGGCGGTGGGAACTTTGTGGAGAAGCTTTGGAAGCCCTGTGAAGATCTGAGATGAAACAGTGTAAGTTCTGCCGAGAGAACAGCTCGCCAGCAGCTAAATACGACGCCAACGGTCGGATCCCGATCGATTGAATTGCTCCCAATCGATCGGGGAGGCTTTGGATCGATCGGTTGATCGATCCAGAGCGCCTCTGTGCTCTCGGGAAATTGCCTGGATCGATCGGTTGATCGATCCAGGGCTTATCGTGCGAAATCGCCGCTCCTAATCGATCCACTGATCGATTGGGGGATCTGGATCGATCGACCGATCGATCCAGCGCTATTCTATGCGATCGCGCACTTGTCCCAATCGATCCACTGATCGATTGGGAGGAGGTTTGTCGCGAAGACTCGCCCAATCGATCGGCCAATCGATTGGGCATGAGCCAATCGATCGGCTGATCGATCCAACTCATGATTTCTCTCTAAAATCAAGTCTAAAGCCTCCTAAACCAACATCTGGTCAACTATGACCTATTGGTTCATCGTGCCTAGCATCCGGTCACCCTTGACCTGCTAGAACTCGCTCACCAAGTGTTCGGTCAACCTTGACCCACTTGGACTTATCTTCACTAGGTGTCCGATCAACCTTGATCCACCTGGATTTTCCTTGTGCCAAGTATCCGGTCAATCCCTTTGACCTACTTGGACTTCCCACCACCAGATGTCCGATCATACTTGATCCATCTGAATTTTCCTTGCCTGGCTTCACTCACCAGGACTTTCCTTCTGCCTAACTTCACTCACTAGGACTTCTCACCTTGCCTGGCTTCACTCACCAGGACTTTCCTTCTGCCTAACTTCACTCACTAGGACTTCATGTCTGCATGGCTTCACTCACCAGGACTTCTCTTCTGCCTAGCTTCACTCACTAGGTCTTTCGCCTGACTTCACTCACCAGGATTTCTTTTTTGTCTAGCTTCACTCACTAGGTCTTTCACCTGGCTTTACTCACAAGGATTTCTCTTCTACCTAGCTTCACTCACTAGGACTTTCACCTGGCTTCACTCACCAGGATTTCTCTTCTGCCTAGCTTCACTCACTAGGACTTTCAGTCAAGTATTCAGTCAATCTTGACCTACTTGACTCTCCTTCACACATGAACGATCGCACCTGTAATCTTCATGTATTGACTACATGTATTATCAAACATCGAAACTACAACATCAAGACTCGAGCTTGACCTGGGGAATATTGCACTAACACAAACATTATAAAAGATTTAACAACATAGATGATGTAAAGGATCTAAATTTTAAGAGATCATAAGTTTTTTACTCGGATTAAATCACATAATTTTTAATGTATAAATTTGTTCAAAAATCTATAATTAAATCTAAAAAAATATTGTTTAAGGCCTTTTGGTGGTTATGGATATTTTATTTTTCTGTTAGGATTATTTTAATTTGTTTACAATTTAGGAATTTTGATATATTTAAGCATTTGTCTAGTTGGTACTAGGTCATTATTTTTTATTTTAAATCCATTTTATTCTGTTAAATCTAAAAATAACGTTTTTATGTTTAACAATTGCTTGCGTCCTATCTGAAATTTCTTATAAAAAGAGTCTTTAAAATAATCATTATTCTATCCATCTAATTGGTCAGTTTGGATTTCACAGGAACGAGAATAAAAGACATGTGGTAGCTTCCACTCTCAACCTTTTGGAAATGGGAATTCTACAGCACACAATGATGAAGCCAACACAGACACCATTAATTCCAACTGTATTAACTCTTATTTTTCAAAAACAAAAAAAACAAATCATTAAATGCCACTTTGCTTCCGAATAACTTCTCCGTATCTTGATAACATTGGTGGTGTCTATCTATCTTCCTCACACAGCGCTCTATAACTTTGTGACCAAAACTTTAGGCAAAAAGTTCATGTGGATCATCTGAAACCACAATCTTTTTTCTGCCTTTCTGCAGCCATCCGAAACCACAATCTTCTTCTCCCTTTTGGCAGGACGAGACCACAGTCCTTGGGGCAATGGATAAAGTGCCCTCATGGGAGGGACCCAAATAATCCACAGTACTTGAGCTTTAGCATAAACCCGGAAGCTGAAGCTGTCATTTCATATTTTCCATGGCAACCTGAGCTCCACAAACCATGGTGACACGGCGAGCTGGATAAGAATATGTACTCTTCAATTCTAAGCACAAGACGGGAGAGTGCAGCATGGAATCTGCACATCATTCCTTATCACCATCCCTTTTTCAATTCAAGTATGAGAACTCTTCTGGAAATAGAGGTTGCAATCCATTGGTGATTGGACCATACAACTTTTGCCCCACCGGCTCATTGGGGTTGGATATGATGATGTGTGCATTATTGCCTTCTTGGAAGAAGAACATCATGTATTCATGTGCATATTGGAAATTATGACGATAAGGAAGAACACATGTATGCATATTGGAAGATATGGGGAAAATCACGAGTTTGATCAAAAGGATAACAATATCTGAAAAAATGTATATTATGAAACATTATAGATTCTCGATCAAAGAGAGATTTTTTCTTGAGAAATTTTCGTATCTAGTTCTATAGATGTCTAATAAATATACTTCTTTAAAGTGAAAAATTCTAAAATGTCCCCATGCCAATTTTGTCTAAGAGTATCTACAATATTTTTAACGTTTAAATACGTTAATGTTTATTTTTTATTTTTTCTATTTGAATCTGTAGGCATTCAAAGATTTGAACGCGTTAATGCTACAGTACCAACAAATCTGTCCACGTCGGCGTTAATGCCTCAGGCATTAACATCGTTGTGGATGTCCTAATCACATCTATATATATATTTGAGCATGTGAGTTTTGGGAGGCCGAATCTTCTAGATCTTAAAATACGATCCAGAGAATGGATCATTTCATTCATAAGTGAGATCTCATTGACCCCACCTGTTATACAAATAGGATCCATGGGATCCCATCTATCAGCAACCCCTGTCCAAGAACGGATCAGGGGTTGCGATCCAGAGGTAACAGATAGATCAATGAGATCCCACCTATTAACAATCTTGATCCAAGAACAGATCAGGTGTTACAATCAGAGGATCCTGGTTGAAGTTTTGGGGAGCTCAAGAGCTCTTGTGGCAGTAATACTTGCATGTTTTTACCTTTGGCTTTTCAATCTAGGTGTAATGGTCAATTCACCTTGATGAACATTTACATGTCAAAATACTAGCGTGAGACCACTAGTATGCTCTTAAAGTTCTTAAAAACTCATCAATACTCTCACAGAGGCATTTAAACCACTGTATTGCATTTAAATTAATGTAGATCCACCATGAGTTGGCTTTCGAGGCTAACATTGATTGCATAGATTCAAGACTAAATGAAATTAAACTTTTATTCATTTTTCCTGAACTAACATGATTATCAAAAATTGGTATTGCGTTGTTGCTTGATTTTTTTTTTTTATAAAAAAAAATAATATCAACTAAACACTGTAAACAAAAACCAGAGGAAACATGTAACTGTCTATTGACAATAATCTCATCGTAACAACTCAGATCACATTTAACAAAGCAACACCAAGAACAGAGAGCAGAAAAAACAGAGCAATCCATTCTAGATATCTCCCAGCACTTTTGTTGTTCCACTTCTCTTCCACACTTATCCACAGCCAATTCCTCTGGATTCCTTACTTGTTCCCAGCCATCGTTGTTCCAGGCTGCCGGAGGAGATCCACTCGATGCTAATTCCCTTACTCTTTCTATTCCCTCGGAGATCAAACATACAGAGTCGAAGTCGCCGTAGCTGTCGTCATCGCTGTCGTAGTCTAACTGCAAATTAGCCCATTCAAGTACTCCTCTCGGAGTCTGCTCCGTCGGAGGCTCTGCCTCAGCCAGGAACGGGTGCTGCAGTAGTTGCTCTGCCGTCCATCGTTCTTTTGGGTCTTTTCTCAAACACTTGTCGAGGAAGTCCCTCCCCTGCTTCGAGAGATGAGATGGGTACTCCGGCAGCTCGGGGCCGTAACCGATCCGGAACATGGCTTCGGCAGCGTCCTTAGGCTTCCAAGATGACCACGGTGCTACGCCGGTGAGCATCTCGATGACGGTGCACCCGAACGACCACACGTCCGACTCCGGCCTTGGGATCTCCCCCCTCGCTACCTCCGGTGCCATCCATAATGGCGTGCCTTGCAAGCTCCGCCGATCTCCCGAGAAAACATCGGAAATCCTCATCGCGGAACCGAAATCAGCTAGCTTGGCGACGCCGGGGGCCTCGCCGAGCAGCACGTTCCGACCCTTGACGTCGCAGTGCACGACGCCGGCGACGTCGTGGAGGTAGCGGAGCGCGCGCGCCACGCACCGGGCGTAGGCGCGCACGGACGACTCGTCTGCGCAGCCGCCCAAGTCAGCCGCGGTGCCGCCGGGAAGGTACTCCAGGTGCAGGTTCCGGCATACTCCGGCGCCGACCTCGACGGTGGTATCGTCGCCGAGGTACTCGACGACGAATGGAGAGGAGAGGGACTCGAGGATCCGGATTTCGTTTTCCAGGAAGTCGACCGAAGCGCTGCAGCCGGAGGCCAAGGAGACGGACTTGACGGCGAAAATCCGCCCGGCGGGGACGGCCGAGGGGTCAAAAGCGAGGCTGACCGTTCCGAAGGAGCCGCGTCCGAGGAGGATTCCCCTGATCCAACTATCCCCTTTACTCTCCATAGCCGGAGGACGAGACGAGGAAGCAGAGGAGGAGGTGCCCCCTGTATTTATAGTTAGCCGCGGGAACGTTTTAAGCGAGCTGACGTGGATGGGAATAATTTTTATTTATTTATATTATTGGTTCATTAATCCATGGCACTTGGAGACGTGCACGATGCGCATCTCTTGCTAGTTTCCTTTTTCGAGTGCACAAATTATTCGGTCATTCGAAACGGGCTGCAAGCCTCGTCCACCGGTGCCAGGTGGCATGCTCATTCATCTCTTTTCCATTTTTGGCTATATGTGTGACATGTTCTTTCTAGATTTTTCCTTCGCGTCCCTGAAGGTTAAAATACTGGCAGCGTTAATCATCGGCCATCGGAAATGGAAATGGAATCGTGGATGATCGGGAGCGCGACGCATCGATTCCTTTGGGTGTGTAATTTGGTGATGGATAAGAATTCAAGGGATGGCGATTGGGGGATGCAGTAGGTTGTGGAGCTAGATGAAAGTTTCCGCCAACGGAATCCACGTGTTTTATTGCCTTTTGCGTGGGACAAAACGCGAGATAAAACGTGCACACGCTTCGCCTAAACTCACCACAAGAAGGGGCGTGTGTGTGTTTTTTTTTTCGAAAATAAAAAAAAAATGAAGGCAGAATTCTCAAAGGGTCTTGATGAGTTTCATTTATTGCCAAGAAAGTGCACCACGTGTCTATCAAACGTCCTAAATGCCTTACAAAAAAAAATGAATTCATCTCCCATCCCCCAACTAGCTTAATTAGTATGTCCAAATTATATATATATATATATATATATATATATATATATATATATATATATATATATATATATATATATATATATATGATATTAGGTAGAGTTTTGATATTAGGTTGGCCTACCTTCCGATTTACCTATTAAGTAAAATTGGAATAGTCCTCTTAATTATTTTTCTGAATGTGTTATCACTATTTCACAACCGTGGAGACACATATATGTCCTTACCAATAATGATTATTTTTGAAAATTAATTATATTTTGTTTTGTTTTTTTTTTCTAACTCTTAAATTAATCCATCTATCAAAATCAGCATACATCTTTATTAATAATATTTATTTTTGAAAACTATTTTTTTACTCTGTAATAGTTCATCTAACCATAAGCGGATAAAATTGTTTCATGCTCGTGAGAAGGTTGCATGATAATTTCTGAGTCATTTCTATATTTTGAATGAATGGGTGACTTTTGTGCCAACTAAAGTACATTGATATTTGATAGGTTTCGTAAAGAGTTTAAGTTAATTTGCCTACGCCATTGATATGTGCCTGAAAAATACAAGGACTATATGAAAATGGAATACACAGGAGCGGATCTATGATTTTAAGTTTGGAGGTCATATATCAAGTGACAAAATTAAAATAATTATTAAATATATTATATAATAATAATCCTTCATAACTTTCATGAATAATATATATTTAATTGAAATATGAAAAAAAAATCCTCTAAGGATTCGAACTTGAGAGGTGCGTTTGAAAAAATATTATACATATCATTAGACCAATAATACATATTACCTTATAAAGGGGCCAAATAATATATATACTAAACTATTTTTAAAAAATTAATATAAAAATAATATTATTTAAAAATTTTGGAGGGGTCGTGGCCCCCTCGGGCCATTAGGTAAATCCGCCCCTAGGAATACACACAGAGCTCGTGGAGCTAGACTTGATGCAATTGAGTGGTTTTTATTGGTATCGGAGATTTTGAAAAAAAAAATTATGAATTTACAAATTAAATTCAGATTTATTTATAAAAGTGATGTAAGCAGAAAGAAAAAAATTACTTGGGATGACTGAAGTATTTAGAAAATTTAGTTGTCTAGTATGGTTGACTGTCGAGTTCGAATATAGAGTCCGAGTCAATTAAGTCTGAGTGTTGAGTCCAACTTTGGATGCTAACTACCGAGTCAACCAAGTGCCGACTCCAAGTGTTGACTGTCGAGTGTCAAGTGCTAAGTCGTCAACTGCTGAGTGTCGATCGAGTTAGAAGAAGACATCGAGATCTGCTATCAAGTAATTTCCTTGAAATATATTTGTTCCACCTTCGGCTATGTTTTAAGATTCTCTCGAGTCATCTGTTTCTAGGATACAAAGGTAAACCTCGATCCTCACCTAGCACTGGTGATTGCGATAAAATGAGAGATAGTTGAATACTATCACGGGTACTCTGCCAAGCAAAAGATGTACGATAAATAAGAAGAGAGTGAGGAGAACGTAGGTGGAAGGAAATTCTTTTTTTTTTTGCATTTCTTTGCTTAAGATCATGGCCTCCCCTTTTATAGGAGCGCCTCTCCTTTGCTGCATTAAATGTTATTTATTGCCATTACTATCTGGATCAAAACGTTTATTAATTACCAATTAATGCATCTATTTCATTTGAGCAACAGACAAAAGAAATTCACATGGTAAAATATCGGATGTTTCATTTGGACAAATTTTATCTTGATCAGTCTGGCATTCGATGGGCACATGTCATGTGCGTACAATAATCAACTTGGTTTAGTGCAAATTCGGATGCTAAATTTGCACTCTCCTATACACTCATGCGTGAGAGAAAGTCTCTCTCCATACATTTGTTCACATCATATATGTATGTACAATAATAAAAATCAACCATAAAGCCATGAAACTCCTAATGCAAAACTAAAAACTCATGCATAATGAAGTATCCTCTCTTTCCACCTTTCCATTCATATTTCAAACAATCCCCTATATGAATGGAAACATAATATGTGATAACATTCGGCATTTGAGTCCAGTATGAGACCGATAGATTTTACCATTTAAACCTTCCTATGTGATGATCTGCTTTCTTACTGTCTGACCATAAACATGATGTCCTTTAACTATTCTACCGTTTGTGTAAACATTAACATATCTCATCTAAGACTCTCCCTAAGACTGGCTGACAGTAGACACGATGTTTTTTAATTGTTCTATTGTTGGTGTAAGAATTGACATATCTCACCTAAGACTCTCCCTGATACATCTCAGTTTTTATGAGTGTATTTGTTTTTGATAATAAACACGCCTAGTTCTATGAGAAAGTCTATGAATTTTGTCTCTAATTCTCTTTGAAGTAGTCCACTTCTTTCACACATATGTGATCCTTAAGACACTTGGTGCATGTTAATTAATCTACGCAATAAATCATAATTAACATGTCCAATCCATAAACATGAAAACTCAAACATATAAATGGAAGAGTTTGTAGTTTTATTAACTTTAAATGTAATCTCTATTAGGCTAAGCTTAAATAACTCATTGGTTATATAATCATTTCCTAAAAATATTTTATTTTTAGATAGAATAACTTTGTTCGACTAAAAAATAATGCAGAAGCTATGCTTGTTCAGAAGTTATCCGAAACAAGATTCTTCTAAATTTTTAGAACATACAACATATTATTAAGAGTCAACTCCTTGCCCGAGATTAACTTCAGCATCACTTTTCCTTAACCCATGATGCCCGAGGTTGCTGAGTTTCTTATAAACAATTCTCTCTATCTTTGATTTTTTTAAAGTTGTGGAGTAGCTTATATAAGTACTCTGGGTTAGTTTTGATGTGGTCGACCAGGTTAAGTTAGATCCCGTTGTATTTAAGTCTTCTATCTAAGTGTGCAGGAGTTTAGGAACAAAAAAAGTCAAACAGAAGACACAGCTGACGAGAAGGATGACACGGGAAGGGAGTCGATGGGCTTGGTACGTCTGAGGGACGAAGTACTGCGGAAGAGTACATCGGTAGACAAGAAGTAAGTGTGTCGCATTTCCTAGGGACGAGAAGTCAGAGCGGAGGATCGCTGGAGGAGAAAGCCAGAGTTGGATTCGGTTGAGCTCAACTCTAAAAGGTCGGAGGATCACCCAAGCGACAGGAGAGGAAGCCCAGGATCGGAGAAGGTGCCGAACGAATCAGCAAAGGGTTGACTAGTCCGGGCATGGTCCAAGTGCCCGAACATGGAAAATTCAATCTACATGGCATTGCGAAGCTATTGCGTGGATGTAAAGTTTGCACAGCTAGAGGTGCCCGGAGATGCCTCATCAGTAACATAACACTTGTATTCAAATCTCTTATTTACTGTTTTCATTTTCTAAGCTATAAAGTCATTATACGGGGCTTCTCCACTTCTAAGAATTTGCTTAAAGAATGTGTTCTAATAAGGTGCATCATTCATCTTGGATTAGCGATCTCTTCGGTTGCAAATAAAGTAAATATGATAGCCTCGTTTACTCTTATGCAATTAATCTATATTTTTCTAACAAGTGTTTATTAGTCAAAGTTGAAAGTTGTGAAAAGGGTATATTTGTAATTTCATAGAATTCACCCTTTTTTCCGGTCGCACAAGACCAATAGTTTCTTGTTGTAGTACATATGTATGGTGGCATCGATATTAATCCACCATTGTCGCAGGCTTGAACCCACTAGATTCAATTCAGAGACCATGGTGTAGAGGTCGTCCATTTATGATCCCTTGTTCATGTTGGCCTTCTGCTTTTTTTTAGCTTTTTTCACCACGAAGAGTTGTAACCAATTTGATCACAATTTAAGTCTTTCCTATAGAACTTCTTTTTGTTGATGCCTTCCCTGGATAAAATCTTAGAAGATTTGAGACTTTTCTATTTCAAGCTTTGATTGTGTTCGACTACGTTGGCTTTTACAATAGCCTAAGAGAAAAAAATTTTCTCCAAACTCTTGTTGTCTTACTCACTGTGAAGTCTAACAATGAGTTCTTCTATATTCATCTCATTCCTCATATGCTTTAACTAGTTCTTAAAGTCTTTCTAACCGAGAAGCAACTTCTCAATGATGGTAGTCATCTGGAAGGTTTCACTCAGAACCACACATTCTGAGTGAATCTCATGCAGGATCACCTGAAGCTCCTAATCTTGGTTGATCATCATTCTGGAGTCAACCATCTTGTAGTCTTGGAATCAGCTTACAAAAAATTTCTTAGCTCCCACATCCTCCATCTTGTACTTCTTGTTTAATGACTACCACAACTTTTTAGCTATTTTCTTTATGTTGTATACAACATACAGTGAGTCGGGAAGACAGTTGAAGATATAGTTTTGGAATACAAACTTAGAATGAGGTCATGCCTCCACTGCTCTGATGGTCTAAACATTAACATCCTCAGCATGCTTGGGAAGGTTCTCGTTCAAGAATCGAGCCAGATTGAGCGTGGAAAAGTAAAAAAAACATCTTGTGCTAGCACCTCTTGAACTTCAACCTAGTGAACTTCTCTACCTTTTTCCCATGGCTGATTGGAACATTTCCAATTGAGGCGGAGGGGGCCTCCATGTGATGAGTTTGTTGCACCTCAATACTCTCTATGATCATCTAAAAAAAAATGAATCTGTTTCAACATTGTTGGATAATATGTTGCCAGAATTTTTGACAAAAAATATTGAATTTAGAAACTTAATTCAGACTTATCTATTAATGTAGCCTGAACAAATAATTTCATATTGGCAAGTAGAGAATGAGTTGCTTGGGATGACTGAACTACCTAAAAGATTGAGTTGTCTTGCATGGCAGACTGCTGAGTCTAAGTGCAGAGTCCTAGTCAGCCAAATCTGAGTGCAGAGTTCGAGTGTCGTGTCCGAGTCAGCTGAGTTCGAGTGAGCTGAGTCTTGTTAGGGTCGGTTTATAGCTAGAGGAGGAGGGGGCGGGGTTAATAGCTCGTCACGTTCATTGTCTTACTTCGTGATGATGATATGCAGCGAAATGAAACATGAAAAACTCTTATAACGCTAACACGAAGGATTGACTTGGTATCCACCTCAAGAAGATGTGACTAATCCAAGGATCCGACCCTTACTCACTCATCCATTATGAAACACTCATTTACGGTAATTACCGAAGGCGGAAAAGCCTTATACAAACTCACACACACAGATATACAAGAGGAACAAAAAAAATAAGCTAATACAATATCAAATCTTACAAGATTTGCAAAACTCTAGCTAGCTTCTCCTTCTTGTATGGAATGCCTTTTGACCTTGGAAGTGCAACAACACATTGTTCCAAAAATGCTTCAAGAATTGGCATGCTGTGAAAACAATCACAAGAAGAAGTGTAGATAAAGGGTTGTCGAATCGCTGCGAGGAAGAAGGCTTTTGAGCATTTCCTTCGCAACGGTCATATCTCAATCGATTGATAAATTGATTGGGGAGACTTGAATTGATTGGCTAATCGATTCAGAGCGCCTCTGTGGTCTGTTGGAGAAACCTGTATCAATTGACCGATCGATTTAACGTTTATCGCGACTCACGTGATTTTCAGCCCTCTAATTAATCAGTCGATTGATTAGGCAAGCCTTTATGGTCGTGATTCAGGCTCCCAATTGATCACCTGATCGATTGGGTCAACCTTCACTCACAACCACCTCCAATCGATCAACTGATCGATTTGACTACGGTTCAATTGATCACTTGATGGATTAACCTCCCTTTGACTTGCTTAAATTAAGTCTAGGATCCCCAATTCCAACATCCGGTCAACCGTGACTTGTTGGAACTCCTTATGCCTAGCATTCAGTCAATCTTAACCTTCTGGGACTTTTTCACCAAGTGTCTGGTCAACCTTGACACACTTAGACTTACTGTGTCGTGTCGAGTGTCCGGTCCTCCATGACCCACTTGGACTTCCACCAGATGCCCGGTCAATCTTGCCCCATCTGAATTTCCTTGTGCCAAGTATCCGATCAATCCTTTGACGTACTTGGGCTTTCCAACACCAGATGTTTAGTCAACCTTGACCCACTTGGATTTCCACGTACTTGACTTCACTCACTAGGTTTTTTTAATCTGCTTAGTTTCACTCACCAGGACTATCCATCTGCCTGGCTTAACTCACTAGGACTTTCATCTATCTTCACTCACTAGGATTTTTTCACTACCCAGCTTCACTCACCGGGACTTTCACTTGTTTAGCTTCACTCACTAAGTCTTTTACCTGGCTTCACTCATCAGGATTTTTCAACTACCTAACTTCACTCACTAGGTCTTTCACTTAGCTTCACTCACCAGGATTTTCCAACTGTATGACTTCACTCACCAAGAGTTGCCTTTGCCTAATCTCCAGTTAAGGCTTTCCCAGTCAAGTATCCAGTCAATCTTTTGACCTACTTAACTTGTCTTCACATCTAACTGGTCTGTCCTTGACTAGAGGGGAATTATATCAACAATCTCCTTAATCAGATGATTACATCTGTAATATCCATGTATTATCAAATATCGAAACTCAAGCAACAAGATTCAAGCTTGAGTCAACTCAAGCTTAGTCAACCATGTCAACCTTAACCTAGGGATATTACATCAACAAGTCTAACTATTAAGTCCGACTAGCAAGTTTGACTCCGTGTGCTAATTTTCGAGTAAGTCGAGTGCCAACTCTGAGTCAGCCAACTGTCGCGTCACCGACCGTTGAGTTGTCGATTGCTAAGTTGTTGATCACCGAGTCGCCAACTGTCGAGTTGCCGATTGCCAAATCACTAGCTGTTGAGTCGCAAGAAGACGCTAAGGCATGCTATATGGCATTTCCCATGAAACAGATTCGCTCCACCTCCGACTATATTTTGAAATTCTCTCGAGTCGTATGTTTCCCAGTTTACAATGATAAACCATGATCCTCACCAAGTATTGGTGATCGCGGCGAATTAAGAGGTACCTGAATGCTATCACAAGTACTTAGGCAAGTAAGAGATGCACAACAAAGAAAAAGAGAGCGAGGAGAACATAGGCGAATGGATATTCTTTTCTAGCACCGTTTACTTAATATCATGACCTCATCTTTTATAAGAGTGCCTCCCTTTTGTTGTATTAAATAGCTGATTAAAGACCATTACCATCTAGATAGAAATGTCTATTGGTTAGAGATTTCCCATTGATTGTCAATTAACGCATCAATTTATTTGAGCAACAAATAAAAAAATTCACATGGTAAAATATTGGTTGTTTCACTTTGACAAATTTTACCCCGAACGGTCTAGCATTCGATACGCACAGATTGTACTTGCATATGAGTCAATACGATTTAGTACAAATCTAAGACATGAATTTGCACCCCTGTGTATCTAAGTATGAGAGAGAATCTATTGTGAAAGCGGAACTACCCCCTTCACCAACTTCAACTTCAGCACATGAGGAGACTTGGCAAAATGGGAGGAATTTACGGGTTAGAGCAGCCCGACTTTCTCATGGACGATGAATATTGCATCTTGGAACATTAGAGGCTTCCATAAGCCCCTAAAACATTGGGGGGAGGGGGGGGGGGGGTCATTCACCTTCTCAAGCAAAAGACAATTCAAGTTATAGCACTCATTGAAAATAAGCTTAATGAGGACTCCTTAGATGTTATCATGCGAAGAAAATTCTCAGGTATGAGGATGACAAATAATTTCATTTATTTTAATAGAAGTTGTATTTTGCTTCTATGGGATATGCACAGGGTCAATTGGATGTTCTTAACACATCGGATCAATATACACATTGTCGTGTTCATTGTTCTATTACGGCTCGATCTTCTTTGGTGACATTTATATATGGATTTCATTCTATCATGACAAGGAGACCCTTATGGACTTCTCTTACCCTCTTTGGAGAAACGATTGTGGAACCTGTTGGTTGCTACTCGGAAAGCCTAGAGGTTCCACTGTACAAACATTTTGTACAAAGGTCTGAACCTTTTCTTAGCTACCATGTGTTCTTTTAAATTAAATTTTGAATCGCCTACGGAACTTAACACGTTTGATCCAAAACTTAATCTATTTATTCTTTTAGGTTTTGACTTGGATCTCCTGCGGAACTTAACACGTTCGACCCAAGTCACCTTAAGTTATTAATTCCATTAAATATTAATTTCCATAATCGGTTCCCAGTACTGACGTGGCGAGGCACATGACCTTCTTGGATATGAGAGCAACCACCACCAAGTAGACAAAACCTTTTATAGAAAGCTAATATTTAATTTCCTAAAATAACTTTAGGTTAACCGAAAAGAACAATCAAATCACAAGGAAAAGAAAAACAAAAGAACACTATATCGAAAACAAATTCAAAACTCTAGAATCGTATGTCTCTTGTATTTAGTATTATTTCCAAAAATAACTAGTATGATGCGGAAAGAAAAATTACTAGTTATACCTTTTAGAAAAACCTCTTGATCTTCTACCGTATTCCTCTTATAACCTCGGACGTTGTGTGGGCAACGATCTTCCGAGATGAGAACCACCAAGCACCTTCTTCTTCCTTGCAAGTTTCGGCCATCAAAACTTCTCCTAGGATGAAGAGGTTCGGCCACCACCACCATGCTCCAAGGGATGCTAGAAAAGAGGCTTCTTTTCTCTCCTTCTTCTCCTTCTTAGATCCGGCCACCAAAGCTATCTCCACCATGAGAAGGTTTCGGCCACACAAAGGAGAGGAGAGGAAAGAAAGGGTCGGCCACACCCAAGGAGAAAAGAGAGGAAAAATAGAATAGAGTCATTCACCTTGAAGCCTCCTCTACCCCCTCTTTTATAATTCTTGGTCTTGGCAAATATGGAAAATTTAATAAAAACTTCCTTAATTCTTTTGCCATTGAAAAGGAAAATTTATTTAATTAAAATAATTTTCTCTTTTCAAATTATAATGGCCGGCCACTCTTCTCCCCAAAACAATGAGAGTTTTAATTAAAACAAAAATTAAAACTTCCTAATTTGTTTCTAGAAATTTATAAAAATTTCTCCAATAATTTTAATCCCTTCATGATTGGTTAATAAAAAGAAATTTTATAAATTAAAATCTTTCTTTTAAACATGTGGATAATTTCCAAAAAGAAAAGTTATCTCTAAAAATTAAAATCTCCTTTCAATCTACAAATAAGGAAAGATATTAAATCTTTTCTTAATCTTTTGTAGAAACTAATAAAAGAGAATTTTTAATTTTTAAACTTTTTTTAAATCATGAATATAATTAAAAGGAAAGTTTTTACCAAAATTAAAATCAACATTTTAATCTACAAATAAGGAAAGAGATTTTAACTCTTCTCTTAATCTTTTGTAGAATCTTATAAAAGGAAGGATTTAAATTTTTAAACTCTCTTTTAAATTATATTATCCACATAAGAAAAATTTTAAAATTTAAAATTCCTTTTTATTTAATAGGGCCGGCCACATGAATTCACCCATGAACATACCCATGGCCGGCCCTAGCTTGGTCTCCAAGCTAGCTTGGTCGGCCCCTATAGGATGGGCAAGAAGGTGGGTATAGGTGGGTATAATACTCTATAATTAAGAGGCTACGATAGGGACCGAGAGGAGGAATTGGTTTTGGTCTCCCGATAAAATTAAGCATCCCGTGCTCGCCCCGAACACACAACTTAATTTTATCAATAATAATTCATTCCACTAGAGAACTATTATTGAACTACCGCACCAATCCCAAATTACATTTTGGGCTCTTTTTTATCATGAGTGTGTTAGTCTCCCTATGTTTAAGATAATAAATGTCCACTAATTAAGTAAGTTACTGACAACTCGCTTAATTAATATCTAGCTCCAAGAGTAGTACCACTCAACTTCATCGTCATGTCGGACTAAGTCCACATGCACGGTTTAACATGACAATCCTTATGAGCTCCTCTTGGGGGCATTCTCAACCTAGATCACTAGGACACAGTTTCCTTCTATAATCAACAACACACACTATAAGTGATATCATTTCCCAACTTATCGGGCTTATTGATTTATCGAACTAAATCTCACCCATTGATAAATTAAATAAATAAATATCAAATATATGTACTTGTTATTATATTAGGATTAAGAGCACACGCTTCCATAATAACTGAGGTCTTTGTTCCTTTATTAAGTCAGTATAAAAGGAATGACCTCAAATGGTCCTACTCAATACACTTTAAGTGTACTAGTGTAATTATATAGTTAAGATAAACTAATACCTAATTACACTACGACCTTCCAATGGTTTGTTCCTTTCCATCTTGGTCGTGAGCTACTGTTTATAATTTATAAGATACTGATAACATGATCTTCTGTGTGTGACACCACACACCATGTTATCTACAATATAAATTAATTGAACAACTATATTTATCATAAATGTAGTCATTTGACCAATGTGATTCTTATTTCTAGATAAATGTTTATATCAAAAGCTAGGCTTTTAGTATACACTATAACAGAACCTTGGTTCATTATGGGAGATTATAATTCACCATTGGCAATTCAAGACAAAGAAGGTGGGGAACCGATTTCTAATTATGAGATACATGATTTGGAGTGCTTTGTTGACACTTGTGGTTTGGTTGATCTTCGCTTTATTGGGTGTCGTTTGACATGGACAAATGGATGGGTTTCTTGCAAGCTAGATCATGCTATGGTAAATCTACAATGGCTTGTTGCGGACGATGAAAGTTATGTGAAATTTACATCCCGGGTTGTCTATCAGATCACTCTTGTACCATAGTTTCAACTTTTGCAAGAGAGAGAGGTTCCAATATGCCCTTCAAATTTTATAATATGTGGGCGTTGCATGATGGATTCAAAGATTTGGCGGCAAATACATGGGAGGCACCCGTATATGGCAATGCGCAATTTACTCTCAAAACTAAACTTACACGGTTGAAAGGTAAACTAAGGAAACTTGATGCTCTTCACTTTCAACATATCAAAGAGCAAACATCAATAGCAAAATCAGAGTTATAGGTTGTTCAAAGAACCCTTCTTGATGGTGGAGAGCCCCCAAGTGAATATGACACAATAAGGAAGAAGACAATTATGCTAGCGGAGGCAGAACAACTCTTCTATCAACAACATGCTAAGAGTATTTACCTCAATAATAGTGATAGATTCACCAAATTTTATCATGACTTGGTGAAGCGAAACAACAAAAGAAATGTTATTATTACACTCATCAAACATCCGGGGAACAAACGACTAGTTTGGATGAAGTCGCCGTGGAATTTGTGGATTATTTTCAAAGCTTATTGGGTGAAGCCAGTCAAAGCTCTCCAATTGATGTTTCTTTCTTGCATGGGACTAAATTATCTCAAGCCCAAGTATCATCCCTTGAAGCTACAATCACGGAAGAAGAAATCAAGAAGGCTCTATTTAGCATAGGCACCGATAAAGCTCCTAGTTCGGATGGTTATAATGCAAAATTCTTCACAGCGGCTTGGGACAATATAGGGGATGATTTCATTTAGGCGATAAAGGAATTATTCACTAATGGTCAGCTCTTAAAACAATGGAATCACACCTTGATAGTCGTCATTCCTAAATCTGATCATGCTCCAAGAGTTACGAATTTTAGGCCCATCTCATGTTGTACGATTTTCTACAAGGTTATCTCTAAAGTATTGGCGGCAAGATTGGCAAATGTTATGGATATATTGTTGGATCCGGCTCAAGTGGCTTTCATCAAAGGTCGGTCCATAGGTGACAACATTCATTTAGCTTAAGAATTGTTGAGGAAGTATGCTCGTAAGCGGGTTTCTCAAAGGTGTATGATCAAAGTTGATTTACGCAAGGCTTTTGATACGATTGATTGGAGTTTTCTTATATACACACTTGTTGGTTTTGGTTTTCCCCAACAATTTTGTAGACGGATAAGGGAATGTATAACCACAGTCTCTTATTCCGTTAGTCTAAATGGTGGCTTGCATGGTTTCTTTAGTGCAAGAAGAGGCTTAAGGCAAGGTGATCCTCTCTCTCCTATGTTATTTGGCCTATGCTTAGAAGTTTTCTCACGGTCTATGAATGTTGTTTCAAGGTTAAGCGCTTTTCATTATCATCCAAAATGTAAAGAAGTGGAACTCTCACATATAGCAAATGTTGATGACCTCTTGTTGTTTGCAAGAGCCGATGCTTCTACTCTTAATCTTATTATGGATTGCCTATCGATTTTTTATGATAAAGCGGGCCTTTGAGCAAATCCGTTGAAATCTAACTTATATATGGTTGGGGTTAGTGAACAACTACGAGAGGAGCTCCTACATATAACCGATTTTCAACAAGGCACATTTCCCTTCCGATATCTTGGCATTCATTTAGCAACGGAGAAATTGAGGATTGCAAATTATGGGGCACTTCTTGACTCCATAAGGAAGAAGATTGTATCTTGGTCGAAGCACACACTTTCCCATGCCGGAAGATTGAAACTTGTGCGATCGGTACTTCAAGGGGTGGAATGTTTTTGGTTGTCTATCATTCCAATACCAAGTGGTGTTATTGACAAGATTTATGGCATCTTTTGTTCCTTTGTATGGTCAACAAAACATCCACCAATCTCATGAGCTTCTATATGTCTACCCAAAGGAGAATATGGTTTACGTGATTTGCAAACATGGAATATGGCTCTCTTATGTCGGATTTTATGGAATATTCAAAATCGACGTGAGTCTCTTTGGGTTTGATGGGTTCATTATCACTACCTCCGAAATATGGACTTTTGGCAATAGAGGAGTAAGCCTTCGGACTCCCCCCTTATTTAACACTTACTTTTTATTCGTGATGAACTTGTACGGTGAACTACCTCCATTGGTGCCGCAAACATGAAAATGATAGAGTCGTTTGTCGGGAAAAATAGAGGATTGGCTTTGGCATATGAGTTTTTCCATCCAAAAGCGGCTAAAGTTGATTGATTTTCGGTGATATGGAAGCCATATATTTTGCCCAAGCATAGGTTTACATCTTGGTTATTTGCTCATGGAAGACTAAGAACGGCGGACATCATCTCTTATGAGTCCAATAAATTATGTGTGTTGTGCCAACGACATGATAAATCCAGTAATCATATTTTCTTTGATTGTGAGATTGTCAAGCCCCTACTTGATAAAGCCAAGACATGGATGAGTATCACTTTTGACATCACCGACATGACCTCCTTTCTTGATACATTTCGACAAAATACAAAGGTAAAGGGCGGCAAATGAAAGCAAGGCATTTTGCATTATCTTCCATGATTTATCTCGTGTGGAATGCACGTAACATGAGTCGATTTGAGAATGTTGTTCCTTGCTTTGAGAGGATATTCCACAAAGTCCAAGTTCATGTTTGGCGCTTTGTGGATATCAAGTATTTTTTTTTGTAATGTGTGTAATGCTTTGTGATATGCTCAGGTATCATACAAAGTCCAAGTCATGTTTGGTACTTTGTAGATACTAGTGAGGTCTTGATGTGTGATGTTATGGTGTCATACAAAGTCATAAACCTCTTATGCACTTTGTAGACATCATATAATTGTATCTTGTTTTTTTGGGGGAGTATAATACATTTACCTTCCCCCCTCCCCAAAAAAATGAGAGATAATCTCTCCCCATATTTTTATCCATATCATACATGCATGTGTAATACTATAAATAAGCTATAAAGTTATGAGACTTCTAATGTGAAATTAAAAAATCATATATGTCTCCTTCTTCTTTTCCACCTTTTAATCCACATTTCTAATCGTTTTCAGCTTCATGGCTCAAAGGTTCACTTATTATATTATTAGTGATTGAATTCATTTGTTAATTGATGCTAGATAACTCAACTTCTAATTGACTTGGCTACAAACAAAAATATTATGTTTGTTGCCCGATCAACTTGACTCAACTTTCTGATTTACATAACTATCAAATTGTATTCTTCATTGATTGACTGATTCCTGATCAATTAACTTCCATTCCATTTAGTCACAAATAATAATATTTTATTCATTGATTAATTCATTTAAGTTCACTATTTGGTCTACTTTAATCATTACTAATTAACTAAAGATAATCTTTAGTCAATCAGATTGTTGACTACGACTCCAAATGATTGAATCTTCTCCAAACCCACTTAAGAATTTTATTTTGTAAGTATTTTGCCACAAGGTCATCTCCCATTATATTATTTAGGATAAAATATCTTTAATTCTTCTATATTTTCTATCTAGTACTATTTTGCCCTCGTATATTTAAAAAATAACATTTAACCCCCTTATAAAAAATAAGATATGAGAAATCTTGTAAAAGATAATTGTACCATTATCATTTTTTTTATCATTTTTTTATAATAACTTTAAAGGAGAAAAAAAACATATTGAATTAATCATTATATCATTCGGTAAAAACCTTCACAAAATTCATATATACACCATCATAAATAACAAAAAAACAACAACTCTACAAAAAATAATCAATCAAAAACTCATTCCACCATCCTCGCCAAACTAAAAAAGAGCTCATCATCAAATGTAGCATACAATGAATAAAAGACAATTGTGCCTATTTTTTAAAATCAATTTTTGATAATAATCTCAAAAGGGGAAAAAAAAACATATTGAATTGACCATTACACCTTTGATAAAAATCCTCACAAAAGTTATACTTGTACCTATAGAAAAGTAACAACCTTAAAAGGGATAACCCGCTAAAAACTTATTCCACTACTCTCTTTAAATAAAAAAGAGGTAGAATTCTAAATTGATGAACTAAAATTACACCCCTACTTTATTGTATGTCACATTTGACAACGAGGAGGAGGTTTTTAATAATGAACTTTGTTCTATCTTCATTTAATTTTGATTCATCAATTTAGAATTCTGGTTTTTCTTTGTTTGGTAAAGATAGTAGAATGAGTTTTTTTGTTGATTATTCCTTTCAGAGTTGTTGTTTTTTCTATTGTTTATGCTAGTGTATGTATGAATTTTATGAGTATTTGTATCGAAATATATAATAGTCAATTCAATATGTTTTCCCTATTATTATTATTGAAAAATTATAAAAAAAAGACAATGACATAATTTGTCTTTTATAAGATTTCTCACATATAACTTTTTGTCAAAAGGGGTTAAACGTTATTTTTTTAAGTATAAGGGGATAAAATACTACTAGATAAAAAACACAAAGGATTAAAGGTATTTTAGCTTATTATGTATTAAGCAAATACGCCGAAGCTCATGACTTGCTTTATGCATCTTCTTCCAACTATCATCAATATCAAGAGTATCCATATCAATTTTTCTATCCAAAATATATAATTTAGGATAAAAATTTACTTTATTAAATTTATATATTCACTTTTCGCTATATCATATATCAGTTTCTTTATTTTTTTTTGTCTCTTCTTTAATGTTAAGGGAATGAAATCCATTCCTTAAATTTAGTAAAGTTCTATTTATAAATGTAAATTTTAAGAAATGAATAAGGCAATTGATATAAAAATTATTTTTAATTATCCTATTCAAAATTCAAGATAAAATTTTTAGATAAGATAATTGATATGGATATTCTAAATCTTGAAACTCCTCCTCAAATGCCCCATCCAATCTTTAGCACATGTTGAACCCTTGAGGCAAAATATTTCATTGCATTAACTCATGCTCCATGAACTTCATCACCTTAAAGTTTCCTGTTTTACAATCCCTTAAACGACTCATGTGACTTTCTTCAGAGTCCATTATTGAACGTGTTGCCTTATTCACATTAAATCGTCATCAAGACTGTACCTCATTGAGTCATGAGTTCCATGGATGCCAGTTCAGACATAGGCCATCCCAATTGAATTCGGTATATGATTTTTAATTAAAAATATTATAATTAAAATTTTAATTAAAACTCTTTTTTTTTATTTTTTATAGATTTTTAACTAATTTTTAATTATATATATTATTTTAAAAATCTTATAAATTTTTATTTGATCATACTCTTGAAAATGCATGGTACCTTTGCGGCCTGTGCGTGAATTTCGTACATGTTTTTTCTCTTAGGATGTTTTCACGTATAGTAACAAGTAATACAAGTGGTTTGTTTGTCCCTAGTATTTTTGTCCATTTATCATATCAACACGAAAAAAATAAATTATAGATAATTATTAGTCATTAATAGAAAAACACGCTCAAACTCTCATACTGTTTTCATGTTCATTTTATCCCTAGCCAGTGATAACCTGTGATATTTTTATCTCTTACCAGCAATCCTTCCTCCATGCGCTTTTCTCCTCTTCCTCGATAAGAACATAAAACTGGATTCCTTATCTATTCAATATAATTAAAGTAGATTGCTAGTATTTTTATGCATCAATTTTTTCAATTATACTATTGATAATGCCATTTCTTTACTTCAAAATAGGCTGAGTAGTCTTTTTTTTATAACATAGATAAATTAAAATTGTTTCCTAAGTTTTTAAAAGAAAATATTTTTTGAGTCTTATTTTTTTTTAAAAAAAATATGATATATATGTTATTTGATATTGATGAAAAGGAGTGTAAATTAGTCAAGTCGTTTGTAAATTATTCGAATTTTGATAAATTATTCTAATTAGTCCGATTAAGTTAACAAGCTAAGTATGAGCCTAATTTCGAGTTTGAAAAATTATCGAACTAAATTCAAGTTTAACAGTATTTAGTTTGTGAGCTCATAAATATATTCATTTAGAGATCCGCGAACGTATTTATTAAAAAACTCATAAATATATTTGTTAAGAAACTATATATATAAAATATTATTAACTATTATAATTAATTATCTTAAACATGCTTAACTAAGCTCGTTTAAATTTTACATGATATTTTTAACTAACTTGAGTTATTTAATTTTATTACGAGTCAAACTCGAACTTAAAAATTAAAGTTCAAATTGAACTCGAGCCAAGCTCTAGTTTACAGATAACAAATTGAGGTCGAAGTTGCTTCGAATTGAGGTCGAGGTTGTTTCTTACTATCTGACTCGGCCCGGTTCAATTTGATTACAAATGATGATTTTTTTTTTTTAGAATTACTTTTTTTTAAAAACAATTAATTCAAATTTAAAATAACATTGAGATAATAAATCTTATAATAATTATTAATAACTGCTTAAATAATTTAATAATTAAAAATTTTTATTATCAAATCTTAAATATAAAAATTTAATTAGTAGCGTTCCATCTAATATAAAAGATCTAAAAAAAAATTCACGTGAGCCCTTGAGACGAATTTGATATATGTCTCGTGTCTTGTCAAGTTCCCGAATAACTTAGTGTAATTGACTTGATATTTTATGCGGATTAGAATTGTAGGTCGTATAATAAAGTAGGAATACCCCGTCTTATATTTCACATCAAATTTAATTTGAATTTATATATATATATATATATATATATATATATATATATATATATATATATATATACACGAAGGGAGGAGAGATGAAAGTGATATAAATTTCATTACAAATGAGACTTTAGTCTCATATTGAAAATTTTAAGATATATTGATTGGTTTATATTGATTTATATATATTGATGATGTAATAAATGTATGGGGAGAGATTTTTTTTCATGCGTGGATGTACAGGGGTGCAAATCTAGGGTCCAGATTGTATTGAACTAAGTTGACTCGTGTACGAGCACGATCTGCACGCGCCTAATACCGGACCAGTCGGGACAAAATTTGCCCAAGTACTGGAACAATCGATATTTTGCTACATAAACTTTTTACTGCTTATTGAAGGGTATAACGAATGCATTAAATTAATGATTAATGCAGTCGAGTGAAACGTTGACGTTTCACAGTTGATAAAAAATGATCATTAGCGCTGCCCATTGATCTGAGCTCCTATATAAAGAGGCTGTGATCTTAGACAAAATGTGTCACGCTCAAAAAGTTGAAGCTCTTCGTCTACGTTCTCCTTCTGTTCTGTCATGCATCACCATGCTTAGCGGAGTGCAGTACTGTCCGTGATAGCAGTCGGGTACCACTCAGTCCGTCGTGACTATTAGTGCTCGATGGAAATCACGGTTCATCGTTATATCCTGAGAAAAATATGACCTGAGGAAACCTCGAAGTACAGCCAGAGGTGGAGCGAATTTGTTTCAAGAAAATTGCGACCCTCGCATGTCTCGGTCCATTAGCCTGCTCGAATTCTACGTTCGCTCTGCCGCTAACTCGGTTGGCCTCTGTGTTCGCTCGACCCTCTGCTCGTCCGACCTCTTCTTCGCTCGGTTGCACTCTCGTTCGACCTTTGCTCGCTCGACCTCTTCTTTGCTCAACTACATGCCAGTCCGACTGCAGCTCGCTCGGCTGCACGTCAGTTCGGCCTTAGCTTGCTCGGTCAGTTCGCTCAATCGCTCACTCAGTTCGCTCGACCGCTTACTCAGTTTGCTCGACCACTCACTCAGTTCGCTTGGCCGCTCACCCAATTCGCTCGACAGTTCGTTCGCTTGCTCGCTCGGTCACTTGGTCTGTGACTCACCCGTCCGACCGCTCACTCGCTTGGCCTCTTTACTCGCTCGCCCCGCTCACTCGCCCGGTCAATCACTTGCTCGTCCGCTCACTAGGTCTGCTCGGCTATCTACTTGCTTGCCCGGTCGATCATTCGTTTGTGTTCAATACTTGGCAGAAAATCAACCCCTGTTGACAGTCTGAGATTATCTATTTAAGTTATATCAATAAATAAGTTAAATTTAATTTATGTATTTAAATTCAATTAATTCTCAAAATCTCCCGCAATATATTATTTTGTCCAATAAATATTTTGTATGTGAGACTTAGATATTAAGTGATTTTGACATTTATAGAGAAGATATCAATAAGAGTATTAATTCGGTCTCCATTGACCTCTCTTTTCCATGGTACGCTCCATTCAATATCTCTCGTAATTTATTCCTAGATTATATAGAGAAAAATAAATTATAGGATAAATTTATAATAGACCATTAGGATGAGAAGATTTAGAGCATGCATACTATCAAAAATTGATCCTTTGTCTTATTATAATATATATATCTAATTAGTTAATTAGACATCCGTGAAACTGATTTTTTTCCCTCCTACCCATTTGGTAGTCTCCACTTAATTATCACATCAAATAACAGTTGTTGGGCAATCATCGGTGGCTCGTGATAGGTGTCTAGGTCAAGTGTCGGAGGCATGCTTGCGAGAGCCATCATCCACTTATGGACGACTATGGGACTCACGAGCACTGACGTAAAAGAGAAAGCAAGGGCAACTGATAGACTTAGGACGGAGAACCCATACTCAATGATTAACTCGTCTTTCATTAACTGATCAACTCGTCTTTCGTTGACTGATCAATTGGTTCAGATAATAGATCTAGAATCGATTTTTAGTAGATGTGAAATACTTTATTAGTTGTCTTAATTCCTTCTTATATACAATGTTATTATTAAATGTGGTAAAAAAAGATGATTCGCTTGCTCTTGGTATTCTTGTCAATCTGTTCCCTAGGTCAATACGGAGGAGATAAATTACAGATGATTATTAACTATTAGTGCAAGTGATCAAGGTACGAGGGAAGTCATACTCAGATGTATCGAGTTTCGACCCCAATACCTCATATGACAATACTTTATGTCTTAACCATCTTCTAAAAGGATAGACTACTATTATTAAATGAAACATCTTAAAAACATCCACAAGGACGTTAATGTTCGAGGTATTAACATCGACTTAGATGCACTGTAGTATTAACATGTTGAATTCTTTAAATCACATTAATGCATGCAAATAAAATAGAATATAAAAAAAAATAAAGTTTTAGTATTAACACGTGAAGTTGTTAAGGGTGTGTTTGGTTCGGGGTTATTCTTGATAACCTTGATTATTCATCCAAGATTATCAACAAAAACCTTATTTGGTTTAGGTATTCGATGATTCCCGAATAATATTCCATGTCCGATACGTCAGTAAAAGAGTCATGCAGTCCGGAATCAGAAAACCTCAGAAAACTAAGGCTTTTCTTGATTCCGGGGTTAACGAATTTTTTTACCAAAAATACCCTCCGATAAGAAAAAATATGAAAAAAAGAGAAAAAATGTAAAAAAAATAAAAAATGTTTAAAAAAATTTAAAATTTAAAAGTTTATTTTTTTTAAAAATAAATAATTTAAAAAATTTTAAAAATAAAAATTTTAAAAATAAAAATTTAAAAAATTTAAAAAATTTTAATTTTTTTTTTAAAAAATAAAAAATTTATAAAATTTTAAAAAATTAAAAAAATTTAAAAATAAAATAAATAAATAAATATTAAAATTAAACAAATGTAAAAAAATAAATAATATAAATATAAATAATATAAAAAATATAAAAACATTAAAAAATAAAAAAAACATAAAAATAAAAAAATATACAGGAAAAAGGAAAGTAAAAAAACATTAAAAAAAAAATAATAATATTATGTATAGTTGGTTTTGTAACTGAGGGTAATACGGTAAAATATTAAACTAGGGTATTCATTAAAACCTTCAAACAAATAAATTTTTGTTACATTACCTAGATTGAACCAAACAACATTTGGTTATATTTTTATTACCAGTAATCTTAGTTATGTGATTACCTGATAATCATATAACTAAGATTATATATGATAATTTGAACCAAACACACTCTAATGATATTACGGATGCCCTAAGAGGGTTGTCGAGATGATAATTTTAATTTATTTTTTTTCCCTCCAATGATCAGCTCGCCGGCGGGGTAGGGGCGGCAAACTAAGTCAGTGGGCTTCTCGTATCACCCGATCCCAGGCCCGGCCAGCTCAACCAGACGGAGCACAGTCCTCGCCAGTTGCTTATAAGGGGTAAAGATAAAATGACCAAAATAGCCAGCCCACTGCCCACCGAGGTTTACTACCTTCTTCGACATCCCCCTCTTTCCCGCTTATCTTCGATCTCCAAATTTGGAGTGTGCTCTACCACTTCGCTAGCAGCGATCTTCTCCTCGCCACCGGTGTCGTCGGAGGGATCTTTCCGACGCGCCTTTCGCTTTCTCTTCCCTCTCGTTTCTCTTACACCCAAGAAAACACGCCCTTCATCTCTAGCCGCGACCTCCGCCAATGTCGATCGGGGTCCGCGAGTTGTCTGTCCTGGGCGAGTTCAAGCCGTTCGGTCTTTCGGTCGAGGATCTCGACGGCAAGACACTCGACGACGCTTCCTCGGAGCACCAGTACTTCCTCTTCCACCCGGAAGTTGCGCGTGAGGGGCACGGGACCGCCAGCAACCTCGACTTCTCCTCCCCTTGTACACCTTCCGAAGGAGATCATGAGATTTTCATACGCGGCAATCAGTAATTCATCCGCCTTAACATCTTCTTTTATAGAGGAAGCACATTATTAGGGTTTAGGGGTTGGGAATAATTAAGTTACATTTTCGTATCTTTTGAATGGTATCACTTGTTTCCATTGATCATGAATCCGTGCGTCTTTTGCCAGATGATTTCCTTTGTTTCTTTAATGCCTGTTAATCCCGGAGCGCGATGTTTGTTTTTTGTGTGATAGAAACATACTGTTATCCCAAAGAGATCTAGAAAATGCACGGCGATAAATGCCTCTTCCTGACGAGGCGTCGTAACAATTGTTCGTTGATAGGAAGCTCTCTTTCAAAAAAAAAAAAAAAAAGTAGAACCAAAGAGACTAATACTTCTATGCCTGGAGGACTATATAACACACTTCATAATATATCACTTCCATACCTTGTGTTGAATTATAAAATTCTCCATTCTCCTCTCTGGTTTCGAATCTTGTTAATAAGCAAGGGACATGTCTTCTAACTGGCTATGCTATCTTCTTAACTTCAGTACTTTTCATCCATGCCTTAAAACTTCTATGAAAGTCAGGTTATCTATTATATTGTGCTTAGGAGCTCAACCTATTTAATTTGTGTCTTTTTGTCGAGAAGGCCAATCTGCATTGATAAAACCTAGCCTTATTATGAGCAAATTCTACTCACAAAATCATGTCTGAATGCAACCCAATTCAATGTCCAGCTAGCTAGCTTGCTGATTTAGAACTTCTAAGTGATTTCAGTTACACTGAGGATGGCTTTATTGTGTTGTAAGAAAATTGTCAAGTTGTCCTTGAATGTTGTGTCCCATTTTGAATGTTATGGCTTGTCCAGCTATTGTTGTCTTGGTAACAACTGTTTCAGAGGTCTTTTCCAAAATATTTGAAAATTTCTCATGGTTGTATTAGACGCTCAATGTTTAGTTATGATATTTAGACTTTCCATGTCCTATATGACATTATATAGCAGTGCTGATAATTATTCTGTAATAAGTAGTTAACATGCTGCTATTTATCTAATCCTTTATATTATTTGTTGATAGGATAATATGGAGCAGTGGGCCCCGGGTTCATAAAAGATACACCTCCACCAAAGCAGTCATTATGGTATTCTTTTTTTTTTTTTGGTTTAAACTATGGTTTGTATGTCCTTGTTAGATATTCAGCTGGAGTCACCAGTTATTGACATGTTTTTACTATTCAGTGTATATACATATATAATCTGTCAATGACATATGTGGAATTTGAAAAAATTTCATAATTATCTTATGCGTAATTCTCTATCTGGCGGCAGCAATCTTATTTGGTTTATGGAAGCCACTAGTGGAAATTGGATGGATGACTATCCCATTCCTTAAAATCTCTTCCTAATATATGCATATATGTATGTGTATGTGTATGTGTGCGTGTGTGCGCGCGCATATTTCTGATTTCATTATAGTTGGCATCTGTAAGATGTGAAAAAGAAGGATGTCTTAGTCACATTTGGTTTGATACATGAATGATTCATTTAGGTACTCTAGTTTTATCAGTTTGGATAAACACTGTTTCTTGTTCTCAATCGCAATGTGTAATCATATTGCAGAACTCATAATGACATGCTTAAGAGCGGAGAGCCTTTGAACCTCGCTTCAAGAACTAGTGAAAATAGTTGTGCTCATGAGGGATACAAATATGTTGATGCATTTTGATTTGGCTACTTGATTTCGGTAGCATAGACTGATAGTTAATAACAGTTGAATTTGATGATCACCATTGTTGTTTGGTTCTTAGATGGTTTTTGATCTTTCTTAAATCCTGAAGTTGGCTACAATTTTAGGTTCAATATTTCACCTATATGATTTTATTAATTTTATGCTTTATTTGATTTGATTTAATTCTTATTCCACTAATGCAAGCTTTGTTGTGTTGTTAGGTCTGTTGGTGTCACATGGAGGGTATTTCAGATGCACTCCTCTGTGTTTTACAGAGTGATGTGTTATCTATTTATGGCGTGTCTGGTTAGTTCATTAAATTTGATTTCATGTTGAGGAGATCAACAATAATTGCTATTTATTAAATTGCAGTAACTTTTGCTAAAGTTAATAGTTATTGGTGTTAAGTGATTTAGCCTCACATATGGTGTTTTAAGTTTAGTATGCGATGAGTCCTATATATGCACCATGTAATAGATCTTTCAAAGTCAAAGAATATCAATGCAACATTATTATTCTCCCACTTATCATGGTTTTAGAGCCCCTCTTGGAGGGTTAGGTTTGCCAGAAGTAATCCCCTTATGGGAGATCGTTGATTACATGACAACCTCCCTTCATTCATATACTACCTTTGTTAGTGTCTTTTTTTGTTCTTGTCATTCCACATGACCTACTTTCAACTTCTTCTCTCCAAGAGCATAGTGGAAGCTTATAGAGGGATAATATTGTTTTTGATGATGTTGCTTCTTCTATGGCATGGTTCCAAGGTTCTAAAATTCACTAGGTGTTAGTCGGGTTAGGCGGGGACTAGGCGCTGCTAGGTGGATTCCTCGGTATTAATATAAATTACATAATAAATCACATACTATAACTCTAATACAACCACCGCTAGGTGCTTGGCACAACCATCGACATCAACATGAACATATTTTGTTCTGACTGTGGATTGAAACCCTATCTCAAAATGAGGTTTCAAACCTTGATATTATTTGTACAACTCCTAGGTGTAATTACATCTTAACAAGGGGTACCCCACTTGATGACATTATAAGAACAAGAAATAACTCAAGATAAATTATTCAACACACACATATACTTTTCTTTTGTTAGAAAAAGAGTATAACGAGGATATATAATACTAAAATGTCAAAATGGAAAAATTGGAGGCGAAGGAAAATGGGGACCAAGTATAAATTGCTAAGTAGCTAAATAAAAAATCTATAAATTTTAATCTTGATTAAGAGTTCAAAAATGTCGATAAGACATCACAACACTAGAGTTTTAAGTTGTTAGGCTTTTTATTTTAATATAAAACTTTTATTCTTGTTCCACTTAATTTTTATCATTTATTTTGCATAAATAAATCTATTTAATTTTGACCATTTATTATCACATGCTAATCCACTTTTCACTACGAGTAAACAATTAATAAGTGAATCACTAGAGTTAGGTGCTCAAAATATGGATAATATGTGCTAAAACCCTCACTAATGATAAACAACATTATATCCCCTCGTGCGAATAAATATTGATTGTGTGCAACCCACACCACCACATATTTGTGGGCGTTTAGATGCTCTCATAGAAGGTTAGTTTTCACTTTTTAATATTTATTTTTTACAATTAATAATAATAATTGTTATTTGAAGGAGAGCCTTTACGTAACGGTAAAGTTGTTGCTTTGTGACCTAAAGGTCACGAGTTCGGCTGTCCTTTTAATAATAATTGTTATTTCACTTTAAATCTTGATAAAATAATTGGGTTCACATTTTGTTTATAGACTAAGTCACCTTTTTAATATTGTAGTAATTTAATTATATATTAGTAGATGATCTCTATATAAAGGTTCATAGCTTCAGAAAGGTGTAAAAGTATCAACACGCAAATCAATAGGTAGCATAGGTAATTGAGGAGCAATCAGAGTATCAATTTTATCCTTTGATAATAGCCCCTCTTAATGTTAATTCCTACATGTTTATAACCCACTTACAAATTTTAGTGATGGTTTAATTTCCCTTTTCAAAATATTTGTAGCAACATAAATGGTCCTTTTACATATTTAATTCATTCATAAGGAATATATAATTGAATCTAAGGATTGATATATCTATCTCAAATATACAGTAGGTGAACATCTGAAACTCTACAAGGTTAGTGCGCTCTTGGCAATGCTTTTCTATAAAACCAAGCATAGAACAACTTAGAAAATCTTAAAATAAACTAAATATAATAATTACATAAAACCTAAAACCTAAATTTCATTAAAACTCAAAATCAATGTATCTGATCTTTGATTTAACATCAAAAAATATTAATCTTCCATCTTGAACCAAATGCACCAACATAAATACTACAACAAACCTTAGATAGAAATGAAATAAACTGTGAAGTGGAAGCTGAAGAAGCAATATAATTCGGAACGATCTGAGCAGCGCGAGGAGGTCGACCATGTAGACCCCAACACTTATCAATCGTGTGGCTCGGGCGGTGGCAATGATCACACCAAGGACGACCTTTGCCATCCTTCCGAGGCGGAGGTCTGTTGTTGTGTCAAGAGACCAAAGCTGCAGGAACGGAAGGAGGCATCATCAAGATCTTGTCCAGGACACAGAGGAGAGTTGGCCAAGCATTGTCCATGGTAGCTTCTTTGGGGCTGCTCAGGAACTGATCACGAACATGAGAATAATCTGTGGGCAGACCATATAAAGCCAGGGACATAAAAAATTTCTTCCGATTTTCAAGCTCTTTAATAGGACTGACCGTAGGTGGTAGCAGTTCATTGAAGTCACAAAGGAGGCTAGAGATTGAACCCAAATAAGTTGACATTGAATCCTTAATCTGATGGACACCGACGATAGTCATAAGATCTTCACAAACTTGATAGAGTCGCCGAGAGATGTTTGTAAAGAGTTGTTGAGCCTGTGTCCAAATGGCTTTGTAGGTTTTGTGAGTACGGAAGACATTCCTAAGAGATGGATAGATGGATGGTGGCTCGGATAATACAACACAACTGAGCGTCAACCTTCTTCCATAGAGAACGATCGGCGACTTGAACATCTTCTTGAGTTTGAGTGAGATGTGTCTCATAACCCTGTTCAACAAGCCAAAGCTCAATGTGAGATGCCCAAGAGACGTAATTTTTACCATCCAACTACTCGGAAGAGATGTGTGCAGTGATGTGGTTGGTAAAGATTGAGGTATCTGGCTTTGGGATATCGGATCTAGCCATTGATTAGTTTGGAAAGAACTGTGAAGAACGTCGAAGGAGAAGATGAAGAGGCAGTCGCCCCTTCTATGGTGAAAACTCTCTGCTTCTGCAGCCACGTCGGCAGAAAGTCCACAGTAGAGAAGAGCTTGCTGGAGATGAAGTTGAAACGACCAACTGGAATTGAGAAGAAGATGCTCACTGCTCTGCCAGCCTCCTCCTCTGTTGAACACCTTGCGTTAGCAACCACGTCGGCAAAGAAATCTTCGGATGTAGAGACGGAGAGGAAGCAAGAACAACCAGAGAAGAGGGAAGAACAGCCGGATTCCTCTGTTAGAAACCATGTCCACGGGAAGCCTTCAGAGAGCAGAACCACTGCGGCAACGAAACCCTAGATTGAAGCCGACACTCTTCAACAACGATCGGGAGATGAGGGAAATCCATTGCGCTAGAGCAGAACTACTTCGCATGAAGGGAACACTGAGGAGTCAGAAGAACCCTAAGATGAGGTCGTCACCTTCCCCAGAGCCGTCGGAGATGTCGTCGTCGTCGGAGAACAGAGGAGCCCGAGGCGGGATAGCCTCGTTGGCCATCAGGGATGGGAGTCAGCCTGCGGATCGCGCGCTTGCTGGTCACGTCGAGGACGATCGTGCGATCGTTGGCGAATACGAAGAGGTGCTGTCATGGAGGAGGTGGAGAAGAGAAAACGCAAGAGCGCGACGACACAGGAAATTAGGGTTTTCTTTTAACCTGACTTTGATACCATGTTAAGAGAAAACCGTGTATTAGACACCACGGAATTATTGACTTATATAGAGAAGGATATACAACATAATTACAATAATACCCCTAGTTATTATGTTACAATATTCTAACACTTTCAAATGTAAATATTATTAATTTATTTTTGGATCATATAAATTGAATATTTTTAGAAAATTGTTATTTCCAAACGTATGGCATGACATACAAAAATTATACCACAATTATTTTCTTTTCTTTGATTGGTTGGACATACTTATGAATAATGTCCTATCCTTCATCCTGGTCTGCTACATGGGTTTCGACAAGCTCCCATTATTGGTCTTTTGTATTGTCAAAACAATCAATGTTCTTTTAGAAAATAAATTACTCAAGGTATTGGTTGCACATCACATGTTTTTTTCTCGTTCTAAACAAGTTGATGTACTGAGAACGTTTGAGCACTATACTTATGTTGGCCTTGATCACTAAATGGTGGATAAAAGTTGCACCACTAAACCACAATAATCTATGTTTGCTGTTCTGATTGACACCACTGGATAGGTGCTATGCTTTCTCATGAACCCTGTGTCGGTCACATTTGTCTAGGTCTGGCATGCCTTGCCTTCTCATTCCAATTAAATTTTAGCTAAATATGTGGATTGCTGAAGTCAGATCAAAGAAGTGTCAAAACTCTTTACCCGTTTAACCTTCAACAAATTTCAAAAATGCTTGCCCGACGTCTCTTAAACTTCATAGGAAGACACTCTATATGCTTGATCAGAAACTTATTTGAGGACTGCAACTTTGCAAAGTAGGATTGGCTGTAGGTGTACTATTCCACTCTCCTTGGAATGTAGGGTTCTAGATGAGGTACACAGGAGTTGGAACAATAGTTTAAAATAGATCCTCTATTGTAAATTTCTGTGTAGATTTGGGCAATTGGATAGGAGAAGCGAAATTTAAAATTTAACCAATGATCAGAACTTAAATGGAAATTTATAGATGGTAAATTGAGGTATTTCTCTTTTGTGTAGCTAAATCTAGGTTCACTCTACCTTATGCTTTATTTATTGTACATAAATTCCCCCTTCTTACACTAATATTGGATAAGTATATAGCTATGCACTTTGACTATCTACTTTCGAAGGAGCCTCCGACCTTCCTTAAAAAAAAGTATCTCTTGATAGTCTGTTGGTGAACTTTCTGATTCTCTTCTCTATCTCTTGAATTTTTTTTTTCTTATTAGAAAATACTCAAATAATTCCACTTTTTTCAGCATTTCTTCTTATGCAGTGTGTTACTTGAACTTGGGCATGTGTTTCTGACAACCGGTGCAATCACAAGTGTTTGAGATTGCTCTTACTAAAATTTCTTACAATGATCAATAGAAATATAGAGTATTCTCTTGGAACATGGGTGTGAGATTCCAAGTGTCTGACATTGTTATTTCTAAAATTTCTCACATGTGAAATTTTTTGTCTTCACTTAGAGTGTAAGTGTCTAGTGTCAGTATCTGACTCGTGTATGGAAAGGAGGTAGATGAAGAGCTCATATTGGAATTTATGCATCACTACATGTTTTCCACTAACTAGTTCTCATATTAAGCAAGTTGCTTATCAATTAATTCTCAAGGATATTACTTTTGCCATAGGAACATGATATTACTACAGTCGGAATGCTGCTAGGTATGGCAGCATCTTATCGTGGAACAATGCATCTTGAAGTATCAAAGGTAAGAACTAGGTATGGCAGCATTTTTGAATTTATTAACAATTTTTATTTCAATTATTTTTAGTAAAAAATTAAGGTCATTGGATTGTTTCTACATGGGAAGTTCTGGTCATGAGCATATGTTGTCTATTTATGTCATTCAAAAAAGGAATATCTTCAATGAAATGAATGTATATCTGTAGCATCAATTTTTCCTAATTATTTGGCTTTGTCTTACTCTAAGCTCAAGTAATGTGTTTGTGACTTCATTGGCATCGCTGTTAATATTTTATGGGAGTTCCTATCTTGTCATTTTTATCTTACTCTGTGATGGTTTCTAGGATATATATATATATATATATATATATTATCTAACTGAGATTTTTCATTTTCCTCTTCCATTTTTAGTCACCTTTTGCATTTCTTTGACTGAAAAATTATTTTGTAGTCGTCTTCTATTTGCAAGAACCTTTGTTGTGAGAACTTATGTGACATTTGAAGGTTGAGGTCTTATTAGGTGCTTCATCTGCGACCTCACTGTCATTACACCATTTAGACTCTCATCGCAGACCCATCTATTCATTTTTTGTACGAGAAGACAAATAGTCAAAATTTTACTAACTAAATTCTCTCCAAAGAGCTCTCTTAGCCACTTAATATTCTGATTTCCTCAGATACCTTAGTTACATCATCAACATCTCCATATGGACAAAGTGATAGTTGCTACCATCTCTCATCAGTTTGATCCAACAACCATTTAACACTAAATTCGACCTATGAACATTTTGGAGAGCCTAGAAAGGCGCTTTAGCCATTGTATCTGATTTGAGGGTTGCAACCTGCCATATTTGCCTTTGAGTACAATAGACCAATAAGTTTTCAGTGATCAATCATCCCTAAAACCATGACTTCCAACAACCTGCATCTCACCATTGCACAAAATAATTTCTATATATTTCAGATCTCGTCTAAGGTTCAAAATCTCGAGTTGCATAGAGTTTCTCTTTGACTGCAAAGATTCAATAGCGTGCCGATATTTTGATCTATGGTGCCATAGCTAATTGAAGATCAAAGGAGGAATGAAAGAAAAAAAGAAGAAGTTAACTATATGCTTAAGTTTGAAATTTGTGTTTCCGTCTAGAATGATATAATTTTGATACGATCTTGTATAAACACAAGCTAAAAACCAACATTTAATTCATCTTGACCCATGCATGCCAATGGAGTTGAGTTTCAACATGACAAAATATTCTTCAACATAATTGACACAACGACTTATAGAAAGACTATACCTGCCAAACAGTATCAAGCTGAGCAATTTATCATAACAACACATTTTGAATGCGTCACGCGATACAATATGAGATTTCAAACTATGATTTTGTCAAGAACAAACTCATTCAACCATCTAATAGTATGGGCCTATGGGGGTGAACAAGTAGTGCAGTGATAAACCAATCAATTAGGGCCGTTTTCTTTTATTATATTTTTTAGCTTTGTCAAGAAATTCTAGATAAGTAAATTCTGGAAATTAGGACACTAACAGAGTCCCTTGTAGCATATAACCATTATGTTTTTAAAAAGGAAAATACCATGGTTTGAAATGTCATACAACATAGTCAAAGGGTATCATTCCGATCAATTATCGAAACTTGATTACTACTTGGCACAGGTAATCTTCATGTGGTGCTATGTTAATCATGTTCACGCTTGATACCCTTTGACATGATACACATTTAGATTAATTGAATGAATGTTTGTTATTTTTTTTTAGAAATTGCATACACACATAATGTCAAAACCAACCATTTTGCATGAGGCTAATTCCGAACTTGGATATATAGTAGCTATGTATATAATTGTCGTTTCTTCATATTCTTTCTCTTGTTCATCTCGTTCCTCCTTCCACTTCCAGTTTGTTACCGGCACCATATACAGGAATGTTGGCACGATACCGAAATAGTATCGTTCTAGTATAAAACCAAAACTTTTGCACGACTAAAGATTTTGAACCCTTGAAATACCATTTCTTAATAATCAGAATAATCAGAGATTCAGACTATCAGCATAGTCCTAGCATTTCTACCACCAGGAAAGAGGATTTCAGACCTCTGTATTCACTTCCTGGTTGGTAAGCATTCAAACAACTTCATTGGTTCCTTAAGTTCTCTTCAACAATTACCATTAACTCTAATTCTAATTAGCTGGTCATTGGCATATATAATGTTGTAGAAAGTTACTCCCCCAACTCTGCAGGGATCTGTGACACCTTATCAAACTTGAAAACAGTTGTTGCATAATAATGGACAAATAAGAGAAGACGATCTCCTTACCTTGCACCAATTATGCTAGAACAAACTTTAAGAGCAGACACTATTAACCTTACAAAGCAGATGCTAGGCAAGAACAAAACTAGTTCAAAAATTTATCACGAAACCCCCTTCAATTTCTATATCTTTAGCAAAGTCTTCTCCATCAAAGGTTTTGACTTAAAAGTCACTTAAAGCCATTGGCTGATGGAGTTGTGAGAAGAGTGCAGTGCTCTATTTCATTTATCGACAGAGTATTGCCCTAGATCTCGTACCTAGCAGAAAGGCCCTTTGATTAGAAGTGATAATTGTACAATGTAATGGTCTCATCTTGTTAACCATTTTCTTAGCAAGCACCACAGCCTATACCAAACACACTACAAAGGGATATAGGGCTAAAATCAGCAATAATGGCAGTCTCTTTGTTTGTGGGATGATTTGTTTTAATTTCTTGACAGGTTCAAAATGTCGTTTTATTTACCCACCCATAGACTGGAGTGGGTGCTAGAGGGGTGTCAAGTTGTTGAAGAAGATTGAAGATCGAGAGGATGCAAGAAGTGATAGAATGGTGATTATAAGGTTTCAATTTCAGGATTTACTTACTATTGGCAGCAAAGGTGAAACCGTCACTTCGGTGACCCCCCAACAACAACAACATATGCAAGGAGGGGTTGAGGCAACTAGCGGGGTATTCCACACCCATTGGGAATTGACTCGGCCCATTGGTAGCAACACCCTTGCATGAACTAACTGTGCCAGCCCGTGGGGGCTTCAGGATTTACTTACTAGCAATTATTGGAGGGAAGGCTGCAATTATGACAAGAAGAGATGAGCTCTAATGAGGAAGAAGACAACCTCAGGGAAAGACGGTGTTGATTTTTGATGTGGGTGTGTAGCTGTTGGTGATGAGGCCAACAATTATGTTTGGAAAAAAGGGGAAGGGTGGGCTGAATCAATAACCTCGGAGGGACAAGGAGTTACAAAAGAAGTGCTGTGGTTTAGACTGAAGATGAGAGGAACATGAGGTCTATTTGGGTTGCCTAAGGCAAGGTAGACAACAATTGTGATAGAGGAAGGATTTATGATGTGTGTGAGAGAGCATGGTTCCTTGGGAAAGTGAGCTATTGTATGGTGTGATTACTGGAGGAAATGAGGGTTTGGGGGTGGTCGTTGTGGGTCCCAAGATGGCGGTGACCTTTACGAGAGAGAAGGTGGCATGCCCTAGGTAACAACATGGGGATTAAAGATAAGGGGCATGATGCATTCCTATATAGGCCTTCGGGAAGTATCACTTGACACGTTAAACAATGTTGGTCCCCATTAAAATTGTCCAGTTTATAATTTTCATTCCTAAAATTCCTTCTTCACATTGGAGTGGACACATTAAACTCAGTAGATTTGAATCCCAAACTCAATAAGTGTATTGTATTGTCAGGATAAATATTAGTGTGCACATATTGAATCTGGACATACAAACTCTTGTTTTGATAATATGTTGATTTAGATGGATCCTAATTCTTCCTGAAATGACTAGCCACTTGAGAGGAGAATCCATTATCTACATAAGTGCTAAAAGGATCTCTATGTGCAACGATGTGCTTTAGCACATTATGGGCATGGAACACTCTTGCTTCAACACAATTAAAGAGTAATGCTTTGTTTTTTTTTTCCTTTTCTTAACTTGCCCATTATGCATATTGATCACTAGTTTGAGGTTTGTTCATTTCTGCATTATATATGGTTCATGATTCTCATAGATGCAGATTCATTCATCTTAAGTTCTGGATCGTGATTCATTCCTAACTTCAAATTGTCTTTTAGATGCTATACCTCCATGTTCCCTCTCGACACCAGTTGTCTTTTCCTGAGTTGGAACTGCCAACAAGTTTGCAGGTATATCTTGCTTATTTGTATTTATGGTTTCTCAAATTGAAGGGTATGCAACACATCCATGTTCTTCCCATTTGTACTTTTGTTAGCTGATTAACTTTTTATTTTCGTTTTTTGATGCTGTTATATAGTTAGTAAATGCTTTCTTTTGATGAAAAATAAATCAATTCATTTACAAAGAGCAAATTTGTAGATAAGACTGGCCAAGCTTTAGCTAGAGCTTAATGTTTGTGGTAAAACAATTGCACCATTTGAGGGATTTTTTTTGTCGGTAAATCTTCTGATTTTGCATGACTTTTCCTATCATTGCTATTTCTGCAATAATTCCCCATATTCTCTACTATGCATGCTGGTCTGACTCAAATTCTATCATACTTTATTCTCATTGTAGGAGAATAAAATATTGTATCACAATGAATTTCGTAAAGGACAATGGCATGCATTTATAGATACATACAAAATTTTAAACATGATTTATTCTATTTACATAACTAATTTTATCTAAAATATAGACATAAGAACAAAAAAACTTAGACTAGCTTATATACTATATTTTTATCTAATACCCTACCTTAAGCTACCTCAAGGTAGAGCATATAGACTACCTATATCTAGCTTGTTACATAAACTAGAATAAATTTATTTGAGTAATTAAAGTTGAAGAAGAGGATTAGAAGGATGTTTAATCTTTGTTGTCATTGTTATCATCATTGTGGACAACATAGTACGAAGGGAACAATATGACTTGTAGTGTCGGCGATGTGCAATTGGACATGTGAAGAGACATTCACACGACACGAATGAGTAGAGAAAAGAGAGGATCTAGTGAACGATAAGGGGAGTGACCTCTACTTCAAGTGAAATATCTCTTTCAGAAAATCCTAATCTAGAAAGATGGCTCTCATATCATGTTGGTGAATAAAATATTATATTGCAGTCTATTTCATAATAGATTAATTCTATTAACTTATGTAATTTTTTTCTCTAAAATATAGACATAAGAATGTGTAGCCTTAGGCTAGGTTATATTTTTATCTAATATTGATGTGTGATACAGTTGTAGGATATCGTTTCCATTATTGGTGCTATCTGCTTTACATCACATATGATATTTTAGTGGACAGAAACAATTATAGTTTGCTTCAGTTTCTAAAATCTCACGTAATGTAATGCCTTTTCTTATTTTTTTGACAAAAAGGATGGATCATGATATGGTTTTCTTATTTAATTTATAAGATAACATAATATGTTAGACTCTAGAGCAAGCAACTGGAGTTGAATGAATAAGAGTTGCTGTTGAATGATTCTTTTGATTTCCTTGGAGATCTTATTATGTTTTAGGAGCGAGTTCATGAATGAACTCTGGCATACATAAAATATATTTGTGATGGAGCTGGCTTACAATTGGCTATTTTATAAAGAAGAATTCATGTTTATCTGATTACATTTTCTGTGTATTGGAAAACTTGTTTTTTGTTTCTCCTCTACTCACTTTCTTTTCCTATGAGATTTCTTTCTTTCCACTTTCTGTTTCTGAATGGAAACACCCCGTATACCTGCAGCGATAATCCATTAAAGAGCTAGAAATTTGTTTTAGGAAATAAAGGGAGAATTACTGTCCAGCCATAGGATTGAGCTAACATTCAAATAAAAGAAATTCAGTCTCCATAGATTTAGTCAATGACAAAATTTTTCAAAATTTAAAAAGTATTGATATATGTTTTTTCAATTAGTTTTTTTTTTTGAAAAAAAAGCTCACCTACCTGTCTTTGATGGCACCAGAGTAGAAGATGAATCTTGCTAGTTAGTAATTTAAAAAGTGTACTTCCTGTTAAACTAGCACATATGTTAGCCTTTTTCCAGTCCATTACTGATAATAGAAAGTATGAATTGACCTTTTTCATAATAGCCTAATCTTATGAGATAAGTGACTTCCAATGAATCTAAACTATGAATAATGAGAGAAAATTACACATTGCCCCCAAAGTTTGCCAACTTTGCATTTCATGCTGTTAATTTGATAATTTATTGTTTTCTCTGTAGGCTATGTTAAACCATACTATTTTGCCTTCTTGACTTAAATTCGTTTGGTTAAGATGAAGTGTTGGGACAATTTACAATTTCAAATTTTGAGGGTTGCATGCAGAAGTATGAAACTCTGTGGAGCAATGCAAAATTTTATCATATGACGATGATAAATCAGCTTTATTCTGTGGCTGAAGCAACAACTTATCTTGTGCTTTGGGCGATTTTTATAACATTCCTTGACATATTTTTAAAATGTTATTGTTTTTTCCCCTTTGTTGAAGATCTCTATATGAAGATAATTAATTCATATCCAGCCAGAAAATAGTACTGAGTGGCCATCTTATTAGTCTTCTGTGTTAATAAATTGTTGGTAAACTTTTATCTCTTAAAAATTAGTTCATGATGTTCAGTTGCAATTGCAACTTTTTATGTTATGAGATTTGCTTTTATTTTTAACCGCATCAGTTAACTTTATTCCATTTTTTGATCTTATAAATGCCTTTTTTTTTGTCTTGGAGCCATGACATGTTTTCTTTTCATAATTCATGTTGCATACAAATCCGTGTTTCTTATGTAATGTTTGTTATAAACTAAATAGTTAATTCATGGTTTCTTTAAATGATCTCCAGTCTGCTGCTTTGGTGGCCATTGGCCTTCTCTACGAAGGTTCAGCACACCCATTCACCATGAAGATTCTTTTGGTATGCTATTTTTCTTTTGAACAAAATATCTTTTATGGTTTTCTTTGAAGCTTTGGTTCACAAATGTCTTGTACTATCACGATAATACAACTCTATTTGTACTATTCTGTCTAATTAATTTAGCTTTATTGTTATGCTAATATGCTGAAGTGCTAAATGCTACTGTAAAAGAGAAAGAGGTAGGATAATTCTATATTCTATTTTTATTTATGTGTAGGTATTTATATACATAAGACATCCTATAATTATGCCTATCAATTGCTAATTACAAACTATTACAATCCCTACAATTAAACTAATTAAAGATGCTAAAGTATTCAACACTCCTCCTCAAGCTAGAGCATATATGTCAATCGTATCCAATTTGTCACAAAGTTCTGAGAATCATTTTCCTCCTAATATTTTAGTGAAGACATCAACAACTTAATTAGACGATGATGTGAATGGAGTAGTAATTTTTTGGCTCATTACACACGAATAAAGTGACAGTCAACCTCAATATGCTTAGTGCTCTCATGAAAAATCGGATTACTTTTGTATGAATGAGGGAAAAAGTTGACCAATTTCTTTACGATCACTTGAAGACGTCTGTGAATTTATTTTCAAATTTGGAGCTGATCCTCCATATTGTAACCACCACGTAGTTGTAAGATAAATAAGAATAAAATTAAAACAATACTTACATTTATTGACAATAATTAGTAATAATTTTTACTATATTACTTGCATCCATTTTATATCTACATGACAATGCAATATGATCGCTAAAATAATCATATGTCTCTCGAAATAATCGACTTTCATTAATAGTCTCAACAATTGATTCTCTATTTGTATGTAGTCTTGATATTACATCTCTACGGGTCACTAATAAATCATCATTTGTTCCAAGATTATAACAGTATTGATATGCCAGATTGAGATAATAACCTACAATAATTAAAGATATGTAATTATTAATAACAATATTAAAAATTCTTTATCATTCAACAAAACGTATTGGCCAAATGAATATATTTTCCCATTTGATCATCCCATCTTGTAGAGATTATATCAATATAATGTTGATACTTGGTTAGTGATTACATTGCAATATAGTAAAAAGTTGATAATGCTCGTCCATGTAGGTCCTGTCCTGCTATCAAACATCAACGTAACCCCATATAAGCTCCATTGCTTCTTGCATGATAGGATTCAAATCTTGATCTCCTCCACTTGTTCATCTAAATATGGACTGACAATTTCATCTGCAGTTGGAGGTTGAATACCAGGACTAGATTTTTGGATGTTGGACACCATGCTATGGCAGTACATGTTGTTTTCTACATTAGGGGGAATATGATTAAAATGAAAAAAATTTAGCAGTACTTTTATCGATTGATTTCTTTTCTTTTGAATATGCATCATCAATCGTAATCTGTTTGCTAGCTTGGTCTGAGAATGCTAGTGGATTAATATCAGCAATATCAATTGTACGTCTTCACCCCATAGAAGGAAAAAAATGACCAATACCACTTTATGTTGAAGTAATACGAACACTTGCACTCCTTCCTAATGTTGCTGCAGTAGTTGAGTCACTTCCACTGGTAACAGAGCCACTTCTATGTCGCATATTTTGTTCATAGTCATATTGAGTTCGAGAGGCACTGAGCTGCTAAAAAATCTTTGTCATTTTGAACTTCATCACGACCTTCAAATTCATCATAGATTGATTCTTTAGAGCTTCGGTTATCAATAAGTTTACGTTATCGTTGTTGTTTATACTTTAATGCTTTTTTGCCATTAAGTTTCTTTCATTGCACGACGAACTTCTTGAGAAACTTTTGGACAATTAAAAACATCAAGATATTCACCAGCAAGATGTTGTAGGCGTGTAACCCCACCGCCGCATCCAATCATATCGCAATGCAAACATTGCCAATAGAATCAATTTTCTAATCGACGTGCACGTCTCCAAGTTGGATCATGAGATTGTTGTTTTGGTGTCATTACCTATGCATTATAAAAAATGAAGAATAATACACATTTCAAGGTAATGGTCATCATTTTATAACACGAAGAATGTATTTATCATTGTAAACTTACAAATTAAGTATATAAATTATAAAGAGCAACTTCTTGAAATTTGAAACAATCTCTTAAGAATATTATTTTAATTTTCTCAATTTAGAATGATCAAAATTGTACAAGATTATAAGTGCTTTATTAGGAATTATAAACTTGACAGTATACTTTTATCAGAACTTTTAAAATAAATGACATGTAATATTTCCTAGAAAGATATTCTAAGACAAAAATATATATGACAGATCAGTAGAAACATTATAAGACAAAAAATATATATATTTCATATGTTCAGGAAACAAGAATCTTAAATGTAAAATGTTAAATATGTTAATTTTTATGGATCCAAATTTCAAATTAATTCTAAGATAAAAAAACATTATCTATAATAAATATATAAATTAATACAAAGATGTTACTTTTCATGTAATAATTATACAAATTAATTATTTATTCATTTAATTAATTATTAATAATATAAATTTTAAATAGTAAAAAATATCAATTAAATAGTAAAATAGTAAAAAAATAATAAAAATATTAGAATATGAATTTAATTTATTAGAATTTATATTATACAAATTAATTATTTATTCATTTAATTAATTATTAATAATATAAATTTTAAATAGTAAAAAATATCAATTAAATAGTAAAATAGTAAAAAAATAATAAAACTATTAGAATATGAATTTAATCTATTAGAATTTATATTATACAAATTATTTATTTATTCATTTAATTAATTATTAATAATATAAATTTTAAATAGTAAAAAATATCAATTAAATAGTAAAAAAATTATAAAAATATTAGAATATGAATTTAATTTATTAGAATTTTTTTAAAAAAATTTTAGATTTTTTTTAGAATATTAGAATATAAATCTAAATTATTATAATTTTGTTAGAATTTTAAATGAAATTTAAAATAATAAAAAATATTAGAATATAAATCTGAATCTTTAGATTTTTTAAGAATTTTTAAATGAGATTTAAAATAATAAAAAATATTAGAATATAAATCAGATTTATTATGTATTTTTTTAAAATTTTGAAATACAATTTAAAACACTAAAAAATAATTTTCAGTATATTAATTAGAATTTTAATTTTAAATATATTTTTTTATATATTTGATTGAGATAATTTAATTAGGGTTTATAAAGGCTTGTTTGGAATTTCACATTTATCTTGGGAATTGTATAAATTAATTAAATCTAAAATATAATTTTCTCACGGGAGCCGTAGAGGGCAGCGGCGGATCGTAAGGGTCCGATGGCGCTGAAGGCAACGCGGGATGCCTTGGTCGACGACGACGATTCCAGTGCCGCTGGAGGAGTCCGGCGATGATTCCAGCGCCGAAGGCATCGTGGGGTGCTTCCGGTGCCTCCGAAAGAGTCTAGCAATGCTTTCGGCACCTTCGAAAGCGTCCAGCGACGCTTCCGGCGCCACTGGTAGCGTCTAGCGACTCCTCTGGCGCAGCTTGCGACGCATCCGAGATGGGGACGCCAACGAATAGGGGAAATCATACTTCTGGAGTGGTCGCCTCTCGTTATTGTCTCCCTGCTTACGCCGCTGCTCGCCTCACCGTTGCTGATCGAACGCTCTCTAGTGCCTCTTTATAGGTTTTTTTTACCTTCTACCTCGCGAGATTAATCAATCGCAACAAAAGGAATCGATTCGATTCCTTCGGTCGCACGATTAATTGAGCGTGACTGAAGGAATCGATTCGATTCCTTCCGTCGCTCGATTAATCAATCGTGACAGCGTGCGTGCTGTTGGCGATGCGTGCGTGATGCATGCCAAAATCATATTGAGCCGGTTGTCGGTTTTGTTAGGGCGGCGGAATGATAAAAACAGTCCGTGCTGCCCGGCACGGAACGACATTCTTTTCCTTGCATAAAAGATAGTTGGTCTCATTCAATTTAATAGTGGTAGCCAAATTAGATTTAGAATCTGAAGATGCCATTGTAGGAGAAAGTTAGAGACAAAAACCTGAGTAGTAGTTTAGAGCAACAACGGCGGCAAAGTTTCAGGTAGTGGTGACATGAGGACCGTCAATAGCGGAAGTAGAAAACTCGAGTAGAAGAAAAAAATAGAAACTTAGGTTAGAGAAGGATCAACTTGCTCTGATACCATGTAAAAAAAAAAGAGGTAGGATAATTCTATATCCTTTTTTTTTTAATTTATGTTTAGGTTTTTATATACATAAGACACCCTATAATTATTCCTATCAATTGCTAATTACATTCAATTACAATCCCTACAATAAGCTAATTACGGTCAAAGATGCTAAAGTATTCAACAGCTACTATGAGAATGAAAGTTGATGTGTAATATATGATATCTATGGTGTCATTACCAAATTATATTTCAAGCTGAAGGTTAGAAGATCTATTCTCCCAGTTACTGAGGTTTTGCTTCATTATCCTTGTGTTTACTTTTAGTCTTGATGTGCCTACCCCAGAAGTTAAACAATAATTTGTTTTTGTTGCTTATAATAAAGTTTAAAATCTCCAGCTGTGTTATAGTTTTGGTATGTAAGGAAAACAATGATTTGGTACTGTATTGTGTTGTAATGATATGATTTCAGAGAAAATTTATTTTTAAATATATGTCTGTACCAATTAAAAATCATTTGCACTAACGTTAAGGAGAAATAGGAACAAACTGTTACAAGTATCTCAACTATCTTGTTAATACCAAATGGAGTGTTGTGTATCAAATGAGGGTATGACTCTTGCAACATTCTCATGTAATCAACTCCATAGTTTTCAACATTTAAATTAAATAATTCTCCTACAATATTGGGTGGTTAGAACAACATGAAATTGCGCATTACTGGCTCTCAAGTACATGCACCTAATGCTGATGATTAAAATGTCACGGCGAGATATATGGTTACTTTCAAATCAACAAATAACTCGAAAATGGAATATGACAGTTGAAGTAACATGGTTGTGGTAGTAATGGTGGTAGGGGCTTCTTCCTCTTTGAAATCTGACAAGGGTGAGTTTCTCTTCACACCACTTGTCAGTCGGTCAACACAATCTTATTCTAGATAGGGATCAATACTCCTACATCAAGCAACACTTAAATTCTTGCTTCACATGAGTATGGATTTAAGTATATGGTGCTTCATTTTATAAAAGTTAAACTTGTGTTTGATGGGGCATCGAGCATTCAAATTATGAGTAAAGAGTATTGGGTATTTAACATGGGGTCAAATGGGTTGTTGGTCGAGGTAGATGAAGAGATTTTTTAGTATCAGAGGTAAGGTGTGCAAGGTCTTGCTGAAAGCTTGGACAACAAGCTTGTCTATATGTGTTTTCTTTGAAGTTCTTGAGTTTCTGTAGAATGGAGAAATTGTGATTATGAGATAAAGTCATAAAGGAAAGAGGAATTACGAAAATGTCTTCGACTCATTGCATGTCTTCAATCTTTTCATGGCCAAAAAAACTTGCATTCCACAACATTAGTGTTTGTTATATAATTGCAGTGTGCTCTAGCATCTAAATTTTCGTGCTCATTTAATGTGCTATCTTTTCTTCCATTAGCATTGAGCATCAACTTGTAGAGGACTTTTGTTGTAATGCATTAAAATTAAATCCACTTTAAATGTTTATTGAAAAATCTACAGGGTGAGATTGGTCGAAGAAGTGCTGGTGACAATGTGCTTGAAAGAGAAGGATATGCTGTTGCTGCTGGATATGCTCTGGGACTTGTAGCTTTAGGTTTGCATGCCTCTATTTCAATATTAGTTTTTCCTACATTTTTTCTGATTTACTTAATAATGATTGGAAGGTCGAGGAAATGATGCCCTTGGCTTTGTAGACCGATTTGTGGATCGAATTTTCCAGTATATTGGCGAGAAAGGAGTTAAAAATGTAAATTTTCTACCTGTGTGGAATGCCTCCAATAAATGTTTCTGTATTTTATGTCCCTTTCCTAACCATACTGATTTTATTTTCCAGGAGAAATTTTCAGTAGTTGCACAACCAGCAGAAGATCATGTCCGTATTCTTGGGCAGGTTGTGCTACAATATTACAATTTTCTTTTGATGGAAGTCTGATGATTGTTATACAAGTATGACTGGGAATTAGTTGTTCTTCATTCCCTGTGCAGATAGTGGATGGAGCCCATGTAAATGTTGATGTGACAGCTCCTGGTGGTACAATTGCACTCGCTCTGATATTTATGAAGGTGAAGTTTATAGAAGACATCTTTCAAAATTGTGCATATCTATTTTTCTTTCCCTTGGGAATCCATCAAAGTGCACTTATGGATCATTTGAACGTGACCTGTTTCCTTCAAAATTACAGACAGAATCAGAAGAAATTGTGTCTAGACTCCGTCTGCCCATTAGCCACTATGATCTGCAGTATGTTAGGCCTGACTTCATCATGCTTCGTGTCATTGCACGTAATTTGATTATGTGGAGCAAGTAATGTACCTTATTTATTCACCATTTATATAAGCATGTGTCGTGCCTTTGTTGTTAATAAACTTTTGGCATTTTCAGCATGCAACCATCTATTATTTGGATTGAATCTCAAATTCCTGATTTTATCCGATTAGCGGTCCTGAAATTAGATGGAGCTAGTAGTGATGATGATGAGTTCGATGCAGAAGCTGTTGTCCAGGCATATGTGAACATTGTATCCGGTGCTTGCATTTCACTTGGTAATTAAGAATCTTTTTTCACTTCTCTTCTAATTCTTCTGTCATTTTATTTTTCTGCATCTATAAAAATTAGATCAATAGTTACATTTTAGGCCCTGTTTCATCTTCTACATGGGTATGATTAATTTCCCATATGTCAATTATGTTTGCAGTTGAATTGGCTATATTCTTTTATGTATAATATTTGGGTCAATTCAGCATTCAGAATCTTTTAGTGGGAGATCGTTTGGCTGTGGCTAATTGGTCACTGGGGCTGACATGAATGTTCCAGAATTCTTTGCTAAGACATACTAAATCTACCCTTAATTTTTTTTAAGAAAAACTTCGTAGCTTTATTATACTTGCTGTCTTACATTTTAAAGATCAACCTTAGGTAGAATTAATCATCTAATATATTAAAATTAGTCATTATTATTTTTTTCACTACTGATTATAGCATCAGATCTTCATTAGAGTGATGTGTTTTAAGAATATAATTCTTCACTCTTCCCATAGCGACCCATCTTTCTTTCTGGATAGTTTAGTTCTGTTAATTAATTGGTTGCTTATTGCTTCCACTTATACCTCTCTCACTTTTAAAGATATGGTTATAAATTTATAATCTATGTTGGGCTACATACTGCAAAATTATCAACCAGAATCAATATCAACGTGTTCAACATTGTTGGCCTTCTAAAAGTTTCAGCTTCACTAACTCTACCTCTGTTTACTAAATAATATAGTAGACTGAGAATATGAAATGCTATTATCATCTTTTCGCTTTAATTTTACTCAACTAACATACAATATGTTTTGTAAAAATTTCACATAATTGAACCCCAATTCAATTTTCAATGACTAATTCTCATCTTAATGCATCTTCCAATATATATATAGTTTTTCTACTTTACAATTGATTCACTAGTTTTTAATTATTTTCTGCTATTGTATCAAAAGAAATATCTGTTATTGGGTCATCCCAGATGACCCAGTATCATCGGCCCGCCGCTAGATACAAGCAGATAAATTACGGGGGGTATTTTTGTCCTATGCAGCGGCCCTTTGTATGGGGAGGTCAGACAAGCAACTACTCATGTAGTTACTAATTGTGCCATCCCGTTTGTGCAGACTTGGAATTTGATTGGAAGTCAAGTTTCTATGTTTATAAATAATTCATTGTCTTTGTTTGGTGTACTAAAATAGATTTGTGATATTTGTTAAGAAGCCTTTGATTTGCCATATATGTGTCTATGAAAGTTGCTAGATTATTGTTGTGTGCCTATGGTAGTGAATCAATTGCCTGACCAAGATTCAATTCTTCTCAGCTTATTTGGATTGTGCGCATGGATCTATAGAATAAAAAAGTCAGGAACTTTTAATTGCCATTAAATGTATTATTTATTTATTTATTTATTTATTTTGTTTTGATTCTTTAGAGCTTATTTCTGCATATCAATTTACGATAGTAGAACTGTAAGATGAATCTTAAATTGTGAATTCTTTTCTAATTTTGTATTGCAACACCTCTTTTAGGCACCCCTAAATATGATAGTATTCATTTTTGTTTTGTATATCATTTATTTGTGAGAACTGCTTCTAGGATTGAAGTATGCTGGCACCAAAAGTGAAGAGGCTCGGGAGCTGCTTTATAATTATGCTCTATACTTTCTTAATGAGGTAAAATCTTATGTTTTGCTTTTCTCTTTTCATGCTATTATCTCTATGCTAAAGTTGTGAAATGTCTATTTAGTTTAAGCACATTCCAGCAATGGCTAATGTCTTACCAAAGGGATTGCTGCATTATGTGGATCGCGGGACATCAGAAATATGTTTGCATCTGATTATTCTTTCTCTCTCTCTGGTCAGAAGTTCTCCAACTTCATTTTCAATCTTATAGAGTTTTATTTTAGTATAGTGAATTCTTTCTTCATAAGATTTTCTTACCCTTTTGCCTTTCTATGAATTGGTTTAATTTATAGTACCTTATATTTTTGGACGTCTGTACTGCAATTGAACTCGAGATTTTACTACAGTCAGCAAGATATGAAAGTTGAGGCCCTTTGTTGTAATCCTTCCTAAAATCTGCAACCATTTGATGCATTTTTCTATTACATTTAAATTAAAAGAAAGTTATGGCACATGGGAAAATGGTTTTTGTTTCATGGTTCATTGAATTTCTCCTTTTGTTCAATTTTCAAAATCGACAGTCATGTGAGTCCTATCTATTTGGAATCAGCTACATGGATTTTATCCTTCCTATTGTTGAGATCTATGTGCAATACCTAATGCAACCCTCAATCTTTTTCATCAAGATTGGCATTAATAATTAATTCCAATATATTTCAGATAGTGTTTGGAACAACATGATCAGATATTTTTGAAAAGTCGGAGTTTAAAAGCTGTTTGAGTAATTTGGAAATTGGCAATGTTAGGCCATTGCATTATCAAATTATCTAGGAGCAATCATGACCTGAAATCAATCAAGATCAGTATCCTTTGGTTGCTGCTTGGGGATATTTTTTCTGGATAAGTAAAATGTATATATCAAAAACAAATCCAGAGTACAATATCCAGAAATCAGTAGTGTCTTATGTCTCTGATGTAATGTCAATTAGAAAACACTCCCAATGACCGGTAAACATAAATTTGTACATTTTTTTTTAAAATTTCTCTCTCCAACTCTCCCTCATCAAAGATACAATTGTTCCTAGCTCTCCATACAAAGTGTATCATAGCCGGAATCGCAGGGTGTCTGGCTTTAGTCAAGAGACGATCACTTCTTAAGAAACGTCCAAAAACTCGTAGCATCCATCTGTAGGTACATATCTCTTGTTTCATATGTAGCCACTCGTCATAAGACCGTTACAGAAAGGCACCCAAAGAACAAGCGCTCCTGCGTCTCCATCTCCTGCCTACAAAAGGGACAACATCAATCCTCCAAATAGTCTAGTATATCTCGAGTGAGAAATCACCTCTGAGCCAACATCCAAAGTGTAATTGCATGGCTAAACTGGATGTAGGGTTTTTACACTGTCCACACCAGGGCTTCTTAGTATGGGGATGCCTAAAGAAGTCATAAGCCCTAGCCACACCTTTATCTTGCTCAAACCAATTCACCAACCTCTACAATACACCTACCGACGACCCAGCAGCTGTAAAGATAAGGCCACGAACTTGCAACAATCGCTTGATCAGCGAAGAATCCGAGAGCACCGCCTCCTAAGTCCATTAGTATAGCAGATAGCTAGAGTCATTTACTTTTCCGTTGTTCTGGCATGAGTCTAACATTAGGATTCATAACCTGACTTTCCTTCTAACATACAAACCGCTTGAGTGTGCCAAGCATATATTTTTCATGGAGCTCTTGTCCCTAATCCTTTTTGTGCTTTGCTTTTATTTTTAGTACTAGTTGAAACTAAACCTAGAATGCATGGAATGAAGTGTTTCCCTTGATAAACCAAATCCATGATCTAAAGTGGTGAAGAAATATGGTTATTAGATTGACTTGCCTATTTGAAACATCCTAGACTTATATATATATATATATATATATATATATATATATATATATATATTTCACGAACCTCACAATACTAACATTGAAGAGACTCAAATTAAATAAAACAACTCCAAATGATAATGCATTATGATCTTGTCTGAATCGTTGAATCAACAGACGCTGGGCACGTGGCACTCTCGTCGATGACGTAGATCTCCGGCCGGTCGTACGGTGCTCCGGCGAACCTGCAAAGAAATCGGGCCGGGAAGGGGTTCCCGGCGACGATCCTCCGACGCTCAAGTCAGGCAAAGCTCGACAACAAAGAAGTGGCTCTAAATATCGTAGAATGCGTACCTCCGGTGAAGGGATGAGGCCCTTTATATAGGGCTAGAAAGGGATTCACGCACACAGATCGAGGCGAATACGTGTCCTCAGCCCATACCTCAACATGGGTTTGTCAGAAAAGCTTACCTGACCCCTTACTGCTACAGTCCGAGCACGTCTTTGATGGGACAGCAGAACCCTGTCATGAGATCTTACGTATGGTTCGCTCGTGGGCCATATCCGCTGTCAGAAGATGTTTCCCAGTACTGTTCTCTTCTTACTCCGTGCCGAGTGTCCGGCCGGACGGCAACCCTCTTGCTCCCGGCCGGTCGGACATACGTGCTGGTCCACTTAGGGTATTCACGGTAGTGTGCTCTATGGAGACTGATCGCAGTATTGCTACCTCATGCCTCCGGCCGAGTGGGCCACCCGCTCGGCCATACAATCCTGTTCAACGAGCGTCGGAACCCTAACTCCTCGCCGGGTACCTTTGACTCCGATGGGACCTCGCTCGGCCGACCGGTCTCCTCTTCTCCGGTCGACCGTTCGGCCCTTTGACTTCCACGTGGCGTTGACTTCCCTCAGCGGGGGGATCCCTCTTCTTATCGCCGGATCACATTACAAACTGATTCAACTTGAAACCCAAAACAATATGAGTTTGAATATTATAATAGTGAATAAAATCTTCAAAAGAACAGAGAGTGCAACTAATTAGTGAGATGAACTCAACCGATTATCAAAACAGATAACTCAACTCCGACTAGAGGACCCAACATCCTAATGTAAGTAGAAAAGTAGACTAATAAAAGTAGCCCTCGTGTGAAGGCTCATCTATCAAGTGTTGTGGCAATTTCCCTTGGTCAAGTTTGACCAGTTTGACTAAGCTTGAGTTGAGTCAAGCTTGAGTCAGAATTTGAGTTTTGATGTTTGACAATATAAGGAGATTGCTGGAGCAATCGCCTGGTTATGGAGATAGTCAAAGGGTTGACCAGGTTGATGAGAATACAGGTCAAGTAGGTCAAGGTTGATAGGAGACTCGACTGGGAAAGTCCTAACTGGATGTTAGGCATTTGGAAAGTCCTAGTGAGAAGCTAGGCAAGGGAAAGTCCTGGTGAGGAGCCAGGCAACGGGAAAGTCCTAGTGAGGAGCTAGGCAAGGGAAAGTCCTGATGAGGAGCTAGGCAATGGGAAAGTCCTGGTGAGGAGCCAGGCAATTGGAAAATCCTGGTGAGGAGCCAGGCAAGTGGAAAGTCCTGGTGAGGAGCCAGACAATTGGAAAGTTCAAGTGTGATCTTGGCAAAGGAGAAAGTCCTGGTGAGGAGTCAGGCAACTAGAAAGTCCTGGTGAGGATGCAGGCAGTTGGAAAGTCCAAGTGTGATCTTGGCAAAGGAGAAAGTCCTGGTAAGGAGCAAGGCAATTGGAAAAGCCAAGTGTGATCTTGGTAAAGGGTGTAAGTCCAAGCATGTGGTCTTGACAAGGTAAGTCCTAGTGTGACTTGGCAAGGAGAACTCGATAACTAGGATGAGGCCGAAGGAAGCTCTTGAAGGCAAGGCGTGAAGGATGTGAGATATCCGAGGGATGCAAGGCTGATGGAGGAGGCTAGAAGGCTAGTTCGAGGTTGGTCGGGTGTGGCCAAATACTAGGCACGGAGACCCAACAGGTTACGGTTGACCGGGAGTTGGGTTGGAGGCTTTGGACTTGAGTTTGAGTCAAGTCCAGGATGGTCAATCGATCGGGCGATCGATTGAACCAGGGTCCAATCGATCAGTGGATCGATTGGAGTGTGCTGCGAAGGAAGGAATGACCTAATCGATTGGTCGATCAATTAGAACCATAATTCGCGAGCACATAGGCCTTCCCAATCGATCGGGCGATCGATTGGGAGCTGCCAATCGATCAGTCGATCGATTGGGCAGGGGAGTTCTCACACGATCGCGAGAACACAGAAAGCTTCTGAATCGATCCACCGATCGATTCAGATGTTCCCAATCGATCGGTCGATCGATTAGGATTCGACTGTTGGGCAAGATGCAGGTGATGGACGACTGCGATGAAGCGGTGCTGACGTGGCAATCGATTAGGGATGAATTGGATCGATTGGGAGCACTGTTTAAAGCCTGGGCGGAGCGTTTTCTCTGCAGTTCTTTGCGAGCTTTCTTCCTGCGATTTTGCTGCGATCTTTAGTGACTTTCTCCGATCTTCACCGCTAGTTCTTGAAGGCTCTTGGGAGTGTTCTCTAAAGATTCAAGAGGCAACAACAAGTACAAGTAAGCAAGAAGAGTGTCTTTCCGTGTATTTGTATTACTTCTTCTTGTATTTTTGTGTGTATTGTTGTGTGAGTTTGTACGAGGCTTCTCCGCCTCCGGCTGCGACCGAGAAGGAGTGTTTCATAGTGGAGATAGCGTGTCATGTGTGGATCCTTGGATTAATCACCTCTTCTTGAGGTGGATACCAAGTAAATCCTTCTTGTTAGCATTGTATAGTTTGTCTTCAAGTTGTATTCCGCTGCAAACCATCAAGCAAACGACGCAAGCGCGTGACGAACCACTATTCACCCCCCTCTAGCAGGCACAAAGGTCCCTACATCAAGTCCCTTCGTCTCCTCATTACCTGCACCATATGGATATAATGAGTCAAAAGACACAGTAAGTTCAACCTTTATATAAATAACATCTATTCACATTTAAGAGAAATATTTGATAAATTACCTTGTTAAATATCAATGCAAATTAACCTTTCACTTCAGTTTCATGAACTCCAAACTACCCTAAATTAACATTCAATTTTTAACCTTTGTTATATTTTATTTTGCTTGTAAGATTCGTAAGTTACAAGAATTCATATCATCAAGTGTAGTTCCTTTATACCTTAATTTCTGATTGTTTGGCCAAACTTTTCCCTAGTACTAGGTTGATAAGGTTCACCGGACCCTTCTTAAGCCGGATTCCCCAACCCCTCTATTTTGGTAAGGTTCACCGGACCCTTCTTAACTCGGATTTCCAAACCTCTCTATTTTGGTAAGGTTCATTGGACCTTTTTTAAGTCGGATTCCCAAACTTCTCTGTTTCGGTGTGGTTCTCTGGACCCTTCTTAAGCCAGATCCCCCTACCGTTAGAATGTCACATATGAATCACATTATTAAACAAAGTATTATTACTTTTCATGCCTATCAAACATTGCTACATAAGTTACTGGTTCACTTTGCATACCAAAACGATCGTTAACTTGCGTGTATTCACATCCTACTAACAGTTACGGTAATAGAGTTCAAGGTACTAATACATGTAGGAAGTAAATAATAGCTTAGGATTGGTGTGTTAGAAATTAAATAAGTATGACATTGAATTAGAGTTTTGTTTTAATATTTCTATTTTTTTTTTCAAAAGGCTAGTTCAAGACAATCAGTCTCCCAAAGAACCACGTGTCCAACATCCAAATGTGACAAAGCAAACTAGAGCCACTAACATTCATTTCTCAAAAATCTTGGTTCAAGTTCATGGCAACTGACACATCATACAATAGTGAAATCAATTCTACGAGTAATTATCTCTTACTGATAGGATGCTAACCACCAATACTTATATCTAAAAATGAATTATTTGCATTAGATATCCACTATACTTCAGGTTTCAATATCATTTCAAGGTGTTCCTCTTAGACATACACTTCAATGTTTATGCAGTTATGGATGTTATGATAATTAGGTAAAATCATCATAACAATGAACCTTCAATGTTTCAGTAGCTAAAACTCGCACATATAAAAATAAGGGAAAATATACATAGCATCGATAAGTGTCCTCTACTACAAAAATCATAAGTTATACTGCTATATTTGATAGCATTGTGAAAAGCATCTGATATTGTTTTCTGTTGTGTACCAGCAAGTATGACCAAGTGTCTCGAAGTGCCAAACTTAAAGAGATTATGAGTTCTGAGCTTAAAGGGGAAAGCTCACCGATAAAAACCCGACTTTGACAAAAAGGTCTTAACTAATCTTATGGCAATGAGAAAACCCTAAACTTCATCATGTTTAGGGAAACTCATTTAGGGTACCTAAACATACATGAACGTGAGAAACTAAAATAAAACATGATATGAGAAAAATATGAAACAATGGTAGAGCAACCATGATGAACAAACCCTTAAAACAGGATTTAAAACTACTACTATCATATCCGAAACTTGCAAGGTCTATAACATAATTTGAGCATGCAAAGATCTCTAGTTTCTAATGGAAAACAAATAGAAGAACATGAAGCAATTATAGGGCAACATCATGATGAATAAACTCCTAAAAACAGTGATTAAAACCAAACCTATAGAATCCACAACTTACTAGGCCTACAAATTCATGTGAGCATGAAAAGATCCCTAACTTCTAAGGGTAAACCAATAGCAAAACATGAGACAAACTTTTGTACATCGTCCAAATAAATAGCTCCTAAAAACAGTGGTTAAACCCCCCTCCGCCGCTCTATAAATCTGAAACACCCAAGCTTTATAATTCGAATTAAGCTTTCTTGGAACTGGCAGTAGGCACAGCCCTTTCAGGAACTTTTGCTCTGATACCAACTGTAATGTCCCTAGTTAAAAACGTGCGATATAAATCAAAATATCTTACTAAAATCCATAGGGTGCCGTAATTTCAAAATCAACAAAAGAGAACTTGCCTTGGTGTTTTATGTGTGGGAGATTACTTGCGAGACATAGGTAAAGACGACCTTAAGTATTTCGATGAGGTTCTTCCTCTATCTCTTCCAAAGTTGCTAGGGTTTCAATGGGGGTGTGGGGAGGCCGACTGCTTTCAGGGTGAGGGGTGGGGAAAAATAAAACTTGTATTTAAAAGGGTAAACTGGGTCGGATTGCTAGCAAATCGGGTAGGGTTCGTTAACCTACTAACACTTTAATTACTTAAACCCTTTAGTATTGATCCATAACATAAATCTTGGTTTGTTTAAGTGAACCTTCTTTTTTTTAAATGCTACACTGTTGCTTTAGCTGTTCATATACTTAGTTAGGGATAGGGCTGAATTTTTGCTTTTGTGCAACCGAGCAACCTCTTTTTAATACAACACTTTAGTTTGGGAGCAATTCCTGGATTGATGACCCTTTGTGAAGCTCCTCATATTGGACATAGATTCTACCATGGGAGAAAATCACAATGCTAATAGTATGGGATGCTAGCCAAAGATACAATACCTTGATGTTGCCACATGGCATGTTATAGGCATTATGTGAGATGAAAAAGGATGTGAAGTAGTGCACTTCCTGAGGATCATCCAAAAATCAATAGATAGGCCCAAATTAAAAGTGGATTGATGACCGGTGATAGTGTCAAAAGAATATTAGAATCTTGAAGAATAATAGTCACAAATTCAATCCTAGGTCAATGAATATAAAATCTCACGTCTCTGTAGTCGAAACGCTGGAGTAGAAATTAGAGTAGCAACAAGAGTCAAAGTAAGAACAAGAGTAGGAACAAGTGACAAACTCCAGTAAATGGTGTGGTAGAGAAGGGACTAGGACTAAAAGAATGCTATATTTGCTAAAAAAAAAGGCTTGTTGTTATGTAGGAGAGTAGCATCAATATCCTTTTGCACTCAAGAATAACAAGGAAGATATACTTGGTATTTTATAAGACAATTTGTCTCTTCTAGGGGATGAAAATGAACAAAAAAAGTGCTCCTAAGCACATAAGGTGGAAGTAAATGAAGCCATGATAGAAATAAATTGTAAAGGGAATTCAACAATGTAGTATTGAAAAATACATGCAATTTATATGGTAGCACATAGCATAGGAGGAACCTCCAAGTAATAGTGTTCAAGTTGTCTAATCATGTATCAAATTTTCCTCTAAGCAATACCATTTTGTTAGTATACGAGGATATGAAGATTATGGGAAAATAACTTGGCTAGAGAGAAAGGATTAGAATGTATAAGAATAATATAGGATCGTAAATGAGCTAACTAGGGGGTGAATTGACATCCCTAAATTCATGCTTAAACACAGAATTATGATTAGTAGCGAGTGCATGTATGTGACAATATCGTGATAGTCTATGATATAAATTGTGCATGTTAATACACAAATAAATAAGAAAATGCTAACACAAGTGATATTACATGGTTTGGAGACTGCACTCCTACTTCACAACCTAAGGTGCTTAAGTTGCGTACCTTCTCACAAACAATTCAATAAAACCACTCTTTCACAAGGGGCTATAGGGTAATCCTTTACAAATCAAGGTTAACACCTTTAAGACATCAACCTTAATCCACACTAATGGAGTTACCATAAGTGTGAAAGCTTGACGCATTTGTGAAATTTCTAAATCTCTATTAAAGATACAAGAAATACACACAAGAGATTAAAAACAATATTGGTGTTAATGGGTCATGCTTAGGTGCATGATATGACCCTCTTGGGGCTGATTTTTTTTGGGTTATACCTAACTCGACATGACTCCAAATGGGCCATGCGAAGCACGAACTAGAAATAGGGTTTGCCTAGCTTGAGCATGTATGTATTCTTGCCATTGCCTGCAAAGCTAGTGCCTACAAGCCTGATTTATACATTTGACATGCAACTGACGCTATCTCATTCTAGTTGGGGCCGAAACCCCTACTCAAAACAAGACTTAAATCCTTAATTTAGAGTAGCTTTATCTCATTAGAAAGTATACATAGATAAATCCATCAAATATATATCAATGTCGAAAATAACTAGACAAGACCAACAAATGTAATTATTTTCTATAACATCATCATCATATACTTATTTTTAGTGAAGTTGTACCTGGTACTTTTTATAATTGCACACAATTACAACAGTAACATAAATTGAATTTTAGAGTATACAAAAATTGAGAAAAAAAATCTTAATCCCTTTTTCTATTTGCGTTCCTATATGATCAGCAGCACTAGATACTCAGTCGTGATCATATGATCACTTTCTATTCCAATTCCAATTTGGATCTGTGAAGTATGATTCTATTCTAGTCCTGATCATAGGGACGACATGCCTTTTACACATGTTCCATAAATATATATATGCTGCAGAAGATCAAGACTATTAAATTATCTTGTAAGCTATTTGCATTAAAACATAACAAACCATAGTTTATTAGCCTCTGCTTGAGAATGAGTTTTAATGAAATGGTCTTTGCAATTGTATTGCACTCAATGGCTTTGTTGCATGGCATCCTTAAGAAAGCTTGAGTTATGGTATTGTGCTTAGGCAATGTAATGTTTGCACGGTTTTTGGAGCTGTTGTTTGCTATTTTACATTTGAGCTTTCTATAGTGCTTCCTTTTTTGACAAAGTTGATTAGCCATAAGATGTGGTTTCTGAACTTCTCTTTTTCTGTTATAGAGTACTTTATTAATTTTCTTGTTACCTCCATTACTTTGTAGGAGAATTTTGGTTGCTTTCAAATTCCATTGTACATTACGAATGTCAATTTCTTTTTACAAGGCACTGGTTTATTGCACGTTGTATAACATGTTGATTTTTTTTTGTATTCAAAATTATATTCTATTTTTATCCGATGTATTGGTATTTGGAGTTAGGTTATGGCAGGATCAGGGCATTTGCAAACATTTCGATTATTGAGATACTTGCGTGGTCGAGGTTCTACAGAAGGACAAATAAATTATGGAACACAAATGGCTGTAAGTTTTATGGATCTGTATTTTCTAGTAATAGATGACAACGCAATCAAAGATGTTATAAATTTATTTGGTCATAGTTTCTAATTTCTAGCATGTGCTTTATTTTTAAGTCATCTCTCAAAAAGTCTTGTCATTGTGAACTTAGATTTTTTTTTGTGTTCTTTCTTTTTCTTGGTGTTATCAATGGCCTTTGAGGATTAATATTAATGGTTGTTTGATGCAAATCCAAAATTTTCTGTTACTCTATGCTCAAAGAAAAACAATATATTTCTTGTTCTGAATCCCCACATGCATTTCCATATTTGTCACATTGGTTTTGTATAGGTCGAAATTATTTGACTTTAACAATTACTCTGAAGGGGAGCCTTGACGCAACGGTAAAGTTGTTGCTTTATGACTAAAAGGTCATGGGTTCGAATCCTGGAAATAACCTCTAAAAAAAAAAACAACAGGATCAGGCTGCGTACAATGGATCCTTCCCCGAGACCTTGCATGGTGGGAACTTCGTGCACCAGGCTGCCCTTTTTTTAATTTTTTTTTTTAACAAATACTCTCATATCAATCATACATTTTCAATTAGGTTTTCAAGACTTTAACTCAAAGTGGTTTATAAGTATGATTGAGTTTGTTCAATTCATGCATTTCTCAAAGACTTAGTTAACAAATTTGTCAATTGATTTTCAAAACTAGTAGAATATGCAATAATCAATGCATTGAACCATCTCTTATGTAAAATGACAATCTGACTTAATGGGTTTTAGCCGCATAAAAGGTTGGATCAGAGATAATCAATGTATGTGTCTCATAGTTGATTACCATTATACTTTCATTGGACCATTGTGACCTATACACACTTCAATCGTTGGATACTTAACCAAACAAGCCCATTTTTAGCAAGTCCATGGTTCCATATTTTGTCTTTGCACTTATGTAGTTTGGAAGATATCATATTCACTCCCAGAAGAATACAATTACTTGTTGTGGATCTCCTGTTTAGAGGGAGAAACTGTCTAATTTGCATCAACATATCCTATAATCTGAAGGTGGTTTTATATACCCTTGTTTAATCTGCTGTATTTACTGAAGAACCCTTAGACTTGCCTCCCAATGACCTTAGCAGCCAAGGCCCAAGAACTCGGCTAATAACATATAAAAATAGGAGATACCAAGTTTACAAGAATTGTAAGATGATTCAAATTATCTATCAATTTACAATATTTTCAACAATATAAAAGCATCTTTGTTCTAATATTATTCTGACATTTGATTCTTTGAATTGACTTAGTTTTGCACTTGAGATATCAACTTCTTCAAGCATTTTAAATACATATTTTTCATTGTGAGAGATATGTATCAACCTCTGTCTACAATGCTTGGTATGAAGGTATTGATGGAGATAAGAGTTTCAATCTCATTTATTTTTGCAGTCATCATCTGGAATCTAAGTGTCATCTAGACTATACAAGGAGGAGAGAATTTTTATCACGCAGAGTAGTATTGTGATATTGTGGATGGTACAATGCACTTTTGAATCTTGATCATGCCAAATTGTATAAGAGCAAAGTTGAATTTATCAAACCATGTTTTGGAGAACGCTTCAATCAATACAAGAACTTTTTCTGTTTATGCTATGCCCATATAAGGATTTTTTTAGTTTACATCCATGCACTTTTCCGGGTTCCTATTGATCAACCAAGTTTTTTTTTGGAAACTGTGTCAATCACTTGGATCCACACTCATGTCGGACACTTTGGATGCACACTGTTTTTAGATACTTGCATTAAATCATTTCTTCTTGTTTATATTGGATTTTGTTTTAATTTTATTGGATTAATTAATCTCTAATGGATTTTTGTAACATTATATATAATAGGATTAGCATTAGTATCAAATTGAATCTCCACTATTCCTTTAAATTTTAATTCTTTATATATGTAGGAATTGTTACACAATTGATCTGAATCCTGATCCATACAGTTCTCACAACTATGCTTGCCTTCTGTGATGGTCACATTAGTATCCTACACGTTGCCATGATTAAAGCAGTGTATGTCCAAGTTGATGGCAAGTGGAGCCTTCAGTTGGATTATGACACTATTGAGGCTGCAATTAGTGTCAAGGCAAATTGCTTCTTCAAAGTTTCCCACTTAGTATTATTTAGCTTGAAACGACAGTATCAATACACATCAAAGTATAACCTATCCTTTTTTTTAATACTGATTTGTGCTAAAATCTGGAGCAATGTGACCGTTTCTTATAGAGATTTCACTGGACAAGAATAAGGGTATAAAACTAAGCTGTCTTGCTACTAGAGTTGTTTCATTATCATAAATGTTGTGTGTTTTTTTTATTAAATTTATATGAACGTGCTATTTGAAATGAATGATGTGTGATTTTGTTGTCGTCAATATAAAATGCAAATGGTAATATCTATGTGACCAAACTATGCCTTGTGAGTTACAGGCCTCATTTGTGAATACTCTTGCAGTCTACATACAGAAGATATTTCTGTTTGTTTGTCTCTGTGACCAGCCTTTTTTGTGTTTTTTTTTCTTATTTGCATAATTTATTGTAATAATATGTTTTAATCTATACTTAGATGCTGCATAATGCATCTGTCGCTTGCCTTTGACATGCTTTGCTAATGACTGTGTCTATACCTTAGGTTAGCTTAGCCATTGGTTTTTTATTCCTTGGTGGTGGCATGCAAACCTTTTCAACTGGAAACAGTGCTGTTGCTGCACTGTTGATTACTCTTTATCCTCGTTTTCCTACAGGTCCGAATGACAATCGTTGCCACCTTCAGGTACATGAGATTTTCTGCATCATAATCATGTTCATATTTACTTTTACAATATCTCACTGGCATTAATTACAGGCCCTACGGCATTTGTATGTAATTGCTGCTGAATCTCGTCGGCTGCAGACAGTGGATGTTGATACAGGTCTTCCGGTATATTGTCCAATTGAAATTACAATCAAAGAGACAGAACATTATGCTGAGTCCAGCTATTGCGAAGTTACTCCTTGCATTCTTCCAGAACGTTGTGTGGTATGTTTATAACACATTCCTTTATAATTTCAAATTTATTCTTAATTGAAAGATGGTGTGATTTGCATGTATTACATGGTTAGAATTTATTAAGTGGAATTTAAGTTTTAGTAGTATTAGACGTAGCAAAATAATTGTTAAGATAGGAGTTGACGAGTTACTTGTTATGATAGCTTTAAGTATCTGTAATCATTTTTTGTAAAAGGATGGAGAAGTTAATAGAGATGTTTTACATATGATATAATCAGGATGGTTGAAATGGAAGAGAGTGTTAGATGTTTTTTTGTGATCGTAAGGTATCTCTAAAGCTTAAATGAAAGTTTGATAAAATAATGATATGTTATATGGAGATGAATGTTGGGCTATGAATCAAACACCTGAGCAAAAAATGAGAGTCGCAGATATGAGGATGTTAAGGTGGATGCATGGACATACGAGGATAAACACGAAGAGAAATGAGAATATTAGAGAGAAAGTCAAGGTTATACATTGAAGAAAAACTCACACATTTCAGATGATATGAACATATACTCACGTGATCAATAAATATCTTAGTTAGGCGATGTATACATTAATTGAGGAAGAGAGAAATCAAAAAAGACTTGGTTGACATGTTAAAATAAGATAAAAGTTTATTTAAATATAGATATGATAATATTATAGGGGATCGAGTTCAATGATGTAGGAAGATCCATATAGCTGACTCCACTTATTGGGATAAAAGTTTGGTTGTCGTATTTTTTCCATTTGTTATTTTATTGATCATAAATTTTGCCTAAAATTGTCAACATCCTAAATTTTACCTAAATTTTTTTCCATTTGACTTCATTGCATGTTGAAACTCTACTGAGTCAAGATTGCAAATCTGTTCATTATTCCTTTTCAAATCTATAGGAACTCTATTTTCCCCCATAAAATAGAGATATTGGTAAAAAAACTGCTCATCAATGCCTAAATCCTTGATTGGATAATTTACATATGTGATTCACCCATCTCCTAGTTTTACTAATTGGAAACGTTGCCTAAATCCCACAATAAGCATGTTCATTAAATTTGACTAAATTTTACGCTCATTGCTCAGTCAGAATTCCACGTCCTTCACTATTCTGAATAGCACTAAAGAAATGTGAGGAAAGTAATCCAGGGCCCAATTCTAGGATTGATATTTAACTCATTCACTTCAATTGCAGCTGAAGACTGTTCACATTTGTGGGCCTAGATATTGGCCTCAAGTCATACAAGTTATACCTGAAGGTGCTTCTGGCAACAATCAATTCCTCTGTCTCCATTCATATATGTATATTTGATTGATAGTCTTGTGTTCTTTTGTAAATAGAAAAACCTTGGTGGAGATTTGAGGATAAGAGTGACCCTTTTAATGGTGGTATCTTATATGTTAAGAGAAAAGTTGGCTCCTGTTCCTACGAGGATGACCCCATTGGTTGTCAGTCTTTGCTTTCAAGAGCAATGCATAAGGTAGACCTACATGCTAAATTTTCTGTGGGTATTTTGTCTTTTAATGATCAAGCTGCATTAACAGGTTTTTGATATGACGGATTTGGACTATGCAAACATGAGAAACAGCAATAACCCTGTACCTGATTCATACAAAATGGATCAATTGGTTAGCACATTTTCTGGTGATCCAAGCTTGATTGCTTTTGCTCAACTTTGCTGTGACTCCTGGAGGAGCAGGCAAGTATCAGGCTCTGTTCATTTTGACTTTTCTACTGGCAATATTTGCAAATTAAAATTTCAAATTTGTTTTATCCGTGTTGTCACCTTTAGTGTAGCTTTTTCTAGGTGCACTTGGATTTGAGTTTGCATTGTATTGTCATAATTCCCAAGAGGTTAAAAGGCTTTCTGTACCTAAGCTATTTTGTTTTTGTTGCCTTGGCTTTGTTTAAATAATATTTTTTGTGTAAATGCAAACTGGAGAATATTATCAAAAGGAAATCTCACAAGTGGAAACTATTAAATATTAATGGTCTTTAGAAACTCAGTGCTTTGTTTTTAAAATTCTTTTCTTCTTTGAATTAATTTTTTGTTTGGATGGACAAATTATAGTTTCTTAATATATTTCAATGAAACACATTCGACTAAACTTATTGTACTAAACAAGCTCAGTGCTTTGGATGCTGGAAGAGCCAACCTGTGTTCTCATGTGATTTGGATACTGGCCTTGGTGAATAGATCTTTAGTCTGCAAGAAAGAAAAACATTTGAAAATCCTAAAAAATTGTACTATGATTTGGTGGGAAGATTGTAGTGTGCTTTTTTAGTTTTTGGAAATCAGCCTTTGAGGACTTTTGACCTGCAATAAAGGAAATCATGGCCTAAGAAGGAAAAAAAATTATCTAAGGAGCAGGAGGATGAAGGAACTATATACTGAATGCATGCAGCTCACTGCAGATTACACAACCTAGGAATCATGATTAGACTGTGGTACAATTGCTGTTGGTCAACAAACTTTGTACATGGTATTGTCATTGGTCAATGTGCGGAATCTATATTAATAAATTGTGGGAATTACGATAGTTTTGGTAACACTCGATGGGGATGGGGTTGGAGACCGCTTTAACACCACTTGCTAGAATCCACCAACTCAAACCACACACTTGTAGATCCAAATCTACTGCTTCTAGAAGGAAGAATAACAACCTTCACTAAGCACGTGTGATGAAATCTCTCTCCTTTTGTAGAACAACAGAAACTCAAGCCAAGCACATGTGATGAAAATTGTCTTCTCCAAGGTAGAACAAAGACAAATACAAAGACAAGCCACTTAACGTGATTCGACATGAGTCTAAATTCATAGAAAAATCTAACTTTATAATATATGAGTGAAATTTTGAAAAAAAAAATGTGCACACCTTGTTTAAAAAATCTCTTAATTTTTCTACACTTCCCTCTAGTGCTCCCTGGACATAAGAACACAGTCTTTAGGGAAAAAATAACTGCAAGGAGTTTGCATTTCTCTGGCCAGAATGCTCCACCGGCGTGAAATTCACATCCCTTAACGCTACTGTGTAAAATATCATCGAAAGCCATCCCAAAAAATTCTTATTTGGTACGTGAGGATGAGATATAGCCAACCTTTTGCACCCAATATATTACTGAACCACTGAAAACAACCAACCTTTTGGGCCCAATATAGAAGAAGATTTATTTTTCATGATGGTTTAATGTTAGGATGTTGGTAGTTAGTAACTGTCAACCTCTCGCTCAAATGAGACATTTGACCCATTTCCCTTGTCGTGCTCAAACACCTGGGTAAATTTTGTAAGCCAAGTTAATAGTAGCTTGATTATAAGCTTATGAATTTCATGCATTAGCTTAGAGCTTGGCATGTGGATTGAAGCTAGAGTGTCACATTATATCTATACTTAAAGAATGATGTTTTTAATGTGAACAATTCTCCAGGTTGATGTTTGCATGTGAACCAATAATAGTAGAGTACTAATAAAAGTGTTGCTAGTAAAAGATATAAGGTTTCCCAAACTAGTATGAACAATTTGCAACTATACGTTCCTGGACTAGCCATATTTACTTGTCCACGCGATTACTAATTTTTCCACAGTTTGTCATGATTTCTTAATTTATTTGATTCACCTTTTCTGTGTTTGTTTTTTGCAAGAGAGATCTAGAGAAAGCCTGGTATATATCTTTGATTTGACTTTTTTTTCACTTGAGAACGACAGGTCAGATCCCAATTTCCAGGAGTTTTGCTCACAATTAATATTTGAATGTGTGAGCAAAGACAGGCCAGCTCTTCTTCAGGTACACCATTTTTATGAAAGGTTTCCTTTTGTTTATTTTGCTATTTTTACTACCATTTTGCCCGCTCTGCAATAATGGATGATCATGCAGATCTATCTCTCATTATATGCTTTGATTGAGTCAATGTGGGAGCAGGCTAACAACAGCCATCTTATTTTCGAAGATTCACTTTTCCTTTCTAGTATAAAGGCAAGCTTTTCTAGTTTTCCTCCTATGAACCAGGGGTTGTGTTTTTGATCATGTTGTATTTTATTTGTGAAAATACTCTTGCTTTAGTTTGTCATGATCATCTATTTAAAATTTAGTAAGCTAAATATTAATAGCAAGAGTTTCAAACTTGTAACTGTGGAATGCTAAAATATTTACATGCTTTTGTTTTTCAGCTTACTTTAGCTTACAATGAATCTCTTGTCACTGGCAAACTGTCTTCTCCAATTGGATCTATTGTTCAATGTGCATTCATTCAGTCAGTTCGGAAGCACATAGATGAAATTTTGACCTGTTCAAAAAGTCTTAGTGAGAACTTCTTCAATTATTTGGAGACAGGAAAGTGGCCTGATTATCAAAGTGATAGGGGTAAATCAGATGCAATGTTTCTTTCTTGGTACCTGCTCTGGCATGGGATACCATCATCTCATCTTGTGAAGTCAGCTGTTAAAAATATCAAATCGAAGGCTCCAATGTCCTTATCTATGGTTCCTCTCTTGCAATTATTGTTTCCATCAACTCAAACAAAAGGAATTTTTGAAATCAACAAGTTTCATTACTCGTCATAGCAGGAGAATCATACAATTGAAGTAAAAAAACATCATCTTGTGCGATCTCTTCAGAGGTAAGCTAGAGCATTGCCAGTGCAATTTTTAGTACATGTTCTTCATTTTCAGCGTTGTTTCTGAACTATCAATTTAGTGTGGAACTACAATAAGTTTAAGTTATTACTAAGAAAGCCAACATGAAGAGTACAATCTTGTGCATTTACTCTAGTGTACTAAGCATTCAAATTTACAGAATGTTCAAAGTCAATCTCTTTGAAGTTAAATTCTCTAATATACTATTATCAATGCAAAGACAAACGTTTGCTGCTACAATTCCGCTATTAATATCAGTAGGATTTGGTGGAATAAAATATTTTATCACATGTATCATAAGTAGAAGTGCCAACAGGTCATGCCTGTGTTGGGCACGACTTATAGCATCCCTGCCCTGACCTAGTTTGGCCTCGAGCTTAGTTGGCCAATGTTGTACATTAAATAAAAATGTATAGAGATACAAAAAATCATTTATTTTTAATTGTGTTATCTTCTAGTGTTACTTGATTTAAAAATTATAAATATAAACAATGAGAACACGAATATATACTCACATAAACAATCGAGATTTGGACATGTGATGGCCATGCCCATGTTCCCAAAGAGTGCTGCTGCTGATGTAGTCATTCTAAAACCTCATCATCTATGGAATTTGATGTTAAAATCATGGGGAATGAATTGCTAGATGTTAAAAGTGGCATCCTTGGATCATCTATGGATAATCAAAAAACCTGTTCCCAATTGATTGATTGTGGATCAAAAAGATATACTGTCACCATGAAGCCCCGATTTGGATGATTGGATGTGACATCCTCAATACAACTCCAATATAGTCCGCAAAGCATATTCTTGATTGAGAATTTGGATATATGGCTAGTATGGTTGAGATTTGAGGTTCATAACATTGTCACAGTGCAACGATAGGCTACATTGTAGCCATAGCCCATAGTCCTCGATGCAAATGTAGTCTTAGGATTCTACCTAGCATTATCCTTTGTTTTCTTTATACTGTAGATGGTAGAACTATGTTGTCCTTGCCCATGATGCTGACTAACAATAGACCTCCAAACTCCAGTTGAATAGTGAAATATGATATAAAAGATGAGAACATAGAGATTAAAGGATGACATGAAATATTAGCAATGAAAAAGTAGAGAAGAGATTATGAAATTAGGAGTGCATATGGATGAATATGGAAAAGAAGCATAGGAAAATGTGTTGTTTTTTAACTTTTTTTAAAAAAATGTTTTAATTATTTTGTTATTCTAAAGATTTAAAATACACCTAAATTTTATTAAAAAGGTTCATTTGGGGTTTTAAGGTGTAAAAGTATATCGATTGCGGCATGTGGCTGGCATGTTGTCCAAATACTGCTTGGTTTGCATACCATGCTCCACCAAGAACTAGTTTTAGGTTAGGTTGGGCCGCCATGCCCAACTCGGCTCTCAGTCAACTGTGTTCGAGATCATGTGTCTGGTTGAGCATTACATGCCAATCGACCACGCCTAGCTTGGCCCAAGTTTTAATTTAATTTGTGCTAGATCATGCCAAACACTACTAATTTATGCCATGTTAGATTGGTTCATTGACTTCCCAGGCCCATTTCCACCTCTTAATTATGAGGTAAAGCTCTGCAAGTTACTGTAGGTCCCGTGGGGCTGGCAAGAGGGGGTGAATTGCCCTGCACTGCTGCACAATAAAATCAAGTATACCTTTTTCAAACTATTGGGCTTAAACAATTACACACTTAACAAAAGATAATAGAATTAAAAAGAGTACAAGACAAACAATTTTACTTGGTTTGCAATCAGAAGATTGTTACTCTAAGGAAAGTTGGCTCATTATGAAGATCTCCTTCTCGAACAAAACGTCATAGGCGAAGAAGCCTCGTACATGAAAATGAATCTTGGAAATGAAAAATAGAATGGATTTTGAAGTATAGAAGTGTGTCTTTCGAAATAAAGAAGACCAGAGCTTTATTTATAGTCCACTGGTCAAAACTAGCTGTTTGCTGGCGTGGCGTGGTCCGGGCGCTAGGACCCTCTCCGGGTGGCCAGCGAAGCAACCTCTATCTCCACGCAACAACAACAAGATAGACTTTTTCATCTCTGGGCGCCTAAACCATGTCCGGGTGCCTAGACCGGTGCTGATGTGGACCCAAAAGTTGCTTCGTAGCGTCGAGGCCCCTTTCGGGCACCCTGGTGGTCTGGGCGCTCGGACGGTCCAGGCATCCGGATCAGTCAGCTTTGTGATGACTGGTCCGACACATTCTTTCGTCACTTGGGTGATTTCAGCTATTCGGAATTGGGTTCATCCGAACCCATCTTCCGGCCTTCTTCTCGAGCAGTCTTTCGATTCAGCTTCTCGTCCCTCGGAAACGTCGGGCGCTTCCTTCTTGTCTACCAGCGTACTCTCCGCATCACTTCATCTCTCGGACGCACTGAGCTCGTCGATTCTATCCCGTGCCATCCTTCTTACTAGCTGCATCTTTCGCTCGACTTCTTGTGCTCTTAAGTTCCTGCACATTTAGATAAGGATCAAACCTAACATGACTTAACTTGACTTGTTTGATCACATTAAAACTACCACGGGGTACTTACATTTACAAGTAACCTACACCTAAAAAACCCATGTGGATGACGCTTGAATATAATACCTTTTTCACCTAAGCCTCTCAACATTTCCTTCTTAAAGTTGGAACATAAATACTGATGCAAAAAAAAAAAAAATATTGACATGCAAGTGAAATAAAAGTTGAGGAGCCAATTGATATTTAAGTCAGCACATAGCCAATGTTTTCTTTGATCTCAAATTAGAACATCAATAAAGCAAGAGAGAATAAGTGAAACAAGAATGACTGATCATAGAAATTAATTTTGAGTGGGTTTTTCTCTAAAGCGACACATACAACACCATGCAATAAACTAATGAGGAAGAAAAACTCATAGCAATTGCAACATTTGACGTTTGGATAGAAGATCTAGTGTCGGCCACAATCGCCCCTCGGGGTACAACGCAAGTGGTAAGGCGTGAGAAACACAAATAGGAGCATTTGGCTTCAATTCCCAGCAAGTGCATTTGCCTGGCGTGATTAATTCCCAGAAAGTCCGGCTGCGAGTGTCTGATCAGTTGTTGCTTCCTGGATTTAGGTGGTTGGCGGAAAATTTGTTAGGCCGAGCGAGGCTGGTCACCTCCGGGATAAGTCAGTTTGAAGAGGGGTTATCAAAAAAAAGTGTCTGTCACAATCAAGAAATGATGGATCTGAGGAAACAGAGATCAGAGAGAAGCGCAAATGCAGTAGATCTTGAGGTTGGAGACAGATCTGGTATATCAGAGATCATGGGATGACAGTAAAAATGGGAATATGGTGATGGGTCTCTTAAATGCAAAGAGAACTGAGTCTAGTGTTGCAGTCTTTAGGGCAATGCAACAACAAAATTGTGGGTTGCCACATTCAAAGATTCCAACTGACAGAAGAAGAATGCCAGTAGCACTATCCCTCGCACTCGTGATTTCTCAGGAAAAGAGGATAACAGGAGCCAAAATTGATCAGGTGAGCAGATTTCATGTGAAGGCTTCTTGCAACAATGGATCTGCAATGATGGATGCTCGTAGATGGCTTGCGGATGGTGGTGGTAAGCAGTGTGTTCGTGTGGGGAAAAGACATGAGGGCACAGAGGGTCACATTGTAGTGAATTCCCACGTGGTAGTTTTTGCATTTTTTTCACGCCAAACTCTGAGTGCTTCTGCTATCGGTTTTATCCATTCCATTGATGATGAAACTCAAGTTGCATTGCCATGACCATGTTCTTCAACATCACCTTAACCACATACATTCAGTTGATGGACGCCACACTAGGTGGTGATGCTATGTTGATCCTACTCATTGAGAAGCACCATGAGGCCTTATACTAACTATGAAGGGGAGGCAAAGATGTCTTTCAAGAGTTCATCAATGCAGTCAACCTTGGAGTGGCCAAGTCAAGCCAACTTACATAGGATTCTTTTCGAGTGCCAGATCAAAGTGCATTCGTTGTGAATTACTATATCAAATTCAATTTGGTTTTATAATTGAATTCATTTAAAATTATAGTTATTCTAGTTCATTAATAATTGAAATACTATGAGGAATATAAACTTCCTCATCAAATGCTTTTATATAAAAAACATTTTTATTTAATGAAGGACGCAAGACATGTCAACTTCAAAGTCACTATTCATTTTGTCATTGTTTTATTTGATGTATCAGTATGATTCTTTTCGATCATTATTATATATAAGTTTATATCTACTATCATGGATTATGCATCTCCACTTAATAAAATCTTTTCTTTTTTGTTATTAACTTTGAGATGACACTTTATTTGATCATTATACAAATGATTGAAGTACTAGGTTGGGTCGATCGTCACAAGCATAATTTATCATTCTGCCTGCTAATTGACACATGAGACAACTTTAGCACCAGAGTGACAGCGTGCGACAGGAACTGCTTTAACACTGACTCCTAAAAGTCAAAGTATTAGTTTTTTTTTGTTTAATTAGTCATTTTAAAAAATAAAATGTAAACATTTAAATAAGACAATTTTCTATTTAACATCCATGATTTTTTTTTAACTTTCATAATGTTGGGAAATATAGCTAAAAGTTAACTTCAAGAGTACTTTCAAGAGTACTTTTTTGTGTGTAACTTTTGTAACATATTTTCTATTTAACATCCACGAATACTTTTTTTTTCATGTTATAAAATGAAAAAAATATGGTTTACAAGTAATTATAGGTAATAATTGAAACTTGATTGGGTGCAAGTATTTTTAACTTTTGAATATTAAGGTGTGATCAAATTAGTCAACTAATACAAACAAAAGTTAGTTAAAAGTTACAACTTAACTAAAATTAATTATATTACACTGCATTGAGATTTTAAACCTTGAATTATATTATATAATATAAAATTCATTAATAGTTTGTTTATAAAAAATGTGATTTAATTTCTAGGGAATTAGGTTTAATTAATTTTTTAATGGGTGAGATTAACTTTTAGTATGTTAGATTTAGTTATCAATTAGTTTTCTTTTGTTTAGAATCATTTAAAATAAGATTTCTATGGGGATCAAACATTGCTTTGTATTGAATTGGAGAATTGTCATGGTCCAATTTGCTTCTGATTCGTATTATATAGTAAGATACTAGTCATAAATTGCATGATCCTGATAACTATGATTACAAAGTCAAATTAAAGGTTGTAGGCTGGTTCCTCTTCTAGGGCCAAATCATCCTTCAATAACAAAATGATAATATATCCATTGATAATATACCTCTCCTATGATTGATCAAGTTTTGGAACCTGAGATTCTAGTAGAAAATTCTAGGTAAATTTCATTAGCCAAATGAATTTCAAATGTCATGATCAAAGTACAAAATTTGCTGGTGGCAGGATGGTGATTGTAGATTAGCCAAGGTGGTGATCCTTTTAAGCTGACCTCTATGTCTATGTTTGTGCACTTAATTTGACCTCTAGGGGTTTAAATTAAGAATTTTTTGTGATGGCAGGATGGTGATTGTAGATTAGCCAAGGTGGTGATCCGTTTAAACTGACCTCTATGTCTATGTTTGTGCACTTAATTTGACCTCTAGGGGTTTAAATTAAGAATTTTTTGTGAACTGTTTGAAGAAGATTAGATTTCATCATTTTATTATAGTACAATTCCCCTATTGGACTTATATAAACAACAACAGTCACATTTATTTTTCCTTTGATAGCTGTGGTGCCTAATTGAATTCATTAAACATTTCCACAGACTGAAGCAGGTTGTCTTTAACTCCGATCTAATTTTGACCGAAATGACATGGATTTGACAACTACCAGAGAAGATGGCATACCACTTAGCCGACCTTTCCATGCAAATCTTTTTGGAGTGGTTCTCTCTTCTTTGCTGGAAATCTACGACGACCAAGTAACTACATGACAGGTTATTGTTAAGTTTCTGGGTCTTTTTCTGACACATTCTGGCAATCAATATCTCATATGGAGACGTTATTTAACAACTGTTGGGGGTACCAAGTTCTTGTTGAGTTGCTATTCTGCCTCGACAATCTGCTTCGAATTCAAGAATGAACACCGGTGAGCCAGGAGTGAATGAGGTGAGGTTGTCTTTCATATTTTTGGCTGACAAGCAGATGAATTGTAACACTTACAAGTAATTGCCAAGGAAGATGAATTGTATTTAATTTTAAATTAATTGTAAAAGATATTATAAAGGTTATTTAGTTTATACAGTCGTGATAAGGCTCCAAAAGACATTCTTCAAATTTCAAAGAATTTCAGTTAATTGTATGTGCATATGTTCTTTGTTAGCAACTTCTGGTCCAACGCTAATAAAAATGGAAAATAACTGACTGGAATAGTGCTTCAATGAAAGTAATGGAAAGAAATGACGATAATCGGGCATGGATTTGTTGGGAATGTTTCCAGTTTTTTTTTTTAAATTGTTCAAAACAAAAAAAAATTGTTCTTCCTTGGATCATTTCCACCTCTTTTTATCCGCAGAAAAATGAACATTTGCTCACGGATGATTAGCAATATACCCATTGTCGGGCGTGAAGCCATGGGGCGGCATCGTGTAGAGGAACTCGCCCCGGCGTGGTTACGCTGGGGCACCAATTGATTCAGTCAGTTAAGCTGGCCCGGTCTGCCTGTTGCTCCGGTGTCAGCGGTTTCCCCTGTTGGAGTCCTTGCCTGTCCTAATAATATTAATTATCATGTTAATCCATTTTTTGAAATTAATTATCATCACAGGACTTCTTTCATGTCGAGCATGTTTATTCACCAAATGTCTCTATAGGGTGTCTAGTTAGTTAGAGGGTTATAGATTTCTTATAATGGGTGTGTGCTCTAAGGAAAAAGTATTTTTATCTCTAACTATTTGTGATGAACTATAAATTAATTCATGATTTACCTCTAGACAAATTTTAAGGAGTAATCATCTTTTTTTATAGTATTTATTCACCAAATATAAGTTTTAAAAATGAGGAAGTGGAGCCCCGGGACTATGGTGCAGTGACAGAGCAATTAAGTTATCACCTAAGTACTTACGGTTTGAGTTCCAACTATGATTTACTTTGATGACCGATGAACATTATGATCCAGTTCAAGATGATGTACTAGTTCGAGTCCTCCAAGTTAAATTTGACTAGGGACAAATCTAGAAATTAAAGTTAAGAGACTTGAACATAATACATTTATACAATAAAAAAAATCATTGTTCAATTAAGTGCTTGCTATATTTTAAAATATAAAATTTATCTATAATATAATATATATCTATCATCTTAGTTAAATTTCGTTTAATATAAAAGATCAAATAATTAGTAAGAAAGTTATTTTCTATTTTATTGTAAAATATTTAACTTTAGATACTTCAGTATTAAAAATACTGTAATGGTGGCAAAAATAAGTTAAAAAATTCTCATTATGCTTGATATTATTTTATCAAAAATTATTTATAGAAAGTATTTTTCTTTAATAAATTTCATTTTATTTTATCCTTTAAAAGTTCTTTTCGATTAACATTTTAAATTTTCAAATAAATTTATTAATTTTTATTCCTCTATTGATTATTAATATAATTATTTAATATATTTATAATAATATATTGTGTATATATTTATTGTCTGTCATATTATTTTTCTATTAAAAAATTTAAAATTAAGTTATTTGAATTATATTTTTAAATATTTAATTTATTCACTCTTTTTTTAAAAAAAAAAATTATCAAATCACTTATTAATTTGTCAAAATACTCTTCTCTACTCTCTCTCTCCTTGAGTTCCTTTCAGCTACCTCCGTCGCCAGAGACACATCTCTGATCGAAGCCATGCACGCAAGCACACTAAGGTTAGATCTTTCTTCTAACTCTGTTCCTTAATTTTTCGTCCATTTTCGTTGGAGATTTTGAGATCCGATTCTTATTGTTTTGCAAAGAAAAATACTAGATCTTTCTAGATCTAATTTTACCATCTTATTTTCCTTATATGAGAAGAAGAGAAGAAGACTATAAATGAGTTTTGCTTCCGGATCTAGCAACAAGATGACTTCTTTTTTTGAATTTTCCTTCCGGTTCCTTGTTTTGCCTAGCCTTATTTTGATCTGGCGACAAATTTTATCTACTTGGAAGCTACCATCATGAGTATCCAGTTGAGAGATCCTACCGACTATTGATGAAACGAACTTCATTTCAACTACTATAGTCTTCCATTCTACCGCACTCGAGATAGATCCAAAACTACGCCAAAAATCTAGGAGAGCTCTTTATGGGAGACGGAGGAGCAGGGCTGGACTATAGCCCAGGGCTACCCTCCGTCTCTCTTTGAACTCGACCATGAACGAGACCCAATAGAATTCCACACTCGCATTGTAATTCTACACGCGTCCATCTAATTAATCTACTAATTATCAATCCCAATCATCTTAATTCCACACTCGATCAAGATGTTAACCAGCCTGATTATTTATTTTTTTAGTTCGATTTAGAGGGTGTTTGGCTAAACTTATTAAAAACAGCTTATAAGTTTGTACAACTTATAAGTTGTTTTAGGAGCTTATAAGTTGTTAGGTCTTATTTTAAAAATAAGTTGTTAAAGTGTTTGGGTGAACTTATTACAATCAACTTAAAGATATTGATGTGTTTGGTATTATAAGATCTTTTTATTAATAAAATTATCAAAAATGATATAATACTATTAATAGAGGGTTTTGAGATTTTTATTAATAGAGGATTTTGGGTGAATTTCTGTACCGAGGGAGAGAAAATTAGAAAGAGGCGTTGGCGGAGAAGATGATACAATGTTGGAAGAAAAGTCGACGGAGATAAAAAGATATTAGGCTTATAAAAATTTATGGAGGATAAGATGGGGATTTATGAAATTATATAAGGATATTTTAGAGAAACAAATTATTAAAATAAGATCTTTTTAAAAAAAGTAGGGTCTTCCATACTTTTTTAAAAACAGCTTATAAGCTCCAAAACAGTTTATTTTGACAGCTTATAAGCTATTTGGAAAAAAATTTACCAAACAAATTTGAAGAGCTTATAAGCTCCAAAACAACTTATAAGTTGTTTTAGAGAACTTATAAGCTCAGCCAAACACCCTCTTAATTAAATTAATTACGTGGAGGCGGAAGACGTTGAGCGGTCTTAGTCAGAATCATATTGCCGGGTGGGACGGCGGTTTGGACCAGGCAGACCATCGACTCCCATTGATTCCGGTTCAGTGAGCCGTTTCCCCCTCAATCTCTCCCGCATCAGATCTTTATTTATTTATTTATTTTTTAACTAATTAATCAATTAATCTTCGGCTGCCACCGCCACTTCTGGTAGGCGTCGTCCCACCGGCGACCATTCCTCATGAACGTGACCTGCTCCGTCAAGAATAACCACTCCGACTCCTTGTAGACAGGGTAGTTCTCCTCGTCGTACACCCACCTGCCGGTGAACAGGTCGCAGCTAGCCGGCACCTCCACCTGCCGCACCTCTTCCCTCCGCCCCTCATCCTCCTCCTCCACCTCCGCCGCAGCAACCTCGGCCTCTACTTCACTGTCGCTAATTAGTACCAGGTCGACCACAGCGAGGCCGAGCTCGCCGACCATGCAAGCCAGCGGACTTGTCTCCGGCGCCCCTGCTTCTGCTGAAAGGGAACTCGGCGATCGACTTCACGTCGTAGTTGTACTGCTCTTCCTTCCGCTGCCGCCGATGAACGACGACGCTTGCTTCCCTCCAAACCTCTAAAACAGACGCTTTCCGGCGAGGCGAAATCATCTGTGTGTGTACGTAGAAGCTTGAAGTCGAACTTCACTAATACGAAATAATTAAATAGATAGAAAGAGAGAGAAGACAACATGACAGAGCAGTTGAAGTACGATGGAATTAATTAAATTAACGAGAAGAGATTAAAGGGACGGTGTCAAAGGAGTTCGATCGTGATTTGTTGATAAATGATTCAAAATTAATAATTGAGTTAGTGGATTGATGAGGTGATATTGAATGATAGTAGTGATAATAATGGAGTAGAATAGTTGAGTTAGTGGGATGAATTATAGAATTAGTGGGTTGTAATAAATTATGTAGGTAGCTTATAAATAGACTACATGTTTTATGATTTAATTGAAGTGTGAAAGATTATTGTGTTCCACTTGTCCATCTTGTCCTCTTATCTTCCTCCCAATTTTCTCTAACAGTGATATCAGAACGCCAAGTTTGATGTGTCTTAGTTTGCTTTCAATGACAATCAATGGAGTTTCTCAACCCCTCATCTCCATTTTCAAAGGAGAGTGCTACAAATTTTGGAGTATCAAAATGAACACTTTATTTAGATCTCAAGATCTTTGGGATTTAGTAGAAAAAGACTTTGATGACGAGGATGCCGATGAAGGTCGATTAAAGGAGAGCAGAAAGAAAGATTCAAAGGCACTGTTCATTCTTCAACAAGCAGTACATGAGACGATTTTCTCAAGAATTGCAACTGCCTCATATTCCAAAGAAGCATGAGAAATATTGCAGAAAGAATTCCAAGGCTCCTCCAAGGTGATAGCAGTGAAACTCTAGACTCTCAGAAGTAAGTTTGAGGCCTTATTTATGAAGGGTAACGAAACTTTACCAGATTTTTATCTAGAGTCATTTCGATTATCAGTCAAATGAGATCTTATGGAGATAATGAATCCAAGATGTGCCACTTGAGATATGGGCATCTCAACACCAAAGACATGCAATTTTTAAATCAAAAAGGTATGATTTTTGGATTACCTCAAATTAGTTTTCTTGGTTTATGTAAAGGATGTATTTATGGAAAACAAACAAGGAAGTCTTTTCCAAATGGACAATCATGGAGAGCTTCAGAATGCCTTGAGCTAATTCTTATTGATTTATGTGGTCCTATGAGAACTACATCGTTTGGTGGGAGTAAATATTTTTTAATGTTTACTGATGATTTTAGTCGGATGAGTTGGGTATATTTTCTAGCAGGTAAGTCAGAGACTTTTGAAAATTTTAGAAAATTCAAGGTGTTTGTGAAAAATCAGGATGATACTTTAATAAAGACTCTTCATACAGATCGAGGAGGTGAGTTCTTATCTAAAGAATTTAGTAAATTTTGTGAAGAACATGGTATTCACAGGGAATTAACAACGCCTTATACACCGGAGCAAAATGGTGTTGTCGAACGAAAAAAACGAACCGTTGTAGAAATGGCTAGAAGTTGGCTGAATATCAGAGGACTTCCAAATATTTTATGGGCTGAAGCAGTGGCCACATCAGTTTATTTGTTGAATATTTCTCCAACAAGGGTCATTTTAAATCAAACGCCATATGAAGCATGACGAGGTAGAAAACCATTGGTAAATCACTTAAGAATTTTTGGTTGTATTACATATGCTTTGATTCTCAATTTCGTCATAAACTTGAGAATAAATCTGAAAAATGCATATTTATTGGATATTGCAATCAATCAAAAGTATATCGGTTGTATAATCCTCTTATCGGCAAATTAATTATAAGGAGAGATGTAGATTTTGATGAAAGTTCAAGGTGGAATTGGAATATACACGGTGAAGAGACTCAAATTCACATCCCAATGGAGAATAGAACTCCAACAATAGAAGGTGTTGAATCATCTCCTTTGGGATCACCGGCTCCCTCACCATCAAATTCAAGAAGTAGCAGTTCATCCTCCTTACCAGAATCTTCTGATGAAGCACCTCCAGCAAAGGTTAGATGTTTAAGAGAAATATATGAGTCTAGTCAATTTTCTCTTTTTGTTATAGATCCTACAACCTCTAAAGAAGCAGTAACAAAAGAGGAATGGAGGAATGCAATAAAAGAAGAGTTAATTGCAATCCATAAAAATGAAACATGGGAGATAGTAGATCTACTCGAAGGCAAGAATGTGATTGGTCTCAAGTGGGTGTTTAAAATAAAATATCATGCCGATGGAACCATTCAGAAATTTAAAGCTCGACTTGTTGCAAAAGGGTATTCACAACAACAAGGTATTGATTTCAAAGAAACCTTTTCTCCGGTTGCTAGATTTAAAACTATGAGAATTATCCTAGCATTAGCTGGACAATTATATTGACATGTTTATCAATTTGATGTTGAATCTGTATTTTTGATGACGATTTGCAAGAAGAAGTTTATGTAGATCAGCCAGAAGGTTTTATAATTGAAGACAAAAAAATAAAGGTGTATGAATTGAAAAAGACACTTTATGGGTTAAAACAAGCCCCACGGGCATGATATAGCAAAATTGATGGTTATTTTCGACAACATGATTTCACAAGAAGTGAAAATGAAGCCACTCTTTATGTGAAAAAATAAGATAGAAATGATTATATTATTGTGTGCCTTTATGTCGATGATAGAATTTATATGAGTTCTTTTGATTCTCATTGGCTGATTTTAATTCTAATATGATGAAGAGATTTGAGATGTCAAATATGGGAATATTACATTATTTTCTTGGTCTTGAAGTGAAGTAAGGAGTTGATGGGATTTTTATCTCACAAAGAAAATATGCGACAGATCTTCTAAAAATGTTCAACGTATTCAATTGCAATCCAGCTACTACACCTATGAATATAAATGAGAAATTGCAACTGGAAGCTGGTTCAGAAAAAGCTAATGTAAAAAATTTCAAAAGTTTGGTTGGAGGCTTAATTTATTTAACTCATACTCGACCAGATAATATTACTTTTTCTGTTGGTGTAATATGTAGGGGATCTTGTGGTCGACTTGAAGGGGGGGTTGGATAGACGACGCCCCCAAATCGATCGCTTCCTACGTATTCATTAGTTGCACAGCGGAATAATACAAAACTAAAATACGAATACAAAAGCTAAAGACAAAGAAAGGAAATGCAAACCAATACACGTCAATGTAACGTGGTTCGGAGATATATAACTTGCTCCTACTTCACGGCTGTCCGTAAGGTGGATGATCCCGATCCTTAGGTGGATTAGCCCCCGGAAACTCTGACTACTCAAGCAACTCGTTGTGGGTGGAGAAACCTCACCACAACACCAACCAAGAACACTTGGACACAAGAGAACCTTGAACACTTTGATGACTACTAATTAGGATTTAACCAAGTCTAATTTCGTCACCTTTGCCGACCATCCCAAGCTCCTTCTTATAGAGCTTGGAAGAAATCAGCAAGCTGATTTGTCCGTTACCAGTCGACTGGTCCTTGCACCAGTCGACTGGTGCCAGCCCAACGGCATGCCAACGACTATCTACCAGTCGACTGGTCTCAGGACCAGTCGACTGATCCTAGCCATTTCGAGCACAGAGAGCTTCTGTGCTCACCACCAGTCGACTGATCTCAGTACCAGTCGACTGGTACAACCCTATACCTAGGGTTCTCATCCCGAGTAGATTTCTCTCAGCACTCGGACCCTCATGACTCACTTGACTTTTCTTTTCAGCTTTGACTTCTTGCCTTCAAGCCTACTTCCTTTGGCTCTCTTCCCTCGGATGCATTCAAGCCCGCGGCTCGTCTCCAATGTCATCCTTCGCGTATGCCTCGAAGTCGCTTCCCTCGGCCCTTGTCCTTGTTACCTTGTCCACGGTCCCTCAGATGCATATAAGCCCACGGCTCGTCCCCAATGCCATCCTTCGCCGGACCCGAAGCCATCAACCTGAGTCACATGTGTATCCTGCAGTCTTGTACAACTCAAGTACACATATCAAATACAAGGGTGAACCTAACTTAACCCCTTTGCCCAAACACCAAAACACACGATCGCACAGACTATTGGGATTGCTCCAACATAATCTCCAGGTTTATGCAAAATCCTACGAAGCATCATCTTAGAGCAACTAAAAGGATTTTACGCTATGCTGCTGGAACTGTGGATTATGGAATTTATTATACTAAAGTTTCAAAATTTGATCTTTGCGGATTCACTGATAGTGATTGGGCAAGTTTAGTGGATTATCGAAAGAACACTTCAACTAGTGTTTTTAATATTGGATCAAGGGCAATTTCATGAAGTTCAAAGACACAAGCTACTACAGCCTTATCATCTTCAGAAGAAGAATATGTAGCAGCAACTTCAGTAACATGTCAAGCAATTTGGGTTAGAAGATTACTTATAGATCTTCACCAACAACAAAAAGATGCAACTACTATTTTTTGTGATAACAAGGCAACAATTGCAATGACAAAAAATCTGACTTTCCATGCGAGGACTAAGTATATTGATATTCGTTTACACTTCATTCGAAACTTAGTTGCAAATAATGAAATTATGTTGGAGTATTGCAGCACACATGAACAAGTGATGGATATCTTGACGAAGTCACTTTCAAGAGAGAAGTTTATTTATTTTAGATCGTGTCTTGGTGTTAGTAATTTTGAATCAAGGGGGAGTGTTGATAAATGACTCAAAATTAACAATTGAGCTAGTGAATTGATGAAGTGACAATGAGGGGTAGTAGTGGTAGTAATGGGGTAGAGTAGTTGAGTTAGTGGGGTGAATTGTGGAGTTAGTGGGTTGTAATGAGTTATGTAGGTAGCTTATAAATAGGCTACATGTTTTATGATATAATTGAAGTGTGAAAGATTATTGTGTTTCACTTGTCCATCTTGTCCTCTTATCTTCCTCCCAATTTTCTCTAACATGGTTAAGCTTTCTTCTTATTTTAGCTCATTTAGGAGTAAGAAATAAAATCCAAAAGAAAAGAGGAAAGAATTATTATGGAACTTATCTTATTCATATTAATCAACTAGTGTTGTCCCCATAGGGTGGTCGATTGATTAGAGAGTAATAGATTTATTATAATGAGGTAGAGATCAATTCTTGATGGAAGTATATGTTGGAGCAATCTAGTGACCCTAGGTTTTGATGTTTGGGCAAAGGTTTAAGTTAGGTTTATTGTTGTTGATCCTGTCCGAACACTGACTCAACGGACGCTGGGCACGCGGCACTATCCGGTTTGCTGACGTGGGTCTTCGACTGGTGGTACGAACCTCCTGCGCACCTGCACAGAAGTCAGGCAGGGAAGGGGTTCCCGGCGGCGACCCTCCGACGCTCAAGTCAGGCAAGCAAGTAGTGGGGAAAGTGGCTCCAAAGTTGTATATATGGCGTACCTCCGGCGAAGTATGAGGCTCTTTATATAGAGCGGTGAAAGAGCTCCTACACGTCCACCGAGGTGCCTACATGTCCGTAGCACATACCTCGGTATGTGTCTGTCAGAAAGCTTACCTGACGCCATACTGTTGTAGTCCACGCATGTCTTCGATGGGACAACAGAACACCCCGTTGTCAGACTTGGAGTATGGCCTAGCCATAGGACTTGACAGCTGTCATAAGATGTTCTTGTCCTTCTTTACCTACCACAGGCCGGGGCGTCCAGCATGCCGGCCGGACGGAGAGTCCGTCCGGCCAGCCCTCAACGTATGCGCCGGCCGGACGGCACTCACATCGCGTCCGTCCAGCCAGCCCTTGGCCTCCATATGCTGGGGATATTTTTGGTAGGGTGCTATGTAGGGACTATTTAGCAGTATATCACCTTCTCTTAGGCCTTCCGCTCGGCTCTTTGCTACTGTTATGTTGAGCATCGGAACCCCGACTTCTGTCGGGGCGACTTTGGCCATCGGCTGTTCACCGGTCGGTCGGCTGGGAGGTCGGCTCATCCTTCTTCGGTCGGCCACCTGGCTTTTTGACTCCCGCATGGCCTTGGCATCTCAGGATGGGGGTCCCCTGTTCTAACCACCGGATCACTTGCCTCCCCCTCAAGTCTAGTCGAAGGAGGCGAAGTCCGACTGACTGGACTGCCGATCTGTCAGTAACGACCGATATATTAATCCGCTCGGCCAGACTTAGGGATGCCCATCCGTTCGGCGGTACTTTGCCCATGCCTTGTGTTCCCTTGGAATCCATGCTCCATCCTCTCCCCTACTGCCCATCACGTGGGCTGCGCACGGTAAGGGGTGATCATTAAATGCGACCTATATTCTGCTGACACGTGGCGATCCTGCTTTTGTCAGCGCATGGCGGTGGCGTCACTTCTGATGGGACGACCGCCGTTTGAAATGAACGGCTGGATGATGGCCTCGTTCTTCACGACCTGGATCGGACGGTGGAGGCTGCTCTCGGGTGGCAATATAAAGCCCACGACTCTTTTTTCTCGCCGCATTTTTCTCTTCATCCTCCTCCGGCGCCCTTCTGCTCTTTTTCTTCTCCGGCGACCTTGCTCCTCCATTCTCCGGCAACCCCCAGGCCCCAGTCGATCATCCCTTTTGCTCGTAAGACCCTTTTCCTCGCTCCCTACGTTTTCTTCTTTCTGTTAATCGTTTCATTCAGTCGGTTTCCTTTCATTCCTTGCTCGAACCTTCCTTCTTGGTCCCGCATTCTTGTCTTTTGACCATGACTAGCACCTCGCAGTTGACCGGCGGCGCTCCTGGTCTATGGTACACGACCATGGAGAGCCGTTTTGACGAGGAGGACGCGTTGCGTCTCGCTAGGACCTACGACATTCCTTTCGACCACCACATAGTATTAGCCACACCGGTCGATCGGCCTCATGAACCGCCGCCCGGCACCGTTCTTTTTTTCCGATACCAATTTTTGGCTGGGCTACGCTTTCCATCCCATAAGTTCTTCTTGCAAGTCTGCAACTACTTCCGCATCCCGCTCGGCCAGCTAGTTCCAAATTCCATAAGGCTGCTGAGCGGGGTGATAATTCTATTCAAACTGAACGGCATTCCCCTAGACCCCAAAGTTTTCCATTACTTCTACTACCCCAAGCAGTCCGAGTGGGGAACTTTTGTTTTTCAATCTAGGATAGGTTTCGTTCTTTTTGATAACATGCCGAGCTCCAACAAACATTGGAAGGAGCACTTTTTCTATGTGCGTTTCCCCGAGCCGCCGACCTTCCGTGTCAAATGGCAGACGGTGATGCCCGCGCAACTAGAGCTCGGCAAGTTTAGAGGCGATGCGGCCTACCTTCATGCAACCGATCGGCTAGTCGGCCAGCGTTATCATATCGACAAGCTACTCCTCCCGGGAGTTATGTATATATTCGGCTTGTCTTCTACCCCGGCCGATCTGCCCTGCAGCATGAGTAAGTTCCCTTATCTTCCCGTTTGTTTTATTCTAAATGATTTATTTTTTGCTTCTGCAGCTGAAGTCATGTGGCGCGCCAAGGCAACCGAAAAGCTCAAGCTGAAGGCCGCCAATATTGAGGCGGTAAAGGATAGGGAGATCGCCGAGCGGGGTTCGGCTTCAGCTGGTCCGACCAGCGAAGAAGGTGAGGGGACCCAAACTGTCCCCGAAGCCTTAGACGCCCTTGCTTCTCACGACGAGGCCACGGGCGACATAGAACCCTCTGCTCAAGTCGAGGTAGAGGGTCGTTCGGCCGACGACATTCCTCTGGCAACTCGGAAGCGCAAACAGCCGGAGGCAACCTGTCAACCAAGTCCATCCGATGAACCGCAATCCGAGCGGGGCTACGAAACTCCAGTGTTATCTGGGACGGTCTCTATCGAGAGTACCCCGACACCGCTCGGCTCTCCAAGGGCAACCTCTTAGGTGCCGCCCTCTAGTCCTCCAAGAACACTACGACGTATTAGGCGGTTGGGCGACCACCCTTCTTCCTCCACCGGTGAGCCGTCCGGTAAGGCTGCTGCTTTTAAAGGTGATCCGAGCGGTCCGAAATTGATAAAAACCGTCCTGCGCCTCCCGTCGGAAGAATACATGGCGGCCGCTGATCGGCCTGTTGTTCCTGAGCAGCAAATCACGCTTACTGGTCCTCTTGCCAAAGCTTGGGAGGATGCTCGGCTTAGAATTGCCATGATGACTCCTAGTCAGCTCGGCGACAGCAATTTACAACAGGCGACCGGGGTATGTTCTTTTGCTTTGTTGGTTATTTTGGATCAAGCTCCTAACTTGCTCGTATCTGCTCGCAGAACTGGGTGGAGCAGATTGCCATCAGCAATCGCCTAGCCGAACTGGAGGACGAGCTGAAGAAGCTCAAGGCCGCGGGAGACAGTCGACGGCCGCTCTGGAGAAGGCTAAAAGATTGCTGGAAGCCGAACGGGGTAAATCCTCTGGCTTGACGAGTGAGGTGCCCCGCCTCGAAGCCTTGGTCAAGCAGCGGGACAAGGAAGTGAAGACCGCGACTGCTCGGAAGCTCAAGGCCATTGATGATATGGACCTGATGAAGGTAGAAAATCGGGGGCTAGAGCAGCGCGTCAAGGATCTGGATGCCCTTCTGGCCACCGAGAAGGAGAGCCGCTCGGCCGATCTGCTCAAATTTGAAGGAGACTTGAAGGATCTCCAGGCCGTCAACGATGCTTCCCGAGCCGCGCTCAAAGAGTATCAGGATGGGGAGTCAGCCCGCTCTGACGAAGTGAGGAAGGCATTTGTCCGCTCAGACGACTTCGGGGAGAAATTCACCGACAAGATTTCCCTCACTTTCGAAGAGGCGATCAAGGCGGCGGTGGATTACTTGAAGACTAAAGGCCACCTTCCTGCCGAGCTGACCATCCCCCCAAAGGATCTGGCTACCGTGATGGGCGCCATTCCCGACGCTCTTTTTGATTTTGACGCGTGAGGAGTGTTTTCTATCAACTTTTTTGTATCCTCGCCGTTCGGCAAAACTTATTTTTGCTGTAACTTCTTTTGTTTGCCCAGCGTTGGGTGTTAATTGATCATCTTTCCGTTCTTGCAACTTTTGTTTTGGCAAGAAATTTCTTTCGTCATGTTCAAGTGTTCTTTAAAACCCCTCCGCTCGGCTTCATACTCTAATACGGACTCAAGCCGATTGTTTTCAGAAAATGTCTTTTCACCATGCGCCTGCATAGCCGCTCGGCGCGCGAACGTCACACGTTCACGTGCTCACATCTTTAATTCTTATTAACCATCTTTTGCTTTGCACCTTACCTCAAAGAGGTTTTCCATATATTCTTGCTAAGCGAGCCGCTCGGCCGTATGTTGGCCTTCAAGAACAGGCTCTGTCGTCGGTCGGCTCTTACCACCAGAATGTATCACGTGGATGGCCATCCGCTCGGACGTTTATAGACGCCGGCTCGTCTCTCAATATTTAACGTCGGAGCTCGACGGTCTTCCGTTCGGACGTTTATAGACGCCGACTCGTCTCTCGATATTTAACGTCGGAGCTCGACGGTCTTCCGCTCGGACGTTTATAGACGCCGGCTCGTCTCTCGATATTTAACGTCGGAGCTCGACGGTCTTCCGCTCGGACGTTTATAGACGCCGTCTCGTCTCTCGATATTTAACGTCGGAGCTTGACGGTCTTCCGCTCGGACGTTTATAGACGCCGGCTCGTCTCTCGATATTTAACGTCGGAGCTCGACGGTCTTCCGCTTCGAGCGTTTATAGACGCCGGCTCGTCTCGATATTTAACGTCCGGAGCTCGGCGGTCTTCCGCTTCGGACATTTATAGACGCCGGCTCGCTCTCGATATTTAACGTCGGAGCTCGGCGATCTTCCGCTCGGGCGTTTATAGGCGTCGGCTCGTCTCTCGATATTTAACGCGGAGCTCGGCGGTCTTCCGCCGGGCGTAGACGCCGGCTCTCTCTCGATATTTAACGCGGAGCTCGGCGGTCTTCCGCTCGGAGCGTTTATAAACGCCGGCTCGTCTTTCGATATTTAACGTCGGAGCTCGGCGGTCTTCCGCTTCGGGCGTTTATAACGCCGCTCGTCTCGATATTTAACGCGTCGAGCTCGGCGGTCTTCCTTCGGGCGTTTATAGACGCCGCTCGTCTCGATATTTAACGTCGGGCTCGATGGTCTTCCGCTCGGACGTTTATAGACGCCGGCTCGTCTCTCGATATTTAACGTCGGAGCTCGACGGTCTTCCGCTCGGACGTTTAAAGACGCCGGCTCGTCTCTCGATATTTAACGTCGGAGCTCGACGGTCTTCCGCTCGGACGTTTATAGACGCCGGCTCGTCTCTCGATATTTAACGTCGCAGCTCGACGGTCTTCCGTTCGGACGTTTATAGACGCCGGCTCGTCTCTCAATATTTAACGTCGGAGCTCGACGGTCTTCCGCTCGGACGTTTATAGACGCTGGCTCGTCTCTCGATATTTAACGTCGGAGCTCGACGGCCTTAACGGCTAATCTTTAACACAGCCGCTCGGCGGGCATACTAGCCATCCTTTTAATTCATTTCTGCTTCCTGCATTACAAGGACATTGGCGACCAGAATATACACAAAAATGAATTACATCAGTGCACCTTTCACCCAGCTCGATAAGGCTGGAGATGATTTGCGCTCCAAGGTCGGTCCAGCTGTCGTCCGTCTTCATCCTCCAAATAGTAAGTGCCCGAGCGGAGCTTTTCGGTGATTTTAAAGGGACCCGCCCACGGAGCTTCTAGCTTGCCGACGTCGCCGACCGGCTTCACTTTCTTCCTGACAAGATCGCCGACCTGGAACGATCTGGGGATTACGCGGCGGTTGTAGTTCTGCTTCATCCGCTGCCGGTACGCCATCAGCCGAACGGACGTCTTGGCTCGCACCTCGTCGACCAAATCCAACTCCATGTTTCTCAGTTCGGCGTTGTCAGCATCATAACTCTGGATCCGAACGGACTCGACGCCGACTTCAACAGAAATGACCGCTTCACCGCCATACACCAGGTGGAAAGGCGTGATTCCCGTCCCTTCCTTTGGAGTCGTTCGGATAGCCCATAAGACGCCCGGCACTTCATCCACCCAACTTCCTCCCAAATGGTCAAGCCGAGCGCGCAGAATGCGAAGAATTTTCCGATTGGCTACTTCGGCTTGACCGTTGCTTTGGGGATAGGCTACAGATGTGAAGTGTTGCTCGATGCCATAGCTTTTGCACCAATCTTCAAGCAATTTTCCTGTGAACTGCCGTCCGTTGTCGGAAATCAATCGGCGGGGGATGCCGAACCGACAGATGATGTGCTGCCATATGAACTTTTTGACCATTTGTTCCGTGATCCTGGCTAGCGGCTCGGCCTCCACCCACTTGGAAAAATAATCGACCGCCACTAGTAGAAATTTCCGCTGTCCGGTTGCCATAGGAAATGGACCAACGATATCCATTCCCCACTGGTCGAACGGACATGAGACTGTTGATGCCTTCATTTCCTCTGCCGGTCGGTGATAGAAGTTGTGGTATTTCTGGCACGAAAGGCACGTCGACACGGTCCGAGCGGCATCTGCTTGTAAAGTTGGCCAAAAGTACCCAGCCAACAGGATCTTTTTAGCCAGCGATCGTCCGTCCGGATGTCCTCCGCAGGATCCTTGATGTACTTCTTGGAGGATGTAAGCTGAGTCCTCCGAGCTCACGCACTTCAACAGCGGTCGTGAAAAAGCCTTCTTGTAAAGCTGATCGCCGATGAGTGTGAACCGACCGGCTCTCCTCCTTAGCAGCTGAGCTTCATTCTGATCGGACGGTGTGGCGCCCGAGTGCAGAAACTCCGTGATGGGTGTCCTCCAGTCGCTCGGAAACGTAAGGCCTTCCATACGATCGACGTGTGCCACCAACAATACTTGTTCAATTGGCTGTTGAAGGGCAATCGGCGTTATTGAGCTCGCAAGTTTGGCCAACTCATCGGCCGCTTGGTTCTCCGATCGGGGTATCTTCCGAACAATGACTTCTCTAAAATTGGCTTTGAGCTTCTCAAAGGCTTCAGCGTAAACCTTGAGCCGAGCGCTGTTGAGCTGAGCAGCCAACTGGGAATCCAAATGCAGCATTACCCGACCGGCACCCACATGCCGTGCTGCCTGCAAGCCGGCTATGAGGGCCTCATACTCTGCTTCGTTGTTCGTAGCTTTATAATCCAGCCAGACGGATAAGTGCATCTTTTCTTCTTGTGGGGAGAGCAACAGTATTCCAATCCCGCTTCCGAGCCGAGTGGATGATCCGTCCACAAATATTTTCCACATAGCTTCTGGCTCTGAATTCTGCACCTCCGTCACAAAGTCTGCCAAGGACTGCGCTTTGATTGCCGAGCGGGGCTGGTATTGGATATCAAATTCACTTAACTCCGTCGTCCATTTGATGAGCCGCCCAGATGCTTCTGGATTTAGTAATACACGTCCGAGCGGGCTATTGGTTTTGACAATGATGGTATGCGCCAGGAAGTACGGACGAAGGCGCCGAGCGGCGAGGACCAGAACGAAAGCCAGCTTCTCGAGCCCAGTGTAGCGAGATTCAGCATCTTTTAAAATATGACTAAGGAAATACACAGGCTCTTCTCTGCTCGCCCTCACTAGTGCCGAGCCAATTGCTTGCTCGGTTGAAGACAAGTACATATAAAGTGGCTCACCCGCAGTCGGCTTGGCCAATACCGGGAGAGAGTTCAGATATGCCTTTAAGTCTTCGAACGCCCGATCGCATTCTTCATCCCAGTGAAACTTAGTGGCCTTACGCAAGATTTTGAAGAAAGGGAGGCTCCGGTCGGCAGTTTTGGAGATGAATCTGGACAGAGCAGTTATCCGACCGGTCGTCACGAAGCTGACTTTTTCTTGATCTTCACAGGTGAGCGGCACTTGATGATAGCCTTGGTAAGCGTCGAGCATACATATTAATTCGCAACCGGCCGTAGAGTCCACTAGCTGTTCTATCCGGGGCAGAGGATAAAAGTCTTTCGGGCAGCTTTATTGAGATTCCGAAAATCTATGCATACTCTCCACTTGTTTCCCGACTTGGAGACTAATACCACGTTCGCCAGCCAGCTCGGGAACTGCACCTCGCGTATATGGCCGGCTTCCAGAAGCTTCTCCACCTCCGCCCGGATGATGGCGTTCTGCTCGTCTCTGAAATCTCTTTTTCTCTGCTTGACTGGCCGAGCGTCCGGTCGGACGTGGAGCTCATGCTGCGCAATACTTGGTGAAATTTCGGGCAGCTCATGTGTCGACCAGACGAAGACATCATGGTTTCTTCTGAGGCATTGGATCACCTCCTCTTTCTGATTTGCCTCTAGATCGGACGCGATGAATGTCGTGGCCTCCGATCGGGTCGAGTGTATTTGCACTTCATCCTTTTCTTCGTAAACTAAAGAGGGAGGCTTTTCAGTTATAGCATTCACCTCGATCCGTGGCGATTTCCAAGCGAAACTTGCTTCTGCTTGGACCATTTCAATGTAGCATCGCCGAGCTGTCAGTTGGTCTCCCCGTACCTCTCCCACTTTGTCTTCGACGGGGAACTTGATCTTCTGGTGGAAGGTTGATACGGCCGCCCGAAACTCGCTGAGCGCTGGTCGTTCCAAAATGACGTTGTAGGATGAGGGAGAGTCCACCACCACGAAGTTCGCTGTCCGCGTCCTCCTGAGCGGCTCTTCTCCCAATGAGATGGCTAGCCGGATTTGCCCGACCGGCAGAACTTCATTGCCCGTAAACCCGTAGAGCGGGGTTGTCATGGGCAGCAGCTCGGCTCGATCGATTTGTAGTTGATCGAACGCCTTCTTAAATATGATGTTGACCGAGCTTCCTGTGTCAACAAATACGCGGTGAATAGTGTAGTTAGCTATTACCGCTTTGATGAGCAGAGCGTCGTCGTGGGGCACTTCAACTCCTTCCAAGTCCCCGGGCCTGAAACTGATTTCGGGTCCACTCGCCCGCTCTCTGCTGCAGCCGACTGCGTGGATTTGGAGCTACCGGACGCTCGCCTTTCTTGCTCGGTTGGAGTCTCCTCCGGTCGGCCCGCCAGCGATAATATTGGTCTCACCTCGGGAAGTATTACTTCTATTCTCTTCTTCCCTAGCGGATGGCCGAGACCGTTCTCGCGACATCCGGCGATTCTCCTGCCTTGGAGAGCGATGCCGATCGGGAGTCTGTTGCTGTTGCCTATCGGTTCGCGTCCGATCGGCTTCATGTGTTCTCTGTCGCCTGTCGACTGAGGGAGACCGTCGGCCGCCATTCCGGGGCACGGGATGAGCCACGAAGGGAAGACTTCGACAATCCCTTGTGTTGTGCGTATCCGTCCGGTGGAAGGAGCAGAACATCGGGGTCCATTTCTTCTTTGGCTTGGGTCGGGCGGCAGCTACCTCTTGCACGTGAGACCTGGCATGGGGGGAGCGGATTGCTTCGGCCCTCGGTCCTCGGGGCGGCTGATGAACGGCGTGCTGTTTCCGCTCACCAGGAGGAGCCCGCTCGGTTGGAGTTTCTTTTTTCCTGGCCGCTTGCGCTTCCTCCACGTTGATGTATTCGTTGGCCCGATGTAGCATGTGGTCGTAGTCTCGGGGCGGCTTTCGGATGAGCAATCGGAAGAAATCCCCATCCACTAGGCCTTGTGTGAAGGCATTCATCATGGTCTCCGAGGTGGCCGTTGGAATATCCATGGCCACTTTGTTGAACCGCTGGATGTAAGCTCGGAGCGATTCACGGGCTTCTTGTTTGATGGCAAACAGACTAACGCTGGTTTTTTGATAGCGCCGACTGCTTGCAAAATGATGGAGGAAGGCCGTTCGGAAGTCCTTGAAGCTTGTGATGGATCCGTCCGGCAACCTCCGAAACCAGCGTTGAGCCGATCCAGATAGGGTGGTGAGGAAAACCCAACAATTCACCCCATCTGTGTATTGATGCAGGGTTGCCGTATTATCAAACTTGCCTAAATGATCATCCGGATCGGTGGTTCCATTGTATTCGCCGATCATCGGAGGCACGTAGTGCTTGGGCAGAGGGTCTCGGAGGATAGCCTCTGAAAATTGTCGATTAATCCGCTCGGGCGATGAGTTCGCTCGAGGGGCTTTTCCTTTTCTGTCATCTCGTCTTGGCATCTCATCCGAAGAAGATCCCCGATCTCTATGAGTGGGTGCGGCTTCGGGGGTGCGGAATAGGGCTCGGTGGAATGCAACGGTGGCTTGAGGTGCTTCCGCCCGGCCACCAGAGGCTGAGGTTGCTTGCTGCTCTGGCCGCTCGGCTGTTGCTTTCTGTTTTTGCTCCACAAGCTTAGCGGCCCTCAACTCGATCAGAGCATCGAGTTCCTCCGTGGAGAGCGTTACCGTGTGTTGTCGTCCAGTCTCATCCATTGTTTCCGTTCGAATACAGGAGCGTTCCCACAGACAGCGCCAAATTGATCCTGTCCGAACGCTGACTCAACGGACGCTGGGCACGCGGCACTCTCCGGTTTGCTGACGTGGGTCTTCGACTGGTGGTATGAACCTCCGGCGCACCTGCACAGAAGTCGGGCCGGGAAGGGGTTCCCGGCGGCGACCCTCCGATGCTCAAGTCAGGCAAGCAAGTAGTGGGGAAAGTGGCTCCAAAGTTGTATATATGGCGTACCTCCAGCGAAGTATGAGGCTCTTTATATAGAGCGGTGAAAGAGCTCCTACACGTCCACCGAGGCGCCTACATGTCCGTAGCACATACCTCGGTATGTGTCTGTCAGAAAGTTTACCTGACGTCATACTGCTGCAGTCCACGCATGTCTTCGATGGGACAACAGAACACCCCGTTGTCAGACTTGGAGTATGGCCTAGCCATAGGACTTGACAGCTGTCATAAGATGTTCTTGTCCTTCTTTACCTACCACAGGTCGGGGCGTCCAGCAGGCTGGCCGGACGGGGAGTCCGTCCGGCCAGCCCTCAACGTATGTGCCGGCCGGACGGCGCTCACATCGCGTCCGTCCGGCCAGCCCTTGGCCTCCATATGCTAGGGATATTTTTGGTAGGGTGCTATGTAGGGACTATTTAGCAGTATATCACCTTCTCTTAGGCCTTCCGCTCGACTCTTTACTACTGTTATGTTGAGCATCGGAACCCCAACTTCTGTCGGGGCGACTTTGGCCATCGGTTGTTCACCGGTCGGCCGGCTGGGAGGTCGGCTCATCCTTCTCCGGTCGGCCACCTGTCTTTTTGACTCCCGCATGGCCTTGGCATCTCAGGATGGGGGTCCCCTGTTCTAACCGCCGGATCAGTTGTATTTGATATGTATTGTGAGTGTGCAGGATACAGGTACAACAAGGAAGTCCAAGTGTGATCTTGGCAAAGGAGGAAAGTCCAAGGATGAGTCTTGGCGGTGTAAGTCCAAGCATGTAGTCTTGGCAACGTAAGTCCAAGTGTAACTTGGCAATGGATGAAGTCCCGGAGGCGCGACCTCTTGGCAAAGGAAGACCCGACAACAATGACAAGGCCGATGGAAGCTCCAGAAGGCAAGACGTGAAGGATGGAGAGGCATCCGAGGGACGCAAGGCTAATGGAGGAGGCTAGAAGGATAGGTCTAGGTTGGTCGGGCAGGGACGAGTGCTGAGAGATTGTACTCGGAGTAAAATATTAGAATTAGGGGTTACTGTAGCAGTACTGTAGCATCACTGTAGCAGTACTGTAGCGTTACAGTAGCGCTACTGTAGCAGTACTGTAGCAGTCGACTGCATGTTTTAGCAGTCGACTGGTGCAGTCGACTGGCAGCGAACATAATGTGTGAAATCGAGCCGTTGGGGTGTAACGGTCGAATTTCCACAGAGGGCAGTCGACTGCATGTTTTAGCTGTCGACTGGTAGGCGGAGTTTTCAACCCGCGGGCTATAAAACCAAAGCTTGGGAGCTTGGTTTGGGTTGACGAAATTAGACTTGGTTAAGGTCTAATTAGTAGTCTACAAGTGCTCAAGAGTTTTCCTTGTGTCCAAGAGGTCTTGGTGAGTTTGTGGTGAGGTTTCTCCACCCACAAGGAGTTTGAGCTAGCCGGAGGTCTTCCGGGGAGTAATCCACCGATGGATAGGGATCGTCCACCTTACGGACACACCGTGGAGTAGGAGCTTTATCTCCGAACCACGTAAATGATCGTGTAGCTTGATTTGCATTCTTTCTTGTCTTGTATTTTATTTAGCTTGTTTATTTTTGTATTATTCCGCTGCGCAAGCTAACAACGTAGGAAGCGAACGATTTGGGTGAGCCGCTATTCACCCCCCTCTAGCGGACATCGGTCCTAACAGTATATTCTAGGAGAAAAACCCCTTCCACTTCTTAGTTATTTGACAATCAGATCTAACGACGAGCTATGAGGGACATATTAAAATTAATTAGTCTGTATTAACTACAATTGTTGTACTGTAACCTAACTAAAGGCATTGGTAACAGTTTGAGCATTAAAGTTTAATATTTCATTTGAAATGTATAACATTATGAACCCAATGTGGGTCAAACAAGTCCAAACAGATTAGTTATTATATAGACGAAACACTGTGTATTAGAATTTTGGGATAATTATAAATGTGTCATCAATTAAATAAATTAATATGATTTAATTTAGAATTAAAGAATTTATTTAAGGACTTAATTGTCATGAAATATAATAATGTAGATACGACATATGTAATTTCTGATTTGTTGAGAGGTTAATTAGAAATAGACAAACTTAGACAATTATAAATACGAGTTATGGCCCCAGTTTGGAGAAGTTTTTTTTTTTTTTTTGATATTTTGTACCCATCAATAAAATTCTTTGAATATTAAGGAAATTTATAAATTAAGATCATTTTCTAAATTGACTCTAAATTATGGATTCTGGTATGCTTCCGTAATTATGATTATTATATTTATGATTTCTTGATAATTGAATAGAGTTTAAACTTTTGTATTGAGATTTCCCAACCCTTTAATCTATCAATTGATATTAGAACAAACTATTTTAAATTTTTAAGAAATTATTCTGTCTTGGTTGTTATACGACTACTGTTCCATCCATTCCATTATCACTCTTTCATTGTTGGACTCTGGGTGATTGTTGGCATGGAAAGTACCACCGTGTTTAGTTTTTCAAATTTTCAATTTTGTTTCATTTTAAAATTGAGGGAAATTTGATTTTGGGTTAGGGCTGCCAAAATAGGATATAAATCGGCCATATCCACAACCGATTTTCGATGGCATAAGGTGACCTGTTAGGACCGATTGAGCTAGAGAGGGAGGGGTGAATAGCTCGCTTCGATTTCTTGATCTTCTTGGTTACACAGCAGAAACTTAGAAGCAATGCTAACTTCTTGTGTTTCGTTGGTATCCACCTCCTTGAGGTTACTAATCCAAAGATTCACACCATGATCACAACATCCACTATGAAACTTCTCCTTCTTGGAACAATGCCAAAGGTGGAGAAACCTTACACAATTTACAGCTCTCTCTCAAATGAAATAGCTCACAAGAAAAAGAAGAGAAAAGATTAAGGTTTCGATGTAGCATCTTCTTCTTAGAGTAGCTTGAGGATGTAGCAAGGATGAGAGCACTTGAACTTTTTTGAGCGCTTGTGAGCAATGGAACAATTATTCTTATTTGTGTCCGAATATTCCCTTTTAAATGCTTCGAAATCTAGTTGTTTCTTGGTTTTTTATCACCTTTAATCGATTAGAAGGAAATCTCAATCGATTACAGATTTTCTGACTTTTCCATTGAACGGTCACTGACTTCAGATTAACGGCTGAGATTACTCCATCTTGAATCTTAATCGATTGGTGGGAGTCTTCAAGGGATTTGTTTCCGTAATTGATTGAGCAATCAATTTGACACCATTCTTTTCTCATGAAGAAAGTGTTCTAATCGATTAAGTCAATCAATTCGTCGTCCCTAATGATTAGCCAATCGATTTGGCAGCTTTATGTGAGTTCGCAGATATCCCCTAATCGATTGGTTAATCGATGAGACAATCCTTTTGTGCGCTCGTAGAAAACCCCTACTCGAGCACTAATCAATTTGGCACCTCTTTTGTGAGTCATAGAAAGGCCCTGATCAATTGCACCAATTGATCAAAAACTCTCTATGCATCATAGAGAGCATTCTAATCAATTGCACCAATCAATTAGGTTTATGCCTAATCGATTGGTTAATCGATTTGGGACCATTGAGTGCTTGCGATCAGTTACCAATCAATTGATAAATACATCAACCGATTTCAATTACCTCATGTATGAAACCTCTTGTTCCCTGGACTTTGTGCCTGGAGTTTCCTCATCTTTGGGTCTTCGTCTATCCTAGCATCTAATCTACTCGGGTTCCCACTGTTTGCCAAGAATCCAATTCTCAACCTTTTTAGACTTCTCTTGCCTTGCATCCAGTCTTCCAACTTGCAAGGACTTCATCTTGCCAAGAATTTGACCCTTGGCCTTCTTGGACTTTTCTTGCCTTGCATTTAGTCTTCCAACTCGCAAGGACTTCATCTTGCCAAGAATGAGACTTTTGATCTTCTTGGACTTTTCTTGCCTCGCATCCCATCTTCCAACCTACAAGGACTTCATCTTGCCAAGAATCGGGACTTCTCTTATCCTACAAACTGATCCAACATATTAAACTAAACTTAAATACTTGTCAATTATTGAAACTTCTCATTTAGGACATGATCGCATCAACAATCTATCCTTTTTGATATTTGACAATCTATTTAAGTTTAGGTTAATTTTTAATATATAATATTATCAAGATGTATGATAGACATAAGAATTGCAATCAACATGAATTAATCAACAAGCATCATGTCATAAGAACTAAGAATCATGAACTTAAATACACTAAGTCTCCCCCTTTGTCAAATATCAAAATGAAGTTAATACAAAGGAAGACAATAATGATAATGAACTCCCCCTCAATATATGTACCCAAAGGAAATTGTCACACTTTAAAACATATAGAAATATAAACATAATCAAAACAACGGCACTTCCCTAAAATAATGAACGATATGATAGACCCCTACGTATCATGTAAGCAAAACACTCAGTAATGGAATAACAAAATGAGATACACCTCCGTCACAACATAAATCCATAAACATAACATACACACACACACACACACAATATATATAACAAAAACATTCAAACACAAAATAAACATCCATACAAGGAACGTTGACTACATATGTCAAAGTGAGACATAGAAATTAACAATATCATCATGAGCAGGGTTCATATCCACTAGGGGGTCAGCAACACTTGGAGGAGCATCAACCACAAAAGGGATAACACTCGTTGGAGGAAGTGGTTGAGAAGGAGGATGACTCGACATCCATGAGCGTACTAGATCAGTCAAGGAATCAATGCTCGTCTGCAAATCAATTTGCCAGCGCCCTATGGTCACAAGGTCAGAGCGCACCTCAGCCATCTCAAAAATGTGATCCATACACATCTCCTCGAAGCATGTGTCCATAGTCTCCTCGAGTTCCAGAATATGAGATCGAAGATCATCATCATTGCTATACACATCGTCATCATCGTCGTCGTCCTGAGTTATTGCCACTGGAGCCCCAGCTGGTGCCTGCTCCGTAGCTCGTAGTCGTGGCCCCTCACCCAAGAGATGGTCGTCAATCCATCTCACGGTATCCCCCTCGGCCTCAATGCCAAATAATAAGAAGGATTGAGCTGAGACTCCCGAATACTTCTTCGTCATCTGCTGCACCCTGCCACGTGAGATATCAATGCCCAAAGATGCTAACTACTCTGTGATGATATGTCCAAGTGACATATAAATAGTTCTATAGACAGGCGTGACAAAGTGAGTGATGCAGTGGAAAACATTCAATGCAATGTTTATGTCAAGGGAATGACAGAGAGTGTATAGTATAAAAAGGTGAGAGGGTCGAATAACGGCTAAGGCACGAGTTACAATAGGTAACAAACAATTGACAATAACTTTGAACAAAGCATTGTCCGATACGGATATCTCAAGTGTCGAGAAACTAGTGATCACGACACTAGGGTTGTCTGGATGAGGTCATCGATAAAAAAGCTCATACATAGAAGACAAAGAGAAATGGTCAAAAGGTGGAGGCAGGAGATCGTGTAAGATGGGATAAAAAAAAACAAGAGCATCCATGGATGGACGACAATATAGAAACTCTTGAAGAATGGCGGGAGAAAAGTCAATATTTCATTTTGCAACGCGAGTACGATATGTCGAGTCCACACCAGGATGTAAATTATTGTAGAATTCACTAACTAATGATTCATTGATAGGATGCTTACAATAGACAAGCTTCTGCAACTGATAGTGGATAATGATCCGATCTACATTGTCACAGTGATGACGGAAGAAGGTCGGGACAATTGATTGAGCCAAAATAAGTTTGAACTTTTTTGAGTTGAAAGCATGCTAAAGAAAAGCATTTGGAAAGAGAAGGTCAGTAGGTGGTTGATGGTGGCAGGATGAACCCTCACCTGACTCTACTTGCTTTTGTTTCTTCCTAATGGTAAGGAAATAATGCACTAAAAATGCATGCAAAATAATAGAAATGAGATGGAATGATGTATGAATGAGATGCCAAATAAACCGATTAGCAAAGTGGACACAAAGACATAAACAATCGAATGAAAGGTATGGATTAGGGTTTTAGCGTTTTACCTTGGTGGCTACATTGCTTTCCCAGCAAAGTGAATGACGAAGAGATGACTAGCAGGCACCACACCAGTGAAAGTAGTCACTGGAACCACGCCGACACCAAAAACCTAGGTCTGAGAACATGGAAAGGCTATAATCGAGAGGTTGAGAGGGGAAAACAAGGACACGAGAAAGACCTAGGTCTTACCGGAGCGACCTAAACAGCGTAGTCACCATTGGAGAGATGTCGAGGATAAGCATGACACTAGCAAAAATTTCGAAGGTTTTAGGGCTCGATAGAAAGAGAGAAAATAAAATGAGTGAATGAATAGAGCAGTTAGGGCACGACGTTTAAGTCGAGATCCTGAATCGATTGGAGAATTACACCAATCGATTAAACGAGTTTAATCGATTCCAATTTAATCTGTATGTAGAAAAATAAATCCAAATCGATTGATTCAATCGATTCTGATCGAATCTGTGTACGAAAAAAATGAACCCAAATCATTGATTCAATCAATTCATATGATCATAATCGATCAGGTGATCGATTCAACAAGTTTTTGTTTGCACGACAAAATGACTCCTAATCAATTGTATCAATTGATTAATATAACACAAATCACATTGGTCATCACTAATAGATTGATTCAATCGATTTGTGTGTGGTAATTGATTGATCCAATAGATTACCGTATCTTAATATCCGATTTTAATTTCAGACGGAAATTTAGAAAATCATAGATAATTCTACAAGTATCAAAAAATCATAAAATTTTATGTAGATATTACTTATGTCATATACTATCAAGAAAACATAGTTTCCTATGAAAATACATCCTATTTTTAAAGATAGATCAAAAATTAAAAATCATTAAAAATTTCAATATTTCACTTTACTTTGTATCTAACTAATCAATAGTGACTCCTATCAAAAGATAGACTTCACCAAAGTTTTCAAAAATTATTTTGAATTAATTTTTAAAACATAATTTTCAACCATAATTTTAAACGGTCGATCGTCGAATTCTTCCTGCACCAACAATCTCCCCCTTTTTGATTATGACAACTGAAATTCAAAGTTAAGTAAAATAGATACATAAAGTTTAAGTAAGCAAGCTTAACTGATTTTAAATGCATGCATGGTTAAGCTAAACACTTAAACTTTGTCAAGCTCCCCCTTAATAAAGGCATTCTTAAAAAACTTTATTAACATTTTATTAACGTTTCTTTTGAATTTCCCTACTCTCCCTCTTTGCCATTCATCAAAAACTAAGCATGTTTGAAAAAAATTGAAAAAAAAAATCTTAGATTTTTAGGAGAGAAAAAAAATCTAAACTTTCTAAAAGTAACTTTTCTTGTAAATCAAATTCACTAAGTTAAAACAGTTTGAGCTCGAAGTTTTGGTTTTGTATAATATTCTTTAGCTAAGTGAAACCAAGGTCTAAAGAGCAATTTTACTTTCAAAAAGCTAAAAAAGTTGATTTTGAAAAGTACTTAGTTAAATTTTCAAAATACTTTAACTTTTTAAAATGGCCAGAACTTTGAAATATTAGTTTAAAAATACTTAGCCCGAATTTTCAAAAAGTAAAAAAAAATGATTCGAAAGTTTAAGGTTTTAAAAACTTAGCTTAAAGTTTAAATTTGAAAGAATTTTTCTTTTAGTCAAATTTAAAGCTTTTGAGGGCAAGGGAGGAGTTTTAATCCTTAATGTCCAAGCATGAGTTGAGTTAGATTGATTGTTAATTAGTTAATTTCGCTTTAAGTAAGGTATCAGAGCCCTAATGCTATGCCAAAAAAATTTTAAAAATCAAGCACTTGGGTTCGTGGCCACATGTCTAACCAATTAACTACTAGTTGATTACCTAGAGGGCAATAGCTTTCACTTGGTTAGTCAAGTTAAGTCAATAGATCCAGTTATATTTGACTAGTGCTGGAAGACTTGACTTGATTACTGTTAACTAGGTGTTTAACGCCCAGACTCATATTGATGTACAGATATAAGCATTCTTGAGTCCAGGTTGTACCCTATGCATCTCACGTCATTCTATGTTTTTCAAACACAAGGAAGGTAAGCCTAGGTGTTTGTGAGATGCTCTGGCTGAATTCTAGGGGAGCAAGATTTCTAGGGTAGAGCCTAAACTAATTCCATAATTTTTAAAAGTCTAGTAAAATTGGAATTTTAAAAACAGCATTTTCCTAGAATTTTTAAAAACATACAATGATTTTGAAAACTGTATGAAGCTAATTTGAAAATTAGAAACTATTCTATCTAGCACATACCTACTTTAGTAAGCAACTAAAAACTAATAAACATGAGTAAGTAGAAGTTAACCAAATACTAATACAATCAGTGAAGACAAATAGGTGTCTGTCCAAGATACATCAAGTGATAGTCTCAAAAGGCAGGATCATCTAGAGCAGGATCATCAGCTGGAGGGTCGTCAGCTGGAGGTGGTGCAAGAGGCTGCTCGGGTGCCGGCTAAGGCTGTCCCTGGCGACATATCTAACCTCGGAGAGACGCGAACCCTGCAGGTATCTCGGATCGGAGAGATCGGAGGAAGCGATGGCTGTCTAGCACAACCCGTCGCGTCTGAATGGACTGGATCTCGAGCCGAGTAAGTCTGTCCTCGATGGAAGGAGGAGCCGAAGTCGAAGGCCCGGCTGATGTGGAGGGTTCGACAGAGGTGGAAGAATCTGCAAAAAACTCCTCTGCCAGGAAGTCGGGCCACTCCTCACCCTCACCTGGTACGTCCTTGGCCTCTAGAGCACCAGGAGCAGCGATTGGCGGTGGCTGGCCCTTCCAGGCTAGAATCCCCTCGGCAGTGACCTCTGCACCCGTTAATCTAAGACTACGCTGACCTAACTCATCATATATAGTAAGTGGTATGAGTGTCCCTCTGATAGTGTCTATCCTAGAGGAGGAGAAAATCTGGGTCAAGATATGGTAGTAGGGCATATGGATCACTCCAGTCGTGACTGTACTAGATGCATGAATAATGTTATGAAACATATGCAGTGCAATGTCTATATCTAGGCGCTGGCTAAGAGAGTACAAAAAGAATGAGTGGGATGATCGCATCTTCGAGACGTCTCGAGATGTGATGGGTAGGATGCATGTTGTTAGGACTTTGTACATAACATAGTCTTGAACTCGAAGAAGAGTAGACCTGAACTCAGTTAGGCCAAAGGGTCTCTCCTCCCCAAAAAAATGCATGTAGATGTCATCTAAGGTAATGTGGGAATAGGGATCACCAAAGGGTAGCTCCCTACTCGGGTAACATAAAAATGTACACTGAGACTCCCTAAGCTCTAAGCTAGTGCGAAGCAGGGAGGGTGTAAACTGAATGTCAGTGCCACCAACTCTGGTGGAATAGGTGCTATCATCAACCTTTTCAAGGTTGTGATAGAACTGGGCACACAAGTCTTGATTCACTGTAGTGGTGTAGTCAACCAGTTTAGCTAGATGATAATATTCTATCATCTGGACTGCAGGGAGACAAAATTGAGCAAAATATTCCCTACCAATATATCTAGGTTTAATGGCCTCAAAGGTGAATCTCGCAAAGTCTATCCTATGTTGCTCCGAGGGGAATCTAGGGTCCGTGGAAGGGGCCCTAGCCGGTGTAGGATCCACAATGCGACGCTTCCTATTTTTGACAATATATATAAAAAAATGCATAGTGACTACAAATAAGGACAATAGGAAGGTTTGAGATGTACCTAGGAGGCATTGCTAGGAGTAGAGGAAGAAAAGGTGGGTCGAAGGCGCCTTGAGGATGAAATCGCCGCTTAGAAGAGGGATTTACGGAGACAAGGAACGAACAGACAACCTCTGTTCGTTTCTGAAATCACGAGTTGGAGGTGCCTTATCCAGTTTTTAAGGCACCTCCATTGCGAGGTTAGAGGCGCCTCCGAGACCATCCGAGGCGCCTTTGGTTAAAGCGGCGGGAAATTTCCCACCGTGATTAAGGGCGCCTTCCTCTTGTGGAAGGCGCCTCCGCTGGGCGCCTGCGTGTCCCTATTTTTATTAAGGTGATTTGTTTTAAGCATTAGTTTTTTTAAAAAAAATTTAAGTTAATTAATTTTGAAAAAAATAATTTAAGTTAATTAATTTTGAAAAAATAATTTAAGTTAATTAATTTTGAAAAAAAAATAATTTAAGTTAATTAAGTTTGAAAAAATAATTTAAGTTAATTAATTTTGAAAAAATAATTTAAGTTAATTAAGTTTGAAAAAAAATAATTTAAGTTAATTAATTTTTAAAAAATAATTTAAGTTAATTAATTTTGAAAAAATAATTTAAGTTAATTAATTTTGAAAAAAAATTAAGTTAATTAATTTTGAAAAAAAATTAAGTTAATTAATTTTGAAAAAATAATTTAAGTTAATTAATTTTGAAAAAAATAATTTAAGTTAATTAATTTTGAAAAAATAATTTATGTTAATTAATTTTGAAAAAAATAATTTAAGTTAATTAATTTTGAAAAAAAATAATCTAAGTTAATTAATTTTGGAAAAATAATTTAAGTTAATTAATTTTGGAAAAATAATTTAAGTTAATTAATTTTGAAAAAATAATTTAAGTTAATTAATTTTGAAAAAAATAATTTAAGTTAATTAATTTTGAAAAAATAATTTAAGTTAATTAATTTTGAAAAAATAATTTAAGTTAATTAACTTTGAAAAAATAATTTAAGTTAATTAAATTTGAAAAATAATTTAATTTAATTAATTTAAAAAAAATAATTTAAGTTAATTAATTTTGGAAAAAAATAATTTAAGTTAATTAATTTTGAAAAAAATTATTTAAGTTAATTAATTTTGAAAAAATAATTTAAGTTAATTAATTTTGAAAAAAATAATTTAAGTTAATTAATTTTTAAAAAAAATAATTTAAGTTAATTAAGTTTAATTACAAATTTAATTTTTAATTAATTTTAATTCCTTAGTCATCTCACCTGATCTAAATTTTCAATCAGGGAATCTTATAATTGTTGTGAGATGAATTATGGTTCAATTTTAGGGTTTAGTTTAACTTTGTGTTAGATTCAGGTTTAGTTTTGGGTTCAACAAGTAGGCGTTCTTTGGATAAACTTCTGGGCTATGGTGAGTCACAAGGACATCATTAAAGTAACCATGCCTTCGAGGTTTTCCAAATAGTCCTACCCATTGAATTTAATACAAAACCTTGGTCTAACTGGTTAGGATCCATAAAGGGTAGGTTCGGTCAGTTCCACTTAGCCAAATGCACCATGTCGAAGCAATATCTTCCTAGACATGCGATGACTAAGTTTCCCCAACGTACTATCATCCAATACTTCACCAGTACCGTCGGTCAAGTTAAACCTAGCCCATTTTAATCTAACCTTAATTATCCGGCCGGGTAATCTACTCTTGTTTACCCTTATTGGGTGAATTAATTTCGGAGGTGTCAGATATTCTGGAGCCTTCCTTTGGATTTTGATTTAGTTTGAATTTAATTTGATTTTATCTGAATTTAATTTTAATTTAATTTGAATTTAATTTTATTTCAATTTAATTTGAATTTAATTTTATTCTTAATTTAATTTGAATCTAGTTTTATTTTTATTATTTTTCTTTTAGCTCCCCCTGGATCATAGCCTCGATATAGTTTATCGAGGTAATGTATTTGATCCTTAGGGACCCAGTATTGTCCAAGTCCAACTTAATTAATCAGGTTGGACTTGGGGACCCATGCTTGGATCATTTTTCTATTTGTTCTTTGTATAAGTGATAAATATGATTTATATTTCTTTTTCGATTTGAATCCTAATCCAATTCTATTGTAAATTGCCCTTTGTGTTCCAAGAAGTAGGTCAAGGTTCTTGGAACCCAAAGAGAATTGTTCTAATGTTTTCTCCAGATCCTTGACCTGAGTTTTCAGGCTGGAATTCTCTTCCTCAAGTTTTTGGACTTGAGTCGAGTTTCCAGTCTGAACTGGTTTGGTCAAAGATTCGGAGTTAGTCACTTCTTTACGGACAGCTACTTCCTTTAGAAGTGACTTAATTCTAAGATTGGACTTAACTAATTTTCGTAACAAATAATTAACTAGGTTGTTAAGCCGAGGGATACTTACAGAGGGATCGGGCCCTTTGGAAACAGATACGGATCCGTGGCTTCTTTCCGATTCTGCTTCCGACTCGCTCTCGCTCTCGGACACATTGATCTGGTCTCAGGCCATCAGGGCAAGAAGGTTCGTCTGTTCGAGCTTGGCGTCGGTATCCTCTTCTGAAGATTCTTCAAAGGTTGCTTTTAGTACATTCTTTTTTCTTTGCTTCTTTGCATCCTTTTGATTGGGGCAGTTGACCTTGATATGCCCCTTCTGATTGCATCCGTAGCAGGTCATCTCAAATTTGACCTTCGAGCTCGGTTGACCCTCCTTTGATTGGACTGTCTTCTTTAGGTCTTTCTTGTTGAAGCCCTTCTTTTTCTTGTAGAGCTTCTTTACCAAGTTCATGAGTTCGGCTGTTAGTTCGTCGTCTTCATCGTCTGAGTCTGGTTCTGGTTCCGACTCGTGCTCGGTTCTTCTTCGTGATCTTGGTTCGCGTGCTCTACTGGTACCTGCAAGCAAAGCTACATCTTTCTCGGGTGGCTGTGTATTAGTCTGCTCATGAAGTTCAAATTTAGAAAATAATTCATCTAATCTATTTGAAGATAAATCCTTGGAGACTTTGTAGGCATCTACCATTGATGTCCACAATGTGCTCCTCGGAAAAGCATTAAGTGCGTACCTTATGATGTCTCTGTTCTCGACCTTTTGCCCGATCGCGTGGAGGGAATTTAGGATGTCTTGTATATGAGCGTGGAGTTGGCTGGCCGTCTCGTCTTCCTGCATTTTCAAATTATATAATTTATTGAACAAGAGATCTCTCTTGCTTACCTTAGTGTCGGAGGTGCCCTCATGGAGTTCGATCAGCTTCTCCCAAAGTTCTTTTGCGCTGGAGAATGGTCCAACTCTGTTGAGTTCCTCCTTGGTCAGTCTACACTGGAGGGTGCAGGTTGCTCTGGCATCAGCTTCCACCTTCTTGATTAGGGTCGGTTCCCATTTTTCGCAGGGTGTCGGCTTGTAGTCTTCGTCGAATGGAAGTTCTAGTCCAGTCTTGATAATCATCCACGTGTCGAACTGTGTCTTGAGAAATATTTTCATTCGGCCCTTCCAATATCCGAAGTCTTCTCTGGAGAAAAGTGGGGGGGGGCGAACGGTGCTGAACCCTTCTTGTTGGGCCATTTAGCGATATGCAACAACAAAAGAAAAAGGAATATCCCAAGACTAGGTCTTGGATTAGCAGTGCGGGAAGTAAAGTTAAGAATTTACGAAACTCGAGTGGTGCTGCACCAGTCTCGAGCAAAAACTGATTCGAAGAAATTAATTAGAATATAGCTATTAAGCTAATTCTAATTGACTCCGGAAAACTGAAAATACCACGAAAAAGATTGCATGATTGGTGGTTGCACCAGATTAACGCGACCCCGCTCTGATACCAATTGTTGGATCAAAAGCGCTAGAGGGGGTGAATAGCGCTCGTGGCTATTTCATACGTTTCGAAATCGGAAATCTTTCGAGTAATTAAATGCAGCGGAATAATGAAAAGAAAGTAAAGCAACACAGAAGGACACGAGGAGTTACTTGGTTCGGAGCCTGTGGCGACTCCTACTCCAAGGCCCACGTTCGTTGAACGTTTAATTTGGGCAACACCTATATTTCGTAAAAGCTATTACAAACTAAGTACAATTCAAGGCAGTAATAATAAAAATTATACTGACAACAAAAGACTAAATCTGAATCTCTGGGTTGTCGGCGTCGAGTTGAAGCTTTATTGGAACGTCTCGTTAGCAGCAGGTTGCAGAAAGATTGCTTCTGCGAAGTTATCTTGAGCTGCTGTTCGAAGTCCCCTTATAAACAGTGTTGGAGGCGCCTCCAAGCCTATCCGAGGCGCCTCCAGGCCGCCGAGTCACACGGGTGGATCAACGCAAACCTGGTCACACCTCATCCCTCTGAAGGCGCCTCTAACGCCTGGTCCAAGGCGCCTCCAGCTTCCTCTGAGGCGCCTCCAGCTTCCTCCGAGGCGCCTCCAGCTCCTCTGGACAGCTGGCTTCGGCTAGCACTCGAGGTGCCTCCGAGCCCCATGGAGGCGCCTCGGACACTGTTCATCCGAGGTTTGAGTTGCTCCTTTGTTCCTGCAAATTGTGTTAGTCCCAAACACAAACCCTGCAAAACAAAGTTAGCACAGAAATAATATTATAAACTTGACAGTCGTTGGACTGTCCGGGTCTAACTTCGGATTTCCAATCGGAAACCCTAGGTCGACCCGAAGCTTACTGTTCCCTCTACGGGGAACGCATCCTCACCTACTCCACTCAGGAGATTTACCTATTGCCAGTTCGATCATCCAGATCGACTGGACTTTTGCTCAGCGTTCGAAGCTTCCGGACTTTCTGTTGGACTTCCGCTTCCTGGCTGATCAAGTATTTCACCTGGTTCGCGACACCAGGACTTTCCACGTAGGGTAACCCCCCCTAGGACTTTTGCCTGAAGCTCTTGACCCGCCAAGTCTTTCCGAAAAGGTTACCACCCCCTATGACCTAGGGTTACCACCCCCTAGGGTTTTCCACCTGCCGAACCGCAGCTAGGACTTTCCTGAAACACTCAATCAAGTGCATTAGATCATAAAACAACTTAACTTTGAATTTCTTTGCCATTATCAAAACAACGGTCGATCGTCGGATGCATGCTTCCCGCACCAACACTTACAACCTTACAATACAACAATGAGAAAGAAAGAAACAAAATATAAATGAATCTTACAAGATTACAATGAAAATCCTAGCTTCTTCTTCTTCTTGCTTGCAACTCGCCTCTTGACTTGAATGAGCCTCCAAGAACCTTCAAGAACTGGCGGTAAGGGAGAAAAGATCGCTATGGAGTGTTGTTGTGATCGCCTGTGGAGAAGAATCGAAGAACTACCGAAGAAACGCTCGCCAACGGCTAATATCTGCGCCAACGATCGGATCCCAATCGATTGGATTGCTCCCAATCGATTGGGGAGGCTTTGGATCAATCGACCGAATGATCCAAAGCACCTCTGTGCTCTTGGGAATTGCCTGGATCGATCGTCCGATCAATCCAGGCTTATTCAACGAAATAGCAGCTCCCAATCGATCAACCGATCGATTGGAGGCTCCCAATCGATCGGCCGATCGATTGGGAGGCTTTCTGTGTGATCAAAAATTCTCCCCAATCGATCGGCTGATCGATTGGGGAAGCCTTTGTCGCGGGGACTCACCCAATCGATCAGCCGATCGATTGGGCATGAGCCAATCGATCGGTTGATCGATCCAGCTCCTTGTGTTTGCCCAAAGCCATGTCCAAAGTCCCCTAAACTAACATCTGATCAACCATGACCTGTTGGTATATCATGCCTAGCATCCGACCATCCTTGACCTGCTAGGACTCTCTCACCAAGTGTCCGATCAATCATGACCTGTTGGTACATCATACCTAGCATCCGGCCACCCTTGACCTGCTAGGACTCTCTCACCAAGTGTCCGATCAACCATGACCTGTTGGTACATCATGCCTAGCATCCGACCACCCTTGACCTGCTAAGACTTTCTCACCAAGTATTCGATCAATCACTTTGACCCACTTGGACTTTTCTCCTCGTGCCAAGTGTCCGGTCCTCCATGACCCACTTGGACTTCCACCAGATGTCTGGTCAACCTTGACCCATCTGGATTTCCTGTGCCTGGCTTCACTCACCAGGACTTCCCTTCTGCCTAACTTCACTCACTAGGACTTCTCCTCTGCCTGGCTTCACTCACCAGGACTTTCCTTACTGCCTAGCTTCACTCACTAGGACTTTCACTTGGCTTCACTCACCAGGATTTTCTTCTGCCTAGCTTCACTCACTAGGTCTTTCACCTGGCTTCATTCACCAGGATTTTCTAGTCTGCCTAACCTCTCAGTTAGGACTTTCACCTGACTTCACTTATTAGGATTTTTCAGTCATGTATTCAGTCAACCTTGACATACTTGAATCTTCTTCACAATCTCCCCACATGAACAATTGCACCTGCAATCTCCATGTATTGTCTCCATGTATTATCAAACATTGAAATCCAAACATCAAGACTCGAGCTTGACCCAATTCAAGCTCAGTCAACCAGGTCAACCTTGATCTAGGGAATATTACACCAACAATCTCTCCCTTTTTGATGTTTGACAATACCTCCTTTAAGTTAGGCTAATCTCATAGCCTCAAACTCCTTCATGCCAATATAAATGAGGATTTCCTTCACTCTCCTCCTTTTCTAAAGGACAACCTCCCTCTTAGGTAATGAAGGTCTAACTTAACCCTACATTCTCCCCCTATTGGCACACATCAAAAACTCTCCCCCTGAAGAGTTACTCAATGTTGTTTACAACTTCACTCGTTGTTCACAACATAATAACAAATGTCTCATACCCTTCATTATTCTTAACGCGCATCCTTGAGCATATACCACTTGGTATATTCACACACGATTCAAATGAAGGTTCCATACCCTTCATTGTTATCAAATGTTCATCCGTGAGTATACATCACATGAATAATGAAGATATCCACTCTCCATTACATCCAAATGCCCAACCTTGAGCATTTTCATTAAAGAAGGTTAACCACCTTCCAAGGTGTATGAAAAATAGTTTTTCATGTCCTTAAAGAGTAACTCCCCCTAAAGACATGCACATAACTTCTGTCATTGCACCAACAATGACTTGGAATCCCTAAACCTTTAGGAAACCCAAATTTTGAAGTTTTGAGGTTCAAAAATTCAATATTGAAACCAAACCTCAACCTAAACCTCTACTTAGTCTCCCGTAACCAATCCGTCCTTGTTTTCATCATGAAAACTCCCCCTAAATGTATACAAATGTGTTTTGAGGGGTAAGGAATGGTTACCTAGACTAAAGGTGGTTCAAGATTCTGAAATCAAGTTTTTCCAGTCAAAATCAGCATTCCCAATCGATTGGAGTTGGGTCCCAATCGATTGTACCTGCTTGAATCGATCCACTGATCGATTCAGCTAGTGTGGATCGATTGGTGGATCGATCCAGTGAGCTTCTGTTCGCGAGAAGTTCACTCTCAATCGATCGCCCGATTGATTGAGACCCTTCAATCGATCGGGTGATCGATTGAAGGTCTGAAGTTGCTAAAATTTCATTTTAGTTAACTTCAGAAACCCCTAAAAAATTCTATAAAATTTTAAAAATTATGAAAATTCATGTAGACATTATTTAGGATATATATTATCAAGGAAAAATAGTTTTCTATGAAAATACTTTCTATTTTCAAAGATTGACACAAATTTGAAAACTTGAAAAAACCTTAGTGTTTTCTTCAAATTTGTGTCTAACTATTCAATGATGATCACTATCAAAAGATAGTCTTCATCAAGGTTTTCCAAAAGTATTTTAAAATTATTTTCAAAACCAATTTCTAACCATGTTCTTTGGGCTCAATGCACATAACTTGTACATTAGCTTTCCCAATGATTGGAAAACACATATCTATGTGTTTTGATGAACTTAAAACTCAAAAGAATGCACTAAATCAACATCTTGAGCTTTGTTCATCATCCTAACATCTCACTTGTATCTAATGTGCACTAAACCACATACAAGTCACCTTATAGTTCTTTTGTGAGATGAAAAGTTTGGTTTTGCCCTAATCTAGGGATCATGCATATCTATCTAGGCATTTTGAGGTTAGGAACATCCACCAAGGATGTTACTTGTTAATGAATATCATTTATCCTTAGTTTGCAAGGAATTAAAATAATGCATGATGTGTTATGGCATACATCAAAGATAAATATTTTTCAAAAGAAAATTTTCATATGACTACATGATGTATGTATGACATGACATGATATTTTATAATTTTCATAATAAGACATGAATGCAAAAATAAACATGATGTCATGACATATGATGGGCAAACAGAAACATAGCAAATTAGCATAAATAAAATACCTAGATTACCTATCTAAGTATCCTTAAATCTTAGCTAACTTAAGGTTTCAAATCCTACATTGCCCAAAATGTCCCAAGAAAATGCCAAAACTCAATTTTAACATTTCTTATACTTTTCCTAATTTGTGCCAATTTAAATTAAGCATATTTCTCAAATTCTGACACATTTTACTCTTTCAAGAGTAGCAAATTAAGTTAAGGCTTAAGTTACCTTTAATTTCCTAGGAACATATCACAATCCCAACTTGGTAGTTCTTATGATTTTCCCAAATGTGCCAATTTAATTTTAAAATCAAACTTCTCACATTATGACACATCTTACTCTTTCCAAGAGTAAGCCATTAATCCTTATCATTTTCAAAGGTTAACAATAACTTTGAAAATGCTCTTAGAGTGCCAACTTCATCATGATTGGGTTAACTACCCTTTCAATTAGAGTTGACACTCTCTAACCCATCTAAGGGGTAGAGAAAATGCTCCTATGAACCTAACACCTATTGGTGCTCCTTGGATGCTCTAGGTACTCACTAGGAATAGCCTCCCTAGATACCTTCCTAGTGATCTTGTTAGGCTTCTTAGGGGCCTTGGTCACATTTTCTAGGTCAACCTTAGGGATTGCTTCCCTTGTGACCTTCTTAGTGACTTTCTTAGACTTCTTAGAAGTCTTAGTCACGTTTGTTGTTGCAAAAATACTTCTAGGGATAACCTCCCTTGTATTTTTGACTTGACCACTAGGCCTAGGGTTAGTTCCATAACTATATGGAACTCTATGGTAAGAAGGTACATCCTTTTTGGTTTTAGGTTTGTATCCCAAACCTCTATGATTCTTGGATGACCCTTGTTGTCCTAAACCTAGCTTTTGCTCATTTTGCACATTTAGGATATTTTCCATCCTTTTTAGGGTCTTTTCCATTTTATCAAGCCTTGACCTCAAGACTTGATTTTCTTCCGATAAATCCCTAGATTTGGGTTTTTCCTTAAATCCTTGCGCATTTTTATTTCTTGGCTTATAACTATGGTCCTTAGTATTATTGCCTAAGCTTTTACCTACCTTCCTACCCCTGGGTGTGATAGTCTTAGCATGGAGAGCTATATATTTTTCTCTAATGCTATCATGCTCCCTATTTTTATGGTAAATAACATTAAATGGTATAAATTAGAACTAGCATGCTTTTTACCATTATTTAAAGGGGTAGACACAATAAATGATACCTTTCGTTTTACCTTGGAAGCTCCCCCTTGACTCATGCTTCCTCCTTAAGCCTTACCCACTTTCTTCCCCTTGGGACATTGACTCCGATAGTGTCCCCTTTGATTGCAAGAAAAACACACAATGTGCTCCTTGCTCTTCTTTATTTCGAGAGCGGTCTCTTTGGGCTTCTCCTTGCCCTTTGGTGCCACTTGGCCCTTCTTCTTGGCCAATTTAGGGCACTTGCTCTTGTAGTACCCATGTTCCCTACATTCAAAACATATGATATGTTGTTTATTTTTATTTGAAGTATTCATGTGTAGGGATGTCATCTTCTCCTTTTGATTCGGATGTAGAAACTTCCTCTTGTTCCGACAATGATGCTCATCCAATAGATTTGACTCGACTTGTGGAGGTGGAAGCTTCTTCATCCTCTTCTTCTCTTGACCCGGATGTAGAGACTTATTTTTCTTCTTGAACCGGTGTCAACGAAAATCGCTCCCCCTCAATCCTAGAGGTGGAGGCTTCATCAAGTATATGGAACAAAGAGTATGCTCCCTCTTTGCTCTTTTCATTGCATTCCTTTGAAGATGAGGCTTCTTGGACTTCTTCTTCGGAAGTTGAGCATCTCTCAACTTCGGAGTCCACTTCCTCTTGATCTTGACCCACGGAGTCGCCCTCTTTGGATTCTTCATTATTTTGTACAGTGGAGGGGATCTCATGAATCTCGGCCAACTTTCTCCATAATTCCTTTGCATCTTCAAATTCTCTAATTTTGCATAGAATTTTGCTTGGAAATAAATTAACCAATAATTTGGTTACCTTGTCATTCGCCTCGCACTTTTGGATTTGTTCTGGGCTTCATTTGCTCTTTTTGAGGATTTTACCCTTTAAATTTCTTGGAGCCTTGAAGCCTTCCATGAGAGCAAACCATTGCTCTATCTCCATCATAAGAAAATTCTCGATTCTTGATTTTCAAGAATCGAAACTTGTCATTGTGAACGGTGGAGGCACTCTTGTATCGAATCCAAGTCCATCTTGGAATTCCATTTGAAGTTGAGCTTCTTGGATGAAGTCTTCGACTTGTAGAATTGCTCCAACTTCTTCACCCTCTAGCTTTTTGCCCCTTCCGGCGATGATTCCGGTGAAGAGCAACCTTACTCTGATACCACTTGTTGGGACCGAAATGTAGCTAGAGGGAGGGTGAATAGCTCGTCACGATTGTCGTGCTCGTCGTTGCTCGCTTCTTCGGATGATGTGCAGCGGAAATACAAGAAACACAAACAACAACGCTAACTTTAGGGATTTTCTTGGTATCCACCTCAAGAAGAGGTGACTAGTCCAAGGATCCACACACTCACGCACCCTCCACTATAAAAACACTCCTTATCGGTAACTACCGAAGGCGGAGAAGCCTTACAACCTCACAATAAAACAATGAGAAAGAAAGAAGCAAAATATAAATGAATCTTACAAGATTACAATGAAAACCCTAGCTTCTTCTTCTTCTTGCTTGCAACTCGCCTCTTGACTTAGATGAGCCTCCAAGAACCTTCAAGAACTGGCGGTGAGGGAGAAAAGATCACTGTGGAGTGCTGCTGTGATCGCCCATGGAGAAGAATCGAAGAACTACCGAAGAAACGCTCGCCAACGACTAATATCTGCGCCAACGGTCGGATCTCAATCGATTGGATTGCTCCCAATCAATTGGGGAGGCTTTGGATCGATTGACCGATCGATCCAGAGCGCCTCTGTGCTCTTGGGAATTGCCTGGATTGATCGTCCGATCGATCCAGGCTTATTCAACGAAATCGCAGCTCCCAATCGATCAGCCGATCGATTGGAGGCTCCCAATCGATCGGCTCGATTGGAGGTTCCCAATCGATCGGTCGATCGATTGGGAGGCTTTCTGTGCGATCGGAAATTCTCCCCAATCGATCGGCTGATCGATTGGGGAAGCCTTTGTCGTGGGGACTCACCCAATCGATCGATTGGGCATGAGCCAATCGATCGGCTGATCGATCCAGCTCCTTGTTTTTGCCCAAAGCCAAGTCCAAAGTCCCCTAAACCAACATCCAGTCAACCATGATCTGTTGGTACATTATGCCTAGCATCCGACCACCCTTGACCTGCTAGGACTCTCTCACCAAGTGTCCGGTCAATCCCTTTGACCCACTTGGACTTTTCTCCTCGTGCCAAGTGTCCGGTCCTCTATGAGCCACTTAGACTTCCACCAGATGTCTGGTCAACCTTGATCCATCTTGATTTCCTGTGCCTGGCTTCACTCACCAGGACTTCCTTTCTGCCTAGCTTCACTCACTAGGACTTCTCCTCTGCCTGACTTTACTCACCAGGACTTTCCTTACTGCCTAGCTTTACTCACTAGGACTTTCACCTGGCTTCGCTCACCAGGATTTTCTTCTGCCTAGCTTCACTCACTAGGTCTTTCACCTGGCTTCACTCACCAGGATTTTCTAGTCTGCCTAACCTCCCAGTTAGGACTTTCACCTGACTTCACTCACCAAGATTTTTCAATCAAGTATCCAGTCAACGTTGACCTACTTGACTCTTCTTCACAATCTCCCCACATGAACAATTGCACCTGCAATCTCCATGTCTTGTCTCCATGTATTATCAAACATCGAAATCTAAACATCAAGACTCAAGCTCGACCCAATTCAAGCTCAGTCAACCAGGTCAACCTTGACCTAGGGAATATTGCACCAACATAAACTTGTGTTTCCTTGAATGTGAGCCCTTAAAAGCTACCAAGGTCTGATATCACTTGTTAGGACTGATTGAGCTAGGGGGTGAATAGCTCGCTTCGATTTCTTAATCTTCTTGGTTGCACAGCGAAAACTTAGAAGCAATGTTAACTCCTTGTATTTACTTGGTATCCACCTCCTTGAGATTACTAATCCAAGGATCCACACCACGATCACAACATTCACTATGAAACTTCTCCTTCTCAGAACAACGCTAAAGGTGGAGAAATCTTACACAATTTATAGCTCTCTCTCAAATGAAATAACTCACAAGGAAGAAGAAGAAAAGAGATTAGAGTTTCGATGTAGTTTTTTCTTAGAATAGCTTGAGGATGTAGCAAGAATGAGAGCACTTGAACTTTTTTAAGCGCTTGTGAGCAATGGAACAATTATTCTTCTTTGAGTCAGAATCTCCCCTTTTGAATGCTTCGAAATCTAGTCATTTTTTAGCTTTTTGTCAACTCTAATAGATTAGAAGGAAATCTTAATCTATTACGAATTTTCTGACTTTTCTGTTGAACGGTCACCGACTTCAGATCAACAGTTGAGATTACTCCATTTTGAATCTTAATTAATTGGTGGAAGTCTTCAATCGATTGATTTCCTTAATCGATTGAGCAAACGATTTGGCACCGTTCTTCTCTGGTGAAGAAAGGCTTCTAATCAATTGAACCAATTGATTGGTCATGCCTAATTGATTAGCAAATCGATTTAGCAGCTTTCTGTGAGTTCGCAAATAGTTTCTAATCGATGCACGTGCCTAATCGATTAGACAATCCTTCTGTGCGCTCGTTGATTGTACCAATAGATTAGGATAGTCCTAATCGATTAAGCAACAATTTGACACCTCTTTTGTGAGTTACAAAAAGTCCCTGATCGATTGTACCAATCGATTAGAAACTCTCTGTGCGTCATAAAGAGTGTTCTAATCGATTGCACCAATCGATTAGGCTTATAATTGATTTGGGAACATTGAGTGCTTGCGATCAGTTACCAATTGATTGATAAACACATTAACCAATTTCAATTACCTCATGTCAGAAACCTTCAATTCCCTGGACTTTGTGCCTGGAGTTTCCTCATCTCCTGGTCTTCATCTAACCTAGCATCCAATCTGCTCAGGTTCCCACCATTTGCCAAGAATTAGGTCCTTGGCCTTCTTGGACTTCTCTTACCTTGCATACAGTCTTCCAATCTATAAGGACTTCATCTTACCAAGAATCTAACCCTTGACCTTCTTGGACTTCTCTTGCCTTGCATCCGGTCTTCCAACCTGCAAGGACTTCATCTTTCCAAGAATCTGGCCATCAACCTTCTTGGACTTCTCTTATCTTACAAACTTGTAACTCAAGTTATATCCAATATATTAATCTAAACTTAAATAATTGTCAATCATTGAAATTTCTCATCCAGGACATGATTGCACCAACATGACCCATGTAGGTGCGACCATGATGGGACGAGTGGCTGCCGAACACTGTCACAAAATGACAAAAAAATTTTGAAATTTTAGAACCTGTCCTTTTCCCGCATATTGGTGGTTGGAGACGGTGTGGCATGGTCACTTCCTTATGGGCTGTCATCGGTTGGCGGTTGTTTCGACAGAGGCAAATCGGGTGGTATTCGGTTAGGGTTTCTTTCTCCATTGCATTTCATTTCTAAACGTTGTGTCATTTTGACGGAGATGAACAGTGATGGTCACGTTTGGCTATCGATTGTCAAATTTTAGAATTTCACAATCTTGACCGTTTAAAAAAAAATGCATTTTATCACCTTTAAATTTTTAATTAGATTATATAGGTTCTACTAATACTTATTGTTTTAAATTAGGTTAAATTTGAATTATATGTCGTCAAAGTAACAAAAGTTTTGAGCTCATTAAGGTTACCACATCTATAAGTTTACTCATATGGTCTCGTGGGAGATTATTAAAATTTTAGGGTCATAATTATAATTATAAATGTCTAGTGTCATCAATTAAATAAATCATAAATTAATGTGATTTGATTTGTTGAAGGGTCAAATTAGAAATAAACAAACTTAAGTAATTATAAATATAGATTATGATTCCAATTTGTCGAAATTATTTTTTGATATTTTGTAGTCTATCATCAAAACTCTAATGTTAAGAAAATCTATAAATTGAAGATCATTATCTAAAATTAATAGTAAATTATGAATTTCTGTACGCTCCCATAATTATGGTTATTATATTTATGTTTCCGTGAGAATTGCATAGAGTTAAAACTTGTATGTTAAGATTTCCCAGCCCTTTAATCCACACTGTGGAGATCAATACCCTGTATTTTATTATATTCCAACCATTTATAATCTATTGGTCTTCTCATTAATGAATCCAACCCCAAAATATAGCAAACGCACTGATGACTAAATAAAGTTTAATCTGTCAGTGTTTTTATTTGCTTGGAATTTAATAAATGGCAACTAGTCGACTCGTTTCCTCTCTGTTCTTTTCAGTTCTGTATCCTGGTTTGCAACGAGCAATCAACTGAAGCAAACAAGCCACCAAATTGAAGGAAGACAGATTGGTGGATTGATCACAAATAAAGCTTTGTATCTGAACAAATTAGAAGCAAAGCAAATTGATACTAAATAATTAATCACTTCAGGTCGAATAGACTTGGAATGAAACCACTTCATTTTTTCAAGTGAAACAATATTGGAAACCACAAATAGTTGAAGTAGGAGCTAAGTGACGGTTGCTTGTATGGTGAGGTTTCTAATGGGGTTTAGTGGATTAGGATCTAAATGTGCAACTTGATGAACAAGTTGGCGATAGATTTTACTGATCAATGAGAGTGGTATCCTGATTGTACTTGTCAATTTCAATTTTGAAATAGCGAAGAAGGAAGGAATCGAGGATAATGAGAAGAGGCGAGGAAGGGGAATCTCAAGGTTCAAAGGCCCTGGGCAAAAATTGTTTTTTAGACCTTTAACATTTTTTTTTAAAAAAAATCATCCTTTTTTATTCGGTTTTGGGAGCAACAATAGTTATAGCAGATTAAATTTTTTCTAAAATAAAATATTAATTTTAAAAAATATAATTTTATATAAAATGTAATTTTCTAGCTTTTTGATATGCCAAATTAAATGAAAAGCTAAATATTTTAGTAGTGGGTCGGCTGAGTCAAATTGATGTAGATAGCTATAATAAAACAAAAGGAAAAAACGAAGATAAAAAAATACTCATAAATAATACAATCAAAGATTAAAGACTCCACTAATATAAAAAAAAATTGATATTAAAATAAATAGCATTATACTTTGCGTTGCACGATAAAAAAACTCTAATTCATATTCTTATCGAAAAACGAACAAAGAGAGGAAAAAGATATAATCAGTATGGAATTATTGATGAGGAAGAAAAAAGGCATGAAGTGTTTATGAGAAAGAGAAAAATTATGAGATGATCAACAATAAAAGTAATTTAATATTGAATTTGAACATATTCCAAAAAAATTAAAACATTAAAAATTATGACCATAAACCGAACATTGTCTTATACCAGAAATAAATAAAAATAAATATAAACTATAAAAAATGATGGCATAGGCCCTTATGTCTTAAGCCGGGCTTAAAGAGGAAAGGCTCAACTTGGCCATGATCGCGACTTGTGTCCAGGGCACAAAATGGGTCGGCAACCAAATTAGTTGACAATAAAACAAGAACACTTAGTGATCGAACAGGGGAAGGTGAGCGACCACTGCCCCAGGCTGTGTTAGAACATTGAAATGATTAGATCACATTTACTCCCAACAAACAGGTGATACCAACATTGCAATCTTTATCCTTTACTGACACAAGTTAGTGATGTGAAGAAAGATCAAATCATCAGCCTTTGTTCGATAGATTGATCCATATGATTCGATTTGGTTTATCTAATCAGATGTGCAATCAAAGGAAGGTTGCATCAGACATTTGTTTTTTTTTAGCTTCGCATCAATAAGAGCTAAACTTCTAGTAGATGTTTGAACCATATCGCTAGCTAAGATCTTCTCTCCTAATCTTGTTAACTCATGCAAAACCACATTAAAACGTGTTTAGGTACTCCATCTAAGTCTCTATCGGTACAATATAGAGAATCTAATTTTACATAATATAAAAGTATAAGATATCTAATCTACGATTTTCTTTTTGATTAGCCCATAAATCCATAATACAATTTATGTATATTTAAGAATTTAAATGTGATCCTTTATTTATTATTTAGTCTTTACCATTTACTACATCCGTTCTCAACGTTCCTTATGAAACATCATTTTCCTCCTTTATGATTCCTTAATGGATTTTTGGTCCTCTGTTCTATTCAAATTACTTTAAAAAAAAAAAAAAGTGACGCCGTGAGGAACATTGTCAACGGTGGAGACGGGTAATTTTTCAGGTTTGTTGACCATGAATTCCCGCGTGGGAATGCGACCGTGGGTCCACCGCCCAGTCTGATACACGTGTTGCATTACTTTGCACATGTGCGCCGGCCACGTGGTCTAAAATTGAAAATCCGAAACTGTTCTGTGCTAAAGCTGTTCCACCGGAGAAAGGAAACATTAATTTCCTTCTGACACGGTTACTTCCTTTCTTTTTTGACTGGTTTGCTGCACTACTTTTTGGTGTTCCCTGTCTGAGTCAAATACAGGAAAGTTGTATCGACACGGTCAGCAAGGCTCCGAGTTGTGGCTATAAAATAAATTGAGACTCTCGAACCGCAACCCAAAGAGTCACCGCCGAAAGTGGCGTTTGATCTCCTCTCCAGAGTTCCCAATAAGATCTCTCCTTTGTCTTCAGTAAAACCCTGCCAGAGGGATTCTGCGGAAGGGGTGAGCCGAAAGGAGCGATCTTGGGATGGCGAGTTGGGCCATATCTTCCGGATACGGTGGCTTCAGACCCCTTCCCGCCGCCTTCCGTCGTTCCGGATCCGGCCTCCGATACCCCGTTGGTATCACGCCTTTGAGAAGCGTCTCCGGCGGTGACGGATTGCCCGGCTCCTTCCGCCCCGTGGGGCTTGGCCGCCTTAGCGGATGGGCGTTGGGGGTGAGCGCGCCGGCGAGGGTGCTGACCTTGAATGAGGAGGCGGCGAACGGGGAACCGAGGGACGAGGGTGCGGGAAAGGCGGAGGCTTTCGATCCCGGGATGCCGCCTCCGTTCGGGCTGACGGAAATCCGAGCCGCCATTCCGAAGCACTGCTGGGTAAAGGATCCATGGAGGTCGATGAGCTACGTGGTCCGCGACGTCGTCGTCGTGCTCGGGCTCGCCGTGGCGGCGGCGCGGCTCGACAACTGGATCATGTGGCCACTCTATTGGGTGGCGCAGGGAACCATGTTCTGGGCACTCTTCGTTCTCGGCCACGATTGGTACGATATCTTTTGTTGCTTCTACCTTTCCGTTTTGTAGCTGCATTTTTTTCTCATCGAAGATTGGATTTTTGGCAGTGGCCATGGGAGTTTTTCTAACAATCCGAAGCTGAATAGTTTTGTCGGCCACCTACTCCACTCTTCCATTCTCGTGCCTTACCATGGATGGTAAGCATACGTTCTTCAAGCCCCTTGTCAATATTTGATTTTACTTTCATATTTGTTGCTGTCTATTTGATTGAGTTATGAGTAATTCCAAAATCACTTAATGAATTACCCACTCCTGTTTATGATTCAACTTTCCATAAATAAAATGAATGAGTTTGCATTCTGTTAAAAGATTTGTTCGTTCTATTCTAAAATCTGAAGTTTATAGGAAGAAATTGTTGGTTAAACAATGATATAACTAGAATTGAGTGTATACTATTTTGTTATGCAGGAGAATTAGTCACAGAACTCATCACCAGAGCCATGGACATGTTGAGAAGGATGAATCCTGGCACCCGGTGAATAGATCTCTCATTTCAACAAGAATTGTTGTGGAGTTACTAGTAGCCTTTTATCGAGTCGTTTTCTTAATGTTGAACTTATTGCAGTTGTCAGAAAAAGTGTACAAGAGTTTGGACACTCTAAGTCGGGTGCTAAGGTTCACAATGCCATTCCCTTTGTTAGCTTTCCCATTGTACTTGGTGAGCTACCAAATTATTCACACGAGAAACATACTGAATACTCAGAAACAGTCTTTCGCTAAATCTTTTATGTTCATGAACACTGTTATGGCAGTTTGCAAGGAGTCCAGGGAAGAGTGGCACACACTTCCATCCAAGCAGTGGCCTCTTCCTTCCTAGTGAAAAGAAGGATGTTATAACATCAACTGCTTGCTGGATCGCCATGCTAGGGTTGCTTGTAGGGTTGACTTGTTTCATAAGCCCCATTAAGATGTTAAAACTTTATGGAATCCCCTATGTGGTATGTTCTTAAATCCTCGCTGTTTTTTCTTCAGTCTTATGCAATTACACGATTGATAACAAATGCTTCTTGCTCAATTGCAGTTCTTTGTTATGTGGTTGGATTTTGTCACATACTTGCATCACCATGGACATGAAGACAAGCTTCCTTGGTACCGTTCAAAGGTATTATTTGATCAAATTCTTTTACTTCTCTATCGAATTGCTACTAATTGAATTTGTGGCTTTGCATATGATCTAATCATGTTTGGTTTCACAACATCTAGGAATGGAGTTATCTTAGAGGCGGTTTGACGACATTAGATAGGGATTATGGATGGTTTAACAACATCCACCATGATATTGGGACTCATGTCATACATCATCTCTTCCCCCAGATACCGCATTACCATCTCGTGGAAGCTGTATGTTCTACTTTGCTATTTCCTCGTTAATTTCATTCCTACTGGTGCATTTTTTTTTCAGTGAATAGAAGTTTAATCTCACTTTGTTGCATCAGACTGAAGCAGCTAAACCAGTGCTTGGAAAATACTATAGGGAACCAAAAAAATCTGGGCCTTTGCCGCTCCATTTGTTCAGAGTCTTAGCAAGAAGTCTGAATAATGATCGCTTCGTACCTGATACTGGAGATGTCGTGTATTATCAGACAGATGATCGATCATGCAGTTCTTGAGAAATTGAGTTGTGATAGAAGCATGTTGGGATGAACCACAAGCTCTATATCGCATAAAAGTCAGATTCTTTGTTCATGGTTTCATATTCATGGAAGATATTGCTCTTGGTAACGTGGGGGCTGACAAGAAAAAGGTTCCCCCTGTTTACTATTCGTCAACATATATACTGAGATTGTATCAGAAATAGTTATGCATGAATAATATAGAAGCAAAGATATTTTGCTCTCTTTCCCTTTTGTGTTCCATGAAATGCCTGCCCTTTTCTTTTCTTTCTTTGAAGTGATTCATGTTACCATCACTTGCCACAAGTCACTAGGAATTAGTGGCTCGATCACTTTGCACACTTTGAATATCGCTTGCGTTCTTTGCACACTTGAATATCGCTTGCGTTTGCTCTTCCGTTTCGCGTTTTAACTATTTATCAGTCAAATCGATTCTCGGCGTTAGTTATAGTATCACATAGGTTGGCAAAACTAAGCTTATGAAGAATAAGGCTTGGGTCCAAGTTTGATAAAAGGTTAGAACACCTTGAAATATATCTTCACCTTTCAAACCCATGTGCTCCAAGTGTTTCTTCTTTTTCATAACACATGGTGATTCATTCAACCGACACAAATCAGATACGGAAGTGAAAGAAAGTTAGGCGAAATTATTCTGGTCAAACAACTTCATCTCATAAAATATAACTTCTAGGATAACAATTCATGGTGTTTACTTGTGTTCATACACTTACTCTCCATTGGGTCAAACAAGTCGATCTATAAAAGCTGTGGGAAGGCTGTGATGATCCTACAGGGTACATACAATACAATATTTGTTAGGTTGAGATCCATTGGCTGATTCTTTGTTGATGTAGCAAATAGGAAGTAGAATAGCTTGATCCACTAAGATGCAGCAAATAGGTTGAATCATCCCCCCAAGCTAATCCAACTTAACCTAATTAGAAGAAATTTTTTAGGTTGACATATCAAATCCACACCCAAACCTCTTTATCCATTGATATCCCGTAATAATCTATGATTAAGGAGTCGGAATAGCACAAGAGGTCAGGATCATGGGCTAGGCCGACTAAAGTCAGGATAGATCAGACCCAAAAGGAGAAGGAAATATGGGGTTCGCCACTTGGGTTTCAGGAGTGGGGAGTGCTCGAGAGAATGAGGTGTTCGGCACTCAAGCCTCAGGTGCGTGCGGTGCTTGATGCTCACGATTCAAACATGATTGGCCATGGGTGAGAGCTCAACTTGAAGGCGAAACATTTTGGAAAAGGAGTGATAAGTAATGAAGGTGATTAATAATGAGTGTTTATCGATATGCGAAGGGGTGAATGTTGTGACTGGTACGAGGAGGCAGCCATTATTAGAGATCGGTGGCTCTTGCAGAAGGAATATCATAATGAAAATCATTAAGCAGTCAAAGTTATAAAAGAAAGGTGGTGATCTTGTCTGAAAGCGATGGAGATGACGCGCTGGATAGGTGACACTATTGTTGAGTCATTGACCTGGAGAAGACCTCGAACCGGAGAAAAGGTTGTGAACTAGAGCGAAAGGGGCTCCGAGTACCTTCTTCCTCTCTGCGTACACGAAAGAGAGATCTCATAGAATGTTAAAGTGAAAATCAGGGAAGAGATCCTGGTGCAGACCCTCCTATGCTCAAGTTAGTATAGTGGTCGAGAGAAAAATTGAGGAGAGAATGAACAGTAGAAGTGTCCGCAATGTCCAGCGTGAGAATGTTTTTTTGCGTGTGTGGAAAACATACTTGGCCAACGGAGAAAAACCCCCTCTTTATACCGTCTCTCATAACGTCAGTAATAATGAGACGGCAAAGAATGTATGATATCAAAATATGTTAAGTAGTGGGGGTTGTATATGTCAGAGTAGCTATTACACTTTGATAGGTTTTTACGATTCTGACAATAGTCTCCTATAAAACGTCCACACAGTGCTTGGGAATTGGGATGACCAAAAATATACTGGGAATCCCACTCTAGAAAAGTGGGGAGTTGTCCCTGTGGCTTAGCCGACTCTAAGTCTGACCGAGTTTATATTGAGAACCTTGTATTGGAGAAGTGAGGAGTTGAGCTCCATAGGTCTGACCGACTTTTGGGTCGACCGGCTATAGACTGGGAGTCATGCTCATGAGAAGTGGGAGCTGAGTCTCTAGGGCCCAGCTGGCTCTAAGTCCGACCGGGTTTATATTGAAAACCTTATATGTCAGAAGTGGGGAGTTGAGCCTCATAAGTCCAACTGGCTCTAAGTCCGATTGAGTTAATGTTGGTAATTCGACATTTGTTCTGACAATATGTTGTTACCTGAGAGTTGACCTCTTCTTGACTTTGACCACCACATCAGCCGACTTTCTTGACATTGAACCCAACTTTGGGGGTCCCACCTTATCCACCGTATCAGGTGATAATCAAAGAACATAGTATGGTTTTCTTACTAACAAGCAATAACAACAAAGTCTTATCCCATTAGATGAGGTCAACTATATAAATTCTTCTACATTATTGGACTTTATCCCCTACTATATCATTATCTATATTTAAATAAATGTTATCTTATTTTATTGTTGCTAAAAGTCTTTTTTTTTTTTACCTTCCTCTTACTCATTTGATGTACATATTTATCGTAATTTTACATCACCTAACTGGGACATATTTGTACGGTTCTCTTACTAAATTATCACTAGTTCCACAATATTTCTATTCTTCTCTAAATCTCACTTAAACATCAGAGCAGTCAAACCGGGATAAAACCGGCACCCACCGTGTGTTAACTTTGTGAGTTCAGAAACAATGAAGAATACTCGGCGGCGAGCATCCAAATTCTACCACATCATCCATCTTCTTCATTTGCAATAGACAAGTAAACGACACAGTAGCAGCAGTAGCCAATGAATTCGGCATTAACTAATCTTGAAGGATTAAAATACACCTCTCTAAATCTTTGTATACTTTTGCTTACACAACAGGATTCAAGTCTTACAATTCCTTGACTTGTACCATGTGAAGAAATCTGGAAGGAAAGAAAACTGGCCATGTGATCCTGCTTCCAAGAAGTTGCCATAGTGAGTCAAAAGTTCTGAAACTTGCAGTAAATTGTCAGCCAAACCATCCTCTCTGTGCTGCTTCATTCTTCACAGATTACAACTTAACTCTTTTGAAGACTCTGGCTCTTTAACCTATCCGATGATCAGCAACTTAATCATTTGAGAAGTGGAAGAGTTTGTTCATATATCTGAATCTAGTGAAAAAAGAAATGGCAATTATCAAGACTGATGAAGTCCTTTTAATTTGTCTTGATTAAATAAAGTGTATTGAAGGGAAAAAACAAATAACTCTTAAGAAGTACTAATTAATCTTCAGATATGATATTGTCTTTCAATGAGCAGTTGAGACAGTTTTACCTAAATAAAACAAAATAAAATAAAATAAAATAAAGAGGAAAGGAATAGTTCAAACTTTGCAAATGGAAGGGGGGAAAATTCACTAATTTAATTTGTTTGGTGAAATCGAAACCATGTTGATAAATTATATTGCAAGTCATGGTACCAAATCTCCTTTTGGTCAGCAACCAGATTGTAGTATTGTTGCAAGTCTTTTAAAATATTTCTAATAGTCAATGCGACAAAGATCTTATTTATGAAAGCAGACTTCTCATGGATCTATCTACTCATTTTCAAATTTAAATTCCATCTGAGAATATAGATAATATATATAGATGAGTGTTACTTTGGGCGCCCCCCATGCGCCCTCAGTGTAATCGACTGAGAGGGACACCCCATGTAACAATAGGGTTCACATGGGATGCTCCTCTCAGTCGCCCACGCAAAACCCTCACGTGGGATGCTCTCCTTAGTCACTCATACCGGACACATGAGGGCGCCCAGCATAACACCTTTGATATATATATATATATATATATATCCTTGCTGACTTTGAGTTTTTGTAATCTTTTTTAATATACAAAGCTTGAATTCAAAGCCTAACGTCACGGAATGCATCACATTGATTCTATAACTCTGTTTGAACTTTATGCATAACTATATCACTAATCTTCAGGTCAATTAAAATACATTTCAAAATTCAAAACTGGAAATTAAGATAAATATACTGTCTATTTTGCTACAATTGTGGTGGCTTAATGTGCAATGCAACTATAGATTACTCCTCAATCTTTATGCATGGAGATTGGAGCTCCTATATTGTCTATTGACCCAAGAAATGAACCAAACTATATGGAACAAACAAACATGGGCAAAAAAGGAAAAGAGCGCCCCACATTTAATGAATCGTCAAATAGACGTTCCACCTTATATTTTATCTCGAAGTATCCTTACTTTCAATGTTTTTTAACAATTATGATTAGCTACTATAATATATAGCAATTATTCTGTAGCTACTATAACATAATAAAATACGACTTTTCATTCTAATCAAAATTATTATACATAGAGCACTCTTATATCCAACTATTCTTTACAAATTTAGTCAAAATTATTTAAACTCCATTAAAAGCATTTTAACTTAGTTAAAATCACTTTGAAATTTTGATAGCAACTACTTAATAGCTGCTATTACGTTATAACAACTAATTAATACAACATTGTTATATCATTGTAACAACTGTCTAAGTAGGTAACTGCTACATTTGCTGTAATTATTGCAATGTCGTAGCAGATATTTAGTATTTTGACCAATTTAAAATAATTTTGAGAGTTTAAGCAATTTTGACCCAATTGATTATAAAAATATATATTTTGATATAATAATGTTAAATGTGTAGTAATTTTGATTAGAGCAAAACATTATATTTTATCACTTTGTAGCTATATACTAATCGTAGCTGGAGCATCCATTTGACGATTTTATAAAAGAGACATTTATTTGATGATTCGTTAAATATAGGATGCCCTTTCAATTTTACCCAACAAACATTACGGAAACTGAAAGAATTCATTACACCCTTCTTTATCAGTTTCAGGAACAACCTCAATTGTAAGACTGATAAAACACCTCAAACTATTATTAATTTGGGTGAGTAGGTTATAGAATTGGGTTCAAATTTAAAGAGTAAAGAGCTAGCTAATTGCTTTGCCAGAAGAAGTATTTTTGAATGCTAATGTCGTACTGATACTTATCCTAAGCTGGCAATTCAGCAAAGCATCTTCAAAAGCAGCATGTTCAAAATCATCTTTATGTACTTTCTTGACCAGAATAATCAATTAGTCTTAAAATTGATCATCCTCTGAATAAATTTCTTTGAAAATGAAAAAATGATCAAAATAAAGCTTTTTAATTAGAGAACAAATAGACTGACCTTTTTCTTCTTATCTTTCACTTGATGCATCTTCATCTTCCTCATCAGTTTATCTTCCTTTTTTCGCTTCATGAATCTTTAGTAATTAATCCTTTTGAGCGATGAGCTTGTCGAGGATCGCCATTATGAGCTGGTGGCGGCGCTCAGCGCGCGCCTCCTCCCTGGTCCGGCGCTCCTCCTCGCTCGCCCGCCACCGCAGCTCCATCTCTGCTCGCTCGGCCCGCAGAGCCTGCATCAGCCGCCGCCACTCCTCCTCCTCCGCCAGCCGCGCCGACTCCCGCGACTCGGCCGCCTCCAGCCACCGCGCCTCCGTCTCCATCAGCCGCCGCATGAACTCCCGCATGGCAGGAGCGTTGATCGCCATCGACTTCCTCCCTACGGCGACTTGATCATCAAGCTTCCTCTTCCTCTTCCCCGCCTTCCCGTTCTCCTCCTCTTCCAACTCCCTCACTTGCACCGGCCGCTTCCCCTTCTCCGACGGCGTCGCCGCCCGGTCGGAGAGTATCCTCCTCATCTCCTCGTAGAAAGGGAACTGTTGCTTCTCGCCTTCCATCAACGACTCGCTCCCCTGCCACTCACACACAAATCAATACTTAATCGTGAACTGGATGAATTAAGGGACGATAAATGGAAAACCTTGAAGCGGGTGACGAGGTTCTTCCACTTGGACTTGCACTGGTCGGGGGTGCGGGAGAAGCCCTTGCGGAGGAGCAAGGAGGAGGTGGCCTCCCACAGCGGCTTGTTGCGCTTAGTCTCGGAGAAACTCTTGTCGAGCTGTGCTCGGACGGAGAGCAACTCCCTCGTCTCCTCGTGGCTCCACTGAGGGAGACGCTGATCGACACCACTGCTGGCGTCGGGGTCCTGTGGTGCTGCTACTGCAGGAGGGGCGTCTAGTACCGGTCGGTAAGGGTTGAGGCGGTGATGCTCCATGGAATTTTTAAGGGTTAATTAAGTGAGCAGAAGTAGAAGCAGGAGGAGGATGGAGACGGAGATGGTTTGATTAAGTGTGAATTGGATTGTATTAATTAAAGCGATGGGGAAGGAGAGAGGATCAGTCAACGCGGAAATGGAGGTTTCCCATTGCTTTTGTACGAAGAAATGGGGGACCGAGACGATCGACGCGCGCGATGGCGAGCTGCGTTTGTGAATCGTGAGGCTGACATCACGCTTACGAAAGAAGCCAGCTCCGTCTATGGTTTTGCCATGCCATTCCATTCCACGTACGTGTTTTTGGACGCGCCTTCGCAGGAAACAGGAATTTTATCCTCGATTCAATCTTAAACATATGATTAATCCGGCCTGGTAATATCCGAGAAATATTTACAGCGGGCAGCTCATGTATCCAATATTTTTTAGTCGCATCATGTATCTTATTTAAAGAAAAAATTCTTAAAAATTCATCATAATGAGACTCGAACTATAATACTTGGATGATAACTTAAATATTCTACCATTACATCATAACCCTGAATCCACACAAATTGACTGTATATTAATTAAACGTCCAGTAAAGTAAATTTAGTTCGATTTAATAAGAGTTTATTATATTTATTTAATATATATTTAAGGTTAATTAAATAAAAAAATTGAATAATTCACTATACTAAATAAATAAATTTGATCGCATATGTTTAACTTATTAATATTTATAAATATATTTATAAATAATATTCGTTAATAATATTGATGAATAATATTTGTTAACAATGCTGGTCAATAAAGCTCTTATCACCATGCTAAATAAATAAACAATATTTCTAAATAAATAAATAAATTCTTAATATCAAGTTGAATACCAAAGCTAGCTCATTAACCAACCAAATAAGCTTGAAATATAGAAGTTTCAAACAATCAAACAAATTTAAATTGAAAACTCGATAACATCAAATAAATCAAATTCAAGTCAAACTTAAATCAAACTCAAGCTTATAAAAAAGAAATCAAGTCAAGCTTGATAAATCATTTCAATGACTTAGTTTATTTTAACCTTGGCTTAACTTATTTACCTTATCAAATAAACTTGTGCACTACAAATTAGCTTGGCTCATATTTATAGACCTATTTATAACTATCTAAATCCCCTTTCTACTATGACCCATATAGGTTTAGGTTGAGATTAGGGGATACATTGACTCCTTGTATTTGTAGTTGAGCTCTTTCAGAAGGTCAGGTCGATCGACTCTTCTCAAGTTAGCTCATGTAAAATTGGCTCTTATCGGGTTGGCCCTTCTCATGTTGGCTCTTTGTCGGGTCGACTCTTCGTGAGTCGGGTGGCTGTTGGGTCGGCGAGTGTCAGGTCTAGTCAATCCAATCTTCAAGAAAGTCGGTTTCTAAAGCAATATTCATAGACAGTGATCGAACTCGTGCGTCCTTTGGGAGGATTAGAGATGGCACGCGTTGAAAGAGCCCCACGTAACGTTGATATCAGAGATAAAAGCTTAGACTAATGCAAAACAACTTAGACAATAATTCAAGCATATAGAGAGAGAGTCTCAAGGCTCCAAGCAATTATTCAACTTTACTCTGGAATGGAGAAGAAAAGAAATTCAAAGTAAAAAAAAAAAAATCCTAGAGAAAGGCAAGAAAAAAAAATCTTCAGAAAGAAAAATAAAAAAGAAAGATTAAGGAAGAAAAAAAAAATACAATTCCATGCAAGTAACCACAGTCGTCCAAGGCGACCTCGGACCGCACGAGACGACCTCGCATTGGGCCAAGGCAGAGCTATGATATTAGTTCAGGATAGGCAAATTGCGACTACTCTCTATGGGCACATTGCGGAGGGTGCCTCCCTCAATCCAATTCCATCAGCAGGCCCGACTGTAGTCTCATGGCTAAAGCTCTCCTCTTTACAAGCAACCTGTGGTGTCATTGCTTGGCGGGGTAGCCGTCGACTCCAGGTCATCAAGACTTAGCCATTAATTCCAACCAAATTTTAAAAGAATAAAGAGATTAGGATCTGGGATTACTTTTCATTGAGCTTCCTAGAAGACAGAGGAAGTAGGCACTGCAGAGTGCGGAGGATGGACCGAGGGGGCGTGTGTGGTGAGAAGTTTAATTCATTGGTGGGGATCTTTAGGTAATCTTTTTTGAGCGATGAGCTTGTCGAGGAGCGCCAGTATGAGCTGGTGGCGGCGCTCAGCTCGTACCTCCTCTCTGGTTCGGCGCTCCTCCTCGCTCGCCTGCCACCGACGCTCCATCTCTGCTCGCTCGGCCCACAGTGCCTGCATCAACCGCCGCCACTCCTCCTCCTCGGCCTGCCGAGCCGACTCCCGCGACTCGGCCGCCTCCAGCCACCGCGCCTCTGTCTCCATCAGCCGCCGCATGAACTCCCGCATGGCAGGAGCGTTGATCGCCATCGACTTCCTCCCTACGACGACTTTATCATCAAGCTTCCGCTTCTTCTTCCCCGCCTTCCCGCTCTCCTCCTCTTCCAACTCCTTCACTTGCACCGGCCGCTTCCCCTTCTCCGACTGCGTCGCCGCCCGGTCGGAGAGTATCCTCCTCATCTCCTCGTAGAAAGGGAACTGTTGCTTCTCGCCTTCCATCAACGACTCGCTCCCCTGCCACTCGCACACAAATCAATACTTAATCATGGATGAATTACGGGCGGAAAATGGAAAACCTTGAAGCGAGCGACGAGGTTCTTCCACTTGGACTTGCACTGGTCGGGGGTGCGGGAGAAGCCCTTGAGGAGGAGCAAAGAGGAGGTGGCCTCCCACAGCGGCTTGTTGCGCTTCGTCTCGGAGAAACTCTTGTCGAGCTGAGCTCGGGCGGAGAGCAACTCCCTCGTCTCCTCGTGGCTCCACTGAGAGAACCGCTGGTCGACACCGACACCACCGCTGTCGTCTGCAGGGTGGTCCTGTGGTGCTGCTACTGATCGATAAGGATTTAGGCGTCGGTCGAGGTGGCGGCGGTGATGCTCCATGGAAAATTTCAAAGGAAGTGAGAAGAAGTAGAAGCAGGAGGGGGACGGAAATGGTTTGGAGTGTGAATTGGATTCAAACCGATGGGGAAGGGAAGGGTGGGAAAGAGGAGGGTGATCAGTCAACGCGGAAATGGAGGTGGTGATTTCCTTGCTTTTATAGAAAGCGTGGGGGACGAGAATAGACGGTAGACGCGGGCGCGAGAGCGAGAGCGAGAGCGAGCTGCGTTCGTGAGGGTGCCATCACGCTTACGAGAGAAACCAGCTCCATGAATCGCTTGCGCTTCCATTCCACGTATGTGTTTTGGACCCTCCTAGTGTGAGCTCTGAACAGGAAACAGGGATTTTATCCTTATTCAATCTTAAACCATGATCAGATGATAGAATATTATTATTATTATTATTATTATTATTATTATTATTATTATTATTATTATTGTTTTGGGTATTAAAGGCTTATAGTGGTGTTTTTTAAACGAAGACTCCAAGAAAGATAATCATGAACAATTATCCTTCATTTGTTTTTTCTTTTCCCAGGAGTAAAGCTAAACAAGCAAGCACGTTACTTCTCCGAATTGCACTCATTAAAGGACCTAAATGGTCGAGCTCTAGTCAATCCAAATCTTCGAGCAAGTCGATTTCTAAAGAATTATTCATAGATAGCGAACGAACACGCTCATCCTTTGGGAGGATTAGAAATGGCACGCGTTGAAAGAGCCCCACGTAACGTTGATATGAGAGATAAAAGCTTAGACTAATGCAACACAACTTAGACAATGATTCAAGCATAGAGAGTGTTCCAAGGTTCCAAGCAATTGTCCAACTCTCACAGGGGAAATGCAACACTAAGCATTTGTTTACTAAAGGGATAAAGGAAAAAAAAACAATGTGAGTTGCCGTGGTCGTGCGTGGTAACCTTCAAGGGCGACCTTACGCGGTCGCACGAGGCAACTTCGCATGGGGCCGTTGTCTATGGTTATTATTGGATAAAATAATATGATGTCGGAGATTTTAGAAATTAGTTGAATTTAAATACATCAAATTAAATTCAACTTATCTGTCGAGATAATCTGAGTAGATAATCTCAGGCTGTCAGTATGAGCTAATTTCTGCCAAGTGTTGAACACAGACGAGTGATCGGCCGGGCGAACGAGCGGACAGCCGAGCAGACCGAGCGAGTGGTCAGGCAAGTGACTGACCGAGCAAGTGAGCGGTCGAGCGAGCAAACAGGCCGAGCGAATGAGCGGCCGGACGGACAAGACGCAGACTAAGCAATCAAGCGGTCGAGCGAGCAAGCGAGTGAGTGGCCGAGGGAGCAAGCGAACGAGCGACCGAGTAAACTGGGCGAGCGACTGAGCCAACTGAGCGAGCGACCGAGAGAACTGACCGACCGAGCTGAGGTCGAACGGGCATGCAGCCGAGCAAGCTGCGGTCGGACGAGCGTGTAGCCGAGTGAAGAAGAGGCAGGGCGTGCAAAGGCCGAAAGGGCGTGCAAATGAGCGAAGAAGAGGTCGGGTGAGTAGAGGCCGAACGAGCGTGCAGCCTAGCGAAGAAGAGGCTGAGCGAGCTACAGCTAGACGGGCATACAGCCGAGCGAACACAGAATTCGAGCGGGCGGATGGACCGAGGCCTGCGAGGGTCGCAATTTTCTTAAAACAGATTCGCCCCACCTCTAGTTATGCTTCGAGATTTCCTCGAGTCGTCTGTTTCCTAAGATACATGGTGAACTGTGATTCCCACCAAGCACTGATGGTCACGGTGAACTGAGAGGTACCCTACTGCTATCACGGGCACTGCACTCCGTCGAGCAAGAGATGCACGATGGAAGAGACGGGGAAAGTAGGTGGAGAGCTTCAAATTTTTAAGCGTGCAACCTTTTGCCTATGGTCGCAACCTCTTTATATAGGAGCTCAGACCAATGAGCAGTGTTAATGATTGTTTAATGATCATTATTTGCCAGCTGTGAAATGTCAACGTTTCACTCGGATGTATTAATTTTTAATTTAATGCATCCATTACACCCTTAAATAAGCAACAAAAAGTTTATGTGGCCAAATATTTGTTGTTTCACTTGGACAAATTTTACTCCGACCAGTCCGGCATTCAGGGTGTGCAGGTCGTGCTCGCACACGAGTCAACTTAGTTCAGTGCAATCCAAACCCTAGTTTTGCACCCCCCCCTGCGCACCCACCGTGAGAGAGAGCCTCTCCCCATGCATTTGTTCACATCATCAATACATGTAAATCAATATAAACCAACTAATATGCCTTGAAACTGAAGTATCGAAAAGGTACAATAGAGGGAGAGGGGTGAATATCGCATCTTAAAAACTTTTCTTTTGCTTTTAAAACAAATCAAAATGAGCAGCGGAATACAAAACAATACAGATGCAATAAGTTGGTTACTTGGTTCAAAGCCTACATCGACTCCTACTCCGAAACTCGCGATCCTTGATCGCACCGTTGGGTAGTCCACTATGATTCTTCTTTCCAAAGATTGTACAGTTCTAGTCGAGGCAGAGGGGGTCTTCATGTGTTGAGTCTGTTGCACCTCAACACTTTGTTCTATGGTCATCTCAACAGAACCGAATCTGTTTCAAGATTGTTAGACAAAATAATCTATTGCCAGAGATTTTGGGAATTAGCTGAATTTAAATACAAATTAAAGTCAACTTATCTATCGAAATGACATGAGTAGATAATCTCAGGCTTCCAGCAGGGGCTGATTTCTGCCAAGTGTTGAACGCAGACGAGTGACCGGTCAGATGAGCGAGCGGACATCTAACAAGACCGAGCAAGCGGCCGAACAAGTGACTGACCATGCGAGTGAGCAATCGAGCGATCAAAGAGTCCAAGCGAGTGAGCGGCCGAATGGGCGAGTCACGGACCAAGTGACTAAGCGACCGAGCGAGGAAGCGAACGAGAGGTCGAGCGAACTGAGCAAGCGGCCGAGTTAACTGACTGAGCAAGCTGAGGTCGAACGAGCATGCAACCTAGCGAAGAAGGGGCCGAGCGAGCTGCAGCCGGACAGGCGTGCAGCCGAGCGAAGAAGAGGCTGAGTGAAGATAGGTCGAATGAGAGTGCAGCCGAGCGAAGAAGAGGTCGAGTGAGCTGCGGCTGGAAGGGCGAGCGAACACAGAATCGAGCGGGCAGATGGACCGAGGCCTATAAGGGTTACGGTTTCCTTAAAACTGATTCCCCCCACCTTCGGCTGTGCTTCGAGGTTTGCTCAGGTCATCTGTTTCCCAGGATACAAATGTGAACCATGATTCCGACCAAGCACTGATGGTCACGGTGAATTGAGAGGTATCCGACTGCTATCACAGGCACTGTACTCCGCCAAGCAAGAGATGCACAACAGAAGAGAAGGGGAACATAGGTGAAGAGCTTCAACTTTTTTAGCGTGTAACCTTTTGCCTGTAGTCGCAGCCTCCTTATATAGGAGCTCAGACCAATGGGCAGCGTTAATGATGAACACCAACGTTTCATTCGACTACATTAATCTTTAATTTAATCCATCCGTTATACCCTTAAATAAGGGGCAAAAAGTTAATGTGGCAAACTGTTGGTTGTTTGCCTCTACTGGTCCGACATTCGGTGCGCGCAGGTCATGCTTTCACACGAGTCAACTTAGTTCAATGCAATTTGGGCCTTGGATTTGCACCTCCTGCACATCAACGCATGAGAGAGAGTCCCTCCCCATACATTTGTCCACATAATCAATACATGTGAATCAATATAAACCAACCAATATGCCTTGAAACGACCAATATGGGACTAAAGTCTCATTCATAATGGAGCTTCATGCCTCTTCCACCTCTTCTTCATTCACATATATCCAACAGTTGCAAAGGTTGTCGTCCGTAGTCATGAGTTGGGAGAATTTGTCTTTACAGTTGATTGGAAGGAAATTACATTCCATCCCATTTGGATATAAAAAAAATATCAAAAAAAAAATATCAAAAAAAAAAAATCATATATAGAATCATAAATTTGTCTGTCCATTAGATAATCACATCCGATTCAGATGAAACCGGTTGATAGATATAAAGAACTCTGAATCACTCTAAACCAAGACCGATATATTCATCTAAGTCTCCTTAATATATTTATGCTTTCAAACATCAATTTGATACTTTATATTGAGAGTGATAATTTTTTTAACTCATTCTCAGCATGAAAAATTATATCAAATGTTCATTATTCATTATAAGTGCTACGATGATGAGACTCACTAATCGACATCACAAATGACTTCCTAGGACTCTCCTATGTCAAACAATATCAAAATTTTAGTTTGTTGAATGTCCGCCAGTTTCATCCAAACCAATTGATAGACCTAAAGAATTTTGAATTACTCCAAACTAAGACCTTGGTACTCGTTTAAACTACCTTAATACATTTATATCCTCAAACATCAATTTGATACACCATATTAAGAGCAATGATTTTTTCAACTCGTTTTCAATCTAATTACATTTCACCACTATAACAATCGTTTGGTGGAATATAACTCCATTGAAAATGAGTCTTAAGAAATCATTGCTATCAATAGTTAATTACATCGATGTTTAAGGCTATAAATGTATTAAGGAGATTTAGAGGAGTATATCAGTCTTAGTTTAGAGTGATTCGGAGTTCCCTAGGTCCATCAATTGATTTTGAATGAAATTGGCTGATCGATCTAGAGAATTTAGAATCAGTTCAAATCAAGACCTTTATACTCGTTTAAATCTCCTTGATACATTTATATTATCAAGCATTAATTTGACACATTATACTAAGAGCAGTGATTTTTTTCAACTCGATTTCGATCAAATTACATTCCATAATTGATTGCTACTATGTAGCAATTGATTGATGGAATGTTACATGACCACAAAATCTTTCCCAATCAATTGATAAATCAACCAATCAATTTGGATAGTAAGAGAGGTAAAATGTATATGAGGTATATGATTTGGTAATTTTAGAAGTTACCTGTTGATGTGGGATGACATAGCAACAAGCATAGCCCATAATTTATGTTTTAGGATGAATCACAGGACGTTCTACCAACCAAATCGAAGCTTGTTTTAGCTCTGAATATTTTTATCATTTATTATTATTATTATTTGTATTATTTTTCAAGTCTAGGGTTTTGGGGTATTTTTGCCTTGTTTAATTGTTATTGAGATAATTTTTTATTAATGCTATCTTTAGTCGTCATCTCCTACTTGGAACGATGAGTTTTAATTTTCCTAGTATTCTTGAGCGAAGCAACAAGGATTAGAAGGTCGTTTTCGGTATTCATGCATGAATTAACATATTCAATAGTTGCTTCTTATATTTGTGCGAGAATGTTCTGTTATCTACTGCATCAGTTTGGTATCAAAGCTAAGTTGATCTTGCGAAATCATATGTCCAAGAAGATAGCAACGCATCGACTATGCTTTTGATGATGATATCGTGTAGCAGGTTTAAATTATTGGTAAACAGATGGAACAAATAGAAGGGGTTCTTGAAAGGATGGCTATGATGTTTAAAAATAATCAAAGTAGAGGAAATCTGATCCAATGCAAAAATAATCACTAGATAAATCGAAAGACAGAAGAAAGAGTTTTTATTTATAAGGGAAATGCAAGCGATAAGATGAAAATGATGAGGTGGATACTGACGAGAAAAATAATCACTAGATAAATCGGAAGATAGAATGTTCTCCCTGAGAAAGAAAGAGTTTTTATTTATAAGGAAAATGCAGATAAAAATGATGAGGTGGATACTGACGAGAATGGTAAAAATGAAGAGATATTAGTTTCTACTGTGCTAATGATGCTATTAGTTATTTGCGTTGCAGCAATCAACAAGTGCAATTATGGAATTCTTCTTTATCTTTGGAAGTGTGAAAGCTTCAAGATCACTCCCGGGAGTCTTGCTTGGACACAATTCCTCTTTCCTGCGGGGGGTCCTGCTTTCCCTCCTCCTCGGACTAGGGAGGCTATCTAGTGTGATAGTACCAACTCTAGCACCGAAGAAGTAAAGAATTAAATGATCCTCGTGCGCTACTAATTGACGTTGGTGATGTCCAATACAATTTTGTAAAAGTGAAATTTGTCATTTTAGTGATCTCTCTTACTGGACAGAGTAAATCAGGAAATTGAAATTAGTCATCACATAAAAGGATAATTTCTTAATCTTTACTAGGATTTAACTTTTACTCAATTTTATAAATCTACGTGTGATAATCAACTTAGCTATGCTCTGGGGACGGTGATGTCCCAATATATGGTAATTTACCAAAAGGTCAAAAGGCGTAGGTAGAATTACATATTTACCAAAAGACATATCATAGTTTTGTTTATACCAAATGGCGCATAACAAAAAATGAAGTTTCCCTTTTACCCCTCCCGCTTATCTTCTCTTGTCAATCACCATTTTCCAAGCATCTAAATCACATTTTTAACTGAAAATCATTTTGTGGTTCAGATGCACGTTCTCTCACCTCTCTCTCCCTCCTTCTCTCTTACTAGTCTTATAAACACGAAACGATCGTGAACCTTCACCACTTGTTATACCTTCTCATGATATTTGGCGGCATTGCAAAACAAGAGTTTCAAGAGAAGAATTCATAGGACAGCAGCGGTTAAGAACCACAACGTTGAAGAACAAATTTGTAGCAAGAGGAAAATTAATTAGTAGAAGAAGACAGTTAAAGATTGAGCGATGTATGTATAAATTTACTACTATAAGATTGTCATGTAAAAAAAAATATTATAGTTTGGTAGTAAAGGGTGATGAAAAAAATCGTGTTTATGGTTTCATTCGATGTCTAGGAAATAAATATTCAACAACATCTGCAAGGTGCCCCACTGTGATGTTAGATTTTAGCTAAACCTTGCTCATGCATGTTAGGTTATGTTAGGTTGATATGGTAGGTATCAGGACGTTGGGCCTATCGGGCCTAATATGCAATCATATCAGGTCCACTGTATTCATTAATCAAAATTTTGGTTTGATACCATATATATCTTCTCCTCGTTTAACCCTTCGTAGTGATTGGGAGTTTTCATAAATCTAATTACCCTAGGTCCATAAATATGTTTAGACCAAAACCCACTTAAGGACCTAAACTTGTTTGATTACACCCAATGAATGTGTTGTTATTTTCTGGTGTTGTAAAGAGTAAATTGTGCTTTCCATTTCTTATTTAGGACTCTGAGTGGTGGTCCAACGTTACCAGAATTTATGCTTCGATGAGGGCCTGATATGGGATGATATCAGGTCCACATTGAGCCTGATATTATCCCATATCAGGACTAACATGGGCTTGATATTATCCCATATCAGACCCAACATGAGTCTGATGTGAGATCATATCAGGTCTTGCTTGATTTTTGCTTAAAAATTACTTTTACACCATACATACAATTTCCTTGCCCAACCCTTTATAGTATATGAAATTATGGAAAATTACAAATCTTACGTCCATATCAATTGAATTGTGTCACAACTACTGATAAATTCTAAAAATCTAATATGTACACCATATATATCGTTACTTGGTCCCCGTAGCCTTGTGTAGCCGGGTAGGTGAAAGAAAGCAAGGATCGAGTCGAAACATAATAGTAAGATAAAAATCAAATGCAGCCAGTGCAAACAGCTGGGCCATAATTAAAGGACTTGTAGAATGTCGCCAGCCCCTAGTTCTTTACTTATCTGTATATGTATACAGGAATATTATGCTTGATTTAAATATTTTATAAGCAAGAGGAGTGAATCCTTATATTTTATATGCAGTGCATCCATAGTGTTGTAAAAAAAATAGTTGTACAAAAAATGTTACTATTATATCATTGTTTGTAGTATTCATTTTTTAAATATAGTGATATCTATGATATAAGAAGTGCAAACCAGTATCAGGAAGGCAGAATTAATACTTCACACCGTATATCAATTTTGTAAAATAAAAACTCACTAGCAATTGTGAATATTCAAAAATATAATAGACTTAGTCTAACTGTGCATTTAAAATCAATAGGTTAGGGTTGGAAATTTTAAAGTCTTATAAATTTATTTTCAACTCTAACTAAGCTATGACCTAAACAAAATAAGTGTTGTTATGCTTGAAAAATATAATAAGACAGTGGTTACTGCTAATAGAATACAATTCAGGTGCACATGTTTTGTGCCAACTGGCACAGAGCATGAGCTTCATTTGTAAAGGTTAAAATTAAGTTTTAATACCATATATAGATTCTACAAACTCAAACCTTGATAGGAAAGGTGATTTTAGAGAAATCCAAGTACCGTAGGGTCATCATTGGATTTTGACCAAAATCTACTGATTGAGCTACACATCTTTGATTGCGCTCATTTCAAGTCTTATGAGTTTCTAGTATTCCAAGGATTCTAACGGTGCTATCCATTGCTAATTTAAAGATCCTTAGAGGTGATCGAACGTTATGAAACATTGCAGCCATATTATAGGTCTGATATGCTAACATATTAGGCCCAACGTTGGGCCTGATAGGTTGGGACCTTGGCTACTTTGTTCAGCCGATCTCTTCCAAATTCTTGCTCCACAAATCTAAAACTTGACACCATCTCTCCCTTCTAAAACTATAAACTCACTAAAGATTGCGAAAATATATAGAAATTCGGGTAGACCATGTCCAACAGTGGGTTTTAAGGCTACGACGTGTAATTGGAAATTGCTAATAGTAGTGCAATATCACTTTAACATCTCACTAAGTTGTCAGTAAAAAATAAAATGGTGGTGCTTAGTGTTGTTGCAATTTAATGATGTTCATTTAAAAAAATCGAATAGGTGCACATGTTCCGTGCCAACTGGCACGGAGCATGAGCTTCATTTGTAAAGGTTAAAACTAAGTTTTGACACCATATATAGATTTTACAAACTCAAGCCTTGATAGGGAAAGTGATTTTAGAGAAATCCAAGTATTGTAGGGCCATCAGTGAATTTTGACCAAAACCCACTGATGGACCTACACATCTCTGATCGCGCTCGTTTCAAGTCTTATGATTTTATAGTATTCCAAAGACTCTAACGGTGCTATCCATTACTAATTTAAAGATCCTTAGAGGTGATCAAACGTTACAAAACATCTCAGCCTTATTTTGGGCCTGATATACTAACATATCAGGCCCACGTTGGGCTTGATATGCTAGAATATCAAGCCCAAGTTGGGCCTGATAGGTTGGGACCTTGGCCGCTTTGTTTAGTCAATCAATTCTAAATTCTTGCTCCATAAATCTAAAACTTGACACTTCTCTCCCTTCTATAAACTATAAACTCACTACGGATTGCAAAAAAGTATAGAAATTCCAATAGGCCATGTCCAACAGTGGGTTTTAAGGCTACGACGTGTAATTGAAAATTACTAATAGTAGTGCAATATCGCTTTAACCTCTAACTAAGTTATCACTAAAAAATAAAATGAACGTGCTTGGTGTTGTTGTAAATTTAATGATGTTCATTTAAAGAAATCCAATATGTGCACATGTTCTGTGCCAACTGGCACGGAGCATGAGCTTCATTTGTAAAGGATAAAACTAAGTTTTGACACCATATATAGATTCTACAAACTCAAACCTTGATAAGGAAGGTGATTTTAGAGAAATCCAAGTACCGTAGGGGCATAAGTGGATTTTGACCAAAATCCACTGATGGACCTACACATCTCTGATCGCGCTTATTTCAAGTCTTATTAGTTTTTAGTATTCCAAGGACTCAAACGGTGATATCCATTACTAACTTAAAGATCTTTAGAGGTGATCGAACGTTACGAAACATCTCAGCCTTATTGTGGGCCTAATATGCTAGAATATCAAGCCCACGTTGGGCCTGATATGCTAACATTTCAGGCCCAACGTTGGGCCTGATAGGTTGGAACCTTGGACGCTTTGTTCAGCCGATCACTTCCAAATTCTTTCTCCAAAAATCTAAAACTTGACACTATCTCTCCTTTTTATAAATTATAAACTTACTACAGATTGTAAAAAAGTGTAGAAATTCCAATAGGTCAGGTCCAACAGTGGGTTTCAAGACTACGACGTGTGATTGGAAATTGTTAATAGTAGTGCAATATCGCTTTAACCTCTAACTAAGTTGTCACTAAAAACTAAAATGGTGGTGCTTGATGTTGTTGTAAATTTAATGATGTTGATTTAAAGAAATCCAATAGGTGCACATGTTTCGTGCCAATTGGCACGGAGCAAGAGCTTCATTTTTATTGGTTAAAACTAAGTGTTGACACAATATATAGATTCTACAAACTCAAACCTTGATAGGAAAGGTGATTTTAGATAAATCCAAGTATCATAGAGTCATCAGTGGGTTTTGACCAAAATCCACTGATGGACCTACACATCTCTGATCACGCACATTTCAAGTCTTATGAGTTTCTAGTATTCCAAGGACTCCAACGGTGCTATCCATTACTAATTTAAAGATCCTTAGAGGTGATCGAACATTACGAAACATCTCAGCCTTATTTTGGGCCTGATATGCTAACATATCAGACCCAACGTTGGGTCTGATAGGTTGGGACCTTGGCCGCTTTGTTCGGTCAATCACTTCCAAATTCTTGCTCCACAAATCTAAAACATGACATCATCTCTCCCTTTTATAAACTATAAACTCACTACAGATTGCCAAAAAGTATAGAAATTCCAGTAGGTCGGGTCCAACAGTGGGTTTTAAGGCTACGGCGTGTGATTGAAAATTGCTAATAGTAGTGCAATATCGCTTTAACCTCTAACTAAGTTGTTACTAAAAAATAAAATGGTGGTGCTTGATGTTGTTGTAAATTTAATGATATTCATTTAAAGAAATCCAATAGGTGCACATGTTCCGTGCGAATTGGCACAGAGTAAGAGTTTCATTTTTATTGGTTAAAACTAAGTTTTGACACTATATATAGATTCTACAAACTCAAACCTTGATAGAAAAGGTGATTTTGGAGAAATCCAAGTACCGTAGGGTCATCAGTAGGTTTTGACCAAAATCCACTGATGGAGCTACACATCTCTGATCACGCCCATTTAAAGTCTTATGAGTTTCTAGTATTCCAAGAACTGTAATGGTGCTATCCATTACTAATTTAAAGATCCTTAGAGATAATCGAACGTTATGAAACATCTCAGCCTTATTATGGACCTGATAGGCTTGAATATTAGGCCCACGTTGGGCTTGATATGCTAACATATCAAGCCCAACGTGGGCCTTGTAATATCCGACCTTGGACGCTTTGTTCATTAATTACAACCAAGATTTTGATCCTGAAATCTAAAATTTCACACCGTATCTTACGTCTCTAAACAAAAAAAATTGCTAGGAGTTGAGTTTTTTTTTTTTTTGATATTCAAATAGCCTAGCACCAACAGTTGGTTTGTGTTATTATTCTAAAATAAAATTTGATATATAAAAAGAGTAAGATATAGAATAAAAGTTACAAATTAAATATCAACAGTTGGTTCATATCATTTTTTAAGGAGCTAAACTGGTCATACTATCACATATGACATCGTGATTTAGCACATATCTCCAGGAGAAAGTTTAGATCGATTCAAGTAAATGGGCCGACACAAAGTAAATCATAAGTATTTATTTATGTTGCATCATCTTTACTGCAAAATAGACTCTTACAAGTTTAATATTGTTTTCTTATAAGTTAGATTGTGCTTTTTTTATGATGCACTATGCAGAGAGTTTGATGTTTCAGCGATCAACGGACTTTATACAAGCTGAAATGAGAGCTTATAGATTTAGGCTTGGCCATAAAATAATGACTGATAAAAACTTTAAATTGTAAATTATATATTTGTAATTTCAAATAAGTATAATATTCTGTTCTTATAATGACTAACAACTTGTCGCATTTTAATTTAAAAAAATAACAATCACCAATTTAAATTATCTCATATCTATTGTTCAAGCTAGCCTATTTGAAATTCTAAACTAATTCAAAAATCACAATCCGTAGCAAGTTTTTAGTTTATAGAACGGAGATATAGTCTCAGATTTTAGATATCGAGATAAAAAAATTGGATTGTGATCGGTTGAACAAAGCGGGCGAGGTGCCAATAAATCAGGCCCACATTAGGTCTGATATTATACCATATCAGGCCCAACGTGGGCATGATATAAGAGAATATCAGGCCCAACTTGGGCCTAATATCAGATAATATCAGACCCACGTTGGGCCTGATATTATCCCATATCAGGCCCATAATCAGGCTGAAAATTTCCGTAACAGTCGATCACCTACAGAGAGCTTTAAATAAGTAATGCATAGTACCGTTGGAGTCCTTGCAAAACTAGAAATTCAGACCACTAGAAATGGGTTCAATCGAAGAAGTCTAAGTCCATCAGTGGGTTTTGACCGAAATCCACTGACGGACCTACGACACTTGGATTCCTTTAATTTCACGTTCCCTACGTAGGTTTGAGAGGGGAGAAGCAAGATATAGTGCTAAATCTTGGTTCTAACAACCACAAATGAAGTTCTTGCTTCGTGCCAGTTGGTACGGAACATTTCAATCTTATGGATTTCCATTCAATGAACAACACACACCCTGTCGAATTTTAATATCCTGGGATAACACCTACCACCAATTTATTTTTAAGTCAAAAATTACTTAGATATTTAAGCTAAATTACAATATAATTAGATATTTCCAATGTTCTTGTTGTAGACTTTAAATCAAGTGTTCAACCTAGCCTATTTAAAATTCTATACTAATTCACAAATCACAATTCGTAGCAAGTTTTTAGTTTATAAAATAGAGATATAGTCTCAGATTTTAGATAGCGAGATCAAAAAATTGGATTGCGATCAGTTGAACAAAGCGGGCTAGGTCCCAACCAATCAGGCCTACGTTGGACCTTATATGATACCATATCAGGCCCAATGTGGGCCTGATATAAGAGTCAGACCCAACTTGGACCTGATATCAGATAATATCAAGCTCACGTTAGGTCTGATATTATCCCATATCAGGCCCATAATTAGGCTGAAAATTTTCATAACGGTCGATCACCTATAGAGAGATTTAAATAAGTAATGCATAGTATTGTTGGAGTCCTTGCAAGACTAGAAACTCAGACCACTAGAAATGAGTTCAATCGGAGAAGTCTAAGTCCAACAGTGGATTTTGACCGAAATCCACTGATGGGACATTTGAATTTCTTTAATTTCACGTTCTCTAGGAAGATTTAAGAGGGGAGAAGCAAGATATGGTGTTAAATCTTGGTTCTAACCACCACAAATAAAGTTCTTGTTTCGTGGCAGTTGGCACGGAACATTTCAATCTTATGGATTTCCATTCAATGAACAATGAACTTTAATATCCAGGGATAATAATAACCATTTGTTTTAACTCTAACTTAGTTACTTTGGAGTTCCCAAATTACATGCCTACTTTATATTTCCAAGCAGACCTTGTAGACTTGAGACCAGTGTCGGACTTAACCTATTTGGATTTCTGAAAAATCCCAACAGTTACCAAGTTTTTAGTTTTCATAAGAGAGATATGGTGTGAAGTTATGTCTTTTTTCACGGATCTACACCATCATGGTAATTTGAATATTGTGTTAATTTGAATATTGTGATGTTTATTTCACTAAGTAATAGTATTGTTATTCCTATGCCAATTTAGTTTAAACATCTTATATCATATATACCATTGTATTCAACAACAAATACTATACATATATAGATATAAAACTAACAACACTACATAATTGTACCTTTACATTCCCTACCCAACTTTTTTGCTTACAACACTATGAATAATTAATCCGATGTTTAACAGAACATGCCCCTCAAAATTGATACAATTACATCAATTCTATTTTTTTTTTCATGTCTCCTTGTTTGGAGGCCATCTTCAGATTGTATATAAAACATCGAATGTATTGTATCACAAAGAAGTCACAGTCAATGTTATAAATAACATCAGAAATTTAATATTCGATATTTTATATCAATATTTTCTATTCACACTGTTTGATCTCGACTTACCTGGCTTCTTGTTGTGGACATTCTCTTGTAGTTTCTATCCAAACTGGTTCAGGCTTTACAAATCTGATGGTTTCGAAAGTGATACTTTTGTAGATAATTTAACAGCAGAGGATGAAACACCCAATCCACTTCCTTCCGCCATTATGAAAGGAGAGAATTGGCAGAAATCCTAAAGTTCACTGCAGAGATTGAACCAGTGTGGATTTTCGCCGAAGACCCTTGATATCACCTGACAAACACACGAAGATGTTTACATACTCTTTCGTTGGGGGGACGATCTCACAACTAAAAATGTGAGAAAGTTTTTTGCAATCGGAGAGTTAGAAAAGTGTGAGGCTTGCACGCGTTGAGAGAGGAAGAGAGAAAGATATTGACACTATAACAATCCGAATCATCAATGAAATTTTTAAATCTAAACAATTCAAATGTGCTTCGGACACTTTTAAAAATGAGATAGTAAAAGATAGAGAACTTTTATATTTATTAATGTATTTTTTGATAATTATAAAATTATAATACGTCTTTGATAAATACTTAATTCTACTAACGCCTTATAGTCAAAAGCCGCCCAATATAAGAGATACAAGAGCGTGGAGTTGATGATGACAGACCAATGAATATTGTAAGTGAGTCTGTCAAGTTAGTGATGCATGGAACAGGATCCACTGCAACCTCTTGTTTTAGGTGGTGACCACTCCATTTCTTTTCCCGTCGTCAGAGCTGTATCAGAAAAGCTAGTGCCCATCCGGATATATACATGCTTTTGAGGGAAACCAGTATACATTCACATACTTCTTTTGCACGAATAATGGAAGGAGGCTGCATACGATTCATTGCTGAATACACGGAAGGTGAAAGAGGAAATTGCATCCATTAATGGTTTAAGTTGAAGAACACTAGCATGAAGGATAAAATTGTTGTAGATGATTATCTGGATTTAAGTATTTCTGATGTTGGTGCACGAATTGAGCTTGTCTATACATCTCCAAGGGCATTGAGTTTGTCTTGCCAGCTATTGTGAGGATAAGGCAACCTGAGGAACTTCGCTGTTAAACTACGTGCCAGCTATTGTGAGGATAAGGAAGTTATTCCTCAGAAATCATACTGTGGTGGGATCATTAAGAAAGAAAACTACCGTGCGTAAATGACGATCATTAAACTTGTATGATATAATGATAAAAATATACATCGCTGTTCAAGATAGATTTAGATTTGGCTCTCCTTCATTAATGATAAATGTAACTTTAGTCTACTAATGATATTTGACTTTGATCTGTTACATTAATGATGATTTGACTTTGGCTTACTTAGGCCGTCGTTACAGAATCCCATTCCCCGTTACATAATCTCACGGCTACACTTAGATCAAACCTGAAATTCTGTCATAATTTATCCCGTGGGTTAAGGTACAGCGTAGAAGGGGGAGAGCGGCACGGGGTGGCAGACTTGGAGACTAGTCAAGCGGGATGGCCACCGAGCAAAATGCAGCAGAGACGATAGAGAAGTAGAGCTATAATTAAATTAAACGTTCGTGAATAAATTTAATGTTCAATTTAGTAAAAATTTATCTATGTTCATTTAATATACATAAGATTAATTACATAAACAAATTTGAATAACTTATTAAACTAAACAAATAAGCTTGAACATATATATGTTCAACTCGTTAATATTTATGAACAATGTTCGTGAACAACATTTATGAACAATGTTCGTGAACCATATTTATTAATCAAACTTTTTTTAATATATTAAATAAACAATAAAATAAAATAATTAAAGCTCAATAATCAATCAAACAACTACAAATTTTAAACAAACTTAAATTGAGAGTTCGATAACATATAAACGAACCAAACTCGAATCAAGCTTGAATTGAGAATTTAATAACATCTAAACGAGCTAAACTTAAGCTAAACTTCAAACAACCTCAAACTTATAAAAAAATAAACCAAACTAATCTTGAACAACAATTTCAAAAGCTTTGTTCATTTTAAACTTGTCTCAGGTATCTTATCAAACAAGTTTGAACATCCCAAAACTCAACTCGGCTCAACTTATTTACAGCCCTATAGAGAAGAGTGCGGCGCTGAAGACGAAAAAGTACGATTTGTCCAGCATATCCCAATCCATCGCCGCCGGAAGATGAAATTCTGTCAGCTTTGCCTCTTCTTTTTCTTCTTCAACAACCTCAATCTTCGCCTCACGTGTCAGCTCCAACTCAGGAACCTATGGCTGCGACCTCGCCTCCATGACAGCGGTGAGATGAGGAAGGGACGAGAGGAACAGAGAGAAGATCCTCAGGAGACCTGGGCACGGGCCTGCTTCGCGTGGTAGGGATTTTTCCCCTGCCTCCATCCTTCCTCTCCTTCCTCAACGTCTTTAGATTTCTGAACGTCTTAGTCCTAGTTTCCTAGACAACGTAACATTAGCCAGCTCCTACTCCCGTCCGAAATCGCACGTCAACACTCATCAGTGGACGCAGACAATGGCCAGTGTAAATCCTCCGATAATCAAATCAGCGTTGGACTGAATGAGATAAAATGGAGGAGAAGAAGAGGAATATTGTTAACTTGCTTTTGTTGTCCTATTTATAGGGACATGCTCCTAACGAGCTATCGGATCTCCTCCATATTAGACCGGATCTGGTAGTCTAGAAAGAAAGCAGTCCTTATGAACTTATATTACAGATGGTATGAATTTATATTACAGATGGATAACATTAATCTGTATTACGAGTGACACTAATTTGTGCCCACATGCACGTAGAGTAGTAGATTTACTTCACAGCAGGAAGGTTCGAATCCCGTTCAATCACTAGGACCTCACACCTAAATGGCAGTTCAATATCATAATTTACCTCTTTTTCATATGCCTTGGGGCCCGCCGTGGAGCTGCGCCTGTAGTAAGTGTTATCAACTTTCGTCATCACTAACTTATTTTATAGTTGTTAGAACACAATAGAACCATATGGTAGTATTATGGGTGGTATATCACTACAAGATGGATTAATACCATTTACAGTAGTCATTGATAACCGACAATTATCAAATTGGTAACACCTGTAATACAAATTGACATTAGTAAATTGTCATTATAATTTTATATATATATATATATATAATTCACTTTCAATGCATGCCAAAATTCCTATGCAGAAGGTATAAGGACATGGAAACCGTCCCATGTCATATCATTTGAATTTGTTGTCGACAATTAAGGTCACACTTATACATTATTTATTCCATGTCATGAGATGATCATGAACTTTAGGTCTGACTTGACTAGATTTATGAATTTATTGATCACAATCAAGGTATATAAAACCTAGGGTGAAGGTTTTGTTCTGAAAGGAGTTGTTGACTCAATAATATAGTAGTTGCACTGGATGCAATTGATAACAAATACTTTAGTATTTTTAAATGCCAGTCAAACACACCGTCATGTTGAGAAGTGAAACTGGAATTATATCACTTGCTTTATCATCGAGAGGCATTTTATGCACAATCGCACAAACTTCGTTAATTGGGAGATGTATAAGAGGATGATCTTTGAACAACAAAACCTTCTCTATGTGATATATAAGTCTCTCCCATGTAGAACAGATAGAAGAGCTTGAGGCACAGGAAGTGTACCAAAGTGATATGATTCATTGCTACTTGTATTATCTATATCTACTCTGATATCACTCCTAGCCTTTAGTTGACAAATAAGGCATCTAATGTCTATGGAATTGTTTGCAAGGCAAGAGAGCTCCATTCACTTGGAATGGCTTTAAGTCTCGAGACAATGTAGGGAGGAAGATATGAGATCTATTGATAGGTATTTTACAAGGATGATTGACTTAATTATTTTGATAATCTATTGAAGTTAAATACTCCAACCAATTTAGGAGTCTCCATTGCCCCGGTGTTGTTTTTTTTACCTCGCATCTATAAAGAGTTTGTGAATAAAAACAATTCAACAAAATATGTTAAGAGTCTTCTTGAACTATGACATACTTTTGGAGGCTAAATTTGACTAGAACATCAAAAGAAAGGTTACAATCATCATCAGGCATGACTCCAAGCGGAAGGGTACAGACACTTCTAGTGGAGCTTCTAACAAGGTCAAGAAGTCAAATCCAAGATCCAAGGCAGATAAAAGGGCCACAAAGACTTTTATTGCTTGCTCGCATTGAGTCAGAGGTGGAAAATCCATTTCATATCTTGAGACTGAGATATGGCCTAGCTAGTTTAGGTTTGGAAACAAATGGATTGGAGTTCACCCAATGAAATTTTTAATGCAACTCAATAGAGGAATAGCTAGTATGGAACCTGGATCCTAGAAGAACTAGCAACATCTGTTGGATCCCGTGATTATTTTGATATGATCAATCAAGTTAGGTTGGGTCCTGTTTTATTTTGATCCCTATGTCTAAGTGTACAGGAGCTTAGGAGCACAAGAAATCGAACGGAAGACGCAGCTGGCGAGAATGACAACATGGGAAGGGAGCCGACGGACTCAGTGCGTCTGAGGGACGAAAGAGTTGCGGAAGAGTACACCGGTGGACGAAAAGAACGTACGCGACGTTCGAGGGACGAGAAGCCAGAGCGGAAGCCTGCTCGAGGAAAAAGCCGGAAATTGGGTTTGGATGAGCCCTATTTCGGTTGGCAGCAATCACCCAAGCGATCGGAACTTTAGAAGAAGAAAAAGAGTAAAAAGAAGTTGGAGTTATTTATATACTGCAGCATTGAGAACACCCTCCACGTTGAGAGCGCCCTCCATAGCGTTGAGGGCGTCCTAAAACCAGTCAAAGTCGCATTTGTATAGAACTTTATCCAAATGCCACGCTGGAAGTGCCCTCCATGCTTATGGGAGGCGACCTCAAGCCAAAGATAGAATTTCTAGACCCTATAAAAAAGGTTTCTCCGCCTTCAGAGAAAGAGATTCTTTCTGAGCTTTGCAATCACCTTGTATTAACAACCACCTAAGTTATAACCAAGTCAATCCCTGAGTCTCTTCTTTAATTCTGCTCTTTTATTTTTTATTTATTATTGTACTTTAAGAGTTGAAAGAACGAGAAGGGTATTTTTTTGTTTCAGGCAATCACCCCTCCCCTCTTACTGGCCCGCTGCACCAACAATTAGTATCAGAGTCCAACCGCCTCATAAGGACTAACCGCCGACTGAAGCATCAAGATCAAAACAATGGCCGGTGCAAGCATTCACCCTCCAAAATTCGACGGAGACTTCGGACAATGAAAACACCAGATGGAGGTATTTTTCAAAACAGATTCCGATATTCTATTAACAATGAAATACGATTTTGTAGCACCTACAGATCAGAAAAGAGCCGAGAAAGAAGAATATCAGTGGACGAAGAAAGAGCAAGTCGATTTCGTGACGAACGGAAAAACAGAATTCCATCTACTCAGCGTCCTTCCGCCCCAAGACGTCAACCGAATCGGCAACTACGTCTCCGCCAAAGATCTCTGGGAGAAGTTCCTGGAGCTCCACGAAGGTACTTCAGAAGTGAAGGTAGCAAGGCGGGACATCCTCCGAACTCAGCTAACAAATCTCCGGATGAACAATGGAGAAAAGGTAGCGCAACTCCAAGCACGAATCAAGGAGCTGATAACTCAACTAAACAATCTCAGAGAATCAGTAACAAACCGAGATTTGATCCGGTATGCACTCAACGCCTTCCCGAGAACTTCAGAATTGGTGTCCTTAGTAGATGCATACTACATCTCTAAAGACTTTGAGGTAAGTACACTAGAAAATATATTTTCTACCTTCGAATTTCACAAATCTCGAATCACAGATTCAAAAGACATAGAAAAGACAAACCTTAACATTGCCCTAAAGGCAAGAACGGAAGATCAAGAGTCTGAGACATCCATCGATGAAGACGAAACGGCTCTACGGGTAAAAAGGTTCAATAAATTTCTTAAGTCTAATAAGTTTAAATCGCAGTCAAGAAGACATCATCGAAACAAAAGAATTGTCCGATGCTACAACTGCAACAAAGAAGGGCAGATCAGGGATGACTGTCCAAAATTGAAGGAAAAGGACAAGCACAAAAAACCAACTTCCGCCAAATACAAAATCATGAAGGCCACTTGGGATGATTCTTCATCCTCTGATTCTGAGATAGCAGCCTTCTCGGGACTAGCATTAATGGCTAACCATCAACAAGAAGATGAGACCAACTCAGAGATGAGCATAGATGAAGGGTGAGGATCAGAAGAAGAAAGCTGCGGTGAAGGGGGAGCATCAGAAATTGAGGTGAGGTACGTGCTCTAACCCCCAAACAATTTTTTCGTTTTATCAAAGTTCTTACAAGAGACTTAGTGAAATCAGAAAAACAGATTGCTTGAGTTAAACAGAATATTAGATAACCTGAAATCAAAGTATGAAAAATTAAAATTGAAAATTGAAAATTGAAAATTTGAAATCAGATACATGTTGTCAAAAACCAAACATTTTTCAAAAGTCTAACCTTAAAATTTATGGAAAATTAAACTGGTACATTAAAAAATATCAAGGACAACTTAAAAGAATACCTAAAGGATATGTACCCCCTAGATATCTAACTAACCCAGTAGGAAGGAACCTCTATTGGGTTCTAAAATTCCATCTAGATTAAACCTTCTATTAATCTAGGCTTTCAGAAGAAATTAAATGTTTCAATTTCTTAAAAGGTTTTGTCTAGAAGTGGTTAATGATCCAATAACCAAGAAGGCCTAATACCTCGCCACAGCCTAGAAGCCGAATTATCGAATTAAATGTTTAATTGACAAACTGACAAGCAATTAAGATAATGCTTTTAAATTCTTGTCAACTTTTTAAGCGTTTCAAGTTTTTTTTGAAATTTCTAACTTGGAAATTGTTTCAAATTTTATTTAACTTGGAAAATTTAAAAATTTGCAACTTGAAATTTTGATGTGATCAAAGGGGGAGAGATAGGTACACATTTAGGGAAGTTAGAATATTTTTTTTCTGAATTTTAATAGATCATTTCATTTTAGTTTTGCAATTTCTTTTTTGCAAACTTTATGCTTGAAATGATGTTAGTTCTGTAATTTCTTTAAATTACTTGTTTGTGTTACCCTAACTTAAATTTGGATTGATGCACATCAAAAAAGAAGAGATTATTGGCCCTCGTGGTTGTTTTGATGTGATCAACCAAGTTAGGTTGGGTCATGTTTTGTTTTGATCCCTGTGTCTAAGTGTGCAAGAGCTTAGGAGCACAGGAAGTCGAGTGGAAGACACAGCTGGCGAGAAGGACAACATGGGAAGGGAGTCGACAGGCTCGGTGCATTCGAGGGATGAAAGAGCTGCGGAAGAGTACACCGGTGGACAAGAAGAACGTACGCGACGTTCGAGAGATGAAAAGCTGGAGCGAAAGTCTGCTCGAGGAGAAGCCCGGAAATTGAGTTCAGGTGAGCCCTATTTCGGTTGGCCGCAATCCCCTAAGCGATCGGAGCTTCGAAAGAAGAAAAGAACTGAAAAGAAGCTGGAGCTATTTATATACTGCAGCATTGAGGGCGTCCTCCACATTGAGGGCGCCCTCCCTAAACCAGTCAAAGTGACCATTTCACATTTGGATAGAACTTTATCCAAATGCCACGCTGGAAGCACCCTCAAGCCGAAGATAGAGTTTCCAGGCCCTATAAAAAGGGCCCTGGAGCTAAGGAATTTATGATTAACTCTAGTATTCAATTCCTAGCAACCATTAAACTTTCATTGTGTGTAAAAGGCTTCTCCACCTTCAGAGAAGGAGATTCTTTCTGAGCTTTACAATCGCCTTGGATTAACAACCACTTAGGTTGTAACCAAGTCAATCCCTGAGTCACTTCTTTAATTCTGCTCTTTTATTTTTTTATTTATTGTTGCACTTTAAGAGTTGAAAGAATGAGGAAGGTATTATTTTTGTTTCAGGCAATTCACCCCTCCCCTCTTGCCCGCCCGCTGCACCAACAACATCAACAATGAATTGGGGCTTATGTTTTCCAGCACGAGCAACTAATGCAACAGAAGATAATAACTCTCACCCCGAAAACCCCTACTGCTCCATGTGATCTGGAAGGGAGATAAATCATTGAAGATTTCATCCCCAGCACAGTGACCCTTTGCATGAGAGATCAAGTGCCCCGCAATGCATTTCACACATTGAAAATCAACCCCATGACCTATTGCAGCAACACCACATGTAAGTATCAACTCAGTCAATCCATGGAGTGGCAACTAGTGAACCTCTAGGAAGATAGGTCTAAACCCTACAAATAAATTTAAATAGAAAATAAAAATAGTCATTGTTATCTAATTTTACTTTATGCATATAAAATCAAAAACAAATCTACAACTTTTTAACATTTCTAAATTAAAAATATAAAATTATCTATTGCACAGGTGTAAAACTGATGGATATCCTTGCTCCCATAAACAAAAAAAAAAAAGGTAATGTTATTGTAGAAATGATATCTAAGTCCAATTCTGTAAGCAATTTCTAGATCCAAATGTGAATGATTCAAGGATGACATACCTTGACTAAGATATGTACCGTTCGTGCTCACAAACATACCGATCAAGTCAATTAGGCTTTCACCTATGCAACTGTCAACCAGCAGGAAGTGATAGTTACTAGCTGTGTTACAAAGAACTGCTCTGCAATATGAAACAGATTCAACAGCACTTGGATGCTGAACAGTTCCAAAAGAAAACATTTTGCAATTGAAACAGGTGTGAACCAACCCGTTTAACAAGAACTGAACCAGCCAATCTGAAGCAAAGACCCACAAGAAATTTAAACATTGTAGAAAGATAATAGAATTAACTGATATCTATAGACTGCACTCTGCAAATGCCAGTGGCAGAAGTGAAATAACAGTAAAACTCAAAAAATGATAAATATATTCATGTCGTTTCGAATAGATAGAAAGAAATTACAATTGTCCTCTCGGAATATATTGACAACTGGTATACTTCAAACTCTTTTTAAAGTCTTCTCAAGAGTTGGTAAACAAGAAATAAAGAGATAATCATCCATAATAAAGAAGTATGCTAAGGACAAGTAGGTCTGAAAACATTAGTTCATGTTCATCTTACTGCAAAACAAGCTTATAGTTGTGGAAAAACACAAGTCCAGATTGGTTTATATTCAAACACAAGGGTACTCGAATACAAGGGAATTGGCAAAAAGAAGGTAAAATTCTGTCAAAAGATGGAGTAATTTATCATTAACATCTTAATTAAAAGATGTCTTCTGGTTAGGAATGAAGATATGGAGCTAACTGTTATGATATTTAATCTTTATCAAATAAATCCATAGAAACAACCTTAGAATTTTTCTAATACCAATAAAATTTAGCAGTTTGGTGAAAACAACTCAAGCAATTAGTGCTTGAGTAATAAACACACAGGAAATCACTATGACATAAACACTGACAGTGTCTGAATTTTATAAGGCTCACACATATGTATTTATTTGAAAAAGATATAGGCTACTTAAGCAGCACGGACTTGAAAATAAGTTTATCCAGCAAAAAACAATCTTTTGAGAAGGAAATATTAGAAAAAACGAGCATATCGGTTTAAGAATTTTTTGATTGTCATATAGCAATCAACACCCAATTGACTCAGAACAAACCAATACCAATCAATTGATTCCCAATTCTTAGCCATTTGTTAGATACTCAAGTAGATATTCAGATCCTCAAAGCACAGTCAATTTATTGGCAGAAAAATTCTTGTGTCTTATTCTATTTAATATCTATTCTTTGACCCTTCTCATATTGTATCGTCATCGACCCGATGCTAACAGAGGCTACTTCTTCAATAACGACTTGTCGACTGTGACCCTTGACTCGTCAAAAGTTGCTTCTTCAACAACAGATCATCATCCTCAACCACATTAAACATCTCTCAAATGGTTATGCTCATATGCAGCTAGGATGTTTTCTTTTTCTAGCTTCTTCAACTAGAGGAGATCTTTGTCGGTGAACAGCAGATCGTTGACCAGAAGATGCTACAACGTTTGTATTCCTTGAGCATCCTCAACAATTAAGATTGACTAGATTCCTCGAGCGCCTTTAACCAACGGACATCCCCCTCCGTCAAAAGTAACCCTCGTCTATTGCTCAAGCCTCTTTAACCAGCAGAAGTCATTGTCTCTCCCAAACCTCGTTCTCAATATAACCTGAAATGATGACTTGTTGACCTATTGGCACGTTAGAGGTTTCTTCCCTTTATAAGCGAGTGCAATTATTAAAGAAGCTTAAGAGGAAAAAGAAGAGAAAGAAATAGACATACAAAATCAAGATGATGAGGATGATGACATCTTTTAGTCAGGACGATATAACATGTGACATAGTTCAGTATTTTTGACAATTCTTTATATAGTTTAATCTTTCAGAAAATAAATGAAAAACTTTAAGGATATTCTGGAATATGAATCAAATAATCTGGTCTTAATACTCATTAGTTAAATAATTCACTTTATTATTTGTGCTAATGCACTTTATCAATTATATTAGGTGTTAAATAGGATATTCGTATATCTTTTTGTTACTTTTTCTTTTTTACTTATTTGTCTTTTTAACCAGAAGCTTATGATTCACAATTCAATTCAATTGTTAGTTCGCAAAAAACACTAAAAGGATCTACGATTCAAGGCTTAATGTGACAACCTTGGTAGAATTTTCTCCTCTTAAGGATAAATATGGTTCAGACAATTTTTCTAGTTGTTCAAGATGAGTATAGCCGTGATTTGGTTGATTTTGAGATCAATGATGGTTTCCTATAGAAGGGCACATATTGATGCATTTCTAGGACTTTCTGATTTGGAAAATGCATGTGGGTGGTCCGGTAGAACACTTTAGAATCTATAAAAAAACATTACCCTTGCTGACCCTCACTGTGAGGGGATGTTACCTAGATTGCAGCACACTGTCGCATGCGTTAGATGGATAAGGCAACTGAGAAACACACAAATCTCTATGCACCACTGTCACTTTACTATAAGCCCTGAAAAGCCTTTAGTATTGACTTTGTTTTGGGTTTATCTCGCACTACCTGAAGCCACAACTCTATTCCAGTAGTGGTAGGGATTGATTTTCAAAATGATACATTTCATTCATGTAGCAAACCCAATGATGCATTGCAAATACTTAAGTTCTGCTTTAGGATTTAGGATGATTGTTAGATTGAATAGGTTGCCCATATTTGTAGTTTCAGACAGAAATGTATAATTTGCCAATAATTTAAATTTTCTGACTGTCTTTCATCCATAGATTGATGAGAAGACTGAGGTACTCAATCACAGCCTAAAAAATCTCCTTCCACAAATCGCAGTCTGTTGGTCAACAAATTGAGGTGATAAGTAACATAGCACACCAAAGTAGGACCATGGTCAACATAGGTCCAAATGCAATTCCTCCTGATTCAAGAGGGAAAGAAGTAGCAGAGTTTCAGTGTGATTGTCCTATTTTTTGCTACTACAAGTGTGACCAATGTATTAATGTGCTCATTGATAAATTTCTTGGGCCATGTTGCACCAATTGGGCACAACATAGATCTCCTATGTTTACTGGGGATCAGTAATAAAATCAACCTACATTTTGTGAATTAGAAACAAATCTTCTGACATGCATCATTTAATTAATTCTAACTGTCCTAAATTGTTCTTGCTAATGATCACATTTGAGGTCTGACTCTAGGTTTGTTTGTTTACTTGGAGAGATGAGAGGAAATGAATTGAGGATGATAGAAAAGTTGACTACTTTTCCTGACCAACAGAAATAACTTTCCTACCATCCCTAATTTTTAGCACCTCTAACTTCTCACCAAGTAAGCAAGCTTAAAATCTGAAACACCAAAAAACTACCCTTACATCTAATATAACTTTTTTGCTAGATAAAATTGGTTGTGGGTTATTACAACAACAACCAAGTCTTATCTCACTAGGTCGGGTCGGCTATATGGATCTTTTTACATCATTGAACTCTATCTCCTACTATATTTTCATTTATACTTAAATAAATTTTATCTTGTTTTATTATTACTAACCAAATCTTTTTTAGTCTTCCTCTTCCTCATTCGATATGTGTGTTTGTCATAATTTCATATCGCCTAACTGGATCATTATGATCATCTATGTATATGCTCATACCATCTTAAACGTGTCTTTTGGAGTTTTCCCTCAATAGATGTAACTCCGACTTTCTCTTTAATGCTCTCATTTCTTATTTTATCCATACATTCACCTTAACATCCTCATCACTGTAACTCTCATCTTCTTCTCATGTGCTCGAGTTATAGCTCAACATTCAGCTCTATAAAACATAGCAGATCTAATTGTGGTTTTGTAAAATTTTCCTTTAAGTTTTAGAGATACTTTACGTCACATAAAACACCCGACACTCTCCTCCATTTCAACCATCCTACTTGTATTCTATGTAAGACACCTCTCTCAATCCCTCCATCATTTTGCAAAAATGATCCTAAATATCTAAAGCTCTCGGTTCCGAGCAACTCGTAATCTCCTATCTTAACAATTGTCTCATTATGTCTAATATTGCTAAACTTAAATTTCATATATTCTATATTTATTCTACTACGCCTAAAAACTTTCCCTTCTAATTTTTCCCGCCAAGATTCTAGTTTAGCATTTATTCCTTCACGTGTTTCATTTACCAAAATAATATCATCTGCAAACAACATGTACCACAGTACTGTGTATTGAATGTGTGCAGTGAGTTCATCAATAATTAGTGTAAAAAGATAAGGACTTAGAGTTGATCCTTGATGTAACCCTATATTTATTGGAAATGCTTCTATTACTCCGCCTGAAATCTTTACTCTAATCGTATATTCTCGTACATATCCTTAATTAGTTCAATATATGTTACACTAACATCTCTCTTTACTAGAATTCTCTATATAATTTTTCTTGGTGCTCTATTATAAATTTTTTCTAATTCAATAAATACCATGTGTAGATCTTGTTTTTGCTCCCGATATTTTTCAATTAATTGTCTGAGAAAATGTATAGCTTTTATTGTCGACCTTCCAGGCATGAACCCAAATTGATTTTCGGTCACCGTGATCTCCTTAATCTTTTTTCTATTACTTTTTCTCAAAATTCCATGGTATGACTCATTAGTTTAATATCCGTCTCTCTTGTTCTTATATAAGGAAACTAAAACACTTATCCTCCGTTGATCAGACATTTTTTTTATTTTCAATATCATGTTAAATAATTTTGTAAGTCATTCAATACCTTATTCCCTAGGCACTTCTATACCTCTATCGGAATATCATTTGGTCCAACGATTTTTCCATTTGTTACTAAAGATAAATAGTTATGCTTTAGAAATATGGAAAAGCCGCTCTTATATTACTTTTTCCAATCACATTGGGTTCATCTCAGCAGTTTGTCCATAAAGCATTTAGCAAGCTAATAGACAACAAGATTCCAAGCCAAATTAGCACTAGTATCCATCTATAATAAAACTAGTATAAAACTAATTGCTTCTAGATTTAATTTGCATCTACAACAACAGTGAATTCACTGAGAAAGCTGTTCTGACAGTTAATCAGAGAACCCAATTAAGAATAACACTTCTAATGTAAAAAGGCAAACAAACAAAATTTTAGATCTTGCAAGAAAAGGATTTCTTCCTGATTTAAACACAAGTACTACTTGTTGACAGATTGAAAGAATGCAAATACATTTGTACCATTGATAACACTGTATCATATGACTGAATTGATCCCAAATGAACAAAAATCCAAAATATTGTATTTCCTAGTTAAAGAAAACAGAGATATCCGCATCCAAATTGGGAATCTACTAAGAGGAACGGCTGAGATAGATGCTAAATAAAAGAGAAAAATCCATTGTAAGTGAAATGCTTACAGAAATAGGGAACTAGAAGGTCATACGCTCTCACCCATAATCAGAATATAATAAGCAGAGAGAAAAGCAAGTAAACGAGCCAACAGGCATAGGCTATGAGACCACGGTGTTCATCCCCACAAGAAGCAAGCTCAACCAGAAGCCTCGTGCAAACTCGTGTAGACCACAGCACAAACACCAAAGCCATCGCAAAGATCACGACACCGCCGTGAGGCACAAACAGTGACAGAGCCGAGAAGATAACCATTGGCAGCATACAATACCCAATCAAGCTCAAGCACCGATACAGATCCAGATTTCCGTTCCGCCCAGCAAGCATGTTAAAGACCACGTAGAGGAAGAGAGAGGCGACGGTGACCCAACCCAAGATGATTCCGAAGTGAAACTTTCCAGCGAGAAGCTGGAAGAGACCAAATGCCATAAGGAAGAGGAAAGGGCCGGATAGGTCGCCGTCCTCGTGCAGATTAGGGTTAACGCGAAAGGGATTCATGATGGATAGGGTCTTCCGCCAGATCTGGCGGGTGTTGATGCCGAGCTCCTCGAGGAGGGGCGGCTCGTCCTCAAACGAACCGGAGACGGAGAGACTCCCAACCCCGCTGGAGGAGGCATAGACGGGGGCGGAGAAGGAGGAAGAAGCGGTGGTGGATCCGATGTCGAAGGACATGAAGGGGATGCTAGGGTTGGCGACTCCGGGATTCGAAGGTCGAGGAGGCTGGAAGGGCGGCGCCAGCCCAGGCCCTGAAGCACGGCGCTGCTGCGGCACGTTGGGATTGCCGGAGGGAGAGGGGAAAACCACCGGAGGAACCGAAAACTCCTTCGCCATGGCGGTGACACGAAGCAAGCACCGAGACCAAAACAAAGAGAGTCGGGAGAATGAACAAGGGTCGGTTCCTTGTCTCCCCCTTTTAACTGGAAATTGCTATACACGGTAAAATTCTTCAGGCCTAAGTTCCTTGGTTTTCTAAACCATGTTTCTTAATTTAGAAATTCTTCGGCTCTCTCCCACATTTTATATATAAAATGTTTTTATTATAAAGAAACAATTAAATCAAAAGATTTTTTTTAACACACATGAACATCTCTCTTCCATTGTTTACGAGTGTCCCACCACTTATTTTTTAAAAATGGCATGACTTTTGAATACATTGGTGTATACATTAAATTCAGTGGTTAATTGTATGAATACGATAAGTTTATAGTTACGACAATTTATCAAAAGATGTACTAGGTTTAATGTATTTACTAAAAAACACATCATGATTTTATATTTACCAAAAGACGCAGGTAAGTGATGTGTATTACCGAATATAACCCTCCCACCAACTCCTCTGATCAGTCATCATTTCCCATGCAGCCGAACCACATTTTTAAATAACTTTGATTTTAAAAAAATAAAATTGATCGTTAGGGTACCTCCCTCCTTCGTGACATGCGAGTGCAGCTGCGTCTTGTGAAACCCTAGTTTAGTGACCTCGAGTTTTTCTCAAGCGGCATCTAGCATTTCAGTTCAATTAAAAACCAGGAGTGTTCGTGAGCCAACAATGAAGGAATCTAAGGTTTACATTAATCAGCTAGTATCATAATGGCGCAAAGACGTCGATCGGGTGTATGATCATCCTCTCCACATCAATTAGCTGTAAAGGTTATCATTTTACTAACTCTGTGATATTGAGAAGTTGAACTAGTATGATTTAAATTTTTTTTATTTTTATAAAGTATAGGGTTCAGTTGATGTTGGACAGAAACTGCATTGGAACAGTGTCCTCGGTCACTTTAAAAGTTTTTTTCAACCATCCACGAAGAAAGGAACGCATGAAGGCTCTGTTATTTTACATGACCGACACATAGTGCTGATCAAACAGTCACCCTTTCGTATTTTTTTGGGCATAGAAGATATGCAGCACATCCGTGGGATTTTGGTAAATATATTTCAAAATTGGGATTCAAGTAGTCAAACCTTTAGATTCTCAGGTACAATTTATAATTTCGTATTTTAATTACAAAGTAGTTCTATGGTAAAATTTAATCTTTTGCTAAACGTGGGCCTGATACAATGTCATATGAGGCCCAACGTGGGCCTGATACGATGTCGTATCAGGCCCAACGTGGGCCTGATACGATGCGGTATCGGGCCTAACGTGTGCTTGATATGACATCGTATCATGTCCACGGTGTTCCTAATACTTTTATATGTGTTGGTAGAAGTTTAATAATAATTTAACTTGGTCAGGTGTTCCGGTTTGCTTCACAAGAGGAGATGTTTCATTGCTGCTTGGTATTGCAGACCGAGGAGCTTCAATTTCGATGAATTCAGCTAAAGCATCCAGTGACCTCTTTCTAACTTACTTCTCAAACAAAAAAGAAGCTACTAGATCAAGAATTGAGGAGTTTCTTAAATTTTATGGCAATCGTGTTGAAGTCGAAGATAATGTTTTATTATTTTGCAAATTCTATATTTTGTATATATTTGTTTGTGTCTTATTTTCTTCTAGTACATATAAAGTCCCGTTAAGTCTTATAGATATAGTAGATGATTTTGAGAATCTTGATAGATTCAACTGGGTTGAAGTAATCCATGAATTTATGGCTCCACAATTACCTAAGATTGGGGACATATTTTCATCAACTGAGACAAAATATTCTAACACCAACCTCCCTTACCTAAAGGGATTTGCTGGTCTTTTGGCAGTAAGTGTATAATTTGTGTGAAATTTTTTAATATTTTACGAACAATTTTAAAATAGTTAACCCTTGTGATGGTGAATCAGGCATGGTTTTTGGAGCATATTCCAATCCAAAAACCATACAAAATAAAAGGAGTCAAAATAAATAAGTGGAGGAATATTCCTTCACATATTAGTAAGGTGAGAGAATTGATTAACCAAGTTTCATCTGAAGAGGTAAATTTTGAATACTTTGACTATAGTTTGGTTAAAAAGTATTGTTTTAACATGTGGTTTAATATTCTTACAGGTTGTGATTGACCTAATCCCTAACCAAGATGAAAGATCATTGATTAAGAACCTTGCTGGCGTTGATGACAGTCCACATGCAATGGAGGCATCACAAATTGAAGTCACTGTAGGAGGAAGGTAGATTAATAAGGATTGTTGTAATTGCATTATTCAAGCAAATAGAATTAAAGAGCTAACCATGGAGAACATGTAATTGAAGGAGAGGGTGAAAGAGTTACTTAAAATAGTTGAAAAAAAAGGCATGGAATCTCAATATAGCGAGCCTGTAGACGATCCTCAAATTGAACCTATAGGTGTTACAACAAGAAGTAGGAGAGGACGTGACAGAAGTCGCTATGATTACAGGGATACTTCAATTGATAGTCCATTGTGGCTCAAAACTTTACCTAAGAGGCAGCGTAGAAATATACATATAAGTGAGCCTGCGGAGAAAGTAACAAGTATAGGAGAAGGAAAAAAAGTTGTCAAAGAATATGTTGTTGTGGGCAAGGGGAAAGGAAAAATTGGTTTGGATGAAATGGAAGAAGAAATTAATATTGTACAATTGATGGAAGACAAATCTGATGAAGAGGCAGACAAGGATGTAGATATGTTTGCCAAATATGACAAAATGAGGAAACAAGCAATTGCTGTAAGACGATATCTGCAAATTTCATTGTAATTTGTTAGATTTAATGGATTATCTAATTGCCTTTTCTGTTTGTATGCATAGTATGTGAAGAAGCAATTTAAGTCTTCCAAGAAAAAAAATAAGACGAAGAGGTGGCGTACTTGTTAAAAGCCTTGGAGGAAATAAAGTATGTAAATTAAATAGTTGAATAGTCAAGTATATTATATGCTTATCTGATTACATAGTTGAGCTAAGGTTATCAAAAATAAATTTGTAAAAATAATCTCTGATTTGTTTACTTTGTAGGTTTACAAATGATATAGTTTGGGAGGAACCACCCCTTTGTTTAAATTTGTATTCCCTTTTATCTGGTGTGAATGGAGAAATGTTGACAAGAGGGAATGTAATCGACACGTATTGTAAAATTCTATTTAGGGGGCATTCCCGTCTGGAAGCACATACAACAAGTCAATATATTGTTCAACATTCTTCACAGTAAAGAATTGATTTGATTATAGTAAAAAATAGAATTCTTTTTATAATTTGGTTATGTATGTATGACTTTGCATATTTGTAGTCATTAATGAAATCGTCAAGTAAGTTTGCCTTCCAACACATGATAAAGACGGATAGACGAGATGAAGAGGTAAGGTATATATTTATACCTTTGTGCAGTGATAATGCACACTTCCACTTGCTGGTGGTGGACACCAAATCAATGACGTTCAATCAGTACAATTCTCTACCAAGTGGAAGTAAATACAAATATGAATTTGAAGCAGCGGTGAGCATCTAATAATAATATGTATGGTTGTATTTTAATATAAACGCTAGTTGATGGAAAATGGAAATTTCCTCTTCAATCTTCAAGTATCAGATTTTAAATTATATAGTTGTGAGCACGTTGCTGCTATTCATCCAAACTTGGAAAGGCATTATCCGTTTGATAGATGGGTCTCTTGCACAATAGAATGTCCACAACAACAAGCAAGGCAAATCGAGCACAATGTGTGAATATAAATTATTGATAAAAAAATATTGACCATAAAAATGTTGTTGTTCTTTACAGCGTTGACTGTGACTTCTTTGTGATGCAATACATTCGATGTCTCCTATATGATATGAAGATAGACTTCAAACAAGGAGACATGAAAAAGATTAGAATTGATGTAATGGTATCAATTTTGAGGGATAAGTATTTTAAAACATTGGATTAAATATCCAGTCTTGTAAGGCAAAAACTTGTATAGAATGTAAATGAACTTATTACGTAGTGTAGGTAGTTTAATATCTTTGTATATAGTCTTTGTTGTATAATACGTTGGTATGTAGTATATGAGAAGATTATAAACTGTCACTGGAATATTAATAATATTGCATAGTGATTAGTCACAATATCCGTCACAATATACAAAATGCGATGCTGCTGCTTATCAGTGGAAAGAGACAATGTATATAAGTTATAATGCACACCATTTCTATCTTCTCAAAACTGAAAACATGGTAACGGTTGGGATTGTTTAAAAAATCAAATAGACTCGGACCAACAGTCGGTTTCAAGAGCACAACGTCACTAGGTTTCATGCCAACTGCCACGGAGCAATACCTTATTAGAAATGGGGTATAAATACGTTTTGACACCAGAAATACCATCTTCCCAGTTAGAACTTCACAGGGAACGTGATTTCAGGTAAATCCAAGTAGGGGAGGGTCATCAGTGGGTTTTGGTCAAAACCCACTGATGGACCTAGACACCTCTGATTGGACCCATTTCAGCTTTAGTGGTATTCTGGAGTTGTAAGGACTCCAAATATGCTGGCAAATCATTATTTAAATATCGATAGGTGCTGGGAAAAAATAATATAAAATCATCCTTCGTTGGGCCTGATATGCTTAGATATCAGGCCCAACGTAGGCCCGATATGAGTCCATATCAGGCCCAACGTGGGCCTGATATGAGTATCATATCATAAAGCATTATTTTATCTCCCCCTAATATAAACTCCAAACATTCTAACAGGGGCCTGATCAAAAAAATAAAATAAGATCATTTTTAAAATTCACCTTCCATAGGGTTGAAAAGGAAAGCGGTGCACTATTCCGTGCCAACTGCCATGGAGCCATACCTTCTAATCCATGGTGTATAAATTATGTTTGACACCATATATACCATCTTCCCACCAAGACCTTCACAGGGGACTTGATTTCATGTAAATCCAAGTAGGGGATGGTCATCAGTGGGTTTGGTCAAAACCCACTGATGGACCTAGACACCTCTGATTGGACCCATTTCAGCTCTAGTGGTATTCTGGAGTTGTAAGGACTCCAAATATGCTAGCAAATCGTTATTTAAATATTGAGAGGTGCTGGAAAAAAATAATATAAAATCAGCCACCGTTGGGCCTGATATGCTTGGATATCAGACCCAACGTGGGCCTGATATGAGACCATATCAGGCCCAAAGTGGCCTTGGTATGGTATCCTTTCTTATAAATTTATACTATCTCCCCCTTTCTATAAACTCAAAATGTGCTACCATGCTCCTTATGAAAAAATAAAAAATAAAATAAAATTAGAAGGTGCTACTATAGGGGGGTTAAGTCTATAGTATGGCCATAAGTGGAATAAGTGGCAACTGGCACGGAGCCATACTTCCTAATCCATGGTGTATAAATTATGTTTGACACCATATATACCATCTCCCCACCAAGACCTTCACAGGGGACTTGATTTCATGTAAATCCAAGTAGGGGAGGGCCATTAGTGGGTTTTGGTCAAAACCCACTGATGGACCTAGACACCTCTTATTGGACTCATTTCAGTTCTAGTGGTATTCTGGAGATTCAAGGACTCCAAATCTGCTGGAAAATCATTATTTAAATATCTATAGGTGCTGGGAAAAAATAATATAAAAACAGCCTTCGTTGGGTCTGATATGCTTGGATATCAGGCCCAACGTGGGCCTGATATGAGACCATATCAGGGCCAAAGTGGCCTTGGTATGGTATCCTTTCTTATAAATTTATACTATCTCCCCCTTTCTATAAACTCAAAATGTGTTACCATGCTCCTTATGAAAAAATAAAAAATAAAATAAAATTAGAAGGTGCTACCATAGGGTTTAAGTCTATAGCATGGTCATAAGTGGCAACTGGCACGGAGCCATACGTCCTAATCCATGGTGTATAAATTATGTTTGACACCATATATACCATATCCCCACCAAGACCTTCACAGGGGGACTTGATTTCATGTAAATCCAAGTAGGGGAGGGCCATCAGTGGGTTTTGGTCAAAACCCACTGATGGACCTAGACACCTCTGATTGGATTCATTTCAGTTCTAGTGGTATTCTGGAGTTGCAAGGACTCCAAATCTGGTGGCAAATCATTATTTAAATATCTATAGGTGCTGGGAAAAACTTTAAATACAATCAGGCTCCGTTGGGCCTGATATGCTTGGATATCAGGCCCAACGTGGGCCTGATATGAGTGCATATCAGGCCCAACGTGGGCCTGATATGAGACCATATCAGACCCAAAGTGGCCTTGGTATGGTATCCTTTCTTATAAATTTATACTATCTCCCCCTTTCTATAAACTCAAAAGCATTATTCTATCTCCCCCTAATATAAACTCCAAACATTCTAACAGGGGCCTGATAAAAAAAATAAAATAAGATCATTTTTAAAATTCACCTTCCATAGGGTTGAAAATAAAAGCGGTGCACTGTTCCGTGCCAACTGCCACGGAACAATACCTTATTAGAAAAGGGGTATAAAGAAGGTATTGATTAATCATAAATTTAATTTACAATAAATTGATTCACCATAAATTTAATTTACACAAACAGTAAATCATTACTAGAATACAATATTACAATTGTTCACTATTTCTATAGTTTAAAGTTTTTATCATACATGATTTTATGTCTAAGTCTAAATCTATAAGCTCTCATATCAGCTTGTACAAAGTCTGTAGATCTCCGGAACATCAAACTCTCTACATAGCGATTATAAAAAAAGCATAATCCAACCTACAAAACAAAAGCACAATCCATCATAAAAAAGCCAAATCAAATTATTATGGAACATACACAAATACTTAAGATTTGCTTTGTGTGACTTGCATCGTTTTATACTCTCTCCCGGAGAATGGTGCTAAACCTTTATGTCATATGTGATAGTATGACCAGTTTAGCTCCTTAAAAAACAACACCTACAAATATCAGACCATAGTAATTAATACATAAACAATGATTATTGGATATAAGAAATTTGTTACTTACAGTTTGATTAAAAACAGAAGTGTAATTTTCTGTGGTGCCAAGAGAGTTATAATGAATTATTTGACGTTCCTCCAAGTCCATGACCATTAGATGCCAATGATCATCTTGGTTATGTAGAGGACAAAAAATATATCTATTGTCCTTGTCGTCATCAGTTTTTACAGTTTGTTTCAATGCATCCACGTGCATCATTCCGAACAAGTCCTATGTAAATAATAGAGCTATTTAGGTGACTGCATCCAATATATATTGTAAACAATTTACAATGAGATAAGGGACATACTCGGAATCCAACCCCACAAAATATGGATGGGTGGTATGGTGAGTTAGAGTGTTTGGCTTCATTAGCAAGAATATTCCAATAAACATTTATACAATCCCCATTGGTATATTGCGTCCAATCAAATATTGTCATAAAAGATTGCATATCTAAAGAGAAAATATCATTTGTCCATATTGGTTGCACCATCACCCTACACACAAGGATACAATCAATGGTATTTAATAAATTAAAAATATAAAAAATATCATTAAACTCCAATAATAATCCTTCGTTGACATGTGGATTAAACATTTAGGTTGGCAACTACGTTACCTTAACTGACTGAGCTTCAATAATGCATCAGCTATCACATCATCTTAACTCTTTTTAAAAAATGTCTTCGCTTGCTGAGATAATTAAAATAATACTATGTCATTAAGGATTATAAAATAACAACTTACCTACTCTCGACCGTACCTTCAATATTTTGGTTTTGACCTTGTTAAGTTCATGACATTGTGTTTCTAGCTGTGATGAACTTGTATTTTCTGTCTTTGATGGTGCAGGAGCATCTGGTTCGACAGTAAGAACAAGCTGTTTGCCTTTTTTTTTGGTGTATTCGGATATCAACCTTCTCTAGGTTCTCTTTCTTTTGGAGCCTACCCGAAAATTAGTTGGAATTATAGGCAGATTAGGGTCTATGCCTTCTGATGCAGGGTCTATGTCTTCTGATGCTGTTGGCTCTCGTGATATGCTTTGTATGACTTGTTGGAGCTCTTTAATCTTATTTTCGGCATCGGCGATGATTTTGTCTTTTACATTTAAAATTCTGTTATCCACGTCAGAATTTATAGTGTCAGCCTTGGTGCCACTCGTATCCCGTTCCTTACGCAGATCACTTATTTGTTGATCCTTTTCTTTAAGCATAGCTCCCATATCAGCAATCACAATATCCTTTGCTGCTACTAGACTATTCTTTTCTTCTATCACTAGTGCCAGGTTTTTATTAGCTTCCTCCAAACTTTGAGAAGCTTTATGTAATTCTTGCTTTAAACTCTCAATTTTGTTATCCTTTTCCTTGCACAAAATACAATCTACCGTATCGTCACACTGCAGTAGACCTTCTTCGGCTTGATGTAAAGATCCTTGGCCAACCAACTCAAGATACTCAATTGGCTGAGGTCGGTTTGGTAGTAAATCCAACTCTGATTCTGTCGGAATTAAATCTACTAAAATTTTATCTGCAGTTACACGGTCTATCATTTTTTTTTACTGTGTCAACATGATAGTTAGGCCACCTCCATCGTAGTATTCTTGGCAATTTTTCTGGATGGTCTGGATCAATAATGCTGATGTGCTCACACACCCATACCTACATTATGATTATAAAAATAATTCATAATCTTTACAAATATCGTGATATATATGTAATCGGACTTACAGCTAAAATATTTGGAAATCCCTTGAGCAAGGGAGCCTTAGGCGTTGCATCAGCAACCTGTGGTTTTGGTCTTAATGTAAGCTCCAATCCAATGGAGTCTAATTGTTGAGCCATGAAACTGTATACAGCATTGCACCAGTTAAACCTAGCTAAGTTGTCAAAATCATCTACACGGTCAATTAGGGAGAGCACAGGTATTCTGAGAACACTGCTATTCCCACAAAACAGAACAGTTGTAAAAAAATACAGGATATACAGCTGACAGTACAGCTTGTCATTTGATCTCGACTTCCTAATCAGTTTCTCTAAATGTCTGGTAAAACAATCTGATTCTCGGAAAAACTCCATGTACAGTGCGCTTGAAGCCTCATTTAAATCGAGACGAACTATATCTCCATTGTCGGGTAGGCCAAGAATCAGTCCCACATCTACCTTTGTAAAATTGAGCTTCTTCCCATGGAAGATAAAGTTTTTTTCCTCATGATCCCAGTTATCAAACATATTTTGTACCTGAGCTCTTATAAAAGAACTATCAGGGAGGTCGAGGATCCACGAAAAAGGTGTGCCTCGAATCTTCTGTTCTTGTTCTGCAGTCGGGTTAACAGAAGAGATAAACTTTCTGAAGTGGCAAATGGTACTTTTCCAGTTCATTCTTTTAGTTCTTCCTCTGTTGACATAACTTTGATAATTTGGTCGATCAGCACTCACACATGTCGAGGCTTCTTTTGTTGCCATTGCGAACCTAGCTACTGTATAACCACACCCAGAAAAACAACTCTTAGTTCCCGTAATAACGACTACGCTCTTATTCTAACACACCCACACAAACCCTAGGTTAAACGGTTATAAAAAGCATAACTAAATGAGCAACCGACCTATGTACGAAAATGATTCTTGAACGCCGGTGAAGGTAGAGTCACGCCTCGACCGGAGCTGCGTAGAATAGCTTCGAGAAGAAGATGACGACCGAAGCAGGAGAGTGTGCGCTTTTGCAGATTGAAACTTGGGCCTGATATCCCATTATTTTATTTTAAATTTAATCGACTCAATTTATGTGTAAGATTATTTATTATTATTTTGAAATAATACTCTTTAATATCAGGCCCACGTTGGGCCTGATATGCACTCATATCAGGCCCACGTTGGGCCTGATATCCAAGCATATCAGGCCCAACGGAGGCTGTTTTTATATTTTTTTCTCAGCACCTATAGATATTTAAATAATGATTTTCCAACAGATTTGGAGTCCTTGAAACTCTAGAATACCACTAGAGCTAAAATGGGTCCAATCAGAGGTGTCTAGGTCCATCAGTGGGTTTTGACCAAAACCCACTGATGGCCCTCCCCTACTTGAATTTACATGAAATCAAGTCCCCTGTGAAGGTCTTGGTGGGGAGATGGTATATATGGTGTCAAACATAATTTATACACCATGGATTAGAAAGTATGGCTCCGTGCCAGTTGCCACTTATTCTACTTATGACCATGCTATAGACTTAAACCCTATGGTAGCACCTTCTAATTTTATTTTATTTTTTATTTTTTCATAAGGAGCATGGTAACACATTTTGAGTTTATAGAAAGGGGGAGATAGTATAAATTTATAAGAAATGATACCATACCAAGGCCACTTTGGGCCTGATATGGTCTCATATCAGGCCCACGTTGGGCCTGATATTCACTCATATCAGGCCCAACGGAGGCTGATTGTATTTAAAATTTTTCCCAGCACCTATAGATATTTAAATAATGATTTGCCAACAGATTTGGAGTCCTTGCAACTCTAGAATACCACTATAACTAAAATGAGTCTAATCAGAGGTGTCTAGGTCCATCAGTGGGTTTTGACCAAAATCTACTGATGGCCCTCCCCTACTTGGATTTACATGAAATCAAGTCCCCTGTGAAGGTCTTGGTGGGGAGATGGTATATATGATGTCAAACATAATTTATACACCATGGATTAGGACGTATGACTCCGTGCCAGTTGCCACTTATGGCCATGCTATATACTTAAACCCTATGGTAGCACCTTCTAATTTTATTTTATTTTTTATTTTTTCATAAGGAGCATGGTAGCACATTTTGAGTTTATAGAAAGGGGGAGATAGTATAAATTTATAAGAAATGATACCATACCAATGCCACTTTGGCCCTGATATGGTCTCATAACAGGCCCACGTTGGACCTGATATGCACTCATATCAGGCCCACGTTGGGCCTGATATCCAAGCATATCAGGCCCAACGAAGGCTGTTTTTATATTATTTTTTCCCAGCACCTATAGATATTTAAATAATGATTTTCCAGCAGATTTGGAGTCCTTGAAACTCCAGAATACCACTAGAGCTGAAATGGGTCCAATCAGAGGTGTCTAGGTCCATCAGTGGGTTTTGACCAAAACCCACTAATGACCCTCCCCTACTTGGATTTACATGAAATCAAGTCCCCTGTGAAGGTCTTGGTGGGGAGATGGTATATATGGTGTCAAACATAATTTATACACCATGGATTAGGAAGTATGGCTCCATGCCAGTTGCCACTTATTCCACTTATGGCCATGCTATAGACTTAAACCCTATGGTAGCACCTTCTAATTTTATTTTATTTTTTATTTTTTCATAATGAGCATGGTAGCACATTTTGAGTTTATAGAAAGAGAGAGATAGTATAAATTTATAAGAAAGGATACCATACCAATGCCACTTTAGGCCTGATATGGTCTCATATCAGGCCCACATTGGGCCTAATATGCACTCATATCAGGCTCACGTTGGGCCTGATATCTACTCATATCAGGCCCAACGGAAGCTGATTGTATTTTAATTTTTTTCCCAACACCTATAGATATTTAAATAATGATTTGCCAGCAGATTTGGAGTCCTTACAACTCCAGAATACCACTAGAACTAAAATGGGTCAAATCAGAGGTGTCTAGGTCCATCAGTAGGTTTTGACCAAAACCCACTGATGGCCCTCCCCTACTTGGATTTACATGAAATAAAGTCTCATGTGAAGGTATTGGTGGGGAGATGGTATATATGGTGTCAAACATAATTTATACACCATGGATTAGAAGGTATGGCTCTGTGCAGTTGGCACGGAACAGTGCACAGCTTTTCTTTTCTACCCTATGGAAGGTGACTTTTAAAATTGATCTTTTTTTATTTTTTTGATCAGGCCCCTGTTAGAATGTTTGGAGTTTATATTAGGGGGAGATAGAATAATGCTTGATTAAATGATACTCATATCAGGCCCACGTTAGGCCTGATATGCACTCATATCAGACCCACGTTGGGCCTGATATCCACTCATATCAGGCCCAACGGAGGCTGATTGTATTTTAATTTTTTCCCATCACCTATAGATATTTAAATAATAATTTGCCAGCAGATTTGGAGTCCTTACAACTCCAGAATACCACTAGAACTAAAATGGGTCCAATTAGAGGTGTCTAGGTCCATCAGTGGGTTTTGACCAAAACCCACTGATGGCCCTCCCTACTTGGATTTACATGAAATAAAGTTCCCTGTGAAGGTATTGGTGGGGAGATGGTATATATGGTGTCAAACAAAATTTATACATCATGGATTAGAAGGTATGGCTCCGTGCCAGTTGGCACGGAACAGTGCACAGCTTTTCTTTTCTACCCTATGGAAAGTGACTTTTAAAATTGATCTTTTTTTATTTTTTTGATCAGACCCCTGTTAGAATGTTTGGAGTTTATATTAGGGGGAGATAGAATAATGCTTTATTAAATGATACTCATATCAGGCCCACGTTGGGCCTAATATGCACTTATATCAGGCCCACATTAGGCCTGATATCCAAGCATATCAGGCCCAACGAAGGCTGATTTTATATTATTTTTTCCCAGCACCTATAGATATTTAAATAATGATTTGCCAGTAGATTTGGAGTCCTTGCAACTCCAGAATACCACTAGAGCTGAAATGGATCCAATCAGAGGTGTCAAGGTCCATCAGTGGGTTTTGACCAAAACCCACTGATGGCCCTCCCCTACTTAGATTTACATGAAATCAAGTCCCCTGTGAAGGTCTACCTGGGAAGATGGTATATCTGGTGTCAAAATATATTTATACTCCATTTCAATGACCGAGAACTGTTGTCCTATCTTATTTTGCAAGGATTACTACAATTCCTTTGTGCGAGTTTTAACACATCTATATTTCACTACATATTTACGTGACTTTGAAATTACAAACCCCTTCCTGTTGAATAGAAATGTATCGCAATTTTATTTGACACAATGGAGATATGGTGTGAAGTATTATTTCTGCCTTGCAGGTGATGGTTTTACATTTCTCATACCTACCATAACACTGTAACACAAACTAAATACTCCATAAACCTATATAACAGAAACATCACTTTTAACAACTGTTCTTACAAATCTATTTATGTACTTCATACAAAACATATGGCTCAACCACTTCAATTTACAATTCAGTCAAGAACCAGGGGTTGGCGGCATTCTACAGGTCCTCCGATTATGGCCCAGTTGTTTGCACCTGCTGCATTTGATTTTTACCTTCCCATTATGTTTCGACTCGATCCTTGCCTTCTTTCGCCTACCAGGCTGCACAAGGCTACGGGGACATAGCACTATAATGTTGTTGACTCCCCTAGGCCAAAATTCCTTGCTTCGACAAGGGTAAATACGATCCATGTATGTCGTTTTCCAATTATGTGAATGAAAATAATGCTCACAATATGGGAGTGTATCCATGTTCCGGTGAATTATGACGATATTTGCATGTGAGCAAGGCAATCCTGAAATTTAAGACTCCCCACAGTTATAATATTTTCTCTCCAAATCAACAATGTATGAAACACCCCATGTCTCTACTTCCATTTCGGATTGAGAGTAGGGGTGGACTTTATATCGTCTAGCTTTCTCCCTCCTTGATTGCATTTCTTTGGTAGCATGAGATGTCAACGCAACATACCATTTCGACGCTTCCTCCTTACGGTTAAAGAACCATTGAGCTATCTTTCTTCTGGTATTATCAATTAACCTGTTTATCGGAAGTTCACGCGTCTCCTTGAACAAAGCATTTAAACTCTCTACACAATTGATGGTTAGCATTGTGTACCTTCTGCCACTAAAGTGTGCATTAGCCCATCTTTTAGGGTCAATGTTCTGAAGCCACTTATGAGCATCTGGATGTTTTTCAAGCATGGACTGCATTATGAGATCATATTGTAGTGTTGTGTTTGCTCGAGCAGCTGCCCAAAACAACCCTAAACCTGACCTACTGCCAGTGTCTGTTACCATATTGCAAGACATGTGGTGGCAACAAAAAGCATGATGGGCAGTAGGGTAGACTTTCCTAACTGCTGCTGTAATGCCACGATGTCTATCTGATACTATACTCATTGACTCTGGATCAACATTAAAGAATCTCTTCGTATGATCCAGAAACCACTCCCATGCAGACCCACATTCAACTTCAGCGATTCCAAAGGCTACTGGGAGGACATTGTCATTAACATCTATTGATGTAGCCATCAACAACACACCCGGATATTTGCCTCTTAGGTGTGTGGCATCAATTCCAATTAATTTACGAAGATAAGACATGAATACTCTTCTACAAGCTCCAAACCCCCAAAAACAGTGTTGGAACTGATTATCCCCATTCCTATGTAGTGTCACATAGGTTTCAGGATCTCTGACTCTTAACTCACGCAGATATAGTGGAAGATCTCTATATGCTTGATCATAATCTCCAACAACTTTCTTCATCGCTTTCTCTCGAGCTATGTAAGCTTTTCTGTAGGATATGGTCACTCCGAACCTGGCTTTTATATCTGCTATAATCATACTTGTCTTGTATTGTTCACTAGCAAGAAATTGCTCTTCAACAAAAGAAGTTACAAAGGATGAAGAGCATGCTTGATGATCAGCACTTTCCCTAATGGTGCCACATTGGTGTTCCTTTATATATTTCGTAACAATGAACTCGACATCCCCCCTGGCAACTACTCTCCACTTACACGGTTGATTGAAGCAGACAGCTTTTACTTTATTTTTTCGAGTGTCAACTGGGTTATATCTCATCTGTTTAACCATGGCATGCTTCACAAGTTCATTCTTGAACTCTTGTCGAGACGGAAATATCTGTCCTACAAAAAATTCATGCTGATCTGTTGCCTCTTCAATTGGCCTTTGAAGCAATTGAGAATTTAGAATATATGGATCATCAGCTATTGGGAACTCTTCCTCTAAGTCACTGTACTGCTCTTGAGATATTTCATATTGTTCAATTTGCATATCATCAGCAAAGAATTCTTGTACATCTGTATTGCATTGCATTTCCTCTCCATTTCGATTATAATACCCTTCCTCCTCACTCCAAGTAGGCTCATAGTAATCAACAAGTGTTGCACACGGGTTCAGAACCTCATCTTCTTGAATACTAGCTTCTTCATTTAGATCAAATGTGAAATTACAGCTTGTATTTCTATTTGTGTTATGCACACAACTATACTGTGAAGATGATGGAATATTTGTTCTGGATACTTCTTCTACATTATCTACATGTCCAATGCTAGAATTTGCATCAAGAGTATTCCATATCTCAGATAGAATTTCGTCAGTTATATGATCATCCCTGATAAATAAATTACAAACTATTTTAGTAAATTTGCAACTACATAATCTATTTCTGTAGTTAAATTGTAATTTTGCTCAAACTAGGAAGGGTCTAATGTAAAATCAAAGTTTTAACCACATAACACGTTATCGATATCAGGCCCAAGGTGGGCCTGATATCTATGATATCAGGCTCCTTTTGAAGCAGATACTTCTTGTAAACTAGGACCACTACTAACTAAACCCTAAACCATAAATAAATAATTTTTAGCCAAACTTAACTATCAACGTCAAAAACTAACATGACTTAAATCGATTAAGTCTTCTATTACATCATAATTCAGGTGTTGTTGAATATTATTCCCCACACAACCAAAATTAACCATAAAAACACTTTTTGCTGCCACCATTCCCACCAATAGTGTAATTTTTATTTACCTTCACTACCCTAATTTACAGTAAAAAAATTAATACATACATGTCTAAATCTTTGAATGTGTGCTTCTACTAATTTCCCTCTTACAAGAAGTTTGTCCTTCTCGGTTGACGTCTTTAACTTAATTTGTCCTTGGTCTCCTCTAGCAACTCTTACGCAATTATGTCATAAACCTAACTGGTTTATTACAATCCCGCCAACCACCACGAGCAGTAATGGCAAGCGCAGGGTTCATATTTCTTTTTTCTTTCAAGTTTATAACACCACACAGAGGGATGGAGGGAGAGAGACAGTGAGAAGACGTGCATCCGAACCACAAATTATTTTTCAATTCTAATTTCGGCATGGATGCTTGGAAAAATGTGTTTGAAAAAGGCGGTTGCCAGGTTATCCAGAGGGGTAATCTGGGAATTGATTTTGGTAAACTCCGCCTTTTGGTAAATACAAAACCGTGATGCACTTTTTGATAAATACATTAAACCTAGTACGCCTTTTGGTAAATTGCCGTTATAGTTATGGTCCCATAGAAGTTTTTCACGTGCCTTCAAGGTAAATTAGAAAGTACATATAGCGGCCAGTTCAGAAGTTCAGTATTATTTAATTACGCATCCTATTCAAAGAAAAAATTCCTATAAATATATTATAGCGGGTGATCTCATCCGGAAGCTGAGTCAGATGAAGGCTGGCTGTGTTGTACCCACGGTTGAAGAAAAGTCGTTGCGAAGTCTGGTCGATCTAGCACCTGCCGGAAGGGCTTATGCGGGCGGATGACGGGGGATAGTGACGAGGATGATGACGCGAGAGCCCTGCGCACACTCAGACAAGCCGCCTCTGCGTTAGAGACCAAAAACCAGGGAAAAAGTCTTCGGGCCAGGCCCTCCGACGTTCAAGTCAATTACTTTTTCCCCAGAAGCACAGTGAAAGGACGAAAAGTAAAAGACGAGAATGAAAATAACGAGTGAACGTACCTGCATAGAGACAAAGCCTCCCTTTTTATATGACAGTAGATGCTTCTGGAGTTTGACGGGTGTCAGGAAATGTCGAGTGTCAGACTTTGTCTGGCGGTGAATGACACATGTGTTAGAGTGTATACTAAAAGTCTAGCTTTTGTATAAACATTTATTTAGAAATAAAGAATCACAGTGGCTAATATCTACATTTATTTGTTAAATGTAATTTGTTCAATTAATTTATAAGTAGACAATATGGTGTGTGGTGTCACACACAGAAGATCATGTTGTCAGTTCTTTATAAATTATAAACAGTTGATCGCGACTAAGATGGAAAGGAACAAACCGTTGAAGTAGGCGTAGTGTAATTAAGTATTAGTTTATCTTAACTAATAAATTACACTGATACACTCCAAGTGTATTGAGTAGGACCATTTTAGGTAAGTTCTTTTTGTACTGACTTTATAAAAGAACTACACCTTAGTTGTTATGGAAGTGTGTGCTCTTAATCCTAATATAATAACAAACACATATATTTAGTATTTATTTATTTGACTTATCAATGGGTGAGATTTAACTCGATAAGTCAATAAGCCCGATAAGTTAGGAAATGATATTAATTATAGTGTGTGTTGTTGATTATAGAAGGAAGTTGTGTCCTAGTTATCTAGGTTGAGAATGTCCCCAAGAGGAGCTCATAAGGATTGTCATGTTAAACCCTACAGGTGGACTTAGTCCGACATGACAATGAAGTTGAGTGGTACTGCTCTTGGAGCTAGATATTAATTAAGTAAGTTGTCAGTAACTTACTTAATTAGTGGGCATTCGTAATTTTAAACACATGGATATTAACACACTCATGATAAGAAGGAGACCATAATGTAATTTGGGATTAGTGCAGTAGTGCGATAATAACTTTCTAGTGGAATGAGTTATTATCGATGAATTTGAGTTGTGTATTCGGGGTGAACACGAGATACTCAAGCTCATCGGAAGACCAAAATCAATTTCTCCTCTAGGTCTCTGTCGTAGCCTCATTAAACCCTCAAGTCCATCCAAAGAAAGGTCTATCTTGAGTCCAAGAAGGGGGTCGGCCCATTGCTTGGTGACCAAGCAATGGCCAGCCACATCTCCTCTCAAGAGGGTCGGGCCTATGCTTGGTGTCCAAGCATAGGAAGGGTCGGCCACAATATTTCAAATAGGAAGGGGTGTTTTGAATTTTTAAAATCTTCTCTTTATAGAAAACTACAAGTTTTAAAAGAGAGATTTAAAATTTAAAAAAAATTCTTATTTGAATTAGGCCATATGTTTTAAAAGAAAATTTAAAAGTTTTAAAACTTTCCTTTTTTAACCATCCTCATGGTTTTAGAAAAATGAATAGAAGTTTTAAAATTTAAATTTTTGTAAACATGTTAAAAAAGGAAATTTTTAGAAGAGAAGTTTTAAATTTTAAAACATGGTTTTAATTTTTTAAAACTTTCCTTTTTAACATCCACTTTAGGAAATTAAAAGAAAGCTTGTAAAATTTTATAAGAGTTTATAAAATTTTTACAAAAGATATTTTTTTCCTTCCTTATAGGGGTCGGCCACCCTTGCTTGGTGCCCAAGCAAGGTGCCGACCAATAGGATTAAATCATCATCCAATCAAATTAAAACTAATCTATGATTGGTGATTGATTCAATCAAAAGGAAAGAAAAGGAAAAAGGGAAAACGTGAGGAAGATTTTAATTTTTGTAAAAAGTTTTTCCTTATTTGCCTTGTGCAAGTATTATAAAAGAAGGGGAGGAGAGACTTCATGAGTTAATGAATTCTTTTTCTCTCTTCTCTCTAGTCTCCTCCTTAGGGCCGGCCCCTAGCTCTTTATCATGCTAGGGTCGGCCACATGTTGCTTGTGGTTCTTTTAAGTGGCCGAATACAAGGAGGAGAAGGAGAAGAAGAAGAAGAAGAAGGAGACATCTAATTCTAGTCTCTTGCTTGTGTTTTCTCATGATGGTCGGATCTCTCCCCTTCCCTTTCCCTTGCTCTCTTTAGTTCCTAAATTGGTGGTGGTGGCCGAATTTTAGAGGAGGAAGAAGAAAGCTTTTTGGGTGGTGTTCATCTTGGAGGATCGTCACCCACACGACATCCAAGGCGAGGCGAGGAATATGGCAGAAGATCTCGAGGTCATTAATATACAAAGAGAAGGTATAATTAGCAATTGTTTTCCGCATCATGCTAGTTATTTCTTTTTGTAAGAATTCCAAACACAAGAGGCATTAGATCTAGTTTTTCGAGTTTGTGTTTTCTTTGTTTTTCAAATTTGTGATTCGATTGTTCTTTTTGGTTAACTTAGAGTTATTTAAGGAAATTAAATATTAGCTTTCCTTAAAAGACTTTGTCTAGGCGGTGATGGTTGCTCCCATATCCAAGAAGGCCACGTGCCTCGCCATGCAGTCCTGGAAGCTAATTTTGGAAATTAATATTTAATGGAATTAATAACATAAGTGGATTTGAATCAATAGTGTTAAGTTCCATTTGCGATTCAAATCTAAACCATTAAGAACAGATAAGTTAAGTTTGGAATCAATGATGTTAAGTTTCGTCTGTGATTCCTAATTTAATTTCTAAAGAACACAATATGTTATTTAAGGAAAGGTTCGACACTTGTACAAAATATTTGTACAGTGAAACCGGTACGTTTTCCTAGGACTAACCAACAATATGGCATCTTTCTATAGGTCTGAGGAGGAATCATAGGGTAACGAGCCACAGACCGTTAGCATATTCCCTGACAGGTGGTGATTATTCTCTGACGGGTTGTTATGATTCTCTGGCTTGATTGTCGTGTAGCGCTTATCCGCTCTGGTCTGTCAACCGTAGACTGGGTCTTCGTACCTGTAAATCCTGACCTGTAGGCCCAGACCTGCATTCACTAGCACAACTCCCAGTTTGTGTTTGTTGTCCCGCGAATCCAGATCTGTACGTCCTGCCCTACATTTATTTTTTGGTCTATCTCAGTAGATTCAGAGCTGCACCTACTGCCTGTACGTCCCGCCCTATATTTGCTATTTGGCCTATCTCCGTAGATCCATACCTGCGCTTACCGCTCTGCCAATCGAGGCCTTTGCTTGTCGTTCCTTAAATCTCATTCGTATGCACGGCTCTGTTTCATATCTTACCCCGACCTATAAGTCTTCATCCACACAACCTGACCCGTACTTCTCTGGTCCGTGTATTCTGTCCTGCGTATCTTGTCCTGTAGATCCCGGCTTGTAAGCCCTATTCCACATCTCGATCGATATGTCTTTGGTCCGCATATCCTACTCTGTGATCCTTAGTTTGCCTATCACGACCTATACGTTCTGGTCCATATATATCTTGTTCCACCCATTCATAAGTCCTGCCCTGTAATCCTTGGTTTGCATATCCCGACCTGTACGCTCTATTTCGTGTATCTTGTTCCGCCAGTCCGTAAGTCCTATCATGTAATTCTTGGCTTGCATATTCCGACCTGTACACTCTAATCCATGTATCTTGTTCTGCCAGTCCGCAAGTCCTGCCCTGCAATCCTTGGCTTGCATATTCCGACCTGTACGCTCTGGTCTGTGTCTCTTGTTCCGCCAGTTCGTAAGTCCTGCCCTGTAATCCTTGGTTTGCATATCCCGACCTATACACTCTGGTTCGTGTATCTTGTTCCGCCAGTCCGTAAGTCCTGCCCTGTAATCCTTGGCTTGCATATTCCGACCTATATGCTCTGGTCCGTGCCTCTTGTTCCGCCAGTCCGTAAGTCCTGCCCTGTAATCCTTGGTTTGCATATTCCGACATGTACGCTCTGGTCCGTGTCTCTTGTTCCGCCAGTCCGTAAGTCCTGCCCTGTAGTCCTTGGCTTCCGAGTTCCTACTCGACACGTAGGCCTAACTCCGAAATGACACTTGTGCCCGACTAGGACCATCCTATAACCTGGCCCTTTGAACTCCATGTAGGTCGGACTTTTGACCTCCACGTAAGCCGGACTTTTGACCACCATATAGGCTTGACTTTTGACCACCACGTGAGCTTGACTTTTGACTGTCCCGTGGGCTTGACTTCTGACCGCCACGTGAGCTTGACTTTTGACTGTCCTATGGGCTTGACTTTTGACCGCCCCGTTGGCTTGACTTCCCACCATGCCAGCTATCTGACCCCGTGATCATGCGTCATATCAGCGGGGATCAAACTATAAATATCTGGATGATAATTTAAATATCCTACTGAGACACTATAGGCCTGGGACAAAACTGTATTCCCTCGTGAACCTGTAATACATTAACACATTGAAATATATCTTTTCATGTGATTTGCCTATCGGATAAATACATAACATTATACACAGTTAAGTTTCAAAATATTCGTCTTATTTGAAATTAAAATTATGGTCATTTCTTTTTAACTAGCACCTTATTTTAGTAAAATTCGAACTGATTAATTCTAGGGGATTTATAAAAAAAAAAATTTATCGGCTATTAAGATAAATTTAAAAGTACTCACAACAACAAGAACAACAACAACTCAGCAGCCAACCTCCCTGATTTATCATTCAGGAGGAAAATTGAGGTTGATCATAGTTAAAACTATGTGGAGGTGCTTTTTTTCTACCTCTATGTTACAAATTCAACTCCATTCACAAATTTAGACGACTAGCAATTGAGGTTTGAAAGCTCAAATAGAGCTAAGATTTACTATTTCAAATGCTTTTGAACAAGGACATTCTGCAAGCCATTATTCCAAGCAAATTATATGCTTATGTTGCTTTTGCAACAGCCACAATTTGAGCATGTCTGAGAGATATGATTTCGGATTTCCTTAGATGGAAGACACGAGAGGAAAAGCTAAAGTGACATATGAAGCTCCACATGCAATTCGCCCATCATTTGATGCTGCTTTTAATTTTTGTTAAACAACTTAATGATCAATGACAATTGCTAATTTATTTCCATGAATTATAAATGCAGAAATCCATCTGTTTATCAGCATCCTATTTATTCAAGGCAGCCTTGAATTACATGTTACACACTATAATGACTGCGAAAAAAATTTGAAAAATAACAACAATTATATATATAATCAATTATATATATATATATGAAGCTTTGTGAGGAGAAGAACCTTATGCACTAAGAATCAGCTTCATCTTTTTATTCCATTTTTCTTTCTTTCTTTTTTTCTGGTTAACTTTCCGGCATTGGCTTGTTTTTCAGGAAATGCCTGAAGAGTATCAGAGCTTGCCGGGGACGATGAAGAGGAACCTCATGTCCGGCTCCGGTTACTGTCACCAAGGTCAGTCCTCCATAGATTTGACTCCATCCTCCAACCTAAGAAATTGGCACAAAAGTCTTACTTGTACATGATTCAAGTAGGATAAGGGAAAGGATTACTGTGACTAACCTTTCCATGGTCATACCAAGGGTACCAATTCTTAACAGTCTTCAATTTGAGGGCATCAATGGAGTATCTTGTCGCGGTCAACGGAACCACAGAATCTGTATCTCCACTGCCAAACAAGGTTTTGTTCAGCCAAAATCAGATACAAAACAGCTTTAAATGGTCCTTAAAGTTCCAAGTGTACCTGAAAACCCATATCTTTAAGCCAGCTGAAATGAGTTCCTGATAAATAGGAAGCATGGATTTAGGTGCATCTCCCCAGTTGTTTCCTACAGTGTCACTGATATGCATCGAAAAGGCAATCAGTTTAGCTTCGGAACTGAAGCATACTTTCATAACTATAGAGCTTAAGATCATCTGAAGGGGAGGAACCTGCATGTGTCCCAAAGGTATGGTATTCCTGTTGTGTTGGCATGAAGTGCCTTTTGGACCTCAGGATGGTTGTAGTACATCTTCGAGTACCTTTCAGTGCAAGGATCGTATGCTCTGGACATCCAAGGCTGGGTGAATGAAAACAATTTAGGAGGATGTCATTCACAAGATCGGATTCGATAGAACGATAGGTAAGTTCGACGCGAAATACTCACATAATGGCCTCTTAGTTTGCGCCTAAGAGATCCAGTATCATTGCAAGGAAGAGTGTAGATGCTATAAGGGTCAATGTTCCCCATTTCAGCATCGGCTGTTTCAAGGGCCTGCGTACATGCACCTGAAGGGTGTTCAGAAACTTCGTTATCGCAGTGGATTCTTAGAATTCTATAAGTCGAGTCGGAGATCAAGCCGTGAGTCCACCAGTACTCAAAGGTTCCCACATAGTCATGGTAGTCATCAGTAACTGCATTGCCCACCTGCATATAGAGTCCAAGCGCTGTCAGTCACAAAACAAGGGGCAATTTAGCAGATCACTTGCAGATCTCACCAAGAATCCTTTGAAGTTGATTGCAGGATTCTGGATTCCGATGTTCTTTTCGTAAACTAGCTGAGATAGTTGAGGAACATAATGCCCTGAAATTTAAGAAATGGTCAATTCTGGCGGACAATGGAGCAGTTTGGAAGGGGAGATGGATCGTGGAGTACCTGCATAACTCTCTCCGGCGATGTAGAATTCTCTCTGCTTATATTGAGGAAACCTCTCGAACCAATTCACGAGAAAATTGTATGCGTCCACGGCTAATTAAGAACACGATGCGGAGGTATTGGTCTCCAATTTGGGAGGAAAAGAGGTCGTTTTGGAAGAATAAAAATGGGCAGAGAAGTAACCTGTTCTGTGGTCGCCGGAGGTGATGAGATCCGACGAGGTATTCGTGTAGGAAAATCCGACGCCCGCCGGCGAGTCCAAGAACAGCACATTCGCCACTGCGAGCACCAAGAATTGGTCAAGAACAGGCGCGAAGGAGGCATTTTTACCTCAAGGAGGCATAAAAATCGAATATTGGAGCGGCGGAGGAAGCCTCACCTCTGTTCCAGGCGTGGGGGTTGAGGTAAAGCGTCATCCCGTCGGAGTGGATCCGGAAGGGGCCTAGCTCCTCGGAGGCGCCGTAGGCGACGGAGGAGCACCCCGGGCCGCCGTTGAGCCAGAGGACCAGCGGCGCGGGCTGCGCGGAGGCCGGCGCCTCGACGAGCCAGTAGAAGAGCGCGCGGCCAGCGGAGGCGTTGACGGTGACGTAGCCGGCGTACTGGGCGAAGTCAACGTGAGGCTGGCCGGGCAGGCGTCCGATTCTGTCCCGCTCCTGCTGCGCCACCGGAGGCACAGCCACGGCCGCCGCCGCCGCCGCCGCCAGCAGCAGCAGCGGAAAGCAAATACGGGAGGGACGCAACAAGTACCTGGAGGCGAACTCCATTAGCCTTTATGCCTCCCTGTACCAGAGAGAAAGAGAGAGAGAGTACTGACTGTCAACTGAGAAGGGAGAGAAGAAGGAAATCCAGGAATGGTTGGCGAATGGAAATCGGAAAGCGAAGAGACATAAATAATATTAAATAAACTTAAAATAACCGCGTCCTCTGTGAATTTAGTTAGAAAGATACCTTTTTTTAATCTTTTGTTGTTTCTTACAGACTGGACAATGTTTTGACAAAGTTTACCATTCAATTCAGCATATGAACCCCAAAAAAAAACCCAGTGAATCATCCCCAAAAAAAAAAAAAAATCCTTGAGTTTTACATTCAAAGGGACCTGCACAGAATCTCTGTCCCTTCTAGTGTACTTAAAGTTTGAAATTTATTCACTTCGTTCACATATTTTGATGAATTTTTTAGAAAAAAAAATTAAAATTTGATTATTTTTTTTTATAATCATCGAGATTGTGATCTGCTACCACATGCATTAAATCTACCGAGGTTGACGATAAAATTCAGTAACTTTATTAATTATGGTATATAGATATTATTACAAGTCTAAAATAGAAAAATATATAAATAATTAGGAAATAAATAAGTATATCATAATAATAATTAATTTTTAATAATTAGAAAATAAATAAGTATCGTAATTAATAATTAGAAAATAAATAAATATTTTCTAATAATAATTATTCATAATAACTAGTAAACAAATAAGTATATCTTAATAATAATTAATTTCTAATAATTAGGAAACAAATAAGTATTTTATAATTAATAATTAGAAAGTGAATAAATATTTTCTAATAATAATTATTCATAATAACTAGTAAACAAATAAGTATTTTCTAATAATAATTATTTTCTAATACGTCATCTCAAGATGGTGTACCAAAAATGACATCAATCTTGTTACAAATAACTTACAACTGAGGTCGAAAAAGCGACTTGGTAAGTGTATCAGCCAATTGATTCTCGACAGGAATATGAGTAACTCGTAGTTCGGAGGCCTGCATCAGATCATGAACAAAGTGATAATCAATAACTAGATGCTTCATCCGAGAGTGAAAAATAGGATTAGTCGAAAGATAGGTGCACCCAAATTATCAATGAAGAGCACAGTAGGCGTGGTAACCGGAAGAAGTAGGTCTATCAAAAGTGACTTAATCCATTGGATCTCATATGTCACAGAGGCAATAACGCGATATTCAGTCTCAGTCGAAGAGCGCGCAACAGTGTGTTATTTGGTAGATTTCCAAGAAACCATATTAGCACCCAGAAAAATAACAAATGCACCCATAAAACACCGATCATCTGGATCTCTTTCCCAGTCCGCATCGGAGAAACCATGAAGAGTAATAGGTGTATCCGTAAGAATATGAATGTTAAGATCCCTAGTACCATTAAGATACCGAAGTAGACGCTTTACAACGTCCCTGTGCGTCTCTGAATGAGCATACATAAACTGTGAAAGCTTGTTGATTGCAAAGGAAATATCAGGACAAGTCATACGAAGATGTTGTAAACCCCCAACCATTTGTCAAAACTTAGTCGGATCAAAAAATGAAGACTCATCATACAAAGTAAAACGAGAGCCAGCAACAATAGGAATGAAGACCGGCTTGGAGTCAAGCATGTTCAGTGACATACTTTTGTTGAGATAAGAGAAGACCATTTGAGATTGGACGGACCTCAACACTGCAAAAGAAGGAAAGAGCCTCAAGATCTTTAATCGTAAATTTTGTATAAAATTTACATACTATGACACAACAAAAAAAGCATCATTCCTTGTAATGATTAAATCATCAACATATACAAGAAAATAGATAACAATACCATTCTGAAAATAAATAAATAAGGAGATGTTAATCCGAGATGTGACAAAGCCAAGAGAGACCAAGAAAGCGCGAAGTTCTAAATACCAGGCGTGCGAAGCCTATTTCAGGCCATAAAGTGTCTTAAGCAAATGACATACATGATCCAAAAACTCAGCAAAAAATAGAAAATTTTCATTTAGTACGTAAAATAGTAGATTAATTTTTGAAACATTAAATTAATTGTTTATTATATAAATTTAAAAAAAATGATTATCTTTAATTCCTCTTAATATTTTTAGATGTGAAATTTTTACGGTCAGCAAATCTCAAACGTACACTTTTTAAAATTTGAGGTTTCGATTTATTTACATAATTAAATGTTTTTAAAAATAATAATTAATTCAAAATTAAATACAATTGAGATATTAAATTTTATAAAAAAATAAATTTAAATTTAAATTAATAAAGTTTTTAATAATGTTTAAAGATTAAATCATTTATATTTTATTAATTTTTAAAAATATTATCAAAACATTAATATATAATTTTATTAGTAATTTTACTTCTAAAAAATTAGAATATAGATATAATATTTATTTTTATAAAAATATAAATATTTCTTAAAAATTATCTAGTGCATCTGACAGAGTTGAAACTAAGTGGCAGATAATATACACTAAATTTAGATCACAACCCTCGTAGATTTAGATACTTGGACTTTTAAAAATGAATCGGTGCATCTGGATAGATATATGGATATCCGAATGTATGAGGATCGTCCAAAAATATACAGAATTATCCAATTAATTTTGAAAATAGACCGTCTTCTTATATCGTTATCTATCGAATAAATTCAATCCAGGACTTATCCGTTAAACTCAATGTCCAAAATATTCGTCTTTACTGTAAACGTGTGTGTTGTTTTAAAATATGTCTTGATATTATATCTTGGTGGCCTTTTAATGATTTTTTTATGATCAAATTGGTAAATAAAACGATTATTCTATTTATGATGCTCTAATTAGAGTTCAGCAATATCTTTATTTCTGTATTTTAAATGCTAAAATGTTATTAATATGATTATAAAAATGTTTTATCAAATATTTTTGTGCTCAAAATTTCTTATTCACTATAGTAGAGTTATCGATCAATATATCTTTAAAAATTTTAGAACTATAAACCCCAAAAATAGTCGGAATAAGATGTGCCCTTAATAATTTTTTTTATATATATAATATAATATAATATAATTTTCAAAGTTGTTTTCGTTACATTAATATTATATTTGTATATACAGACATATATAATAATGTAATGAAAACAACCTTAAAAGCATCTCCATTCACCAATTGAATTAGATATAAGAAATTTGATTAAAATTATGTTTGAATTGTCCAAAAGAAAAATAAATAAGTAAAAATATATTATATTTTCAACGTTCCCGGATTGGCACGATTGTATCATGTAACCGAGTTAGACCTACGTCAATTTTTGACAGATATAAATACTATTTTTGATTATCTCGTGTTGAATAAAATAATATGTTGTCGGAACTGAATTTAAAATTATACAGAATTTAAATTCAACTTACAATAGAGATGACCTGAGCAGATAATCTCCAGCTGCCAGCAATGATTGATTTCTACCAAGTGATGAAAGCAGTTTGCACAGTGTTGACAAAACGTGCGTGCTGATCGGTCGAACAACACGAGCGGGCGCAGCAGATCAGAAAGGCAAACCGGGCAGTAAGACCGACCAGACGGGTAGACAGGTATGGTGAGAGGTAAGTCGGGCGATCTGGTGTCAGGCAGAGCAGACCGCCCAAGCGAGAGGCAGACTGGGCGGACCGACAGGTCTGGCGAAAGGCAGACCGGGCGAGTAGACAAGTCTGGCGTGAGGCAGACAGGTCTGGCGAAAGGCAGACCGGGCGAGCAGACAGGTCTGGTGAAAGACAGACCGAGCGAGCAAACAGGTCTGGCGAAAGGCAGATCGGGCAAGTAGATAGGTTTACCGGGAGAACTGACCGAGGCCTGCGACTGACGTAGTTTCCTTGAAACAAATTCACCCCATCTCCGGCTGTGCTTCGAGGCCTGCGACTGACCAAGCTCAAGCTTCGGAATATTCGACTCGTTAGCTCGTGAACACATTCGTTAAGCTCATGAATCAACTTTTAAATAAAAAATAATAGTTTTGATATTAAATTTATAGATTTTACACTCTAGGATGAATATAGATAAATATATTAAATTTATTTATAGAATAAAATTATAAATTTTAATAAGAATATTATAATTTTTTCTAAATATATAATTTAGTTTTTAATGAATATTTAAATTTATAATTTATATTTATTAAATTCGTTTAGGCTTAATAAAAGCTCGAATAAGTTTGTGAGCCATAAATATATTTGTTAAATAAATCTAGAGTTCGGTTCGATTATAAACAAGTCAAGCTCAAACATTCAAGAGTTCAGCTTGACTGGGCTTGATTACACCCCTAAGCCCTGCAATACTAGACCAGACATTTAAAGTTTGAAACTTAACTATGACGTACTATGGGTAGGGGTGCAAATAAGTCGAGTCGTTCGCGAGCGGCTCGGTTAAAGCTTGACTCGAGCTCGAACTTGACTGAGCTCAAGTCGAGCTTGAGCCGGCTCGTTTAACATTCGAGCCGAGCTCGACCTCATTTAACACTGGCTCGAGAGCTCATCGAGCTTGGCTAAAACTCAATATTCTTATATGTAAAATAATTATTACTTTAAAATAATTTTATAAGTTGGCAAGGTATTTGTGGTTAGATTGTTTAATTGGATTGCTAGAGGTTGAAGGTTCAAATTCCAATTTTCACAATTTGTTTTTTCATTAAAATTCATTTTCGAGCCTAGCTCGAGTCGATCATTATATTGGTCGAGCTTAAATTCTGAAACTCACTCGAGCTCGAGCCGAGCCTCTTCAATTTTCTCAAGCTCGGCTCAATTCATTTGCAGTCCTAATTGTGAGAGATTAATTGGTAGTGGATCAAAGAACACTAGTGGTCATAATGGACTTTTATGTATGTTTGTTAGTGCAATTGATCTCTGGTCAAAATTGATCAAACTCGAGTTAACTTGAGTTGAGATTCGATGTTCGATTATTATATTAGTTGGTCGATACATCAAGTAGGTCAAAGTTTCATTTGTAGCCGCTACCATATAAATCTTGTTGAACAAGATAGGGTTCCTTCATAGTGTTAAGGCATATGGTGTTATCATATTAGGTATTGTGATCAAAATTTGGTACATTGTATGTCTTGATCTCCTTTGCCACCTGCACTAATAGCACTGAGTAATTATTAAAATTCCTTCGACCCCCAGTCATCTATCCTGCCCAGCATTAACCGTGATTTACTCCCTCTGAAATTTTGTGAGGCCGGGGTCAGGGGGTCGCTAGGGTGGCGGTTCCATCTTTTGCCACTGAGTAATTATTAAAAAATATATTTGATGGCAGTTATGTAATTTTACAAGTAACATTAGGGGGGAGCGATTAAAAAATAATAAAAAGGACGTACGCTGATAATTTTTTTTTAAAAAAAACGTGTTTTAAATTTTTGTCCAATTTTTTACGAGCTGGACGAAATTCACAGCTGGTTTTAGTTTTGTTATTTTAATTAGTAAAAGGTTCGCTTCGATGATTAACTATTGTTTTGATCGCTAAAAGGAATCAAATCGATCGATCACTAATGTATTTTTTAACAAATATTTTGACCATTTTAATGGTCTTTTTTAGGAACAAAATAGTAAATTTAGATCATCATTGTGATCATAATCCTCATAAAAATTATTAATGCGCTTACGTTTTTTATTTCAGCAACTAAAAGGTGATCAAGACGACCAATAAACAAGATACTTTAGTGGTTAGTTGCTTTGATGTATTTTTAATGGTCAAAATTAGTAATATAAGATTATTAGATCTTCTAGTCGGTAATCTCTTATCCCTTCCATAATTTACATATCTGATAAAAATTTAATTAAAATTAAATGATTACGGATCATTTTACTCACCTTATTCTCAAAGTCTATTAATACTCATAGCTCATCTTGTTTTTTAGTTTGAATTACTGTAAAATTTTATGTATTTTTTTAATGTGTGGCGCAGCAATAAAACATTTAAGACAATAAATAATAGAATCTCAAAGTGTGTATAATTTATCCTTTGAATTTATTTGGTAAACAAACCAGGGAGGAAATATGTGTTTCGATGATTTCTTTTATGATCAAAATGGTAAATAAAATAAGTATTCTATATATTTATGATGCCATATGTAACGCCCGAAAATTCTCAAATTATTTTTAGAAATATTATTTTATTTTTCTGGAATTTTAGAATATTCTTACGGAATTTTTCGAGTAGCGGAAGTAGCAAAAATAATTAGATAAGCAAAATGGTTTACGCGGGAATCGAACCCGGGACCTCTCGGGTCCGCTAAACCTTTAGTTAGCCTTAGTAACCGGTGAATCCAGCAGGGCCGTGCTGAAAGAAAGAGGAACAATTATATTTATATTAGAGTTGGGTTCGATAATCCACTTAATATAAATAGAGGAGTTAGGTTGGGTTTGGGTTATTTTAGAATTTGGTTCGGCACAATTCCTCTCCTTCAAACCCTCACGTCGAACACCTCTCTTCTCCTTCCTTCTCTCGGCGCCAACACCCAAGCACGCCTAGGGTTTCATCCTTAGGGCCAAAGGAGGGCCTCCCGGTGACATCTTCGATACGAGGACGTTCCCCTCCGCGAGAAGAACGCGTGGACGCGAGCGAATCGTCGAGAAGTCGTCTCCATCGGGATTTCTAGCGATTAGATTTGTAAGAAATCTAGCACACAAGGTAAGAAACCCCTCACCTGCAGTATAATAGCTTTCGTGTGTTATTTTTTTTATGTATTAGATTAGTTTTAGTGGATATTGTCAATATATAGGGTGTATCTAATTCTTCTCACAGACATAGGGATTGGTGAGCATCTCTAGATGGGCCGGACGCGTTTTCCCTCTTCAGATAGAGGTTCTAGACGTCGTCGGGTGCCTAGAGATGGTCTCCCTAATAGAGAGGAGAGTCAGAATACATCAAATGCTTGACAAAATGCCTAGCACAGCCTTATGATACAATAGGCATTCATTTAGCTCAGTTAAATGCCATAGCACACGATAATTAGCATACTCAGTTTTTATTTCAGTTTATATGGATTAGATATCCAATGGGTGGGCTCCCATAGTCGCCTCTAGGTTCAGATAACCTAGTTTCAGCAAAACAGTATTAGCTATTTCAGTATTTTACTTTCAGCGGCACTGTACTGGATTAGATATCCATTGGGCTGGACTCCCACAGTCATCCCTAGGTTTAGATAACCTAGTAAACCCTACTAGATTCGGAACTTGCAATCCCGGGTCCAGTTAGGGATGCGCGCACTACAGTTGCCAGGGCCCTACAGCAGCATGTTTATTATTTTCACTTATTATGTATTAGTTTTCAAATCTTTATCAGATAGATAAGCGAATTCGGAACAGTTTCAGTTTCAGCTTAGTATTAGCCTAGATCAGTTTGTATCAGTTAGCTCCTTCTGTTGATACATATGATAACTACATAATTAGTTTGTATGCTATGCCATGATTAGTTCAGTATGCCATGTTTATATGATTGTATGTCATGCCATGCTAGCATGTTCAGTATGTTTTCAAGTAGCATGATTTCAAATCATAATTGCATCGTATGCACGTTTTTGTGAGGCAGATGGTTTCTTACTAAGCTTTTTAGCTTACAGATACTACTTTTCTTATACTGCAGAAAAAGGTAAAGGAAAAGTGGACCAGTAGCGGAGGCTGGAGGGCAATGCGATGGGGATGTGTGTGGAAGGAACTGGAATAAAGATCCTAGGGATCTAGCTTTATCTTATGTTTCTGTTAGTTGGCAAGTTATCAGTTTAGAACCTTGTTAGTTTTGGTTTCCATATATTTACATGTCATCAGACAATGAACTATGCACCATACCATGTTTAGAATACCAGTAATTACATGCTAGTATGTTATGTTAGTGTTTACAGAGTTAGTGTAGTGAATTTGGCAAGAACCTGGACTGAAATCAGAGGGCCTAATACGGAGTCAGGAATCTCTGATCGATCCACGGATCGATCAGGGGTCTTTGGTCGATCAGCAGATCGATCAAAGAACTGATCTCTGCAAACAGAAGCTCTCTGTTCGCAGCTGGATCGGTCAGCCGACCGATCCAGCCGCGAACAGAAAGTTCGGGACGAAATCAGCAGTCACTGATCGGTCAACCGACCGATCAGTGAGCCACTGATCGGTCTCACCGACCGATCAGTGAGCCACTGATCGGTCTCACCGACCGATCAACGAACAGCTGGATCGGTCGGCAGACCGATCCAGCCAGCGTTCCCGTGTGTGCCAGTGGATTGTTCCACGGACCGCTCCAAAGCTCCAGTTTCACCTCCCCAGCATAGCTATGAATATCTAGAAGATAGTTTAAATATGAAATCTCACTTTCACAGTGTTAACAGAGGCAATTACAATAGTTTAGTAAAATTTTAAATTATCCAGCATTCTGCATCATAGTTAGCTTAGCACAGCACAACTGTATCGATCGGCCTTACAGCTTAGTATCAGAAGGCGGGTCGTTACAGAGTGGTATCAGAGCAGTGTTCCATACTTTCTACACACACATCAGCATTGAACCTGCAGCTTCCAAGTAAGAATACCTCTACTTTATTTATGCTTCTTGTTTTGTTATTACAGTTCATGTTTATATGTCTACTGCTTGTTAGTAAGTGATAGTTTTAAACAGGATATCAGTAGTTATATAACTGTGATTACATTAGTTATGTTATGTTCTCTATGTCTTTAGAAATGGCACGAGGACGCCCAGAAGGGCACTAGCTATCGAGCCCAAAGAAGAGGCGCATGCCTGCCTCCTCCAGAGTTAGTGGCTCGATTCAGCAATGAACAGAAATAGCCACCTTAAAGGCTAATCGGCAGAACCCACAGTCACCCCGAAACCGAATTTGACGACTCCGTAGTCTTAGAGATTCCACCAGTCCAGCCTATCCAAGCAGATGAGCCAAGAAAGGAAGCCTATCCGATCCAGTGGCAGAGAACTTCTCGGGCACTAGTGAACCATGGGATGCACAAGCCTGGTTCAAAACACCGGAGAGCACGATGGAGCTTCGGGACGCCAAACACGAGAAGGTGAAGTGTGCCTCCTTCGCCTAACAGAGACGACGCATGTGGTGGAGAGAATCGAACGGCGCCCGGAACCGTATGTCATGGGTCGACTTGAGAAGGAATTTTAAGGAGTTCTTCCACATGCGAAGTTACAAACCGCCACTACGACGAGTTCACCGAATTTCGCGGCAACCTTTCGGTTGAGGAAGCCGTGAAGAAATTCAACAGGTTGGCTCGTCTATGCCCAGAGCTAGTCAGTACAGAGAAGGAACGAATCCGGTTGATGCTCAAGATGCTGAGGCCAGAGATAGCAGTGAACGTGGCTGGTGGCATACATAGGCCACAAACCACAGAGGAGTTGGTGAGCAGTGCCTTGACCACGAGCACTACAGAATAGCATAAAGCAGCAGAGCGTCGCCTCGAGTCCAAAGGCCAAGGAAACTCTCACACTCGTAAACAGCAAGGCCACAGCTCTAACAGGGCACTCCAACAGCAAGCGTAGATCAGGAAGTGACCCAAAAGGAGGACCATCTAACAAGCGACCCAGTTATCCAAAGTGTGCTACTTGTGGGAAATTCCACCCAGGGGTTTGTCGGAAGGGCACACGAGGATGTTTTGAATGTGGACAAGAAGGGCACATGGCTAAGGCTCGAACAAGACCGGTCTTCCTCACCACAGCAGATTCAAGATGCATCATCCACTCGGTTATATCGGATGCAGTCCTAGAAGGTCCACTTATCGCCAGTGGCATTAGAAGCCCTCCTATGGCGAATGCGAGGATCTACTCACTCACCGAGAGGACGAGCCAATGCCTCGGCAGGTTGTCACAGTCGATTAGCATTTTTCAAGATAGTGCTTTCTATTTGACATCGGGCAACCCATTCATATATAGCCGGATGTTCTCCGAAAGTTAGAAATACCCTCGAAGTACTTGGTCGGTTCTTGACGGCACTACCTTCAGGAGAGATCATGGCATCCACGCACCGGCTCAGAGCATTATAGCCGACAGAGAGCTCTTTTGTAATCTGATAGTGCTAGAAATGACCGACTATGACGTTATCTTTGGAATAAACTTTCTGATCAGATACGGTGCTACCATAGAGTGCCGTAAACAGAAATTCATCTTCCAACCTGAAGCGGCAGTGCAATTCAAATACAGCTGGGAACCCAAGAGAAAGGCCAAGAAGTTTCTCTCAGCTATGAAAGCACAGAAGCTACTGGATTCAGGATGTACAGGATTCCTAGCACATGTAGTCAACGTCAGCCAGGACAAGAACCAACAGCTAGCAGAGGTTCGAGTCGTATGTGACTACCCAGCAGTCTTCCCTGAAGAGTTACCAGGCTTAGCACCAGACAGGGAGATTGACTTTGAGATAGAGCTCATTCTCGGTACAAATCCTATCTCCAAAGCGCCTTATCGCATGGCTCCAGCAGAACTGAAGGAACTTCAGGAGCAACTACAGGAGCTGCTTGACAAGGGTTTCATACGCCCGAGTCACTCACCATGGGGAGCGCCTGTATTGTTCGTGAAGAAGAAGGATGGAAGCATGCGACTGTGCATAGATTACAGATCACCGAACCAAGTCACGATCAAGAACAGTATCCCCCGGAATCGATGACCTGTTCGACCAACTGAAGGGAGCAGCAGTGTTCTCTAAGATAGATCTCGGATCAGGTTATCAGGTGAAGGTTAAAGAAGGGATATACCCAAGACAACATTCGGAACAGATACGGACACTACGAGTTCATAGTCATGCCCTTCAGACTGATGCTCCAGCCACATTCATGGATCTCATGAAAGAGTATTCAGGAGTATTTAGATAAGTTTGTTATTGTGTTTATCGATGACATTCTTATATACTCAGAACTCGGGAAGAACACTCGGAACACCGAAACTAGTATTGCAAACCCTTCAGGAGAACCACTATACGCCAAGTTTTGGCTAGATCAGTGTCCTTCCTGGGTCACATCATCTCAAAGGATGGTATTATGGTAGATCCCAAGAAGATAGAAGCAGTAACTGGAAGAGACCTAAGAACACCAGCGAAATCAGGAGATTTCTGGGATTACAGAAGTTTGTAGAGGACTTCTCCGGATAGCCTCCCCACCGACCTCTCACCGTAAAGAACAGAAAATTTCAGGATGAGGATCGTGAGAATGCTTCACGAGCTCAAAAGGAGATTGACCAGGTGCTCCCATTTTGGCTCTACCGGACAACACCAGCAGCTTTGACATCTATAGTGATGCCTCTAAGTTGGGACTAGGAGCAGTACTGATGCAAAACGGCAAAGTGATCGCCTATGCCTCCAGACAACTCAAGGATTATGAGAAGAATTACCCTACTCATGACCTTGAGCTTGCAGCAGTAGTGTTCGCTCTCAAGATTTGGAGACATTACTTGTATGGAGCTCGGTGCAGAGTGTATACAGATCATCTCTTCACTCGGAAGGATCTGAATATGCGACAACGCAGATGGCTTGAGCTGGTCAAGGACTACGATATAGACATCCTCTACCATCCAGGGAAAGCCAATAAGGTAGCCGACGCACTTAGCAGGAAATCCAGTGCTACCTTATTATCTCTTACAGCCATGTCACCGCCCCAACAGAAGGAGATCGTAGATTTCAGTCTTGAACTCATCGTTGGACAGCTCTCTACTATGACCTTAGAGTCTACCTTGCTTGGTGATATTCAGTCAGCTCAAGGGCAGGACCCTGGAATCCAGAAAATCAAGCAAGGGCTAGTAGAATCAGAAAGTAGAGAATTCAGAGTGTCCGATAGCGGGGTGTTGTACTTTGGTGACAGACTCTGTGTTCCAGATCAGGAGGAGCTACGGAGACAGATTCTAGATGAGGCTCACAAGACTCCCTATGCGATGCATCCAGGTTCCACCAAAATGTATCAAGACCTGAAGAACCATTTTTGGTGGCCCGGGATGAAGCGAGACATCGCCAGATATGTTGGCATCTGCCTCACCTGTCAGAGGGTCAAGGCAGAACATCAGCGACCAGGAGGAGTTCTACAGCCTATACAAATTCCAGAATGGAAGTGGGAGGATATCTCTATGGACTTCATAGTGGGACTACCCAGAACGACGAATGATTTTGACGCCATCTGGGTAATAGTCGACAGGTTGACTAAATCAGCCCACTTCTTAGCTATCAAGATATCCTACTCCATGGAGAAGCTGTATCTCCAGGAGATCGTCCGA